>NC_134530.1:224318694-224983694 GCF_050624435.1 Tenrec ecaudatus | reverse complement strand
CCACTGAATCTCTCTGACTCATAGCCACCCTCCAGGACAGGGGACAGTGGCCTCTGTGGATTTCTGAGACTGTCCATCTCTATGGCAGCAGCAAGTCTTATCTTTGTCCCACAGAGCAGTGGGTGGATTTGAACCACTGACCTTGTGGGTAGCAGCCCAACCCACAGGTAGAGAGGTTAGGATTTACAACACATCTCTTGGCGGGGACACAATTCCTGTCCACAAGACGGACATTGTGTCACAGAGTTGGACTTCTCAAAGGGGTTTTCTTGACTTTAATCTTTCTAGAAGATGGTCAC
Organism: Tenrec ecaudatus; assembly: GCF_050624435.1. Lineage (NCBI taxonomy): Eukaryota > Metazoa > Chordata > Mammalia > Afrosoricida > Tenrecidae > Tenrec > Tenrec ecaudatus. Next base: position 224,983,395 of record NC_134530.1, on the reverse strand, counting down.
TCACTAGGGCTTTCTTCCACAGCACCCTGGGTGCTAACTTTTAGATGGGGTGTTGTTGGTAGGTGCCCTTGGGTCAGCTCTGACTCATAAGGACCCGATTACCACAGAAGCACACACTCCCCAACCCCAGGCCATCCTCACAATGCTCTTCTGTTTGAACCCATGGTTACAGCTCGTGTCCATCCATCTTCTTGACCGGCACCCTCTCTTTCACCGCCCTCCACTTGACCCAGCATGATGACCTGCACCAGGGACTGGCCTCTCCTGACAACATGTCCAAAGTACATGAGATGAAGCTTTGCCACCCTTGCCTCTAAGGACCACTCTGGCTCAACGTCTTCCAAGACAGAGCTGTTTGGTCTTTTGGCAGTCCATGGTCCTTTCAATATTCGCCGCCAGCACCACAATTCAAATTAGGTTAGTAGTCAAATGCACTGTGGGTGCCATCCATCCAGGGACCTTCACACAGAGGGGTTGGCTGCTGTTCAGGTTACTTTGCTGCTCAGCATGGCCCTGTGTGACAGAGTGGACCTGCCTCATCGTTTTCTTGACAATAATCTTGATGGAAGCAGATTGCCGGCTTTCTCCCTCCGAGCCTCTGAATGGATTTGAACTGACAACCTTTCTGCTAGGGCCCACGCTATGAATGGCTGTGCCAGCAGGGCTCCTTCCATCTGGTTGACTGTGGGTACAGATCTATGGGTGGATAGATTAAACATTTTCAGAGAATATCCTCTTTTTTTTAACTTTACTTTTATCGGGAGCCCTTACAGACGTCATGACTTTTCACAGTTCCGTCGCATCGAGCAGTGTTGTACCATGGTTGCCGCCGTCCGTTTCAAAACGCTTTCTTCTTGTGCTCCTTGATGTCAGCTCGCCTGTATCCCCTCCCTCGCCCCTTCCCCCAGGAACACTTATTGACTTACTTCTATCTGCCGTATCTTACTCCATCCACCATCTCCTTTCACAGACCATTCTGTGGGTCTCTCCCCTCAGTGGGGTTATGCAGCCATCGTGCTTTTCCCCTCCCCCTCCCTTCCCCTACCCTCCGGGATGCATGCTGACGTTTGGGGTGGGAAGGGGATGCCAGGGCGGGCAGTCTGACCACCTCGCTGCCATAGGCTGAGGATGCCCTCGAAGCCGACGCCGCTCAGCATCCACAGCCAGGAGGCAAGAGCTCTGCCCTGGACCTCCAGCCTGCTAGGGATCTCCAACCGGCTCAGGATCTCCGCTGGCGGTCACAATCTCTCGATTGTCCTTTCTACAGGGGTTCCGCACTGCCTGCCAGCTTGCATCCGTCAGCGCAAGCACACTGGGCCCCGCCTCCATACTTTATTTTGATAGAAAACGGACCCTGCTTGTTCCAGACCCTGCAGTCGAGAGATCGCGCAGACGCCTGGCAGGTGGCGCAGGCGCTCAACCAGACAAATCCTCTTCCACCTACAAGGCAGGCATCTGTGACTGGGCTTCAGAAGCTTGTGGGGGAAATTCCATTCTCGTTCCTTTCAATTTATCCACAGCCTTCTTGAAGCTCCTGGTACACATGCACATGGATCAAGTCGCCTTGGTGTCTATTGCTAGCCCCCAATCCAAACCAAACTCACTGCCCATCCAGTCGATGCCAACTCATAGCGAGCTCATCAGTCAGGGTCGAGCTGCCCTCTGTGAGTGTCTGAGGCTGGGACTTTCTATGGGACTAGAAAGCCCTGTCTTCCCCCCATGCCGCAGCGGGAGGCTCCCAACAGCTGACCTTTCAGATCGCAGCCAAACTCGTAACCAGTGTACCACCACGGCTCCTGCTAGCATACGAAAGAAAACATCGCAGAAGAGGTGGAAAATGACTGAGGGCCAGGGAGAGAAGAGCAACCGTTGTGGCCCTGGCTGGGGTTTCTTGGGTAACATGAAAAGCTCTCCCAAAACAAGGATCCACATGTGACCTCCTCCCTGGGAGATGGACGGCAGAGAAGGGGGGGAAGGGAGACTCCGGATGGGGCAAGATATGACAAAATAACAATGTATAAATTACCAAGGGCACATGAGGGAGGGGGGAGTGGGGAGGGAGGGGAAAAATATATGGATAGGCTCATCAATAAAGAGGAATAATGGCATGCCTACAAACAAAAAAAACTCTCCCAAGCAAACGGGACAGCTCTAGGAGGCTCAAGTGGCCTTTGCCATTTCGTGGGCTTTTCTTTGGTGTGGGAGTTACCAGCACCACTGGAGACTGAGGGCTGCATGCTGAAACCTTCCCCCCCTCACCCCCCTGCCGGGAGAGGCCCAAGCCAGAGATCCACTTCCTGTGAGCAATATGGGAAAGTGCTAGAATGTGATCTCGTGAAGGACCGTGGCTTTGTGCACAGGGAGGACAAGACAGTAGCTGGACCCCAACCAGCTCTGAGCACCCCCGTGGAAATGAGAACAAAGCGCCCTCTGCGTTCCCCATGGGCAACATCAGCCCCACTGGCACCAGCCAAGAGCTGTGGGCCAAGTTGGAGGAGGGCAGTCCTGTCATCAAACGGGACGTGCAGAAGGAGTACGCCTTCACACTCAGGAAACGGGTAGAGGATGCAGTGGAGGCCATCGGGGGTCCTTGACGTCACAGGCAGAGGTTTCGAGGCATGCGCAGTTGTCCACCAGCTGGCGTGGGTGACCAGAATGATTGCTTTCGGTGCTGGAAAGGGCACTGGAGATGGCCTGGGCGGGTGGCCGACGTCCTGAGCAGCCAGTCCCTGGAGTAGTATGTCTTCCACCACTGGCCGCAGGGATCCAGGCATTCCAATGGTGCATCTGGAGCACCCCGCTAAACGCTACTGGGTCTGCTCTCCCGTGGTGGCGGCGGCAGCTCCTGCGTGCCCCTGTGAGGAGCGGACCCTGGCGCATCTGTCTCAGTCACCCCAACCCCACTTCTGCGGATCCCTGTGAGAGACATTGAGTGCTGCAACCACAGCGTACAGCTGTGAGCCTCGTGGTCGCAGAGGGCTACACTCATGAGCCCGAGAAGACGCTGTCTCCGGGTCAGTGGTAGCCCAGAATTCTCTGTCTGCCCTGGTTCAGTCTGAGCAGGAATCATGTGTGGACAGAGCACCCTTGCCCAACCTTCTAAAGCCAGGAGGGAGGATAACACAGAGGCCGTGGTCACATATGAGAGCTTGCTTCCTGGGCTCCTCTTAGCAAGAAAGTTTCCATTGCTGCATGTTTCAGGACACAAAGGAGCCGGTGACCAATTCTATTCCCCGTCTGAAGTAAATTATTCTAAGCGGATTTTTCATTGTTCTTTCTGCCTGTTCCTTATATCCCCAGTTTCTGAGCAGCCCTAGGAGGGTTAGGCCAGCACCCCCTTTTCCTGATTGGTGGAGCCTCTCTTATCTTGCTTTCCGGAGGGGTTGAACCATCCTCGCCCACCTCCCACACCTGCATTCCCTTTGAAAGGCCCTGTAGGGACAAGCAGCCCTCCACTCTTCTCCGTTAGCTCTGGGAATGGATGCTAATTTTCTGAGACCGTCAGGACCATTGGAGGGTTTAAGACGTCATCTTGCTGGTGCAGTGGGTAAGCACAGTTTAACCTACCAGCTACTTCAAGAGGAAAAAGATGAAGCTGTCTGCGCCCATAAAGATTTATTGCCTCGGGCATCCTAGGGAGAAGTCTGCTCTGTCCTCTGGGGTCCCTATGAATCAGAATTGGCGATGATCTAGGTTTGAGCATTTTTTGGTGGGGAGGGAGGATTTGGTTGTTGCTGTTTTGTTTGTGTTGTGTTGCTTTTTAATGTCTGACTTGTGGCCATGGGGCAACAGTCGCTGAAATTTAGCCTTACTTGAATCTCATTCCTTCCTCTTTAGAAAAAAAATTATATATATACATATATATATGACAAGTTCATGTTTCTAACATTTTTGAAAAATGACACGTACAAGAGTCATTCATCACAAGCCTGTCTGAACTGGAAAGTCACTTTGAAAGACCAGTCTTGATGACTTCAAGTGTCCTTTCATCCTGGACCCAGAAGGACATCCTGCCCAAAGCAAGGGCTGCCGGCATCAAATCGACATCGCCTATGTGAGAACAGCCCCAGGGGAGAAGGGATGCTCTCTTCCCTTCCTGTGCTGGCACCTGCAGCCCAGCCTCCGACAGTTTAAGGCCACAATGGGCAGCAGCTGGAGCAGAGGGCAGCGGCAGGAATAAAAAGAGAAAGAAGGAAGCTCCCGAAGAGGAAGAGAAATTTAATTTCTGCCCATCGCCAGACATCACTTTGTCCAAAGGGACTACAAACAGGGCTAATTAGAAGTAGAGGATGCCTAATTATAGAATCTGCCGCTTACTGGGGGAATTAGAGGGGAGGGGCAAGCATCGGACTGCTGTCAAGAAGGCGCCAGGCTGTTGTCTCGGGCTTAAAAGCTTTGTCTCTCCATTCTAGCCTCTATCTGGCATGTTCGGTGAAAACGCACACGAGTAGAGAGTCTGTGTATTGAATTGGGGAAAGGGGACAGGAAAGGGGGGACCTGCCATGCAAAGACACAACCAGCATGGGCCTTTGGGTCTTTGCCTGAGGATCGGGGACCCTCCTTTCCCCCTCATTCATGATAAATAAATAGGAGTCGCAGAAGAAGGGAAAAGGTGTGAGAGAGTGAGTGGACGGGGCGGTGACTTCTGAGGGTCACTTCCATCAAGAATGAAAGTTTGGAGGCAGCAGAGTAAAATGGCCTCAAGTCCGGAGCTCAAACCCCACCTCCACCATAATTTACTAGTCTACAAAGTCCACCAAACGTCAGTATTGTAGCATGGAGGGAGGGATTAAATGCATCTTCTGCATCTACAAGGGCTTGGGACACATAGTAACTAGCTCTTCTAAATGTCTCTTGTTACTATGTAGCAGGTACTTTTATCAAATCATCTCATGCAATCCTCTGCAAGATGCTGTAAGCATTATTCTCTCCACTAGTGTGATCCCTGAGAGCCCTGTAGCTTAGACAGGACAAACCTCTGGTTAAAGCGACTGTATCACAAACTCCCTGGGTGTCTTATAAGAACAGAAATCACATGGTCTCCCAGTTCTGCAGGCCAGACGTCCAAAGTTGGGGTATAGGAAGGGCCATGCTCGCTCTGGAGTCTCTGGGAGAGACTTCCTAGTCTGTGGGGTGTCCCCCGAATTACAATGCAACTCCATCATCACACAACCATCCTGACATGTATCTGTGTCTCTTCTCTTTTCACAAGGGCCTCACTCCTATTGGATTAATTAATACCCAAATGAACCTAACTGATGGCACCTTCAAAGTCTTTATTTCCAAACAAAGTCATGGTCACAGCTCTCAGGGGCAAGGACTTCAACTTATCTTCACAGGGGGCACAATTCAACCCATAACAGCACACAACCAGAAGGGAAGAGCTAGAATCCAGACTCCTGCTATGCCCACGTGTATTGAAATCCAGGCTCCTGCGTGCTCTTTGAAGTGGTCCAGCTAGCTGACACCTGCCAGGTCCCTCGGGAGAGGTCATCTATGCCAGAGTGCATGGCACAAAGGAAGCAACCAGTCTGCAGCCAGCACTTTATCCTTCCAATGAGCTTCTGATTCCAGTGAGCTGCTTATTCTTCCGTGAGCGTCCCAAGACTTTACAATAGAGAGCTCAAAACAACAAGTAAGTCATGTAAGCTTTGAAGGCGTTAAGCATGAAGCATGTGGATGGTAGCTTTGGAAAAGTGTTGACAAAACGCAAACAAAACATTGCCCTCAAGTGGATTCTGACTCATAGTGACCAATTGGGACAGAGTAGAATTACCCCCATTGAGGTTTCTGAGGCTGTGGATTTTTTAATCATTTTATTAGGGGCTTATCACAATCCATACATTCATTCATTGTGTCAAGCATATTTGTATATTTGTTGCCATCATCATTCTCAAAATATTTGCTTTTTACTTGAGCCCTTGGTATCAGCTCCTCATTCCCCCGCCTCCCTCGCCACTCCCACCTCCCTCAGGAGTCCTTGATAATTTATAAATTATTATTATTTTGTCATATCTTACACTGCCCAATATCTCCCGTCACCCACTTTTCTGTTGTCCGCCCTCCAGGAAGGAGGTTAAATATAGATCCTTCCTTATAATTGGTTCCACCTTTCTACCCCACTTTCCCTCCACCCTCCCAGTATCGCCACTCAGGGATCATCTGCCCTGGATTCCCTGTGTTTCCAGTTCCTATCTGTACCCATGTACATCCTCTGGTCTAGCCAGATTTTTAAGGTAGAATTGGGATCATGATAGTGAGGGGGAGGAAGCATTTAGGAACTAGAAGAAAGTTGTATGTTTTATCATTGCTACATCGCATCCTGACTGCCTCATCTCCTCCCTGAGACCCTTCTGTAAGGGGATGTCCAGTGGCCTACAGATGGGTTTTGGCTCTCCACTCTGCACTCACCCTCATTTACAATGTTATGATTTTTTTGTTCTTTGATGCCTGATACCTGATCCCTTCAACATCTCATGATCATACAGGTTGGTGTGCTTATTCCATGTGGGCTTTGTTGCTTCTGAGCTAGATGGCCGCTTGCTTGCCTTTTAAGACCCCAGACACTATACCTTTTGATAGCTGGGCACCATCAGCTTTCTTCACCACATTTGCTTATGCACCCATTTGTTTTCAGCGATCGTGTCAGGGAGGCTGTTGATTTTCACAGAAGCAGACTGCCTCATCTTTCTTCTGAGGAGCAGCTGGTGGGTCTGAACCACTGACTTTTCTGTAAGCAGCCCATTGCTGAACTCTGTGCGCTAGTAGGGTTCATTGAGGAAACTTTTGCAGGACTTAAATATATGAAGTGTATCTAGCATATACCATTTTGTTAATTTTATATCTGATAGGAGTTGATTCATTCTATATTTTTTTCATTCCTCTTCGGGTTGTAAAACTTATAAAATACGATAAACACCTGATCTGTCCCCTGTCTCCAAAGATGATACCTACATTTTCACAAACAGGTAGATATGTGATCTTTAAAGCTTTAGGCTTTGAAAACATTTAGTGCCTGCTTACATCACAAGAGGAAGTTTTTCCTTGTTTCTCTTGTTGAAAGTAGTTAAGAAGAACTTGGCCTTCCCGTCCATGCTGACTGACGGCAACCCTACAGAGTAGGGTCGGACCAACTTCCCCTGTGAGCTTCCCAAACGGTTACTCTTCCCAGGGATCGAGAGTTCTTTCTCTCGGGGCCTAGCGGGTGGCAGCCCAACTCCTAGCCCTTTGGCCACCAGTGCGCCCGGGGCGAAAGTCTCCACAGCAAACCATACACCCACTCAACCATTCCTTTATGTTCAGTTCCGTGGCAGAGACTACATTCTACACACCATGCAACTGTGCTAACCCCCCTTCCCACGTTTCCCTCCACCGTTCACATGACTCACTGCCCCCGAGCTTCCTAGCGAATCATTCCAGTTGCTACTGTCACATTGATCCCACGTACATAGCTCATCAAAGGGACACCAGGTCCCAGGCAAGCATGAGGAAGACAATGAGGTGGATTGGCACAGCGTCTGTCTGCAGCAGTGGGTTCAAACGCAGCCACGAGGAGAAGGAGCCAGGACTCGACGGTGCTTGATGTTCTCGGGGGTTCACCACGAGTGGGGACCCACTCCCCAGTGCCGAACAGCAGCACAACAGCAATGACTGTTGGATTTCAAGGAAAATTCAGGGAGGATTTTTGGCTTATTTTACTCTGGTGTAAGACAATCTCAGGACAACAGTTTTGGGGGGTTATACCATCTCCGTGGCTCTAGAAAGTCTAGGGTGTTCGAAATCTGGGGAGCCTATTCCACATCTGTCCCCTTTAGACCAAGATAGAAGGTTCTGAGTGCATTGGGAAGGTGGGTTAACAGAGGTGTAGTCAGGCTAAACTTTAATACTTTTTAGTTTTCACTTCTGACCCCAATTAAATTTGTTCTCGTTTTTACTATTTTCTTCTGGATTGAGGTTTTTCTGTGTCCTTCTTCTTCTTGCTGGGGTGGGGGTCTATTTTTCTGTATATGAAATCCAGGAAAGATATATCTACAGACAGTAACTGGATTAATAGGTTTTTAGGGTTATGTCAGGGAAGGTTGGAGGGAAGGGCAGAGCTAATAATGAGTACAAGAAAGAAGAAAATGTTTTCAAATTGATTGTGATGGTGATTGCACAACTCTTTTCAATATATTGAGACCATTGGATTATAATTAACTATATGGTAGGTGAACTATATGTCAATAAAATTGTTAAAATTTAATTTTTAAAATGGGTGATTCCTTCATTTATGTGGCATTAGCAGCTCCTTAGGAGACAGATGAAGCTTTCTGCTCCTGTAAAGATGTACAGCCTTTGTTAGGCCAGGTTGACCACTGACACTCTTACATGTGTAAGGAGCTTTCTATCAAGAAGTAACTGAATAGCAGGAAAACATCCCAGCTCAAGTCCATAAATCTGACACTAGTCCCCAAGTTCAATTCTTATCCATAAACCCCTCTCTAGACTCACGAAGCCACATGCAATGAGGCAGGAAGATCACAGGCCGGTGGGTGCAAAGTCTTATGGACCTAACAGCGATGCATGCATCCCCAGGGCTGGCGCAGGTTTCAGTGTGGCTTGCTGGCATGAAGGCAAAGGCAGAGAGAGAGGGAGAGAGTGTCCCACCTCCAGAGAGCCATTTATCTCGGTGGCACCTCCAAAGGAAGTCATCAAGCTGCAACCTGATTGACAAGCTAAATTCCACCCCTTCACTTTTATGTCTTCAAGTTGACTTAAAATTATGTATCTGCCACCCAGCCTCAGAAACCCACAGGGCCAGTGCTACTCTGTCCTACAGGGTCCCTATGAGGCGGAATCAATCCAGTAGCACTTTTTAAAAGTTATGAATCACATGTTACAGAATCAGGTGAAGTCCCTCTACTTCCTCAAAGCTCATTCACCTGCTGCTGGGGGCATGTCCTACTCAGCAAATAGATGATCCATTTCCCCTGGATAAATGTCTAGAGCCTGTCCCAGGAGGCACAGCATTAGGTGCAGGAGAAACTGGATATAGGGGGAGAGAAGCTGGTATGTGGGCCAGGTTGAGTCCGGTACGCACCCTTTCCTGCCCGAAAACACTTACTGAGCTCCAGCTAATGCTAGGTAATATGCAGGACATGGAGATCCCTGATTCCCTTCACCATCAAACAGAGAGGCCAGACAACCAATTTATTGTTGTTATTATTATTATTATTAAAAGATCATTTCATTGGGGGCTCTTACAGCTCTTATGACACTCCATACATCACTTATACCAAGCATATTTATAGATATCTTGCCATCATTATTTTCTAGACATTTACTTTCTATTAAACCCTTGGTATCAGTTCCTCTTTTTTCCCTCCCCCCTACCCTCGTGACCCCTTAATAAATGATAAATTATTTTTATATTTTATACTGTCTCTCTTCTCCCTCAGTTTCTGTTGTTCGTCCCCCCTGGAGAGGTGTGTGTGGTTATGTGTCGATCATCGTGATCGGCAGGGAACCGATTATAATGAGCTCCAGCTCTAAGTCTCGAGAGCTCGAGGGCTCATCGATGGGAGAGGTTAGTCCAGAAAGGGCTCACCTCTGACCTGGCCTCTCAAGATGGACAAGAAGTCCCCAGGCAGAGGCAGAAAAAGACAGGAGCAAGAGGCCACACTCTGAACAAAGGAATGAAGAGAGGGAAGAGATTGGATGGCCTGCTTAGAAGTCACAGGTGCTCTGGAGCGGAAGGCAGCACATGCAGGGGAGCGTGCCAAGACAGCGCGCAGAGGTGGACGTAAGGGCTAGAAATCTCACAAAGGCTTTGGAAGAGGGCCAATATGGCATGGTTGGTAACGTATGCGAACCACAGACTTTAGCACATTATATGCATCTAAGGAATTTTGGACAAAAAGGAGGGAAATGTTTCATTAAAAATGTTTTGTTATGGATTAGGTTAAGGTTCGCAGAGCGGATCATCAGTTTCACATCCAATCATTTCTACACGTTTTGTTTCAACTCATCCGTTGCAATCCCCTCAATGTACAGATGCTCAGCCCTCTTCCTCCCGGTTTCTCCTGTTTCTGTTCTTCTTTCTGAACCCTCAGAGCTTTGTCCGTGGGTAAATGTGATCTTAAGCTCTAACACAGAGGCAAGTCCACTTCCAGACCTGAGGGGTGCCGAGGGAGCACAGTCTTGGGTTCCCACCAGTCTCTGTCTGACCAGGAGGCTTGTCTCTTTTGTGATTTCAAGCTTATTCTGCATTCTGCTCCCACTCTATCCGGACCTTCAAGTGGGGTCCCTTCCCAGGCAGTAGGAAGTGGTCTCCAGGCACCATCTAGTTCTGGCCTCAGGGCTGTAGAGACTGGTGTTTGCCTGATCAGCTTCAGACATTAGGGAGCCTTTGGAAAAGTATGTAACTTTTGTAAAAGTGAAACTTTTCCCATAACATACGAATCTAAGGAATTTGGTGGGGAAAGCAGTGTTTGGGGATTTTTTTTTAACAGAAAGCAAGTGTCCTAAGACTATATAACACACATTATCTGGAAGCTGAAGTCGGTTTCTGGCATCTGCCCAAGGGGGGCGCTGGTACCAAGTGCTCACACTGTTTGTGCCCTCCTTGCTGGCTCCCGGGTGCAAATGAGGCAGAGCTGCACCGATAGCTTGTCTCCTTGGCCTCTCCAGACAGAGAGGAGTCCCTACTGTCCTTCAAAGGGGAACGTTGTTGCCTTTCCAGCCTGGAAGGGCCACAGGACAGCAGCAGGTTCATCCTCCTCCCTGCTGGACCATTTGATCGACCCAATAACAAGGCAATCTCTCCTGATGCAAGACTGCGAGTCAGTCAGATTGTTGGGAAATCTCCAATCTGAGTTGGCTGTCTGCCTATGTGCAGTCATTTCCTAATGGCATCTCCCCAGTGCAGTCGACACACAGTCCGTCTGTCCTGAGGCGGCCAGAGGGGAGGGACCCGTCTCTATTTTTGATGGACTCATGAGCATCTTCATGAGCATCAGTCAAAAAGTATGGCAACAAAATCATAGACACTTTATAAACAAAGATATTAAAACCTGAAGCTACTCTTTCATATATATATATATATCATTTTATTGGGAGTTCTTACAGATATTATATCAATCTATAATTCATCAATCCATAGATCAAGCATAATCTACAATTGCCACCACCATCAGTTTCAAAAGCATGTTCTTTCATCTGGAACTCTTTGATATCATTGCCCCCACCCCACCCCAGAGGAATCCTTGTTATTATATTATAGATTGGGGCTATATCTTACACCATCCAATGTACCCGTTTACCTGCACTTCTGCTATTTGCTCCCGAGTGGGGTTATACAGTCATTATTGCTATTAGCTCCCTCTTCCCCCCTCCTGCCCCCTCTTTCCGTACCCTCAGGGAATCATTACCCCCGTTACTGTTTCTGAAGGTTGTCTATTTTGGTTTTCATGTATCGAAAGCTTTTAATTATACAAATGTACACATGCAGGTCTAACAAGATTAATGTGGTAAAACAAAGACCATAATAGCAGGGGAGGAAATATTAAAGCACTAGAAGATAGGTATATGCTTCATCAGTGTTACACCACTCCCTAGATTCACCATCCCTTCTGTGTGTCCCTTCTGTAAGGGGCTGTCCAATCATCTTACAGGTGGGTTTTGGGTCTCCACTTTGTCCACCGTTCCTTAGCATTAATTTGATTGCTTGTTTTTGAACTTTTGATACCTATCCCTTCCACACCTCATGATCACACCATCTGGTGTGCTTCTTTCATGTGGGATTCCCTATTAGATGGCCCCTTGCTTAACTTCAAGCCTTTAAGACCCCAGACTCTGTATCTTTTAATAGCCGGGCACCATCAGCTTTCTTCACCCCATTTGCTTTGGCACCGATTTTGTCTTCAGCGATTGTGTCAGAAAGGTGAGCATCATACAGTGCCACATTATTAGAACCAAGCATTCTTGTACTGAGGTAGGATTTAAGTAGAGGCCCAAAGTCTGTCTGTGAAGCTACTTTCTTGACATATCCTCTCTCTAGGTTGGTAAATTTCTGAAGACAGTGTTTCTACCTCTCTAATTCTTCCTTGAAAAATTCTGCACTTTCCAATTTACACCATGTCTAAATAGCAGTTTGGCCTCCTCAAGGGATTCCAGTGGTGTTCCCTTTCAATGTTTACTGAGCTTTGAGAAAAAGAAGTCTGAGGGGGATGAGGCTGGGGCTGCAGGGCAGATGGAGAAGGTTTCCCAGAGAAGTTCTTGTAGGGTAGCCCTTGCTACCCTCGAAGAATGAGCAGTGACTTGTTGTGAGTAAAAAGAAAGAAGAAGGAAAAATCCTGGTGCAAAATTTTTGGACTTAACTCACCAATACAGTTTTCCATTTTCTTTAAACTTTTTCATAATAATCCCCCATGACTGTCTTGTGTACTTGGAGAAAATCTATCCAGAATAGCACCCTTGGAGCCCTAAAATATGATCACTATAACCTCCTGAGCTTACCCCTCTGCCTTGAATTTCAGAAGATGCCCCCTCCCCCCGCCCCCTGGAAGCCACTGTCTTGAATGGGTCTTTGTTTGGCAGGCACCCAACCTAGAGAGACTGAGACCAGTGTATCACTGAGAGAGCTTGTCTGCAGCCAGCCACTGATCACAGAGCCATGTTTAATCCCATTGTGTTTACAAGAAACTGGAGTATATGTGGACTGAAACCCTAACGGCAATGCTTGTGGACTTCCCCTTGTATGACCTCACAGAGTTTTGTGTTTGTCTGTCTTTTCTTATAGAATTTTTAATACCCTCCGATTTTAGGTACAAAATGTAAAAGGGCAGGTCATAACATGTCTTCCTCCTACACCCCCCACCCCACCCCCAGCCATCCCATTCTCCTCCTAGTTCTTCTATCTCCTTCTTGAGATATTCAAATCAAGCCCAACTTCCACCTAGGAACAATTTGAGATTGTGTTTGATCTCAATTCCAGGAGATGAAATTCTGAACTCAGAAGCCAATCACTTGTTCACCAGCTCCGCCGAGGCCTGGATCAAACCCCAGGCCACCTTCTCTGTCTGGTTGCAGAGAGCTCTCTCTTGACACAGGTTCTCCTGGCATCCTCGGGGAAGGTGTGTGATTCCCTCTCACGGAAGGATGGAGAGGGCAAGTGGGATGAAGTGGGAGCTGGGTAAGTGAGTAACAAAAAACAAAACTCAATGCCAATTCATCGTGACCCTGTAGGACACTGTGGGTTTCCAGGTCTGCAACTCTTTATGGGAGTAGAATGCCTCCTTGTTCCCCTGTGCATCGGCTGGTAGATTACGAAATACTGACCTTGCAGTTAGCAGCCCAACACGGCAGCCCCCCACCATGCCACCAGGGCTCCTGGGGGACTGCGTAGGGAAGGAAAAACATAAACAAACCATTGCCATCAAGTCAATTCCAAGTCCCCTGTGTCCCAGTGAGCGGGGCCCACAGAGCTCTCAGTGGTTGGTTTTACACAAGTAGATCAACAGCCCTTTCTTCCAAGGGTCTGTGGGTGGACTTTAAACCCGTCTTCCGATTGGCAGCTAAGCAGGGTAGCCATTCGCACCACTGGGAATGCCTGAATTGGGAAGAGTGGGACAGATCCTGGGAAAAATGAGAGATGGGAGCTGCCTTAGTCACTCTCCTAGGGCTGAAGTAACAAAATGACATCCAATGGGGGCTTTACGGCTATCAGATAAAAAAGGTCCTCCAGGCTTGTTTCCAAACAAGCAGCCATCTAAGTGTGATGGCAGCTAAGTCCACATGGAAGAAGCACACCATCATCAGTGACTCAAGGATTGTAAATCATATCATCCGAAGCCGGGGGAGGGAATAATATCAGAAACTGTGAGATTCTGGTTTGCAGAAGGCTATGGATGCACAGTGAAAGCCCAAAATACATCTGCAAGATCTACACAGGAAATAAGCCTCTGGGGGATTTCCCTCTGCCCATCATAGAGGGAAGGGAAGAAACTGTTTACCAAACAGAGTGCACTGGAGTGATGACTACAGGAGATCAAAATGATGATAAACCGGACTTAAACCGTTGTCACTCGATTCCCCCTCTGATACGCAATGGGCCTGATTCTGGTTTTACATATTTTCTGTGTTTTTGGTTTTTCTGTTTCATATGGGGGTTTATCTCTGATGTGTTTTGTCGTTGTGGGTAGCCCTCTTTTTTGTTACATGCTTTTCGGTATTTGAAACCCAGGATTGATGAACCTACAAAGACAATGAATAGAATACAGGTTCCTGGCGGGGGGGGGGCAGAGAGGTGAGTGGGGGCAGGAAGGGGGTTGAAGGGGAGCTGACATCAAGGAACACAAGAAGGTAGAGAATGTTTTGAAGCTGATCGTGGTAGCAATTGTGAGACACTGCTGAATATGATTGAGCTCTGGAATGGCATGCTATCTGGATTTGCCCCCAAGAACATGGTTTTGAAAAAAAGTGGGGGCTTTTGAAGAAGAGCCATTTCTCTAACCGCAGTGCTGGGGGCTAGGCGCCCCAATCAGGGCTGGGGTAGCACCGCGTCCTCTTTTCACCAAATGGAGGGAGGCGTCTTCCCCCTCCTCCTTTCTTCCAGCTCTGCGAGCTGCGGCGCCTCTGGACTAAAAAATGTACCTTCATGGAGCATCGTCCCTGTTGTGACTGTGTTTCTCCCTCTTGACACCTTTCCATTTGCACTAGTACACACACACACACACACACACACACTCCAGGAGGTCCCTTGATAACGGATAACAACACCCCGCCCCCCCCAAAAAAAACCCCTTTTTCCAAATAAGGTCACACTCACAGGTATGGGGGTGAGAACTTCCACATACTTTGTAGGAGGACAAGTTTCATCCAAAGCAGGGAGGAGGGGAGGCTAGTTGGGAATAAATATGACGCAGGATGTCAGCCCCAGGCTGACAGGTCGCCCTCCTGTGTGTGTGTCTACAGAGTCCTTTGGCATCAAGGTCCCTGTAACTCAAGCCGGTGTGACTGAGGAGTGTAGCGCAGAGGGGCCTGTGTGGCAGCCTCTCCCCCGGGCCATCCTGGAGACAGGTCAGGGCTGAGCGGAGGTGTTGCTTAACACGCTTGGTGTCATTCGCAGCTCCCTCGCTGGGCCGCAGAGCTCCCGCCCGCCCGCGTCACTGCCCAGGAATCTGGTTCTTGTTTATCATGAGAGAGCATGGTTGTTACAAGCCTGGTCCCTCCTCCAGCTGCTGCAGAGGGCTGGTCTCGGAGGAGCCCGGGCCTGGTAAGGAGAGACTAACCCAGAGGGAATTGCTGAGTGGGAGGACCAGCAGGCTTCCCAGCACCCTGCCCCTCCCAGGGCTCCCTCGAGGCAGAGAAGGGTCTGGCAGGTTTCTGGGGACCTTCCTTGGCTATGACTCCTGGGCTTGTCTTCCTCTGGAGTTGAGAAAAGGCAAGGGGATCAGAAGCAGGGAGGGCCAGAACAGATGAGGAGCAGGGTCCAGGAAGGGGGAAGAATCCCTTGTTGTGTGGCACCACCTTCTAAGCGGCCTGCCTGCCCTGTGTTAAGACTTAACAGAAACTTGTGCAGGCAGCGGCCCCTCGGGAGATTTGGGCTCTGTCAACTTTGTATCTATCCCCGGGACAGGCCCAGGGCTGTCCTGGTCCGTTTTCTTCTCACTGCACAGATGGAATGGAGACTGGCAGACAACGGGCAGCGAGAGAATGGCTGCTGAAAAGAGCCCCGAGGTAGGTCTTATTTCCTGAGCACTCACTAGGTCCCAGACATCAAGGCCCACCACACTCCTAGGAGGTGTTACTGATATCATTCCGGGGGCGCAAATAAGGAAATAGATGAGGAAACAGAGTTCCTGGGTTGTGCAAGCAGTGAACTCACTCAGCTGCTAAAAGAAAGGTTGGCCCCGTGAGTCCACACGAAAGGCCTGGTGATCTACTGCCCAAAACCTCAGCCACCGAGAGCCCTATACATGATGCTGATACATACAAGGCCTTCTGAGTGAAACCAGTATCAAGTGCTTTGGGGTGGGGGGGCTGAGGGTGGGGGTGCCTTGTTTTTGTTTGTTTGTTGTCAGCAAAGGCTGGAGTGGGGATTTGAATGCAGGAAGCTAGAGCCCAAGGCCTGTGGTCCTATTCGCCACGCTATCGTGGACAAACCCTCTGCTAGCCAGTCGATGCCCACTCATCTTGACCTTATCTAGGATTTTTGAGCTGTGAATCTTTATAGGAGCAGACAGCCTTACAGTTTATTTTTTTTTAATCATCTTAATGGGGGCTTGTACAACTCTTATCACAATCTATCCATCCATCCATCCATCCATTCATTGTGTCAAACACATTTGTACATTTGTTGCCATCATCCTCCTCAAATCATTTGCTTTCTGCTTGAGCCCTTGGGATCAAATGAGCAGCCTCAGCTTTCTCTCAAGGAGCGGCTGGTGGGTTTGAGCCACCCTCCTGGTCAGCAGCCCGATGCTTACCCAACCGTGCCGCTGTGGACAGGGAGCAGGACACGCTGGAACCAAACACACACAACTGCTGGTGCTGCTGGGGTGTGACCCTCAAGTTTCTCTTCCTCATTCACCTGACTTACTGTGACTCCTGCCCCCATTTCTCTTCCTCATTCACCTGGCTGACTGGGATTCCTGCCCCCATTCCAACCGCAAGAGGGCCTCCTTTGAACCCATTGGAGGCTCAGTAAAAAAGAAAAGGAAAGAAAAATGTAGTGAGAATAAGACAGGTAGGTTCTTTCAACACCAAATTTCCAATCGCTGGGTATGGCCGAGGTGACCAAAACAAGAGCCTGGAATCCCACACAGTGTCGGCGCTTGATTTCTTGCTCTCTCTTGCTCTCTCCCTGAGTGTCTTATCTGCCTTCCTCCCTCGCTCTCTCCCTCCCTTTCCTTGCTGACTTCTTTTCTCCTGTTCCCTCTGAGTTTTCAGAACCTTGTCCATAGGAGAAGGCATGTCTGGAAGACCTGCTTGGTTCAGGTTACTTCCCTCCCCACCCCATACAGCAATCTGCGTGGCTCTCTCCCTGGGATGAGGCGCTCACAAGGGGGTATGGAAACTGGGTGACTGTCTCTGTTTCCAGCTTCCAGGGGCCAGGGTGCTGCAGACGGGAGTGTCAACATGGGATCATTACATTGGCTGGGCACCCTGTTTTCTGACTGCTACTTATGCAGAATCGATCCCTGAACAAGACAAAGGACATGAATAATCAACCAAGCAGATGGGGCTGTCAAAGGGCCAGGCAGGCGAGAGAAACAGGCTCCCTGAAGGGTGAGCAGAAGCAGGCCTCTGGTCTTGGGGAGCCTGTCTCCTCTGCGGGGACAAAGCACCACACAGAGCAGACCAGGCCTCAGCAGATAAGGTATTTGGAGAACTGGACTTCTTTGACATCTGACAGCCATGGGAAGGACTGTCTAGGAAACATGGAAGGAAGTAGTAAGGAAGGACCCTGGGGCCATCACAAGAAGAGGAAGCAGGGGCGTTAGCATGAGGTCCCAGTGCTGGGAACTGGTTCTTTAAAGACACTCCTGGACACAGACACACTCCTCACTGGAGGTGGTGTCAGCTTGGGCAGGGCCAGGCACAGTTTTCTTTGGCTGGTTTCTTCTTGCCTTGAGGTCCGGCTGAGGAGATGAGGCCAGGCATTTATCATAGGGCATTCTAGTCAGTTTCACTTCCTGTTTCTCATACTGAAACCATAATCATCATCATAAGGATAATAATAATTCTGCAGCCTTGTCTCTGCCTTCTATTTATCTAAGGCCTTCCAGAAGTGTGTGTGCAAGTGGGAGGGGGAGAGGGCAAGCATATCTCCTCTATCAATCAGCAGCTGGGGGTGGATGGAGGTGGGCATGGAAGCTGGTGGGGGTGGGGGTGGGGGTGGGAGGATGGGGGTGGGAGATGGGTAGGAAGCTGCCATGGAAATTATTAAACTCTGGTGCTTTGTTTTGTTTTCCAAGAAGAGGAATCTCAAAGGACTGGCAGTTCCCCAAACTGACTATTCTCACCAAGGGGACCTGTGTGAATTCCTTCTCCGGAGGCCCTTCTAAAAGAGTCCTTCCCCAAACCTTCCCACCCTCCCCTCGTCAAGGTCATCTCTGTGGTCTGAGGCACAGAGATTTCAAGCTCCTGTTCTACAGTCACACAGGAGGGGAGATAGGGCCGGACCAGGCTTCCTGGGCATCCACCTCAGCTGCAATGAAGAAGGGAATTTCCAACCATATGGGGAACTCACAAAGTTGTTGGGGGAAAACCACAACTATTTCTGCTAAGGAAAAAAGTATGCGATCCCTTCAAACGTGAAGCCCTGGCGCAATAAGCAAGAGTGCCCTGGCTACTCAGAAACCATCTGTTGGGAACATTTACGATTAGGCTGGGCACAGGCCTTGTTCAGGACAATCAGTTCTTGGAGCAGGGTGTCAGTCCAGTAGTTTGGTTTTGAACTGACTGAAGGTCTATACTGTAAGGACAAAGGTTGAGCACTTTGCAGAGTGGAGAGAGGTGGGGGAAGGATCCATTATCTTAATGACAATGTGGGTGAGCAGCCTTTTAGAGCCAGCACTCCCTCCCCCTGGGAGTGGGGGAGGAGAGGAAGGGAGGGGGCGGGGCAGGTGGCTCTAGAGTCTTCTAAATGAAGAGAAAATGCAGAGAGAAACAATACCTTTTCAAAAAACGCCCCAGAGACGGCCTTTAATTAAAAGAAAAGGAAAAAGTAACCCGCTCTCTCACCATCTGAAGCATTGTCTAGCTACATTGAGGATGCAGAAAGGACGTGATATCACACGTGGAACATGCTTCTTGTTGGTTTATTTGGTTGGTTTTTTTTTTTTTTGCTTCTGCCCCCAAAGTCCAATCAAAACCTGGGTGGGGCTGGAGGATGAGTGGCATGTCTAACAAACTATAAAAATGAAACAAAGTCACCTGGGGCGCTGGGACTATTCCCAGGCTTCAAACCTGTTCATTGCAGCCCTCCAGTGCAGGGTGGAGCTGCCTTGGGGGCTTTCCAGGGCTGTAACTCTTTGCAGGAGTAGAAAGCCTGGTTGTTCTCCCGTAGAGTGGCTGCTGGTTTTAATCTGCAGTTAACAAGCCAACAACTCACTGTTAGGTTTCTCCCGTGAGAAATACCTCAGTCCTTCACTCCGAAGTCCAGTTTGTGATCCAAGTGGGTTTTTATCAAGGATAGAAGCTGTTTCCGGCGTTACAGTAAACGGAAGACAAGCCAGAGAGACAGACCTCGGCACAGCCAGCCGCGCTGGACCTCAGAGGAGCAGCTGGAAGCGAGAGAGGTGGTCTCCAAGTTCCAGCCTCTTTAGGATCTTCCACTGGGAGACGTGGTCGACGGCACTGGTCGACCTCATTGGCTGCATTAAGCCCACCTGGTGTAGATTAGTGCCCGTCCAGGTGTACCGCCCACCTGGGTGTATGCCTCCCTGGCTCTAGGGCAGGAATTTGCGCATGCCCTTTAGCCTTTATGGCTGGCTGGGCTCCCTGATTCTCTGCAGCAACCTCCTGTAGGGGGGCTTGGCATGAAGAGGGGCGACCCCTATCCAGCTACCTAACATAACCACTCTAAGGCCACCCGGACTCTCAAACCATAAATGGACCCGCTGGCAGGGAGGTCAAACTTGCTGGCCCTCTGCTGTGAAGTTACCTTTCTGCCTCAGATAGACTGAATCAGAATCTACATCCTGTTGAAAACAAAGGGAAGAGTAAAAAAATCCCCACTTCAGGGGGGCTCGGGGTGGGGACCCAAATGGACCAGTTGGAAGCCTGGAATAATCAAGCTAAGGAGATCAGCAGTTAAGTCCGGACAGAAAGGGACTGTAATGATCTCAAACACTGGCAGAGAGCAGTCGTCCCCGAGTGCCCGACACCGTGCTAAGACTAAGCCCTTGGCTCACTGAATCCTCCTCACAGCCCCGTGGAAAGAGGCTGCTATAATTAGGATGTGACCATCGATATTCACTTTGACCTTGCCTGGGTTGGCACTTCTAAGCTTGCAGAAAGACTGACTGGGTGGTAGCTCTTACAAACCGAGGGAGCAGTACCAAGATTGACAGGAGCGGGGGCAGAGTGAAAACACAAAGCCCCTTCTTCAAGATAGAACTGCCCCTATGGGTTTCTGGGACTCTCTAGCGGAGTAGCAAGCCCCGTCTTGCTTCCTGAAGCAGCTGGTGATTCCGAGCGGCTGATCTCATAGTCAGCAACCCAGTGCATAACCACCGGGGTACCGGGGCTCCTCAAGAGAGTGACAGCAAGCCTGGGACCCTGATACATACAGGTCTCTGGGAGAGGCCACAGGTCAGCTGCGCATGAAGATGGCATTGTGTGATAATACTTCATGGAGCCTTTGGCCAGTGTATGCTGTCTTCCTATGTGCCCACCTCCTGAACAAAGAAAGGGGGGGTACGAACATGCGTTCTACCTTGGTGACCCCACGGTACGGGACCACCATCAGTTGAGGCCAACTCAGCAGCCACTTCCACAACCCGCCCCTTGTCAACCAGGGAGTCCACTGCACTGTGAAAGACAGTATTCTACATCAGGGAAAACCATGGTCTAGACCAGCGGGATGATTTTTCTCGACAATCTATTGGAATTTGTGTTCCATTTAGTCACCTCTCTCCTCACAGCCAACATCTGATTGGTTGGCAGTTCTTGCTGATTTTTTCTCAGCAAGATGTCCTGCATCCTGTCCTATTTCCTGTGGCCTCTGGCACTGCCCTAGTTTGCACGCACCTAGAAGTTTCCAGTAGCCTGATAACTAGATCCCTTGCCCCAATCCGTTTCTCTTTTGCATCTTTCAGTCTGCATCTGCTGTCACTTGTGACACTTGAGCTGTCCCCCGTTACTTTTTCTTGTTCCACCGCTGACCTGCCAGCTGGTCGGACTGTGGTGGCTTGGGTGCTGCTTTGACTAGGAAAGTCAGGCCGTCACTACTTCAAATACCAGCAGGGTGGTCCCTCATGGCTGACGGGTTCAGCACTGCTTCCAGACAAAGGCAGCCTAGGGAGAAGGGCTGCCTGCTGGTCTACTTCTAAAACAGCTCCGCTCAGCCTGTGGGTCGCGACTCCTTTGGGGGTTAAACGACCCTTTCACAGGGGTCGCCCGATTCATAACAGTAGTAAAATGACAGTGATGAAGTAGCAACGAAAATAATGTGTATGGTTCAGGGTGTCACTGCAACATGAGGAACTGTATGAAAGGTTTGTGGCACGAGGAAGGCTGAGAACCACTGTTCTACAAGTGGCCAGTGGAAGCCTCATGCCCAGCCACAGAATGAACTATGTGATAAAGTGCCGGGAGCTGCGCCCCTCTGCTCAGACCAGTGCTTCTCAATAGTCCTCATGCCGCGACCCTTTCATACAGTTCCTTATGGGGTGGTGACCCCCCAACCATAAAATGATTTTCACTGCGACTTCATCACTGTCAATTTGCTACTGTTCTGAATTGGGTGACCCTCTGAAAGGGTCGTTCAACCCCCAACGGGGTCTCGACCCATAGGTTTAGAGCCGCTGGCTTTGAAAGCCCTCACCCTCGACCGGAGCAGAGCTGCCTCCTCCAGGTAGAGTTGACCTCAGTGGTATGGATGGAGCTCAGCCGATGATACATGACTCAAAAAGCGGCAAGCTGCCAATGTGCATTAATAATCACAATGTATGAAGTATAGATCTAGGAAAATTGGAAATTTGAACAAAGAAATGGAATGGAATGCATAAAGACCAATATCCTAAGCATTATTTGGCTGGCATGAACTGGTATCAGCCCCTTTGAATTGGATACTCGCATGGCTTACCACGCTAAGAATGACTCATGGAAGAGGAGCGGCGTCCCAGTCACCATTCAGAAGAGCAGTCCCAGTCTCCCCCGGCCCTCTGCTGCTGCAGCCATGAAGGTCGAGCTGCGCAGCTTCAGCGGGTACAAAACTTACCCCGGGCAGGGGCGGCGCTACGCCAGGACCGACGGAAAGGTTTTCCAGTTCCTGAATGCAAAATACAGATTGGCATTCCTCTCCAAGAGGAACCCTCGGCAGAGCAACTGGACTGTCCTCTACAGGAGGAAGCACCAGAAGGGGCAGTCGGAAGACATTCAAAAGAAAGAATCTGCCGTGCGGTCAAACTCCAGAGGGCCATCGCGGTGCATCTCTTGCTGATAGAATGGCCAAGAGGAATCAGAAGCCTGAGGTTAGAAAGGCCCAGCGAGGACAGTCCATCAGGGCTGCCAAGGAAGCAAAGAAGGCAAAGCAAGCTTCTAAAAAGAGCAATGGCCCCCACTGAGGCAGCACCTAAGCAAAAGATTGTGCAGCCCGTGCAAGTGTCCGCTCCCCGGGTCGGTGGGAAACGCTAAGTTGGCAGCAGAGACTTTCTAATAAAGATGCAACTGAAAGAAAATTTTAAAAGAACAGTCCCATGTCCATCCTGAAGTGCAACATCGTCAGTGAGAGGATAATATCGTTATGCCTACACAGGAGGTCAGTTGTCTGTTACACAGATTCACTCATCAATCCCGTAAGCCAAAGATGAAGAAATGCAAGGCTTTTATCAACGTCTGCAGTCTGATTTTGCTCAATGCCATCAAGATGCATTGATAATTCTGGTGAGTTGAATGCAGAAGTTAAACACAAAGAAGAAAAATTGGCAGTTAGAAAACATGACCTTAGTAATCAGAACCACGCAGGAGATTGGATGACAGAATCTTGCAAGACAAATGGCCTATTCATTGGAAATACCTTTCAACCACCCAACTGACCCCTATACACATGGCCCCCACCCGATGGAGCACACAGGGATGAAATGGACTACCTTTGTGGAATGTGGTGATGGAGAAGCTCAGCATCAGCAGTCAAAACCAGACCAGGGGCCGGCTGCAGACAAGACCATCAATTGCTTATATGCAAGTTTCAATGGAAGCAGGTCCACAAGAGCCAAAGTACAATCTGGAGAACATCCCACCTCAATTTAGACAGCATCTCAAGAACAGATGTGATGCATTGAACAGGAATTACCAAAGGCCAAATGACATCAGGGAGATCATAGGGGAAGAAAGCAAAAGGTCATTCAAAAGACAGGAAATGACGTAAACAAGCCTCTGAAACTTGCTTTTGAATAGAGAGGAGAGTGGATGGAATAAATGATGAAGTAGAATTGCTGAAGAGACCTCGAAGGGCAGTTCAAGAAGACAAAAAGTGTAGTGGAATGTTCGAAGACCCGGAGTTAAAAAACCCCTAAGGAAGAAACACACTTGGGGTTTCTCAAGCTGGAAGAAATGAAGAAACACTTCCACGATGGAGTTGCAATCGTGCAGGATTTGAAGGGCAAGCTATTACATGATGCAGGAGCATCAAAGGTAAATGGAAGTACCCAAAAGCACTGTACCAGAAAGAATTCAGTGATACGCTACGATTTCAAGATCCAGTGATATTACAGAAAGAAGCCCAAGATGCGCGTCAAAGGCATCGGGGAAAAAACAAGGCTCCAGGTTTTGTTAGAATACTAATTGAGATGTCTCAACAAATAGATGAAACTCACTTGTCTAAGAAAAGAAAACTGGAAGACGGCTACCTGGCCAACGGACTGACAGAGAACCCTGTTTGTGCCCATTCTAAGGAAAAGTGATCCACCAGACTGCCGAAATTTGCCAACAATATCATTATTATCATACGCAAGTAAAATTTTTCTAAGGATACCATATATCAGCAGTTCTCAACCTGTGGGTAGGGGTCGAATGACCCTTTCGCAGGGGTTTCCCGATTCATAACAGTAGCAAAATGACAGTGATGAAGGAGCAACAAAAATAATGTTATGGTTGGGGAGTCCCCACCACATGAGGAACTGTCTGAAAGGGTGACAGCATGAGGAAGGTTGAGAACCCCTGCTGTATGTACTCATGTGTAAGCCGAGTTTTTCATCACATTCTTAAAGCAGTTTTGGTGGTAACATCGGGTGCCTCAGTGGCTATTCAGGTCGACTTATACTCAAGTGTATACGGTAAATTTAAAACAGTTGCAGCAGCACAGCAACAAGAAACTGCCAGAAATGCGAGCCAGATTCAGAGAGGATGTGTATGATGGCTAGGTTTGTGTGGGCAGGCAGGGGTGGAGTCCAGCTTCTCAATCAGGACACAGTCTAAAGGGCTCTCCTTGGAGGTGGGGCCGATTCATAAGAGATCCTGTGAAGAACTGGTCTCTCTCTCTGGCCCCTCTTCTTTCTGCTGGCTTGAAACCCGTGTCTCATCTGCGGCCAGTAGCCCAGGTGGACTGCTGACCCTGGAACGGCGGTGCCCTGCCATGTTTCTGGCGACTTTGGACCCTGTGACTCTGCACCCACTGGCCTGTGATCTCTCAGCTTCCCCCTTCACCTTTCTGCTTCATCAGCTAGCAACTGCGTGAGTCTGGAGGGGCTGCCAGCCAGCTTCTGACCCATGGACTGGGTTGGGCCACTTCCTTGATACAAGTTTCTTTCTTGATGTAAAGTGCTCTTTGGTACATATATGAGTGCCACTGGTCTTGTTTCTCTAGGAAAACCAGCCTAACGCGATGTGGAATAATGGCTACCATTGCTGATCTCAGATAGATCTTGGCAGAGATCAAAGAAGAGAATAGAATATATTTGCCTGTGTTTCACTAACTTGCTAAGTCATTTGACTCTGTGGTTCGTGGCAAACTATACTGCAAAGATGAGAATTACAGAACGCTTCTCTGTGCTCAAGCAGAACCTATACACAGACCGAGAGGAGTCATTAGAACCGAAGGGGTGGAAATGCATGGTTTAACATCAGGGAACAAGCATATCAGATTTTATCCTTTCCCCATCCTTATTCAATCTGTACACTGAGCTAATAATCTGAGAATCTGGACGATAGAAAGCTAAAAGTGATACGAGGACTGATTTAAACTCATTAACAACCCGTGACAAGCAATTGCCCTGAGCTTATTTATTGAAAATGAGGACAGCCTGAAGCACTTACTGAAGAAGGTCACTGCCTACAGCCATCAGCATGGATTACACCTCAAAGTAAGGACAAGAAAAGCCCTCACAATTGGACCGATAGCACAGCATCTCCCATGATATATGGAGAAAAGATTGATATTGTCAAGGATTTCGTTTAACTTGGATTCGCAATCAACCCAGGGAAGCAGCAGCCAAGCAATGCAATGACACACTGCACGGGGCAAAGCTGCTGCAGAAGATCTCTTTAATGTGTTGAGAAGCAAGGATGTCACTTTGAGGACTACGATGTGCCTGATCCGAGCCTGGGTCTTCTCACCCACCTCTCATACACGTGAAAGCTAGACAAGGAGTAAGGAAGACTAAAGGGGAATCGGTGCCTTTGAATCATGGAGTTGGCAAAAGCTATATCATGGACTACCAGAGGAATATTCGAACCTGTCTTGGCACAAGTGCAACCAGAGTGCTCCTTGAACCTGGTGGGACTTGGCCTGGTGTACTTGGGACATGTTATCAGGAGGAGTCCCCGGAGAAAGGCATCATGCTTGGTAAAGTAGAAGGTCACTGAAAAAGAGGACGCCCCTCAGTGAGCTGGATTGCCACAGTGGCTGCAACAATGCACTCAAACATAGGAAGGGGTGTGAGGATGGCACAGGACAGGCAGTGTTTCTTTCTGTTGTTCAGGGTCACTGTACATCAGGACCAATTTGATAGCACCTAACAACTTAGATAGACACATACATACATTATATAGATCTAGATAGATATATAGGCTTTGCTTTCTTCCTGGATCATTTTTATTTATCAAGGGAAAGCAATCTTGCCCCAAACCTCAGGCAACTCCCTTACATGTCCTATCGGCTAGATGTGGGTCACGTGCTCATAAACTCATAAACTCATAAACCAAACCTTTGTCACAGGACAAAGGGACTGGAATTCCCAAGACTCATCTTCGGGTGGTGGAAAAGCCTATCTTCCGCCAGCACTTTGTTGCCCACCTGCTGAACCAACAGTGGGGGTCTGTTGCAAGACGGGGGCATGGTTTTTGAATGGAAAATGCATGCCCCTGTCCTCCAATCAAGTGGTTCTGTGCTCCGTGTCTATAAGCATGTTTAAGTATCAGTTGCCCTGGTCCTACCCCTCCCTGACACTTTGCAGTTTATTCAACATGTCAGTTGAGGTGGCTCCTTCTGGGGCTCCAAGGATAGATCCCTTCCAGGCTTCTCTGCTAGCTTGTGGCAGTTACTGGCAATTCTTGGTATTCCTTGGCTTACAGCTGCATTGCTCGAGCTTGTGCCTCCACCTACATGTAATGTTGTCCCTATGCATGACCATGTGTCTCCACATCTCCCTCTCCTTATAAAGACATCAGTCACTGGATTTGGGGCCACCCTAATCCAACAGAGCCTCATCTGAACCTGATCATATCGCAGAGATTTGTCAGAGGAAACCAGCCTCCAATAACTAAAGGGCCATGTGTTAGTCTGGGTACATTAGAGACACAAATCTACAGAAAGGCATATGTATAAAAGAGAGTTTTATATAAAGGATAAGTGCACATCAAGAAAACATCCCAACCCAGTGCTGCCCAAGCCCACAAGTCCAACACTAACCCATATGTCCAACATCAATCCACAAAGTCTTCCTCCATCTCACAAAACAGACGCAATGATGCCGACTGTAGGAGGAAAGCCAAATCAGTGAGCGTGTAAGCATCTCAGCACTGGCAGGGGTCTCCACACGGCTGGCTGCTCCAACACCCAGGGCTGCATCGGGGTAGGTCCATGTGGCTTCTTCTCAGGGATGTCTTGTAGGAAGTGAGCCTTGCCAGCTGAAGCAGGGAACTGGCTAAGGTAGCTTCACCCTGGTCCGACCATCAGAGAGCACGACACCTGAGAACTAGAAAGGCAAGGCTCACCAAGCCATTTATCCCTCCGCCCTTCAATTAATACCCCATGTGTTTATTGGCCAGGTTGGCAAAGTAAACTTTAACTATCTCAGACCAGAAGGCGCAAAAGTGCGGCAATAATATGTAAAGATCATAGTAGAGTCATCGAGGATAAGAAAGATCGGAGAGAGTAAAATAAGGGCGTCAGACAAATGATATGGTGCCATGCTCACCTCAGCTCCTCTTGATGGTCCACATGGAACTGGAGAAGTGAGAGCGAGCCTTTCCCATCTTGGGACATTTATAGGTAGTCTTAAGACATCACATTCAGTAGTTACATGCGTCACAAGGTGGGTGGGATTACATTAAAGTTCCTGGGCTCACAGATGAGGAAACCTAATCCCTGCACTGGGGGAGCTGTAAGGTGGGTGGGGGGTTGGGTGTCATAGTAGGAAGTGAGAGCAAAAGGATAATGTCTGCTTCATTGGGAGACACAATCAACCATGCGCTCTCTTGAAGGCAGTGTGGCCGTTAAGGGGAGAATCCGTGGGAATGATTTTTAAAGCAGGATAATGCACTTGGACTTTACCTCTGACTTACCAAAGTGGAGGCTTTCCTACAGTGGAATACCAGCTTTCCAGATTCCCTCTGTGATGAGTTAGGGAACAGAGTCCTCGTCCTATTTCCCTCAGTGTTAGTTCCCACAGAGACCTTATTTCCAAACAAGTGCCTCTTCTCAAATAGAAGGAGGTCAAGGCTTGGACGTATCTTTTGGGGGTGGGGGGTGCACAGGTCAACCCACAACACGCGTCAACTTCACTGTGGTCTGCTTTTGTCCCTGCCACCCTACTGGTCTCACAGTGCTCGCTCTTACTTTTGCTTCTACGGCGAAGTCCCTCCTGCCTCGCATCGCAGGCCGTCCGCCTCTGAGTTCCACTGTCATCTCCCTGACCACTTCTTCCCACGTTTCTTCAGTGGCTTTTCTGTGCCACCTTGCCAGGGGTCCTTCTTGAGCTGGCTTCTCTAATGGTTTCAAAGAACCCGTGGTTTCAACTTCCAGCCCACTTTAGACTGATCACCCCACATCTGCAAATCCACCTCTAATCTAGCTCTTACCTCATACCCAGAGTGAGTGAGCTCTGCTGCTAGGCATTCCAAAACATCTTAAATTCAGCGTCCCACACCCACACACCCCACTGTATGCTAAGCGAACAGCCCACTCACTCTCCGTGTGGTGGTCAAAGGCGGAAGCTGGTAGTCACTCTTGATTCCTCACTGATTCTTATCCCCAAAGCTCCATGAGTGACCGATTCTTAATCATCTCCCCAAGATCTGTACAACCCTGTCTCCCTCTCCATTCTCACACCACTGCCCTGCTTCAGACACTCACCCACTCGCACCTGCATGTCGGCCTCAGCCTCCTAACCGATGGGACCTTTTCCAATTGAATCCATCTTCCCAATCACCATCTCTTTAAGATGCCAATCTGACCAGCCTTCTCTGGCTCAAAAATCTCTCCATTGCCCCCCAGCGCCTAGAGAAATGAGTCCAGCTCTTCACAGTCTTGACCCCAAAGCACTAATTTTAGATACTTTAATTTGCTTGACTAATCCCTTTGACAGAGACCCAAGTGGAGATATTTTAAGGTCCACTGGGTTGTCAGCTTGTGGGACCGGGCAGCTGGCGGGCTTCTGTAATGCTCAGAGCTTGGCTGCTGGTGTTTCCGAAGGCAGCAGGGTCACCCTGGGTGGACAGATTTCCACAGAGCTTCCAGTCTAAGACAGATGACGACGGAGGACTCACTGTCCACTGCTGTGGGTTCGGCACCGAGACCAGCAGCCTCTCGGGCTGGAAGGCGCTCAGCATGTGACTAGGGGGAACTGCCCTCCTCGATGAACAACGAGGGTGGGCAAAGCTTTCTGGACGTCCATTTGCCATCTCGGTAAGACTCAAATGGAGACGAAACACAGCTACAACACCCCTTCATCATCAGAACTCGGAACGCACACAACCGAGGCACTGGCGCCAGGCTGCCCCTAGGGGCGCCCATGGGAATGGTTGTGCGGGTAGGGTAGGGCCAGCCAGGGCTTCACGGTGTCGGACAAAAGGTCACTATGAGTTGGATCTGACTCAATGGCACCCACCAACAGTCACATTTGAAAATGCCATTTTAAAGCCGCTTCCATCAGGGCTGCTGATTGTGTCAGCTCTGACTCGTGGCTCCGATCCTCTGAGGAGTCTCAGTACCCGATGACTACTGGGTGTTTATTTAATAACGGAAGGGTGTGATTTTCCAACAAAGTTTAACTCGCCGAGCGGCTTCTCCCGGGAGACAGAGTAATACAGCCAACAAACTCATGGCCACAAATTCCTTATTCTGTGCTCTCATCTGGAGGCAAGGCATGAGGGGGAGAAGGAAAGAAGCCGTGATTGATGGGACCCAGTTCCTAGGAAAATCCGGGAGCTTATGGCCTCCGCTCCAAGGCAATGAAGGCCAGCTCGTGGAGTTGGACGTGGCAAAAGACATGAGAGTTTAGTTTCGAAGATGAGGGAAGTCGCCCATGCTCCGGAGTGACTGGAAACGGGGAGGGGTGGAGAAGAATAAAATATGAAGAAGCGAGTGGAGACAACTACATCCAATAAAATAGAAGCCGATTCTCAGGTGAAATCACAGAAAGTTCTAGCACGACCTGCTATTGGCGTAGTGATTATACACTGGTAAGGCAGCATGTGGTGGTTGCCAACAGCAAGGTCAGCAGTTCAAAACCACCAGCTGCTCCCTGGGTGAAAGACGAGGCTTGCTACTCCCATAAAGAGTTGTTGTCTTTGAAACCCACAGGGCAGGTCTACCTTGTCCTACAACAGCAGTTCTCAACCTGTAGGTCACGACCCCTTGGGGGTCGAACGACCCTTTCATAGGGGTCACCTGATTCATAACATTAGCAAAATTGCAGTGATGAAATAGCAACGAAAATAATTTTAAGGCCACGGGGTCACCACAACATGAGGAACTGTTTTAAAGGGGGGCGCAGCATTAAGGAGGTTGAGAACCACTGACCTAGAGAAAATCTCACAGATGCATCTCCAGAAATACCATTCTCTCTTTCCACCCCACTTCCATTTCCCTTTTTCTCCTTTTTTTTTGTATTGGTGGCATGGGGTGGGGGGAGTCAGATCATAAGACAGTTAGGGTGGCAGGGTGGGTGGGGTAAAAGGGAGACAATGTCAAGGAGTCCAGGAAGAAAAAGTCTTTTTGGAAACTGATTGTGGTGGCAATTGAACAATACTTCTTGACATGATGGAACTATGGAATGATATATGTATTAACTCCCAATTAATACTAAATATTTGTAAAAACAGAAAGTGAATCCTTGTCGTGGTCTGACTTTCAAGGTGAGGTTTTCATGTTGGTAAACAAAACTCTGCCAGTGAGTTCCTCCCAATTCATAGAGACCCTGTAGGACCGTGGTTCTCCACCTTCCTCCTGCTGGGACCCTTTAATACAGTCCCTCAGGTAGTAGGGACTCCCCAACCATAAGATTATTTTCATTGCTACTTCATCACTGTAATTTTGCTGTTACGAATCAGCATGCAAATATCTGATCTGCAGGATGTATTTTCATTGTTACAAACTGAACATCAATAAAGCATAGTGATTCATCACAAAAGCAATATGTCATTATGTAGTGTGAAATATTTATTTCTAATGACAAATAAATTAAATTTTTTTCTTGAAGCATGGTGTAGTGTGGGTAACAGTCTTCACGCTGGGTACTCATATGTGGGCGTATCTGCATGTGGGCGGACCTGCCTGGAGATGGATAGAGGAGCGGGGTCTCTTTTCCTAAGACCATCAGAAATATGTGTTTTCCGGTGGTCTTAGGCGACCCCTGTGAAAGGGTTGTTCGACCCCTAAAGGGGTCCAGACCCACAGGTTGAGAACCGCTGCTGTAGGACAAGGTAGAACTGTCTCTGGGGCTTTCTGAGATGGTAGCTGCTTGAGGGTAGAAGCCTCATCTTTCTTCTGAACAGCAGCTAGTGGTTTCAAACAGCTGACCTTGAAGTCAGCAGCCCAACATGTAACCACGATGGCACTGGGCCCGGACCCTCACAATCACGGCTCAAAGGGAAGGTATTGCATCTAGGTGATCTCATTCAGACCTCATACACCGAGTTAAGAATTCCCATTTTGAGGTTTAATAAAGGAAAACCTAGACACCTACGCAGTAAAGGCAGAGCCAGCACTGGAGGGGGGTCTTCCGGAGCCCACAGTTCATGTCCTCGCAATCTCCCGACGGCCATGAGCAGCCACCAAGCCTCTTCCCAGGGACACTGACCCATCTGTCCTATCCAATTACTCACTCAACAAACCTTCCACCTTGACTGAGTGCCCGTTGTGTGCTGGGCATGGGTTCTCTTGGAGAAGGGGTGTCCAGAGCGTCACAGAAGGCAGCCACAGTCCTGTCTCTGCTGTGGTCAGTATCTGAGAATTTCCCCCAGGCAGGGGCTGGAACACAGTGAGTCTTTTGCTGGGGTTGGGGGGAGCCGAAAGTGGGAGTACTGCCTGGAAATTTGAGGGTCAATCAATACTGGACGAACTGTCTTTCACCGGGTCCATCCAAAGTTAAAAATAGGCCCAGGACACTTCCCTTTGTCTTTGTAGCCTGACCGCCAGAAGCACCACGTCACCAGTCCTCCGCTGGCAGCCACCCCAGACGACTGGAAATGGTGACTTCCGCCGTGTTGCAGAAGGAGGGGCCGACACATCAGCCATGAGTGACAGGGAGGCCAGCTTCCAGCAGCAGATACCAGCCACCTATGGGCCACGCGCCCCAAACATACGCACACTCCCCGTCCCCACAGCCGAGGGTGCCCACCATGGTATCTGATCGGAGCTTTGAGATAACACGGCTCACAGCCTCCCTGGGAGGCCGGCAGCACCCTTCCGCATCTCCATGTCCCAAACCGGGGAAAGCCATCAGTGGGTGCGGGCTCCCAGCGACCCCACAGGACAGGACAGCACTGCCCCTGGGAATTTCCAAGACTGGTTCTTTAGGAGACGGCTGGGCCAGAATAAAGATAGTCCAACAGATTGCTTGTTTTCCTCCATTGAGCAAAAAGGAAACATGACTCATGCAAAGCGCTCGACGGAACCAGACTTGAGTCAAGTGCTTTTTCCACCGTAACATGTTGATTCACAAATTTGAAAGACGCTCTTGCTCAGAGATGGTTACTGTAATCAGGAGAAAGAGAAGGACGCCAGAGACAGCCAACTCTGGGCTCACGTCGGAAGCGCACTCAAACCCTAAGAGCTGACTGTACCAACCTAACGAAGAGGTGAACAAGCTGCCCAACGCTATTCCTATACGGACCACCAGAGGGCGAAGGTGCTCCACATCCACAGTCTTTGTGCCAAATCGTTCTAAGAACAAGAGACCCCTAAGGCTTGAAGGACCATTGTCACTCTCTCCCCTATCCACACGCTGCCTGGATTTCCTGGCAGACATTATCTGGTCCAAGGCAGCTGTGTCCCTGTTCTTAAAGAATTCCAGAAATAGATTCCCAAACCTCACTTGGCTGCTGTAACAAGCTCTGGGCCACGGCATCCCACAGTCCCAGAGGGCGGGAGCCAGATTAGGGTAGGTAAGGCCCTCCTCCATCAGGCCCTCCATCAGTCGGGGCCCCCCCCCGCCCCCTCTTCTCTCTACACCAGTCCCAGGGGAGGAAGTGCTGGACCCCACCCCTCCCCAGGAGGTCCTGCACTGCTGCCCAGGCACCTGACCTCACCGAGGAAGCCCGCTCTCCCAGGGGGCAGCCAGTGCTGAGAGCAACAGTTAGGCCCTTGGCGGGCCAGCTCTAAGGCAAGGGACTCTTGGTCCTTTGAAGAGGGGAGTCCGGACTCCCGAGACTCCCACCCAGCTGGCCCCCAGTGCGTCTGTCTTTCCTTCCTTACATCTGCTGTCCTCACAGGAATGGCTAATTAAATACAAGAGTTAGCCTATTTTGGGTGACTTTCAGCTCAGATCTGGGCAGATAGCAACAACGTTCGATGTGGCATCCATGGAGAACACAAATCTAAGGGCTAGTTGGTTATTCTAAAATTAGCAGATCCTGGGTGCCATTGGCCGTCTGCTCCAGGCAAAATTGCCTTCTCCTTCTCTGGGCCATCGGGTCTGGGGGCGGGGTGAAAACGGACAAAGGGAGTGTCTTCCTAGCCCCCCACCCTTCCACCCCACCTGGTCCGAGGAGAAGAAACAAGCTCATCTACTGAGCCCTGTTTTTCGTTGCAAGATAGCCCCCGAGTTAAGCCATCTACAATGAACCAAAAGGTTGACCATTTGAGCCCCTCTTTGGAAGAAAGGGCTAGGAATCCATTCCCACAGGTCATGGCCTTGAAGACCCCTACCATGATTCAGCTCTGCACATGTGGGAGTGCCTTGGGTTGGAAATAATCAGATGGCAATTGGTTTGGGCTTACACATGCTATATGTTTCCAACTCAGAGAGCAGCAAACCGCAACTGCTCTTGGAAGAAAGATTGTGGGGCAGGCTGGCTAGGATAAAGAGGTTCCAATACCCAGCTCAGATCCCACGACTTGGATTTGAACAAATCCGTGTCCTTCCGCATTGGCAGTTCGCTGGTAGAATTCTCTCCTTCCATGCTGGGGATCTAGGTTCAATTCCCAGCCAATGCATCACCTGCACAGTGCCACTCATTTATCCGTATGGTTATGCTACTGAATAGGTTTCCATGAAGCTTCCAGATTAATTAGGAAGTCCTGATAATGTGCTTCCAAAAATTAGCCAATGAAAGTCCTACAGATTATAGCAATTGATCTCCAACCCGTCCACGGGGGTGGCACAGGTCTGGACCCTGTACATGGGGGCCCTGATGAACCGAGGCCAATGCAGTGACAGCTAACTACAGCCCGGTTTCCCTAGAGAATACTGATTTTTCCTAAATGAAACTCACCGTGTTATCCTACTACACTAAAATAATCTTTGGTTGACCTCCCCTCCTTGAGGCTTTGGGGGTCTCTTTGCCCTTTGGCCAGGAAGAGGTGGCCCAGAAGAGCCTGGAGGGTCATGCTGTGAGTGAGGCGGTTCGTTTTCCTGCCTCGGACAGTCATCATCAGGCAGCCCCGACGTGCTCGGCACCTGGGAGTCCATCTGCTTCCTTATTGTATTTACATATATATGTATATATACGTAGACAAATACACCTATCTTTATACATTTAAATATATACATATATATCATTTTACTTTCTTTTTCTTTTCTCTTTTTCTTTCCTCCTGCCCCACTATCATGTTTACCCATTGGGCACCTCTCAGTAATTCCTCTCTGATACATTTCAAGTGACCAAACATGACCAGGAAAGCTACACCCTCCTCACCATCAATTTTGGATCCCTTGCTATTTCCTGTCCCTTCCCTCCCCCTGGCTCCTCCTCTACAATGCATGCCCTCCCCTCCAACTGTAGGTCCCATTGCTGTCTCCTTGGGACTGCTTATCCTGCCTATTTTATATAGATAGACACCAAGGGAGAAAAAATGAAGAGATAGAGAGATCAGCCAAATTGTCAGTAGGTTGTATAGTCTTGATCCATGATCTTGGTATTGTCTACTTCACATGACATCTGATTCTCACCACCAGAGCATTTAAAAATGATTCCTTATCCCGGCTATCTGACCAAGGTGCTCAAGTATAGATTTTTAAAATCATTTTATTGGGGCTCATACAACTCTTATCATAATCCAAACATACATCAATTGAGTAAAGCACCCTTATACATTCATTGCCCTCATCATTCTAAAAATTTGCCTTCCACTTGGGTTCCTGGAATCAGCTCCTCATTTTCCTTTTTTTTCTCCCCCTCCCTCCCCCTACCCCCTCCCTCATGAACCCTTAATAATTTATACATTATTAATTTATCTTATCTTACACTGCCCGGCGTCTCCCTTCACCCACTTTGCTGTTGCCTATCCCCCAGAGAGGAGGTTATATGTAAATCCCCAAGATCAGTTCCCCCTTTTTCACCCCCTTCCCTCCCGGTATCTCCACTCTCGCCGTTGGTCCTGAGGGATTCATCTGTCCTAGATTCCCTGTGTTTCCAGATCCCAATGTACCACTGTGCATCCTCTGGTCTAACCAGGTTTGCAAGGTAGAATTGAGATCATGATAGTTGGGGTGGGAGGGGAGGAAGCGTTTAAGAACTAGAGGAAGGTTGTGAGTTTCATTATTGCTACACTGAACCCTGAGTGACTCATCTCCCCCTACCCCTCTGCAAGGGATGTCCAGTTGTCTACAGATGGGCACTGGGTCCGCATCATGCGCTCCCCTCATTCACGATGATATGATTTTTACCCCCTGCCTTTGTTGCTTGAAACCCGGTCCCCTCGGCCCTTCATGATGACACATGTTGGTGTGCTGCTTCCATGTGGGCTTTGTTGCTTCTGGGCTAGATGGCCGCTTGTTTGCCTTCAAGCCTTTAAGTCCCCAGACGCTATATCTTTTTGATAGCTGGGCACCATCAGCTTTCTTTTTTTTGGATCTTAAACATTTTATTAGGGGCTCATACAACTCTTATCACAATCCATACACATACATACATCAATTGTATAAAGCACATCTGTACATTCTTTGCCCTAATCATTTTCTTTTCTTTTTTTACATTTTATTAGGGGCTCTTACAACTCTTATCACAATCCATACACATACATACATCAATTGTATAAAGCACATCTGTACATTCTTTGCCCTAATCATTTTCTTTTCTTTTTTTACATTTTATTAGGGGCTCTTACAACTCTTATCACAATCCATACACATACATACATCAATTGTATAAAGCACATCTGTACATTCTTTGCCCTAATCACTCTCAAAACATTTGCTCTCCACTTAAGCCCTCTGCATCAGGTCCTCTTTTTTTTCCCTTTCCCTCCCCACTTCCCCCTCCCTCATGAGCCCTTGATAATCCCCAGATTGTTATTTTGTCCTATCTTGCCCTATCCGGAGTCTCCCTTCCCCTCCTTCTCTGCTGTCCCTCTCCCAGGGAGGAGGTCACACGTGGATCCTTGTAATCAGTTCCCCCCTTCCAACCCACCCACCCTCCACTCTCCCAGCATCGCCCCTCACACACCTGGTCCTGAAGGTATCATCCACCCTGGATTCCCTGTGCCTCCAGCTCTCATATGCACCAGTGTACAACCTCTGCCCTATCCAGTCCTGTAAGGTAGAATTCGGATCATGGTAGTTGGGGGGAGGAAGCATCCAGGATCTGGGGGAAAGCTGTATTCTTCATCGGTACTACATCGCATCCTGACTGACCCATCTCCTCTCCTAAACCCCTCTATGAGGGGATCTACAGTGGTCGACACTTGGGCCTCGGGTCTCCACTCTGCACTTCCCCCTTCATTCACTATGGTATACACACACACACACACACACACACACACATATATATATATATATATATAGTCTTTTTTTTTTGCATGATGCCTTATACCTGGTCCCTTTGGCACCTCGTAATCGCACCGGCTGATGTGCTTCTTTCATGTGGGCTTTTTTGCTTCTGAGCTAGATGGCCACTTGTTCACCTTCAAGCCTTTAAGACCCCAAACACTATCTCTTTCGATAGCCAGGCACCATCAGCTTTCTTCGCCACATTTGCTTATGCACCCGTTTGTCTTCGGCGATCGTATCATGGAGGTGTGCAGCCAATGATATGATTTTTTGTTCTTTGATGCCTGATAACTGATCCCTTTGGGACCACGCGATCACAAAGGTGGGTGTGTTCTTCCATGTGGGCTTTGTTGCTTCAGAGAGAGATGGCCGCTTGTTTATCTTCAAGCCTTTAAGACCCCAGTCACTATCTCTTTTGATAGCCGGGCACCATCAGCTTTCTTCACCACATTTGCTTATGCACACATCTGTCTTCAGTGATCATGTCGAGAAGGTGGGTATCATGGAATGACCGTTTAGCTGAGCAAGGTGCTATTGTATTGAGGGAATGCGCATAAGGAGGCCCAATGTCCACCTGCTACCCTACTACTGAACCTATAAATATATGCACATAGGTCTATTCCCCTATAATCATAAATATATTTACATATGTACATGTCTGTATTTAGGCTTCTATGTATGCCCTTTGCCTCCTACTCTTTTCCTCTATTTCCTACGCTTTCCTCCTGTCCCACTACCATGTTCAGCCTTCTT
Source organism: Tenrec ecaudatus (assembly GCF_050624435.1). Classification (NCBI taxonomy): domain Eukaryota; kingdom Metazoa; phylum Chordata; class Mammalia; order Afrosoricida; family Tenrecidae; genus Tenrec; species Tenrec ecaudatus. The sequence goes on along the minus strand of NC_134530.1, from coordinate 224,946,343 downwards.
TCTGGTTTCCATAATTCCTCTCAGTTACTTTGCCTTGGTCACTCCCTACCAGTCCTCCCATCCCCTCCCTCCACTAGTTTTGAACCACTTGTTCCTTTGTCCCTGGTTTGGCCAACACCTCCTCCCTTCCCCTACCTCCCACACTCTCATGTCCCTCTGGTACCGTTGGTCCCGTTATTTTCTTCTCACAGTTTGTCCAGCCTATCTCATCTAGGTGGACCTGCAGATATAGTAATAGATGCATAAAAATGCGGATGGCTTTGACAGCACCAACGTGGCACATAAGAACATGGCATCGATGGCAGCAACACCGACACGCTAACAAACAAAAAAGCCACTGACATACAAAATTTAAAAGAAGAGAAAAAAAGAAAAAAACAAAACAAAAAGACAGCAAAACCACCCTCTTAGTAGTTTGAGGTCTGTTTGTTGACCTTTGGGAGTGTTTTCCAGATGAGTCTGATGGGGTGACACGTCCTGGCCCCCAAAGTCCATCCTTTTACTCCCTCGGGACCTCCTTGCTCTGCTTCCCCCGCCACTCCATTGCACACCCCCAGTGTTTTGCCTCAGTGTGGTGGGGTCAGCTCAGTCGCACATTCCCCACTGTGTTTCAAGTGCTGTCCCGTGTAGGGCCATGGGTCAGCGCAGATGTCACATCTTGCCGTGGATCCGGCTATATGGTCCTCTCTGTACATTGGGCCCTTTTGAGCCAGGCTATCATCCTCTGAGCTTGGTGAGCCCAGGTGTGTTCTGTTCCGTTTTTCCTCCTTCCTTTGCTTCAGCTTCCTTCTGGGTGTGGTGTGGTAGGTCAGTTCCTTTCCCACACCAGATGATCTATTTTCGTTTTCTGTGGTACTACCTGCGATGGTGGGGGTCGGGCTAATTCTGGTTGGGGCCGGTGTATGGTCCAGTCTCTTTGTGTATTCCTCCGTGCTTTACGTTGCCCTCCTGGTTTGGCATGTCATGGTGGGGTACTCATATATGTTCCAGTTCTGTGGGGACACAACCAATACTCTCCCCCGGGTGGGTTAGTGCCCTGTTCCCTCCATGCCATCCACTCGGTTTCTCTCCACCCCGCTTCTCCCTCCACCTGCTCCACTTCCCCTTCTTTATGCTGGGCTCTCATGTACCTCCCTAGGTGTGGCCTGCCCTCCCTCCAACTATCTATGCTTCTACCCATTTATTTCGAGATGGATGTTTATTCTTCTATTTCTGTCATGTTGATTGTACTTACCTCAGGGGACTCATATTATACCTGTCCTTTTGTGTTTGGCTTACCTCGCTTAATATAATTCCTTCCAGCTCTTCCCACAAAACAATGTGTTTCATGTGCTCATCCATACTTTTCGGTGCTGCATAGTACTCCATTGTGTGTATGTGCCAAAGTTTACTAATCCACTCATCTATCGATGGAAACTTAGGCTGTTTCCAAGTCTTTGCGATTGTGAATTGTGCCACAATAAACAATAGAACGCATATGACTGGTCATGTTTTATTTGCTGCTTCCACCAGGTATATGCCCAGTAGAGGGATGGCTGGGTCATAAGGTAGATCAATTTCCATTTTCTTTAAATATCGCCAGATTGCTTTCAATAGTGGTTGTACACATCTACACGACCACCAGCAGTGGAGGAGGGTTCCTACTTCACCACAGCCTCTCCAACACTTGTTACTCTCTGATTTGCTGATTTTGGCTAGCCTCAGGGGTGTTAGGTGATATCTCATGGTTGTTTTGATTTGCATTTCTCTTATGGCTAAGGACCTGGAACAGTTTCTCATATGTTTATTGGCCATATGGGTCTCCTCCCTAATGAAAGTTCTTTTCAGTTCTTTTGCCCACTTCCTTAAGGGGTTAGCTGTTTTCCTCTTTTTGTAGGTCATGATGGTGTTGTAGATTTTAATAATGACCCCTTTGTCTGATGTGTCATTACTAAAAATCCTCTCCCAGTCTGTGGGTTGTCTTGTCACCTTCTTCGTGAAGTCTTTCGAGGTGCACAGATGCTTTTTTCTTATTAAATCTCATTTGTCGATTTCCAGTTCACCTGTGTGTGTACCCTTCCCTATTGCAGTGAGCCTATGAGCTCCCTGGGCCAGTGCTCTGAGGTTAGTCCCAATTCCCTCCTTGCTGGTCCTGATGGTTTAGGGTTTAACTTCTAGGTCTGTGCTCCACCTTGAGTTTATTCTTGTGCATGGGATGAGGTAAACGTCTTGTTCATCTTTCTACATGTGGATATCCATTGTTTCCAGCACCACTTGTTAAAAAGGGCATCTGCTTCCCACTTGATGGTTTTGGGACCCTTGTCGAAGATCAGTTGTCTATATACTCTTGGACTTTCTATTCTTTTCCATTTGTCTCAGTGTCTGTTGTTGTGCCAGTACCACGCTATTTTGACCACGGGATCTGTGTAATAGGCATTAAAATCGGGTAAGGTGAGTCCTCCAACTGTGTCCTTCTTCTTGAGAAGTTCTCTGCTAATTCTGGGTTTCTTCCCTCTCCATATGAAATTGGTGATTAGTTTTTCCAATTCTTTGAAGAAGGTTGATGGTATTTGAATTGGTATAGCATTGAACTTGTAAAGTGCTTTAGGTAGGACTGCCATCTTTACTATATTGAGCCTTCCATTCCATGAGCAGGGGATGTCCTTCCATTTGTGGAGGTTGCTTTTGGTTTCCTGTAATAGACCCTTATAGTTCTCCTTGTTTAGGTCTTTAGTATTTTTTGTTAAATATATTCCTAGGTATTTCAGTTTGTTCTTGGCTACTGTAAAGGGTACTTCCTTCTTAATCCCCTCTTCCATGGCCCTGTCCGATGTGTATAGAAACCCTACCGACTTCTGCTTATTGATCTTGTATCCTGCTACTCTTTCATATTCCTCTATCGCTGTAAGTAATCCAGCTGTGGAGCTTTTGGGGTTTTCAATGTACAGGATCATGTCGTCTGCAAATAGTGATAGTTTCACCTCCTCCTCTCCCATTTGGATCCCTTTGAAGTTCTTCCTTTGTCTTATGTTGTTAGCCAGAACCTCCAAAACGATATTGAATAGAAATGGGGACATGGGGCATCCTTGTCTTGTACCCTTTTTCAGTGGGATTGTTCTTGTCTTTTCTTCATTGACTATGATGTTGGCCGTTGGCCTTTCATAGATAGCTTGTATCAGCTTGAGGAACTTACCTTCCAATCCTATCTTCATGTGTCTTAATTAGGAATGGGTGCTGAATGTTGTCAAAAAGCTTTTTCTGCATCTATGGATATTCTCATATGGTTTGTATCCTTTTTCTTCTCGATGTGATGTATTATATTGATGGATTTTCTAATGTTAAGCCATCCCTGCATCTCTGGGATGAATCCTACCTAGTCGTGGTGGATGATATGTTTTATATACTTTTGTATTCTATTGGCCAATATTTTGTTAAGGATTTTTGCATCTATGTTCATTAGAGATATTGGTCAGTAAAAGTGTATACATTTTTATGAAAGGGTCATCAACTAACAGAATAACTTGGCATCCAGAATCTGCGATGAATGTACATGTTTCTCTAAAGGTGTACAGTGTTAAACAACAAAGCCCAAATGAAAGACGCACACCACCCTGTGTGATCACGATGTGTCAACAGGATCAGGTATCAGGCACCAGAAAGCCCCAAACAAACAATTATATTGATGTGAATGAGTGGGGTTGGAATGGAGGCCCAAAGCCCATCTGTAGACAATTGGACATCCCCTCACAGAAGGGTCACAAGGAAGAGACAAGTCCACCAGGGTGCAGTATAGCACTGACCGAACACACAACATTCCTCTAGGTCAGTGGTTCTCAACCCTTTCACACAGTCTGTGTTGTGGTGTCCCTCTCCCAACCATAAAATTATTTTCTTTGCCACTTCATAACTGTAACCCAAAGGGGTTGCAGCCCACAGATTGAGAACCACTGCTCTAGTTCTTCAGTGCTTCCCCACCCTCCCACTATCATGACCCCAGTTCTATCTTACAAATCCAGCTAGACCAGATGATGTGCAATGATACAGATAGGAGCTCTTGACACATGGAATACAGGACAGATAACCCCTCAGGACCTACAATGGGAGTAGCAATACCAGGAGGGTTGGGGGGAAGAGGGAGGGAAAGGGGAAGGAATGGGGGAACCGATCCCAATGATCGATGTATAACAGCCCCCCACCCCAGGGAAACAAACCACAGAAATATGGGTGAAAGGACATAGCAGATGGCATAAGATAGGAAAATAATAATAATAAATAATTTATCAAGGATTCATGAGGGTGGGAGGGGAGGGAGGCAAAAAAGATGAGCTGATACCAAGGACTCAAGTAGAAAGAAAAGGTTTTGAAAATGATGATGGCAGCATATGTACAAATGTGTTTGGCACAATGGATATATGGATTGTGATAAGAACTGTAAGGGCTCCCAATAAAATTATTTTTTTAAACAGCTTAAAATATGTCCCCATTTTAGCATGCCCTATGAGGGGTGTTCCAGTCTGAGCTGACGCATGGCATCCTGCACGACACCAGGAAGCACCGCTGAGCCCTGGACCATGCTCACAGTGGTTAGTCTGAACCCGCCATTGCAGCCACTGTACCAATCCATCTCGTGAGGGCCATCCTCTTTTTCATGACACTCTACCAAGCATGATCGTCTTTCCCGGGGGCTGGTCCCTCCTGATGACATGTCCAAAGTATGTGAAGCGAAGTCTTGTCACGCTTGCTTCTAAAGAGCATGCTCGTGGTCTTTCTTCCATGACGAATTTGTTTGTCCTTCTGGCAGTCCATGGTACTTTTGATATTCTTTGTTTGACGCCGTAGTTCAAAGGCATCCATCTCTCCCAGGCTTCCTGTCCATTGTCCATGTGCAGGAGACCACGGGAAATGCCATGCCTTGGGTTCAGGAGCACTTTGGTGCTCAAAGTGGCACCTTCCCTTTTTAAGACTCTCTATGCAAATGAGAGGTGATGTGATCCACCAAGAGGGTTGGATTATTTACTAATAATGCAAACGAGCGATGTGGTGCCCTTGTGGGTTAAGCTCGCTGTCATCAAGTCGATTCTGACTCATAGCGACCCTATAGGACAGGATAGACTTGCCTCTGTGGGTTTCCAAGACTGAAACTCTCCTGCAGAGCGGCTGGTGATTTTGAACTGCTGACCTCACAATTAGCATCCCAACGTGTTCTCACTCTCACTCACTCACTGCCATTGAGTCGATGTCAACTCATAGTGACCATATAGGACAAGGTGGAATTGCTCCTGTGAGTTTCCAAGACAGTATTTTACAGGAGTAGAAAGCTCTTTCTGCCTTGAAGTGACTGGTGGTTTGGAACTGCTGACCTTGCAGGTAGAAGCCCAACACATAACCACTATGCCACCAGACCACCTATCCAACACGTTCACTCTCACTGCTATCGAGTCCATGCTCACCCATAGAGACCCTCTGTGGGTTTCCGAGACTGCAGCTGTTTACGGGAGTAGAAAGCCCAGTCATTCTCCCGAGGAGCTGCTGGTGGTTTTGAACTGCCAACCATGCAAACCACAGCCCAACCTCTAACCACTCCACCACCATTAGGGCCCAGTAAATAAGGTGCATGAAGCCCTCACAAAGGGGCTGGGTTTATTGGCCATACTTCGAGGTTTCAGATGAGCCGTTTCAGAGGCCGAAAGGAGGCTCTTGCGACCATGAAGGCAGGAGAGCAATAGCGGATGCCTCCTTTGGACTTCACACTAATGCATTGAGCCTTCTGCTCAGGAAACAGAAAGCTGTGACGCCAGAGATGGCAAGAGACGCTGTGGCGGAGGAGTGGTGGCAGAAGCAGCAGAACCAGGAAACTGGCAGGAGATGGTGCCGTGCGCTTCTGGACTCATGAAGCAAGCAAGCTGAGTGCTTTGGGCAAGAGGTTAAGCTGATGGGGGTGGGAGGTGTGCCTTTGAGCACTTGGTGGGCTTGAGCTTGTTGACCCCCCCACGCAGCTAGAGCGGAGCGTCTTCTGGCTGAGGCTTCTGGCTGAGTCACTGGGGACTCACATCAGCACCTTTGAAAAAACTTTGTAATATCTGCCCAACCAGGACTGAGGCCAAGGGTCTGGGGGCCCAGGCGAGGCCAAGGGCCTGGGAGAGGTGTGCCCGCAAGCATGGCTGAGAAGAGACTGTCCTGATCGAAGAACTGTATCCCGAATTGTTCCTAAATCTAGATGGTACCCGTTACTTCCCTAACACCCCCTCTGACTGTGAGCATTTGCTATGCATTCTGTATGATGCTTCAATGAATCACGGACCCAGCAGGGAGGATCAGGGAGCTGAGGGAGGGGTGGTATCCGTTTGGAAAGAGGTTTGAGGTTGGACTGTTCGTTTCAGCTTTTTTCTTTACCTCGGCCTGTAGTTCTTTCCTTGTCCACTTGCACGTACCTTCTTCTCTCTGCTTTTCTGCTTCTCCTTTCTGTATACTCTTCATATTTCATTTCAAATTTATTATTGGAAAGATTTATAAGCCAAGGCAAAGAAACTTTACCATTTGAGCTCCACTGTAGCTTTTATTATTTTTTATTATTATCTTTTGTATCCTCTCATAAGTAGACATTATATCTTAAGATAAAAGCATGAACATTTTTAGAAGAAAGCCTTGTTGCCGATCATTTTGCTTGGCCATTTTCAGTGAATCAGCAAAGTGGAGCTTATCTACAAATAACAACTTTAGAATGTCTATGGTTAACTTACAATAATAAGTCCTTAAACTAAAAGAATTATAAAGGTAATGCAAAACCCAATAAGGTCAAGTAAAACAGAAGCTTCAGACCAAATATCCCCAAACAGAATGATTGACCTTAATTCCAAAGAGCTTCAGATCTAACATACATAATAATCTTGAGACATTATAAAAGTTAGTGTAAACTCAGAATTTTTTCCCTCCTAAATAGATTAGGAAGGACTCCTAGTGGCAAAGTGGGTTGTGAATTGGGAGTTAACACAAGGTCAGCAGTTTGAACCCACCAGCCGCTCCCTGGGAGAAAGATGAGGCTGTCCGCTCCCATAAGGATTTACAGTCTTAGACAGGAACAGTTCTGCTCTCTTCTATGGGGTCTTGATGAGCCGAGTCACCTCAGTGGCAGTGCGCTTGCTTTGGGCTTTGTAAGAAACCTATAGAATAGACAGTAAACTAAGCAAACGAGACTATCAAGAGTTAGTGAATTTTGGTATGATTTTAACATATGACATAGGTTTTGAACTCCAGAGCTCATGTTGTTGAACTGTTGTCTTCAAAGGACATTACGTATGGAATGCAATTAACTTCTGAACTTCGTAACTAAAGAAAATGTTGCCATCGTGACAGCAAAACAATAAATCCTGAAAGTTGTTACATATATTAATCTATTAAGCTTTTAGTTGCAGCAAGCTGGAAATTTGACTCTAGTGATTGTCCAGCCTTTTAAGTGGAAAAAATAAACATATTCCCCCCAAATTTTAAAATAAACATATTCATTATTAAACCTACATATAGTGATGAATTTTCTTGGTGACATAATAAGACCATAGTCAGTTAATCCTAATCAATCTGCATATGTCTAAGTCTAGTTATTCAGTAAAACAAATAACTGAGTTCTTTTTCTTCTTTTATCCTTTTCATGGTACGAGTTTGGCCTTTTTGCCTGTTCCAACTTCTCTTTGAGCTAATTCTTAATGTTTTAAAAGTCTTTCTACAGGTCAATCATTAAAATTAGAGTCATCAGTAAGCACAACCAGAACCTTTGCCTTCATTTGTCATAAGGGCAGGAGTAATTGAGAAGCAGCGTGCTCGGCTGCCTTGTTTACAAGATTGTCTCCCTTAATTTCAGTGGCATCCAAACAGTGTGCTCACGGGGGATGATCATGTTCAATTTCTGGATGGAGACTGGCAATATTTTAACAAGCCACAGGGTGCTTTTCTTTAGAAACTCGACAACCATCAACTGCCAAGTGTACAATAAGAGTAAACCACCTTCAATGCAAGCTTGGTGGAAGATGGAACACACTGATAACTCACCTACATACTGGGATTCAGTCCACCTTTAAATCTCAAGGGCTGTAAACAAGCGTGACAGTTTGAGAAAAGTGGGAGACTTGTTAAATTCTTGAGGCCTCGCAGTCCAAACCAAGTGTTGTTTGTTTGCTCTTTATTCTAAGTGAAAGCAAATACATCTTGACTCTCAGGGTGGACAGTTGTTACTGAAAATGAGGCACTTTGGCGACCGAGAGCAATAAAATGTGCAGCCTCTGAAGGGCACGAGGACTGAGGATGACTGGAAACATGGGACAGTGAGATGATCAATACCTTGTCAGGAATAGTTATCAGTTTATTCTAGGTGAGCCTGCAAGGCGCCTTTAAGGCTGTTTACCATATACCTCTCTTTTTAGTTCTGTTTTCCTTTTTCTTTTTTAACTTTACTTTTATCGGGAGCCCTTACAGACGTCATGACTTTTCACAGTTCAGTCGCATCGAGCAGTGTTGTACCATGGTTGCCGCCGTCCGTTTCAAAACGCTTTCTTCTTGTGCTTCTTGATGTCAGCTCGCCTGTACCCCCTCCCTCGCCCCTTCCCCCAGGAACACTTATTGACTTACTTATATCTGCCGTATCTTACTCCATCCACCATCTCCTTTCACAGACCATTCTGTGGGTCTCTCCCCTCAGTGGGGTTATGCAGCCATCGTGCTTTTCCCCTCCCCCTCCCTTCCCCTACCCTCCGGGATGCATGCTGACGTTTGGGGTGGGAAGGGGATGCCAGGGCGGGCAGTCTGACCACCTCGCTGCCATAGGCTGAGGATGCCCTCGAAGCCGACGCCGCTCAGCATCCACAGCCAGGAGGCAAGAGCTCTGCCCTGGACCTCCAGCCTGCTCGGGGTCTGCAACCGGCTCGGGATCTCCGCTGGCAGCCACAGTCTCTCGATTGGCCTTTCTACAGGGCCTCCGCACTGCCTGCCAGCTTGCGTCCGTCAGCACAAGTGCACTGGGCCCCGCCTCCATACTTTATTTTGATAGAAAACGGATCCTGCTTCTTCCAGAGCCTCCAGTGGAGAGATCCCGCACACGCCTGGCCTTAACTTGTTCTTGCTTTGCAATAGATATTCTCAATGCTGGGAACTCAGGAAGCTGTTATATGTGAATCCAAATGTTCCCTGTCCTACGAGTTCTTGTCACTTTGGAATTAATACAAAACGCTTATTTTCCTTCAATAAAACATATTTCATAGGTGCCATCTAGCTTGTTAATTTAGAAATATTCTGGTTTCAAGGCCCTCCGTTAATCTGTAGAACAGTTTCTCCTGAAGTGAGTGGCATGGAAAGAAAGAACCCTATTCTATCCCCAAAGCCCCTCCATTCTGCATCCAGTTGAAGGGTCTCTGTTTAGGTTGGGTTTTGTTTGTTTGCTTTTTATTACTCCTTAGCTTACAGCAATCTTTTCCCCATGCCCAGGTTTCTTGCAATAATGGCAAGTACCAGGTTCAGTGTCTCCAAAGGGCTTGGATTTACTTTGCTTTCTGTACATTGTCATTGTGAAGCCATCAGTGTGTTCACCTGACACAATGTTAACATGTGAACTAAAGGATATGAATGTGGAGACCTAGGCTGGTAAGCTTCCATAGTATAATATACGAATCAGCGAATGTACAGGATTTGTCCATAGTTGTTAAATCTTTAACAATAACCTTGTACATCTGGGTCCGTCCACGGAACATGGCTTTGCCAGTGTGATAGTGAGGTTTCCTGTCACCTGGCTGGGACTGGATTCTCAGTGGATTGGCAGTTGAGGTCTCCCCGACAATGCGATCTAACACAGTGTTATTAATTCCATGATGGGATCTGCTGTGAGCACCCACATAGTTGTAGGAAAATCAGGGTGGAAGACAGCCACTTTCTCAGATCACAGCCCTGATGTTTGCTCAGGGGTGTGGCCTCCTTCATATATAAGTAGATGCTGTGATGGGCTGTTTTGCTCCTCGCTGTATCTGGCTCCAATACCTTTGGAGTTGACCCAAGGGCTCAGCACATTGCCTGCCAACCCTGAGCGCCTTCAGCAGCCTCCAGCCTCACCTGCTCATCTTGCATTCATCCCCTTCTGCAGCCACCAGCCTGTGGTCTTGCTGCTTTGTCTTCCTGCTTCCTAGACCATCAGCCCCACTGATAAGTACGTCAAGAGAAGATTCTAGCTTAACAAGATCACTGGGAATTTCTGTGGTGCCCATCTCAGAGTTTATTGGACAGAGGACTTTATATTCTCTGTAGCTTCTTTCATTAAAAAGGAAAGTCTTGACAGAGTATCATCAGTAGACTAAGGAGGCAGGGAAGAATGTATAGGAGTCGTAGTCAACAAAGGAGCAGAAGGTATTGGAATAGTTTGAGCAGGGGGAACAGATATTTGGCATTATACCTCCTTATTTTGTCCAGTTAATTGAGAGATAGCATCCTTCGGGGAAGTGCACACTGATTTGCTAGACCATCTTCAGCAGCACGTGCTGCTGGGTAACCACTGGGCTGCTCACCATAAGGCTGGCCAGCCGCTCAAACCCACCCATCACTCTGTGGGGAAAGAGGGGATCATCTGCTCTCATAAAAATGCTAGAATTGCTCTGAATAAGAATTGACTCAATGGCAGTGGATTTGAGGAGTAGTGCAAAAATAAACAGGTGTGTAAGCCAAAGTGTTTTCTCAGATAAAGGTCTGTAAGCTGGTCAGGCTTTCCGTGAACTTGGTTAGATTAGGACCCTCAGCAGAGTGGCAGGAAGGCCTTACTCGAAAGATGCGGGTCACAGATTGATGGCATCTCCTTGGAAGTGGGGTGGCCTGTTTCATATCTATAAATAGGCTGTGGGAATCTCAGACTGCCTCTCTCCTCCTCGCTGGCCTGGGACCTGCATCTGGTCTCTTGGGATGGGGGCCACCTGCCAATCCAGGTAGCTATCTGCGGACTACCATAAAAACCGCTGATTCATCTACGTCTCTATGGGCCTTGGTCTCCTGGCTTCCTGGCTCCCCAGCCCCAGGCAACCACACGATTCAGGAAAAGCCTCCAGCACAATATCTGACAGTCAAGCAGAATTTAACCTTTTCTATAAATGTGTAAGTCATTTTTCTTGATATAAATCTACACACACACCCTTTCTCTGTCTCTATCTATCTATCTATCTATCTATCTATCTATCTATCTATCTATCTATCTATCTATAGTCACTGGTTTTGCTTCTCTAGAGAATCCAGCTGGGTGCCTGACGGTGGGCCACTGACCACTTATAGCTAGCATTCCCCATTTCGTAAGTCAGTGAATACATGTGCTGTTGAAACCTGAAGGTGCGCTGTGACCTGAACTGTGCTCATTGGAACCTGAAAGGTGCGCTTCAAGGAAAGAGAGGGGCTCAGACTTATGGACGGAGTCTGTGTCTGTCGCGAGGTCAAAGGATCAGACCTGAGAGTGTTGTCGTACGGCGTTGCCAAACTTAATTTGGCAATGAGCTCACCAGAACATTAGAGTGTGGACTGGAAATGGACGTTCAAATGAAACCAACCACAAATCTTGAAGGACGTCAACGAAGTGGAGCTCTATTCCAGAGACTTGACCTGGGACGACCCTCAGGCAGGCAGGAGATGCTGAACCCAAGCAGCTCCACAGGACCGGGAGCCTGAGTCTACCATGTCCTGGGCACTGAATACAATGGGCCTTCGAATACCACGCATCCAGCACCAGATAATGTCTTAAAGTAAGAACAGACTCTGTTAAAAGTAAGAGGTGGTTGGCAACTATTATCCTTGCAGTCAGGAAACTATTTGCAGTATTATAAATGACTCCACAGTATAAATAATGGGAAGGGCTTTTATATAGGAGACTGGTGATTACATAATCTGTGGTCAGGACTTAGAAGTGAATGGGGTGGAGGGTAGCCTGTCAATCAGGTTACAGCTTGATGACCTACCTCATTTGGAGGCGCTAAGGCGATAAATGACTTATTGGAGGTAGGACACGTACTCACTCCCTGCAAGACAGTCTTGTGGACAAACCACACGGAGACAGGCTGATGGCAGCCAGAGCCTCGGAACCGGAGAAGCCACGTGGAGACCCCTGCCAGCGCTGAGATGCTTACATCGCCACTGGATCCACAAGACTTTGCACCCACTGGCCTGTGATCATCCTGCATTCAGCATCATTGCATGTGTTTCATGAGTCAGAAGAAGACTTTACAGATTGATGTCAGACGTATAGGCTAACACCAGACTTACGGACTTGATGTGGACTGGGCCGAGATGCTTCCTCAATATTCATCTGCTCTTGTATATAAAGCTCTTTCTTATACACATGAGTGTCTATACATGGGTTTCTCTAGTCTACCAGGACTAACACAGAGAAGTTTAGGGAACTGGTCCCCATTGGCCATACATCAGTAACTAAGAGTTGCACATCATTTCATCTGTAGATGTCCTGTCTTAGCGCTAAGCCTGCAAGCGCTTTGTGAAAATGGCCTCGCTAGCTATGTCTCGAGGAAAGGGACCGCTTGTGCGAAAGCATTTCTTTCTGAGAGCGGCTGCAGTTCCGCCTCCCTCCCTCCGTTACTGTGAGCTCGCCTCCACGCCTCTTAATTGTGGAGCCCAATACAAAATGGAATTCAATCTTCCCCTGGGCAGAGGCTTCTCCCAAGGTCTTCCACAGTTAGATCCCTAGTGATCAGCTTCCCGACCCACTCCGGAACTGAGTAGGCAGTGACCTTCCAAACGGACCCCAACGCTTCCCACCAAATTCAACATCCTTCCACTCACCACTGCCCTCTGCTCTCTGGCTACCTGAATGCTTCACCGCCCCCTCACCACCTCTTGCTGATTCCACACATATCAGATCCTCTGCCAGGAATTTCCTTCACTGCTTAGCAGAGCGAGCTCATTAACAGACTTTCAGTGCAAAGATTAGTCACCTTCTTGTTGTGCTTTTCCAAGAACTTTGCTCATACCTCTGTCACCCCACTTACCAAACACTGCGTAATTGTGCATGGGTGTGAGATTCTGGTTCATGCAGAGTGAAGAATCCGAGGACAGAGGATATGTCTCATTGATGTGCCCGGCCCGTGTTCACAGCCTGGTGCTTCTAGGATTTTTAGAGACTGCACTCTTGGAGGTGGAAGAGACCTGTCCTTCGGAGAGCTCAGCTGGAAAGACAGGCAGTTGGGCAAATTGATCCTTCCCGGGTGAGGTGAGGAGGAGGGTGTGAGGGTGTAGAGGCAGATAGCTAGTTAGATGGCTGTCTCTGACCATGGCTATTAGGTAAAACCTCAGGGGTGGAAGATTGGAAAGCTGACCTGGGAGAGGATCACCTTGCTGAGTGGCATTCTGCTACAGTGAAGGAAAGCACCGCCCTGTCGTTCCCCACCCCCCACCCCGTCCCTGCCCCTTCTCACCAAGCTTGTCCTCTGAGCTTCATCTCCCCTTCCACTTTCTCTAAAAAGGACTCCCCCGAGTACGCCTGTCTCTTCTCGCCCCAGCTGCACTGCTTGGTGCTGGAAACATTTTTTGTGTTGTTGCCTTGGAGTACAGCGCCGAGCTGGCATGTGTGTCCTAGAGACTGGACTTGCTCCTCCGAATCCTCTCCCCACCCTTGTCCACTCTGCTCCATCGCCCTCCAGAGGGGGCTTTTGGAATCACACCGGCCTGGTTCACTTAACCCGCTGGCTTCCACTTAGAGTTGACCAGTGGGAGGCATGGGCATCGCATAAGATGACAGAAGAGTGGTGCCAGCCTACTTAATCCTTTGTTCCTTCCTTGGTCCCTCCCTGCAGTGGGCAGTGCCCACTGCGTGGTTTCTGTGGGTCGACCAGCTCCCACGGCCTCCTCCACCCCTGCAGCTCTTCAAAATGCTCTCTCTCTTGGGCTGAGTGGCTAGCCCTTGCACGCCCCAATACCCTTCAGTAGCTTCTGGCACCCCTGCCCACATTTTGTAAAGGGTCTCTTCATTGGTTATGCCTCAACTGTTCACTGTGAGTGGCGAGGGTCCACAGTATCTTCGTTTCCTCTCTCCTGGGTCTAACTCCCTGCCTGTCAAGGTTCGCCTAGACACCTGTTCAACGTGGGTGCCTTCCTCCTCAGTTGGCTCAGCATCGTGACTGGCGATCTTCCAGGTACTGTGCAGATGCCTTCGCCTGTGTCCCAGCCCCATGTTTATTTCTTAAATTTCCCAGCCAGAGAAAAAACGGGCCTCTGTCACCACCCGCAGGCGTCATCTCCGGGGAGTCGGGGCTTGCAGAATGGTTCTTAAAAGCACACACCATCCGCTTTCCCTGTGCACACTCGATGTGCACCTTTGGAGACTTGGTTGGCTTTTGGTCACTAACTTCTCGAGCCATCCATGATCGAATTGATAGTAATTTCCAACACCTGTTCAGTGGCTCCTGCCTTTCCACTCTATGTCCAGCACCTTAGTTGAGGTGCCCTGGGACCCACAGTGACAGTTCCTGCCCTCCTGGCCTATCCTTTCATGGTCTCAAAGCCGCTGTCCAGACTGCTGCATCATTCCAAACATCATATGTGGGGCATTTTCCCAGCAGGAAGATCCGAGTGAAGGAGGCTCTTGGCTCCAGGTTCCCCAACATTCCAGGCACAGCGCTCTGGACAGAGGGGGCCCCAGTTTCCTTCGACAATCACTTGACCTGGGTCTGTTGCCCTAGATTGCCTCTGGGGCTCCAGAGCAATGTCCTTCACGCTTTGGGGGACACTGAGGCCCAGAGAGAAGATTCAGCGACTCGTGAGTCCTAGGAGAGGTGGTGGGTGGGTGGGTGGGGTGGGGGCCGGAGAGAAGCTGCTGAGGCAGACAGATACTGACATTCTGAGCAAGGAGGGGCGGGGGTGTGAACACATGGTGTGGGGGTGGGGTGGAAATGGCAGGAATGACAAGAGATGCGGTTAAGGTGGGGGGAGGGGAGGGGCGGTGGGGAAGGTGGGCTCTGGAAAGAATGGCTGTGGTCACGGGAAGATCAGGGAACAAACGTTTACCAAGCTTTCCCTCCCTCCCCGCCTCCCTCACCAGTGCCAGGACCTGGGACCCACCGCTTCTCCTGGCCAAAGCCTGACCAGTCATTCCCTTTGTGGCCCCAAGTGCCCTTCCCACCATTCCTCCCTGTCCACCAGGCCCCACCAGGGCGAGCTGGCACCTCAGCTCAGCGTTCCTCCTGCCAGAAGAGATATGCAAGCCGGGAGATGACGGAGCTCTCTTTGTAACTGGCCTCGGCTCATGTGGCTGGCCGGCGTCCAGGCAGACATGGGCAGGCCAGACCTCCAGGCCGGGCACCCAGCACGAGCTATTTATTTCCAACTGGCTTCTCTCGGCATCGCTCTTGGGGTAGGGTTTTCTCAATTGTATTTAAGCCCCAGCTGGCGCCATCAGACCGCCCCAGCCTCAGCCTTTGCCCCTTTCCCAGCCCAGAAGGTAAAAATAACCCCAGCCAGCCCCATGTTGGCAGCTACGGGGAGCTGGATGGGGATGCTGGAATTCCGTGTGGACACTGCAAGGGGCTGTTTCTTGGTAGCAGCAGGGGCAGTCTGGCTCCAGAGCTTGCCCGTGCTATTAATTAAGAGGACAAAGGTGTGTAGGCTTTCCAACACGGGGCTCAGTTTCCCACTGTTTCACCCGGGGAGAGACCGGGTACCATCGATCCCTAGCACCTGAGGAAGCAGGCACTGTAGGTAGTGAGCGGTCAGCAAGAGTTGGAGGTTGCAAGGGGTAGAAATGAAAGAAACAAAACCAAATCTACTAGTCCGGTGCACTCCGACTCACATGATCCCTAGGGGCGGACAGAACCTCTTCCTAGTCCCTGAGGTTGTCAATGTTTGTGGCAGCAGAAAACCTTCTTTCTCCCATCAAGCCGCTGATGGATTTGAACTGCTGACCTTGAGGTTAGTGGCCCAAAGAGCAACTCACTATACCACCAGGACAACAGAGGGGAGAGAAAATGGCTGTGGCCAGCAATGGACAGGGCTTGTCACCAAGAAATCTTTTGTGACCTCCAGCCCAACCACTGGTCTCTTTTGGACTCCCAGAGCACCTACCAAGGGGTGCTCTTGGTGGAGACAAGGGTTAAGTGCTCGGTGAACCTAAACGTTTGTGGTTTGGAACCAACCAGGCTATTCCAGGAGAGAAAGAGGCGGGCAGGCACTCTGCTTCCTTAGCCCCCCAGGGGGGCATTCCACTGGTCCTACAGCAGCTGCTCTGCAGCCCAGGTGACTCAGTGGCCTAGGGTGGGTTTGCGTCCTCGACTACTTATCTCATTGTATGTCCGTTCGGACTTCCCATTCCACGTGAGCGCCCAGTGAGCAAGCCAGGGCAAGTGTCTCAGCCTGCTTGAGGTGCCCAGCACAGTGCCTGGTACACAAAAGACTCTGGGCATTCCTGGAAAGAAGGAAAACTGAGAAGGCAGGCCAAAGAAGGTAGGGGCTCATCTCAGACCAAAGGGCTCCGGGGGAGGGGCTGGGGTGACTTCCACAACTAGTTGTCCTGCCCTGATTTCTAAATTTGGGAATTCTGGGTTGTACGGTTAGGGGGTCTCTCAGCTTTGCCCCCTTCTCGAGCCCCACTGCCACCCAGGCTGTTCCAGAAAAGCCAGCCCTCCCCACATCCCCTCCAGTGGCTTTGGGGTCTGGGTTCAGTATAATGTAAGGACAATCCAGAACAGAGGAATGGCCCTATCTTAGAAAATGCAGCTGGTAGGGCTTGGGAGGCATTGCAGAGGTGTGTGGGACACAGGGTTGTCCCTGCAAGAGGCCCCCCCAGAGAGACCTTTACCTTTAGTATTTTAACAGGGGGGAGGGGAAGCACCTGGGGTTCATTTGCTACCCCACCCCTCCCATTCCTCAGGGAACTCAGATTGCTCCTCCCTCCCTCCACACAGGCGCCTTTATTGGCCGGATGCCTCCCCGACATTTCTAAGTAGCACATGACCCTAAGCAGGTTCCCGGGAAAGTGCTTACCAAGGGCTCTGTGCGGCAGCTGACCAGGAATGGTCAGGGAAGCACTGGGGGGCGGGGGGGGGGAGACCCTCTTTGCATCCATCCCACAGACTCACCCTGCTCTCTTGGGCTCTGGGTTTGATGACTGGGCAGAAAGAAACTGCGATTTAGCCACACAGAGAGCACAGTGACCGGAGCCAGCTCGGTGCTGAGGGAAACCGAGGAGCGAGGAGAGAGGCAGTGCCGTCCGGTGCCTGCTGTGTTCTTCTCTACTGTGGCTGCTTTGGAGCCTTGGTGGCACTGGGGGTAAGCACTGGGCTGCTGACCACCAGGAGTGGTCCACACCTAGCGGCCGTGCCACAGAAGGACAAGTCTATCTATTGCTGTCAGGATCTTCAGTCTTGGCGGCCCTAGAGTGCAGGGCTACTGCATCCCACAGGATCGCCTGAGTCAGAATTGCCTTCATGGCAGTGGGGATGGGGTGGAGTGTTTTTTTGGTTGGTGAGGGATTGGGACAGGTAGAGAGAGTCGCTTTGGATGGTTAGTTTAGGGTTGACATGGCATTTGAAGAAGAAACAGTCAGTCAAAACCTTGACCTGAAATCATACCAGAGGCCCTTCCAAGGTCACCCATGGCATCTTTAACCCATGGAGGGAAGTGAGCGCCAAGGCGCGTCTGTCTTCCCCACCCTCCAACCTCTCTTCCGCCAGCTCAGAGCACAAGGCTCACACGGGTGGGTGGCGCCGGTCTCAGAACATTCTCTCCCCTCACCGTCTCCCCTCCCCACCCCACTCACTTGCAGATTTCGACACACACACACACACACGCACACACACACAGGTGGGTTTGTTTTGAAAACACACATTTTAAAACCGGAACAGAGTGTGAACACCACATGGCCGAATTTTCTCTAACCCCAATTGCCTGAGTTTTGTGGGACTCTAAACGTGTGGCGATCTGCCACGCCTCATCCATGAGGCAAATGTCACGGAGGGGCTTTGGGGCGCATAGCATGTGCTTAGCAAGTACTTGCTGAAAGAGCACAGGCAGCAGGGAGTTCCACGTGGACCAGCCCCCTTCAGAGGTTCAGATGTGGGGGTGAGCTGTCCGAGGGTGGTCAGATGCAAAGGCAGGCGGGGAAGGGGGGGCCTCTGCAGAGCAGGCAGGCCACATTGTTACTGTGCAGGCCCAGGCTTCAGATACGTCAAGATCAGGCTCAGCATCTAGCTGAAGTCACTGTAGGTGTCTGCCTGGATGGACAAATTCCCGCCCGTGTGCTGAAGAGGGTGGCCGGTGGGTGGTGCCAGTAGCCAGGTACTGAACTCCAAAGGTGAGCAGTTTCAAGCCACCTGCAGGCCCCCAGTCTGTTTCCAAAATGTCACAGCCCGGAAAACCCTCTGGGGCTGAGTTCTAGCCTGACACACGTGCGGGCGGCATCTCTGTGAGTCCGAATGGACTCCGTGGAGACCGGCCTATGAGTTTGGGTATGTTGAGAATCAGAGGGCGGCGGGCTTGAAGCTCAGCTCGCTGTGTGCATGTCGTCCATTCCCAACCCCTTGTGATTTTAGGCTTAAATGAAAAACAGTGGGAGTGTCCCTGGCTTGGGGTGCAGTCACTCATGGGGCACTGTGGACAGCCATCTTCAGAGCTAGAGCTGAATCTTCTACACAATCCTGGCTGGCCAGAGAGCCCTCCACCAGCCAGGGTCTCAGGAGGCAGTAAGCCTGTTCTAGAATCCAGGGAACGAGCCAAGGGTCACAGAAGGCCTACCCTCGGAACAGCATCCAATTAGCTTCTGTTGTCAAGGCAATAATGACTGAGGCCCTGACCAGAAGCCGGCCAGAGCAAAGCTGCCCCAAGAAAGCCTATGGGTTCTCCTTCCTTCCCGTTTGCTCAGCCCCTTCAGGTTCCCAGAACAGCCGTCCCTCTGACCAAAGCTGGGTCGAGTGAAACCATCTCCTTAAAGTTCCTGGGAGCTGCTCAGCATGTCAAGCTGGGGGCCCAGGTAAAAGTCAGGGCGCCCCAGAAACAGATCCTTCCTAAGTACCGCTGCGATGGCTGGCTTAGTGTGCCAACTTGGCTAAGTGATCGGCCCCAGTGGTTTTGCCAAACATTAGACTCGTTGTTGTTCCGTAATGTAATCTGATGCAAAGTAATATAATCTGCTTCCATGAGGCAGGTTGATGTAATGTGAGCGATCAGTTCCTTGGAAGGGGCAGTTCCTCTGGATGTGGCTTGCCTTCAGAATAGGAAAAGCTATTTGGGCAGAACGCTCTCAGGGGTGATCTTGGGATCATGGTACAAAAAGCCTCCCGAAGCCCCCAGCGTGAGGTCTCACCCAGGGATGCTAACAAGTGAACTTGTGGAAACCTCCAGCTGGCTGCGGACCTGTGGACCAGGGGCGGAAGCCTGCAGAAGTCTCTGGGCTGCTGCCTGACCTATGGAATTTGGACTTTCCGCCTCCCATAATGACATGAACCCATTTCTTGAAGCAAATCAATCTCAATATCTCTCTCTCTCTCTCTCTCTCTCTCTCTCTCTCTCTCTCTCTCTCTCTCTCTCTCGCCTTTCCCCACTCCCCCCTCTATTTATACACAAACAAGAGGACTTCAAAATTTTTGTTGGAAAACTCCATGATCTTTGAGGCCCCTCAACCTCCATCCCAACCTTCAAACGGTCTCTCTCCTTGTTCTCGAGAATTCTTAAGACAACCAACCAGACAGACATCATTCCA
This sequence comes from Tenrec ecaudatus, assembly GCF_050624435.1. Classification (NCBI taxonomy): domain Eukaryota; kingdom Metazoa; phylum Chordata; class Mammalia; order Afrosoricida; family Tenrecidae; genus Tenrec; species Tenrec ecaudatus. Next base: position 224,926,659 of record NC_134530.1, on the reverse strand, counting down.
TTTCCGTCCTCCACAGCAAGGCTGCCGCTCACACACCAGGCTGAACTCGATGGCTACTGGCTGACTCTCCCAGGTGGGATTTCAGTCCACTCCTTTCCTCTTCCCAAGACCTCCTTTTCTGGACTCCCCCACCACTATTATCATCACCCAGATGGGCGTTAGGGGTGCCCCTGCAGCAAGGCCGCATAACCCAGGGCAAGTGGTGCTCACCCACCTTCCTGGGAACACTTTGGGGTATGACAAGCAGGGCCTGCTGGGAACATCCTCAGTCTTGGCTCTGAAATAAGCGTAAAGCTGCTGAAAATCTCACACAGCAATTCATTTTGATATTTAAACACACAAAAACCCTTACACACACCCCACATAAATAAAGCGCCACCTCACTTGTGCCAACCTGCACTTTCCCCAGGAAAAGTGTCAGCAGGCAGAAATGCACATCCCATAATAGCAGAGATTCCAACCAGCCCCTTTTAGAGGCTGGCTGACTTCACTGATACAGCCGCCGGGCAGGGCTCGGCCCGATGTGGGCCTCTGCTCTCTTTATAGTCTGTCTGTGTGGCGGCAGAAGAGGTGAGAGGCTTTCTCCGCCGTTCTAGAAGAATGATCTGAGTCCAGCCCTGACAGAGAGGTCAGTGAGCTATAAATAAGAACCAAAGTCTGCCCCTTCACAGTCTAGACGATGTATTTGTGGCTCTGGCTTATCTCAGGGCTTCTGGAGCCCAGGGCCCCCTTCCCGTGACTGGCGCACACTCTGCTCTCACTGGAACCGGCAGGCAGAATTGGATAGGCATTGGGGAAGGGTTGTGGCTCCACAGGCTTCAGTTGAGAGCCAGATGGAGAAGTACGTTGGGTCCCTGGGCTTTGGGAAGCTCACGTGGACGTCGAAAGTGAAGGATATTAAACAAGTTATTTGGAACCAGGGAGCTTGATCTCCAGCAACAACGGTGGGTTCTTTGATCTGCCAACCCCTGGCCTGGTCTCGCTCCGTATTTGGACAGATGTCAGACTTTCCCTGTCCTGCAGCTGGCTCCTCTTAGCACAAAGTCAGGATGCTCTGTGGATCCTACTCCGGCAAGAGCAGGAAGAGGAGGTTGCACCAGGGGCTCTGGGCAGTCACCCCTTTCAGAAGATGGATATTGACCCTCCCCTTGACTCGCCAAAGACAGAAAGCTACAGAGAAAGCCTGGAGCAGTCGGCCCCCTATCCAACGCCTGGGCTGAGGACACAGAATTCACAGGTGCAAAAGAACTCATCAAAAACACACGAGAGGTGTCCATGATTCATCAAAGCAGTAGGAATATTCTGTTAGTCACGACGGCTTAGAGATCATTTATCAGCTGCTACCTAAAATTTAGCATTTCACTTTAATGATGCCTGGTTAGGAAACAGGCAGGACAGAAAGTGTTTCCACGCAACCAGCTGCTACAGATCTAAACTGTTTTGTCATCGAATTTATTTAAACTTTGTTGTTGTTGTTGGGTATGCCAATGCCGCCCATTCTTAATGGAGTAGACGTCATGAAAACATTCGTGAGGTTAGCCAGCTGTCTACCAAACCCTGCAGCACCTCCGGAATGGAGCATGCAAACAGAGTCGTGGAGGAAGCCTGGGGCTGCTGGGGCTCCGGCTTTGGGCTGCTGACCCAAGATCCCTGGGTCAAATCTGCCAGGCGCTCCTGCAGAGAAGAAGCTGTCGGTTCCTGGAAAGGCTCATCATCTAGAAACAACCCTGCGCACGGCTGCTCTGTCAGACCTAACTCAGAGGCAGCGGGGAATATAGCCCTAAGTCAATTTCTTCCAGGATTAGATAGATTCTGGCTCGATTTTCTCATCCACTGTGCCCCTGTCAGACCTGTAGGAGAGTAGGGTTATGATTGTATCTTTCATTATCTCAAGAGAATTCCCTCACAGATGAGGAGGAGCAGTGGTGTCGGAATGGTGACACGTTGATCTGCTAACCGCAAGGTCAGCAGTTTGAAACCAACAGCCGTTCCATAGGAGCAAGATGGGACTTTCTACTCCCATAAAGAGTTACAGTCTCAGAAACCCACGGGGGCAGTTCTACCATATACTTTGGGGTCACTGTGAGTCAGAATCAAGTCAATAGCAGTGAGACCTGATAGATGCGGCTGTCTACTACTTCTTTAAGTGTCACAGTCCTGGACAGTGGCAGTCCTATCCTGTCCTATAGGGTCGGTCTGAGTTGAAATCTAACCCAGGGCCGTGAGATCGAATAAATGGACCAGAAGAAATAGCTTCACCTAACCATTCCCTGATTACTCTTTCCCCCAAAAGAGATCTGAGATGAACTGTGTGGTGAACTCTAAGGGAGAGAAACCCCTCCCCAGCATCTGCACTTGAGCCACAAGCACCAAAACCTGCCCTTTGCTAAGAACACTGAGCTAGGTGACCCTTCCATGCGAATGCAAGCAGGTGGCAAGAGGACATCATTAGCAAAGGCGGGATCTGAGAGGTTCATCAGCTGGGTTAGCCCACCTCCTTCAGACACAGAAAAGAATGCTCTGAGAAATGAAGTCAATAAAAACACCTACCCAACTCTGTCATGGGGCCAGTCATCGTTTTGGAAACTCAAAAAAAAAAAAAAATAGCAAGCCAACCAACGTGACCGGTCTCACCTAAACGAGTGCATCTGGAACCATCTAGTGACTATACACACCATCCAGTCTGAATCACGCACTACTCAGACCACTTCAGCCCCTCCCTGCTACGATCAGGCAGGGATCCAAGTGGACATTGAGCAGAGGCTGAAAAGTGGGGCGCAGGGTGACAGCTTTAAAAAGCCGGCCCGTCCTACTGATGACACTTGTCTACACGCCTCCTTAGATCCATCTGCACACCCACACCCGTTTTCAGGCAGTCACTCTCCCCAAACTTGAATCGGCCTGCAGCAGACAGCCATGCCAACCCGAATGACTCTGCTCTGTGTCACTCTCTAGGTTGCCAAATGTAGGCCAAAAAAACCCAAAACAAAAACCACATTCATTCACCTCACCATCTCAGAGCGCTCTCGAATGTGTCTACAGTGTCAGGGGCTGTTTCTATCTGCTCACTCAGGCCAGTTTCAGGACCCCCAGTGGATGCAGGATGCAGTAAGAGACCTTCCTCAGCCTCCCGTCACGGTGCTGGCTACCTGAGTCCCCTGGGTCAAAACACAAACACTGAAATCGAGTGCATGCCAGATGTTTGGGTGGCCGTCCTCTGGGCAGTTCGATTAGAGGAGCAACCTTTCCACAGAGATAACAATGGGCAGAGCCAGCTCCACACGTGCTCTGCCTAGATAACGCAGGCAAGACGCCGAGGCAGCTTCAGTCGGTTGAGACTGCCCAGGGGGTCAGACAGATGGGAAGGAGCTGTGAATTACCTTGCCTTCTGGGAGAGAATGAAGGCTTTTAATAGTTCCCATGTTCCTGGTCACCAAAGTGCCAGAATGTCCCCCACTTGCAATGGCCAAGGGCTGAGTCGGAGGTCTCTCTCGCCATCTGCCCCTTGCACGTGGGAGGCTGTGGCCCCACTTGACCCTGTAGGAGGCTACTGAAATGAAGTTCATTCTTACTCCGACATGTCTCAAAACACCCCACTCAGACAGAAAGATGCGGTGGGGGGGGGGGGGGGACGAAAAAACCAAGAGAGGTCAGGATGCGCTTTTTGGCATTCCCCCCCTCCCCCACCTTGCAAGAAAAGGGACTTAACCCGGTGGAATAAATCTATACCTTGAAGTGCATGTGAACAATAATCACAAGAGATTCACTGACCTACAAAAAGTCATTTAATGTATATTCCAGGATGGCCAATACAAGCTGATTAGGTCATTAGCCCTTGAAGAGTTTTTACAATTGTAAAAAAATGTTTGTTTTCTGTCCATCTTTAAAAAAAAAAGCCAAAACCAAAACCAAACACCCAAGCAGTCTAGCCTCACAGAACAAACCCACCGGCGGGCTCTCATTTCTCCCTCCTCTCCCGCCCGCAGGCGTGCAAGACCATTACAAAGGCATGGATATGCATTCTGCGCACATGGCTGTCCATTAGCTAATCAGTTTGGGCAGCACACTGCACAGAGGTATACCCCCACTGGTTTCCGACAGGAGGTTAGCCTTGAGCTTGTTGGCTATTCCGACAACTGGAGGTAGTTTGGAGCCCAGGCCCTGGAAAGCACTTGTAGGGTTTCCCCCCCGCTTCCCGGATGCTTTGTCTGTGGCGAGAGCTCTGGGCAGGGACTGGCTAATCCAAGGGTGTCTCAATGCCTGAGCCGGGGTCAGGCGGGCGGAGGGGTCCCAGTGAAGACACCTTTTCAGAAACTCTATAAATAAGTAGTCATCACACCCTTTCAGGGCCGTCACCCAGTCTTTGCTCCCTGGGGGCCCCCGCTTTTTGCCCCTACGAGAGCGGCCCCCCACAAGCACAGCCCTCCCGTCTGCCTGAGTCGACACGGAGCAATAGCGAGGCAGGCCCTTGGAGTTAATAAAGTACTTGGCACGTTTGGACTGCTCCAAAAGCTTGGGTGGCGGCATGCCCAGCAGCTCCATCATACAGGCCAGCTGGTCTCCTTCGTCCTCTCCCGGGAAGAGGGGCTGCCCCGTCAAGAGTTCCGCCAGGATGCAGCCGAAGCTCCACATGTCGATGGGCGTGCTGTAGCGGCTTGCCAGGATGACCTCCGGAGCTCGGTAGAACCGAGACTGGATGTACGTGTACAGCTTCTGGTACTCAAAGCAGCTGGACCCGAAGTCAATGACCTTGGTGGCGCTGCGGCCGCGGTGCTTCAGGAGAATGTTCTCGGGCTTCAGGTCGCAGTGGATGATCTTGTTCCGGTGGAGGGCGTCCAGGGACTGCAGGATGGACTGGGCGAACTTGCGCACTAAGGGGACGCTGAAGCCCTGGAACTTGTTCTTCCTGATGAGCTCGTAGAGGTCGATGCTGAGCAGCTCAAAGGCCATGCAGACGTGGTTCCGGAACGTGAAGCTCTCCAGCATGTGGATGACGTTCATGCTGCCCGTTCTGTCCTGCTTCTTCAGGTGCTCCAGGATCCGGATCTCCTCGGCGGCCTGCCGGTGGAAGCGCTTCTCGTTGCGCACCATCTTCAGGGCCACGTACTGCCGCAGCTTGTGGTCGTAGACCCGGGCCACCTGCCCGAAACTCCCCTTGCCGATCACTTTCAGCACCTCGTAGCGGTAGGCCACGTGGTCTCGGGGCACGTGGATGTAGGCCCCGTCTGTGTCGTCATACCCCGAGTTGTTGGGCCCGCCGACCACGCCGTGTCTCTTTTTGGCACTTGGCCCCACAAAGTAGATTTCTGGATAGCTGGTGATTTCCTGCTTCTCGTAGGCGGTGAGGTGGTGCTTGTATTGCTTCAGGGCTTGCTCTGGGGTCAGAGGCACCACTTTGGGTGCTTTGGAGGCACTGCTGGACTTGGCCGTGGGCAAGCTGTCTGAGCTTTTACCCTGAGACACGGTGGGAGAGCACTTTTCCGAGTCTGTGAGGCCAGCGGACTGGAAAGTGTCCGATCGCCTGTTGCCAAATTCCTGAAACAGCTGCTCGACCTTCATCTCGCCGCCATTCAGAAAGCGCTGAGTGTGCTCTCTGCTCAGCGGCTCAGCCACAATCTACGGAGAAGAGAACACGCAGATGACATGAAAGCCCAGTGGCACATCGGAGGGACCCCAGGACCCCTCCCTGGCTGAACAACAGTAGCAACAACACCAACATGTCCGGTCATGTCTACTTTGAGGTCACAACGGCCCACAGGGCGATAAGATGCTATGTTGATCCGCAGACTCCCTGAGTTGTCCGGGCCATGCCCACACCCCACACGGTCCTTGCTTTGGCTTACGCCCCCAAACATGCCAGGCTCTGCCTTACAAGCTCGTCTTCACATTGAGAATCCTTGCTCTCCCAGTCAATCAAACCCTGCCCTCCCAAGTCCTCTCTTCTCCGTGGGGCTCTTCCAAGTCCACACCAATTACCCTCACAGCTTAACTGCAGCTCTTAGAGTCAGCACCTCAAATGTATTAGGTCCTTCCTTACATCACGTCCTATGCTACCTCTTAATCGCTACAGGGAACTCCCCAAATCTTGAGGGCATATAACAGGCTTGAAATAATACACACTCAAGTGTCTCATGAACTCTATAATTATGACCAGTAGCAGGATTTGAACTCAGGTCTTCTGACTCCCAGCCCAGAGTCCAGGAATCAGCCAAGGGTTCATTAGCTAATTCCTGGGTCCCCATATAAATTATTATAGAACTAAAGAAGAAAGCAGGGGCCCTAATGACATAGCAGTTACATGTAGGGGGGCTCACTGCAAGGTCAGAGGTTCAACACTGCTAGATACTTCTTAGGAAAAAGACGGAACTTTCTACTCCCAGAAAGAGCTCCAGTCTTGGAAACTCACAGAGGCAGTTCTACCCTGTCCTATAGGGTTGCTATGAATCAGCATCGACTTGAAAGCAATAAGGGCAAGAAAGAGGGAAGAAGCTCTGGAGAGACCATGGGTTAAGTGTTAGACTGCTAATGGGAACAGTCCCAGGTTCAAACCCACCAACTACTCCACAGGAGTCAGGTGCAGCAGTCTGCTTCCATAAGGATGTGCAGCCTTGGAAACCCAATGGAGCGGGTCACTGTGAGTCAGAATTGAATAGACAACAGGGGGTTATACCAGAGGGGACTCTCTGGGTCACTTAGGCCAACATATTGGGCATCTGCTGAGTCCTGAGGAGGTGGAGGAGGGGCCTGCGCAAAGTCACAGAGAGGGGTGGGGGAGGGGGGGAAGAGCCGGAGGGAGTGAGGATCCCAGACACCTGGGTGTTTCTTTGAAACTGTCCACCAAAGAGGCAGTTTCTTCTTCTCACTTTCTTACACACACACACACACACACACACACACACACACACACACACACCACTTACACTTCCTCAGCATGGGCCCACTTGATCTGATCAAGGCCTAGCACTCGGTTTACTCGATTGTGCCTAACTTCTTCCTGGAACCACAAGCCCTTTGGAGAACAACAGAGGAAAAAAGACATAGAGATCACCACTCAGGGGTGGGGGTGGGGGTGGGGAGCAGTAAAAGGGAGATGAAAACAAATGTAGGCCAAGGAGTCCAGGAAGAAAACAAATGTTTGGAAATTGTAGGGGCAATTGTACACGTCTGCTTTATGTGATTGAACTATGGAATGATATAATCTATGTATTAACTCTCGATTAATAATAAATTTAAAATAATAAATTTTAAAAATGGGAAACTGTAAAAACTATATATACATACGTAGTCTTTAAAATTTTTATATTAAGGAAAATATAAGAAGTTCGAAGGAAAAAATATTAAGTGAAATCTTATTCTTTTGAAAAAAATTACCAAAAAAAACCCATCATTCATGATGGACCCCAAAGAACTTAATTCTGGGTCTATTTCTTAGCTTTAGAGTGCTGATGGGTCAGTAGCTGAAGCGCCCTGGAGGTGGGGGGTTCGTGGAGGGCTGGTAATGGCAAGGCCAGCAGTTGGAAACCACCAGCTGCTCGGAGGGAGAAAGATGAGGCTCTCTACTCCCATAGAGATGAACCGTCTCGGAAACCCACAGGGAAGTCCTACTCTGTGCCATGAGTTGGAATTGACTCAGTGGCAGTGGGTTTTCTTGGATGATGAGTAAAGAATTCTAGTGGAGCCCTGAACGATGGTTAAAATCTCCAAGCATGTGCTAAAAATCCAATGACCCACAGTAGTAGCCAAAGAAAAAAGTTTAATATAACCTATGCAAACAATAACTCTGGCCCATTTTTTAGAAAGGACATATAAAATATTTAAAAAATGAAAAAGTAAACCACAGAAAAAGGACTGAAAAACAGTGGAAGGGTTGGCATGCCTCCAGCAGTCGGAGCCTAGCCGTGAAGCAGCCAGTGTGTTTAAGGGTGACCGCCCTTTGGTATCTGTGTCAGAAAACAGAAAGGTGAAACATAGGGGAGGGGCTTCAGAAAGTTCGTGCAAAGGTGGAATGAAAAGGTGATGGACTTTTGGCCACGAACTTTTTGAAGCCTCCTTGTACGGACCAGAAACAAACTCTCTGATGCCAAATAGCGAACAAATGCCGGTCATGAAAATAAAGGAGCCGCAGACACGAGCTGAAGGCCTTGCTACAGTGCAGGCACATTAGGGCAACTACTGGCAGGGCGATCAGACAAACAAATAAGAGACGAGAGGAAGACTTTCACACCAACAAGAACCGCCTTTGGGGAATGTCGAGGGTGGTATGGGAGGGGAGATCCAGTGACAGGCAATGGCAGCTCTCTCGGCACATACATGTGGCTCTGAAGTAAAACGGAAACAAATTTAGGGATCTTATGCAGATCATGGTGATTTCATTTGCTTATAAAGATAAACTAATGACTCTCGAATCGTTTTTAAATTTTCCCGAGGGACAGGATCGACTCTTCTGTCTCAGAAGTGTGCCGACCCCTGGGCTAGACTGTTGGTAGGTGTTGACTTGGGTGGGATGCAGGATGGCGGTCCACGAGGCGGGGGAAGAAAAATCAAGAAGTTGGTGAACGGTGGTTTAAACGGTTGAATGCAACCATGGCTGATGATCTGACATGTAAACTTCCACCCAATTGAGAATTAAAAACTTAAAAAAAGAATTGGGTCAAATAACTATCCCTGGTTTTCAGGCTGAAAATTAGAAGCAGGCCTTCTTCACCCATCCACCCGTGTAACGGCAGGTGAACCCTGTTTCTCTATTACTAATGCTGAAAAAGAGGTTTTCTCAGGGGACTAAGATCGATTGGGAGGATCAGCTTGGTGGAACGGGGGTAAATAAAGCCAATGGTCTAGCTTTAGTTAGAGTCACATAATCGAAAGAAACATTTGCCTGCATCTCAGCCAGTTTTCTTTAATGCTTTTGTTTGTTTTCCCATGTATCAATTGCCAGTGTCTGGGGGGCAAGCCTTGAAGAAATTAAGAAGTCAGAAGGTCTGGGTTGGAGTCCCGCCTACATGACTACATGACACTGAGATCGACAGGCAGCTCTAACCTACCCTAACCTCATCTTCCTCCTCTGTAAAACACAGATGGTATTACCTACCTACTAGCAAGAGGCCGTCTCAGTCCAATTACAATTAATAAGATGTATCAAGGGTCCCTCTAAACAATACGTTTAAAAACGGTGATGACGATGAGGCCAGATTCTCAAATCTACGAAGGTTCAAACTCACACGCTCCCATCCAGCAGGCCTCTGACGCTGCACATCCCGGTAGCTCCGTGAAGGTTCCACCGACGCCTGGCCCTGCCGGTCCCCGAACGCTCCTCACTCCCCTGCCCCGCATACAGCCTTCCTTGAGCCGACTAGACAAAGGAAGGCCATTCCGCTCCAGGGTTATTTGAATTTTAACAGAAGGTCACTGCCTTAACCCCAAGGAATGACTCTAGGCACGTCAGTCACCAATGACAAGTTGGTGGGAAAGGCATTTGTGGTCCAGGCCCGTCCCTGCGTTTCTCACCTACTCTGCCTACATGTAAGGCTGGGCTGGCTCTGGAGGTCTTCATTTCTGTGTGTGATAAAGAGAGGGTCTCAGACACAGAACATGAACACGGACAGATGCATAACAGAAATCAAACTTCCACAGAACCATTACCCTGAGACGAAGGATGGCGATGGCATTGGGGTTTTTTGACTCATGGATTTTCTCTACAGGAAGCCCAAATCCCTTGTCTTGAAATTTAATCCTTACTTTGCCCTCTGGGTGCATATGAAGCAACCAAATCTTCACCTAAGAGCCCTTCTGATACGGAAAAGCCCCCCCACACCCCCCCTCCAGCCCACAATCTTCTTTAGCTTCATCTGCCCTGCTGCACCCTCTCCACCTCAGGTGACCTGTGTGCAGGTCCCTGCCTGTCCTGCTGACAGTCCCACACAGGCCGCCCTTCTCTCATGCCTCTTGGGAAATGTGGTTCCGGAAACCGAAGTCAATCACAGTTCAGGTCTCGTCCATTATGGATTTTAAGTGCTAGGCTCTCCCGTGTAGCTAAAGAATTCCAGGAAGGGTTTTTGTTTTTTTGTTTGTTTTTTTTTTCCCAAACAGGAAGGCATTTTCTCCTTGGCTCTCTTTCCTGTAAATAACGCACAGAGTGGCCTACATCAGCTGTGTATCCAGGCTGCTGTGCTATAAATAAACCTTCCATTGTTCTAGGAGAAGTTGACAGCGTCTGCACATGTTGAAGTAAGAAACACGTAACACACCATGGATTTCTGGGCCAGGGTTAGCGATCACATTAATCAACCAGTGGAGCCGATCGACTGCTGCTGGACAGCGTGCTCACTGGACACTCGTATCCAGAGAGGCAGAGGACACGCAGCAGGTTGTTCATGTTGCGTTTCTCAAGCTCACTTCACAAACACTGTTGAGGACATTGGTGAGCTCGGGGCATTTAGAACAGAATCTCCTACTGTTTTAGTCATGTTTCAAACGTGCTCAACAGTTTCATTTACCTGCTGGTGGTTGAGAATGTTCACAGCAAAATACCTGCCAATCCAACCGCTTCTCCCTGGGCAGTTCAGTGGCACCAATGACACCCTGTGGACGAGTTGTGCAGCTAGCCCCACCTTCCCACGGACTGAAGCGCACCGGCCCACGAGGAGCCCGGCTAATCTTTGCTGCTGCGGACACCTAAACCTTAGAGATCTTGGTGAGAATTTCCAAAAAGGAACTGCCTTCTCATCCAGACAGAAAGTCCTCCTCTGGGCAGTGTTCTGTCCTGCTGTGTACAGCGTTGATCCGGGTCTCTCAGTTCCTCATACCACATCCCTGTAGCAGAAAGCTTAACCCACTAGAAGCCTGCGGCTAGACCAAGATAAGAGTTCATCGTGAGGGTGTAAGAACATCTTGGGTAAACAGTGATCCTCGGAGCCTTTGTGAACAGAGCGACGGGCTCTGGGAACGGAGGCAGGGCCTACTGAACTACAAGGGCCACCAAAAGATCCAAAAGGATGGGCTCGGCCCAGTTTGCAAAGACAAGATTGGTTGGGTTCAAAGAGAAAATTGTGTGCTTCCTAAAACCTGAATCGCACTCGGGAAAGAATTAAACTGATTTTGATCTTGCAACGTAACAACTCCATTGGGAGTTGAGAGGCACCTGACGGCGCTGACTTAAAAGTGAAAACGGAACGTACGTCAGATGTGAGCACACCAACTGCACGATGCTTCCTGAAAACCCGTCTTCCAGCAACGAAAAGGAGGTCGCTGTCGCCTGGGGGTTGGAGAGCTTTTTACAATGGAAAGAAATAAGAGGGGGAAGCGAGCCCTCTTGCTCGCCAGAAGAGACATTAAAAACAAGGTGGCCAGCCGTCCAAATATTTTGAGCCTGTGCTTTGTAATATTGGCCCCTAAAGTAGTGAGCAGATTGATTTTAAAAGAAAAAAAAAAAAAGACAAACTCACGAGTAGGTTTTTTTTTTTCACATAGGAAAACCATTTGAGGTCTTAAACACAAAACTAGGAAGGAGAGGTCGTACTGATCCATCAATTCAATTACTTAATTTCCCCCTTAGATGAGATAGGCAATGAATTGGAACATCAGAGGAGACTCTCCTCCCTGGCAGGGAACTTGACCAAGCTCCTCGGCTCTGCCCACAGAGGCTGGAGCGGAGTGGATGTGACTGCACTGGACACTTACCTTAAGGCAAACAGTGTCAAAAGCTAAGTGTCTGCAGTCCCCCAAATGGCTAAGTGCATCCCACACCAAACTGGACTGTCCACATTGTACTTATGATCTGTTTCAAAATATAAAATACAATTTAAAAAAAGATGAGTCTCTTCTTCAAGCTAATAAGCTAAGGTTGCATTTCAACCTTTTCCCTCCTCTCTGCCTTTCCTTTTGTATTTCTACCTGGCAGGCAATAAAGCTGGAGTTTCTGTCATTGGCAATACCCCCCACACTCGTTGTTTATTTGTTGTACATTTGTAATCTGTGGCATTATATCCTCTATCCAGTCGAAAGGAGTCCATGGGTGGTGTAATTTAGTGAAGCCCTTGACTGAAAGGCTATTGGTTCAGATCTGCCCAGAGGTGCCTCGGAGGACACGCCTGGCGATCTGCTTCTAGCGGTTACAGCTTTGAAGGCCCCTGCTCTGCACACACGGGGTTGCCATGAGTTGGAATTGACTCCACAGCAACTCATGCCACCAGCACTTCAGAGTCGTGTACGATCACCACCCTGCGTGCCTGGCGATGGGGAGGGAAAGAGAGGTTCCAAAGCCAATCCCTCTGCAGGGCCAGCTCGGACTCCAGACCTTGTGAGTCCACCATCGGGGGAAATCAAAAGGAAACACACCGAGAGGAGGATCCAGGTGGCCAATGACCTGTCCCCGTATCCCGCACCTGAGGTAGCACTTCCTGTTTCCTCACACTGTTAGAGGGGAAGAGCTGCTTCCTGTACTTACGTTGAGTCTTCTAGGTGGAGGGGGCTCGGAAGGGTTGCAGAGTGCAGTAGAACAGGGCGGGCATTTAGTTTCATCTATCATCATGAAGGAATCATAGACACCATCCCCCAATCTGGTTGAAAGGATGACAGAGAACATTTGTCAGTCACGGGAGAATATAAATGTGCATTTCCAAAGCATTCCGGGTGGTAACTCCCTCCTATCTGCTACCAAGAACAATTAGTACATATGTCTACACTGCCTGTGGCACCAAATACAAGCAACAGGGTATTTGGCAGTGGAAGAAAGAAAACCAGAGAGAGAGAGAGAGAGAGAGAGAGAGAAAGGACCGCATCTCTGGGCCTGTATTTTAGGTCAGTTAAAACTGAGTCTTGCATTCTGAATGCTGTGGAACCACAACAGCCACTGTCAAGTTGATTCCCGCTCCTGGAGGCCACATGGGACAAAGCAGAACTGCCAAATAGGATTTCCAGGAACCCAGGAGCCCTGGTGGCACAGTGGTTACGAGTTGGGCTGCTCACAAGGCCAGCAGTTCGAAATTACCACCTTCTCTGAGGGAGAAAGATAGGGCTGTCTACTCTCAGAGTTCTAGTCTCAGAAACTAACAGGGACAGTTCTACCCTGTCCTCAAGGGGACGCTATAGCCGAGATCAACTTGATGGCAGTGAGTTTTTGGACGGTGTAGCAGGTTGCTACATCAAAGTTGGACAACATCAGTGATTCAAACCCACCAGCACTCTCTCATAAAGATTTCGGAAACCCAGAGGGCCAGTTCTACTCTGTTCTGAAGGGTCACTGTACGTTGGAACGGACTCCGCAACAGTGGGGTTGGCATTTTGAGTAAGGAAGATTGCTGCATCTTTCTCTCTAGGCTCTGTTGGTGGATTCAAATGGTCCATCTTCGGTTAGCAAGCAAGTGCTCAATCCCTGAGTCACCGGTGGTGTTCCTTCTGACATCAAATCCATCACAGCCATTGAATGGTTTCCAAGGCAGAGTAACCCTACAGCAGGGGTCCTCAAACTACGGCCTGCAGGCCACATGTGGCCTGCCGAGGACATTTATCCGGCCCACCAGGTGTTGTTGCCCCGTTTTGTTTTTTACTTCAAAATAAGATGTGTGCAGTGTGCATAGGAATTTGTTCATAGTTGGTTTTTTGTTTTTTTAAACTATACTCCGGTCCTCCAATGGGTCTGAGGGACAGTGAACTAGCCCCCTGTTTGAACCCTGTTTGAAAATTTTGAGGACCCCTGCCCTATAGGACAGAGTCAAACTGCCCCATAGGGTTTCCAAGGCTGTCAACTTTTATAGTGGCCGCCACATCTTTCTCCCAAGGGGCGAGTGAGTGATGGGTTCAAACCTCGAGCCTGTCTGGCTTGCAGCATACTGTAACTACTGCACCACCAGGCCGCTTGAAATTAAAGCTAGTTTGGACCTGGAGCCAAAAAACCCACCAGAGCTTTGGATTCTACGACAGTCCCTTCCTCCTCTGAGCAGGTGCCAGCAAGAAGAACTCTAGCCCATGCAATTCCAGGCCGTCTCTATTTATCTACTTACTTATTTGTATCTATGTAACCTGCAGCAAAACACACAGAGCCCTAAGACAGACGCTCCAGAGATTCTCTGGATGACAAAATGCGCCCAATGTTATTGCCTTTCTTCTCTTCCTTCTCCCGTGGGCTCATGGTTAAAGGCCGTTCCTCTGTTCTCAAACACCGCGCCTTCACCACTGCCAGGCACTACACAAAAGATAGAGGATTTATTTAATCCACAAGATGGCCCTGAATACGGTATGCCTGGTGCCACCAAGAATCCAGATCTCCCAGTTAGACACCTCAGTGTTTCACTGTATCGTTTTACACAGTATACTATGAATACAATGGTGACTATGTTGCAGGGGAAGGTTTTTCTTTTCGAAGGTCTTTATTAAAAATATCCTGGAACATTTTTCATCGCCTTTAAAAATTGGTGAAATTAGTTCTCGTTTTCTTGGCTAAATACAAAGGATGCTGCAGATCTAGATCAACCCACTGCGAATATTTTTGGAATGTTCTCTTTTTACAGCCCTTTCTCCCATTCGGATGGAGCAGCTTCATTGTCAAGAACCCAAGGTTCCGGATGGGACTGAGCCTTTGCCAAGCGCCTGAGCGCAACAAAACCACCTCGGACAGGCGTCGACGGCGACCCGCACCATTTGCTACCGAGTGACTGGCGGCGGAAATTCACCCAACGAAGTCTCCACGCCAACCAACGAGGAGTGCCGGTCCGCTCCCTCCGGCGAGTGTAAAATACAACGCCAGATAAAGCAGCTCTCAACACCGGCGCAGTTCAGCACCCAACCCTGCAGAGCCGCTTACCCGCGTGTCTGAAACCGGACCGCGCCCCCACAGCGAAGCCCCAGAGTTGCGCTTCGGTTATCTGCTCTGAGCAACAGGGTTTCTTCCAGACCTACTGCTTGCTCCCGGGCTGCCCCAGTGGCTTACAAACCCCACCAGTGGCTTACAAACCCCACAAGAAGTACCGGCTTCCGGACTCCCTTACCTAACACCCCAGACCCAGCGCTGCAGAGACGATCCCGGGGTGGAAATCAGGCCCCGGGCTTCGCTCCAGCCCCCTCCCCCTCTCTCGATGGACTGGGGGAGGGGGTTCTTGGAGAGGAAGATGGGGGGGCTGATCCCGGAAAGAGGGCCAGACCCCTTCCCTTGCCCCTCCTAGCAGGGGCTCGCTCAGCCTCCGCTCCAGGCCTCGCCCCCGGCCCCGCCGGCCTCGCCTGCCAGCGCCGGCCGCTCACACCCGCGCCCCCAGCCCGTTACCTCGCGGCGCCGTTACCTCCGCTGCTGGGGCGGGAGCCCGGCTCCGGGCGGCCCCGCATCCTTCCGCCCCGGCCCGCGAGCCGTGCCTCCCATCTGAGCTCCAGACCCTCGCGGGGGAGGGGCGGCGGTTGGAGGGTCCGGCGAGGCGCGTCCACCTGCGCTGGAAGGGCTGCCTCCCCGGCCGCGCTGCGTCCCCGGGACACTCGGCCAGACGCTGCAGCCCCGCGCGCCCTCGCTCGCGACTGGCCCGGTGGCGGCGGGGAGGGGGGAAGGAGGGGGGGGAGCGGTCTGGCTGCCTAGCAACCGCGGCACGCCCCGGGACACGCCTCTGCGCAACGACGCGGTGACGCACCGGGGCGGGGCCCGCCGGCCTCTGCCCACCCTGGGGGCTCTCAGAGGTGGCAGGCTGAGCCAGCAGCCTCTGCGGCCCGGGTGCGCTGGTTCAGGCTGGGGTGCGGGGGCGCGACCGGGAAGACAGGAGAGGTCCTCGCGGAGGATGTGCGAAAGTAGCAGCCCTCAATTATCACCCCGAAAGACCTTACGCCGCGGCGGAGGGGGGTGGGGATGTGGCAGGGCGGCAGTGTGTGTGTGTACATACATATATATACACATATATATAATTTTTGTCTAGTCTAGCCCACTGCGGGGCCGGCCCTCCGGAGGATGGAGAGTTATGTAAGAAACCAGTGAAAAGAAACTCATTCGTTGACACTGTACGCTACGAACACCGTTTTATTTCATCTCGGTCGCCCTACCGGGAGACGTCCCTATCCCTCTATCAGGCTACAGGAAACAGGCTCAAAGGGGTTTAATCGGGATCCGGAATTAAATCTGGGGTTTGGTTTCTGAAACAGGGCTCAAGGAGCCTTCGAGGCCTTCTTCCCACCTCCCCGCGTTGCGTTACGATAAAGAAACGACCCGAGGAACCTGCTGCGTGCGCACCATCCTGCGGCAAAGCCTCGGCTGGGGGTCTCCGAATACCCAACCTCAGGGCAGCGGCAGGCCCGTGGAACGGCGTCGCCCCATTGGGCTTCTTCCTGAGAAACCGGGAGCCCTGCCTGGTGCTGCTGTGGGTCAGCATTAGGCCGCTAACCCTGAAGATTCGGGTGGTTCACGCCCACCAGTCGCTCCGCTGAAGAAAGACTGGGAGATGGAAGGAAACCCCCGTGGGGTCCCTCTGCTTGGGAAGAGACCCAAGGGGAGGAGCTTTGCTTGGGCTTTTTCCTTTGACCCCCCTGCCCCTCCTCTTCCCTGAAATGTCACGCCGACGTTAAGCTAATCTCACTAGTTCGCACCTAGGTGAGCGAAGGAAAGGTTGGAATGGAACAGATTGTTGTCCTAAGCGAGGCCGGCCTCCCAGCACATGGATGCTCTCAGTGGGGCTTGCTCTGAGAGCGCTCTGGCGGACTGAGCCCAATGTGGCTCCTCGTCCCACGTCAGTGCCGCCCAGACTCAAGCCCAACTTGGGGCCCTGGAGGAGGCCTTTCCCACAAAGACCAATCAAGGTAACCCAGTCCCAGGGATCCTGACATCTCCATTCACTTTTTTACCTAGGTGTAAAAATGCCCCCAGATATTCAAATGCCCTTCACTTTTCCCAAGTAAGAAATGTGGCTATTTGGGGAACTTCAGTCTTTGTAAAAAAATTTGGCTTCCCCTCTTTATAATCTCAGGATAGACAAAAAGATTTCCACCCATAATGACTTAAAAATCCTTTTCCTTCAAATTTGCGAACAAGAATTTTTGCTTTGCTCCTGTTGCCCCCACCCCCACCCACTACCCAGCAGCATGGGTCTGCCTGGGGGCACTTCTGGGGGCGTTGGCCAGGACCAGACTGGTGTGGAAGTCCCGTGCTGCTTTCATTCCTGTTCTAAGTACTTATGTGGACACTTCCAGGCCACTGCACTGTCCTGACACAAGAATGGATCTTGCCCCACACGTCCCCTCCCCTCATTTTGAATCAGTGCTCTGAGATGACTGAACCTCAGATGTGTGTCAGAACCAGCCTCTCCTTCCCGCCCCTGAGGTGTGGAAACCTACTGTTCCCATGATCCTTGGGGGAAGGAGTCTCTGACCTTCCCCATACAAGTACGGGCCAGTGTTTTTTCCAAGAGGAGCTGCTTCAAAATAGCAAGTTCAACTGGGGGGGGAAATGCAACAGGCTTCTAACATGAGCCTCCACGCTCATGCTGAGCTGCTGCCTGCTCATACCAACTTCCACCCCATTAGGCCCTTTCTCTTCCCCTCCAAAACCCCTCACACAGCTTATAATTATCATCTTTTTCCAACCAGCTCGTGCCAGATTTACCTACCATGCCAAACCCAAACTAAATCCACTGGCCAGGGGACAATCCCAACTCATAGGAACCTCTAGGGCAGGGCAGAGTTGGTCTATAGGGTTTGGGAGAATGTAAATTGTTATAGGAACAGACAGCCTTATCTTTCTCCCTCAGAGCAGCTGGTGGGTTTGAACCAGCAACCTTGAGGTTGGCAGCTCAAACACTTGGTCCATGATGCCACCAAGTCACTTTTTACCTACCACGGCTTAGCCAAAGTGTTTAAGGCACTATTGTCTGTCCTGTGAGACCAATTCTAGTATGTCTGCAAAAATAAAACAAAACTTTAAACATATCCTGGAATATTTAAGTCACCTTTAAGAGCTGTTTTGTCAAGTGTCAAGAGTTTTCTGGAGCAAACAAATAGACAAAAAGGGAATGATTTCAGGATCTTACACAGAGAGAGAAATATCGGAAAGTAATCATAGTCTTTTCAGAGGCTTAAATCATGAAAATATCCATGGCCACATTCAGCTGGAAATTTATGATGGAGCAATTGGTGGGTTAGGCGAAGCTTGAGATGATTTCATTGCTTTTGATACCTTACAACCCACATGTCATAAAGCCTACCGTCACAAAATTGGAATGCATTTAAGACAAACTGATTTGTACAGAACCCTTGAAACTCACGCTTTGCTCTCAGCCATGGTGACCTCAAATTTGTCTGTGCTCCCGAAGCTTCTTCCTTCATCGGGAACACAAATCTAGCTCAGCTGGGTCATGCACTAAAACCACGTCTTGTTTTTCTGGAAGCTCGGAGAAATCATTCTCCTCCTTTAGAACCTCAGACTCTCCCTAATCTGACTCCTGAGCTTTGAAATAAACCCTGAACCTCAAAAATACCAATAAAACACACAGATTCTGACCTCCTCCAGTATCACAGACACAGTTCTGTGTCTCGTGGGCCTGAAGGTTGTCCCCATTAATCCCCAATCCCAGAATCTTTTTCCCATCACTTCTTTTCCCTTGCTTTTCCTGATCCCTGTGGTCAGTTCTAAGGATAACTTCTGAGGGGCCATCTGCAACTGTGTTTCTGAAGTCTTAGAATGTATCCATTGTTACCCATTGTGGAGCATGACTTGTCATCAAGCTGGCTCCAACGCATAGTGACCCTCATGCACCAGAATGAGATGCTGCCCCACCCTGCGCCGTTGAGCCCCCTGTTGTAGGTGTGGGGTGCCTTTGAGCCCACTGCTGCGGCCGGTGGGGGGGGTCCTCTTTTCTTCTGACACTCTGCTTTACCAAGCATGACCACCTTTTTCCAGGGATTGGTCCCTCCTGCCAACACATACAAAATAAGGAGTACGAAGTCTCATCGTTCTTGCCTCGGAGGGAGAGACTGGTGATTCTTCTTCCAAGACATGATCCAGTCAATAATCTCTGCCAGCTCCAGTGTGCAAATGTGTTCAGTATCCTTAGGTCTTCCTCTTTCATGTTGCCGCTTTCACATGCATCTGGGGATTGAACGTGCCAGGGCCTGAGCCTGGCGGGCCTACTTCCATCTCCAAGTGACATCTTACTGTTTGAGCACCTTAAAAATGTCTTTTGGGACAGATAAACCCCCTCAGGACCAATAATGAGAGTGTTGGTACCAGAAGGGGAAGCTGGGGAGAAGGGGGGAACCGATCACAATGATTGACATATAATCCCCTCCCACGGGGACAGACAACAGAAAAGTGGGTGAAGAGAGATATCGGTCAGTGTAAGACATGAAAAAAATTGATAAATTATCAAGGGTTCATGAAGGAAGGAGGGTGGGACAGGGAGGGGAAAATGAGGAGCTGGTACCAAAGGCTCAAGTAGAAAGAAAATGTTTTGAAAATGATGATGGCAACACTGTGCTTGACACAATGGATGGATGGATGGATTGTAATAAGAGCTGTAAAAGCCACCAATAAAATGATTAGATTTTTTAAAAAGTCTTTTGCAACAGATTTGTCCAATGTAACATGTTCTTTTATTGTATTCCTGGTGAAACATTGCACGACCGATGATATCTCACTGAGTGATTGTCATACAAATTGTCCTGTGACGTTGGTGACAGTTTGCACAGTGCTTTTCCCTTCTGTTTGCTCTGCTGCCACGGCTTGCATCTCCCCGTCCCTCCTCGCCACTCCCTTTGCTTGTGGGTCAGTGTTGATCATGTGGTCTCATCTATTTGATTATTTAAGGGGGGCTGGCAGGGACAATCCAGTCCGTGGGCCATATAAGGTCCGCAAAATCTATCAGTACCAGCTCACATCACGCACGGCACCAAAGACTGCTGCAGCCTCAGCTATCACCTGAGAGAAGCCAGTCAAGAGTGTGACCAGTGTGGCCCTCGAACGATGTGATAAATGTCCAAATTGCCCTTGGCAGAAAAAAAGAGAGAACGTTTTCTACCCCAGGTGTAAGGGAAGCACATTACTATGAGTGATATTGTACTTTTCTCTTATTCTTTTGTTGTTGTTGTTGGTATTAAATCTTTTTTAAAAATAATTTCAAAACCATTAAAAATAATTTTATATCATTAATTGTACAGCTCTTATCACAATCCATACATCCACCCATTGCGTCAAGCACATCGGTGCATATGCTGCCATCATCATTTTCAAAACATTTACTTTCTACTTGAGCCCTTGGTATCAGATCATTTACCCCTCCCCCATCCTCCCTCCCTCATGAACCCTTGATAATTTATATATTTTTTCATGTCTTATACTGACTGATGTCTCCCTTCACCACTTTTCTGTTATCCATCCCCCACTCTGGGGGTTAGGGGAGACGGGGTGTTTATAGGTCGATCATTGGGATTGTTTTCCCCCTTTCTCCCCTCACCTTCCCCTCACCCTCCTGGTATCGCTACGCTCATTCTTGGTCCTGAGGGGTTTATCTGTCCAGGATTCCCTGTGTTTCCAGCTCTTATCTGTACCCATGTACACGCTCTGGTCTAGCTCGATTTGTAAGGTAGAATGGGGGTTATGTTAGTTGAGTGAGGCAGTATTAAAGAACTAGAGGAAAGTTGTATGTTTCATCGCTGCTATACTACACTCTGACTGGCTTATGTCCTCCCCACAACCATTTCCTAAGGGGATGTCCAGTTGTCTTCAGATGGGCTTTGGGTCTACACTCTGCACTCCCCCCTATTCACATTGATATGATTTTTTGTTCTTTGACACCTGCCTGATACCTGATCCTATTGACACCTCATCTTCACGTAGGCTGATGTACTTCTTCCATGTGGACTTTGTTGCTTCTCAGCTAGATGGCTGCTTGTTTGTCTTCAAGCCTTTAAAACCCCAGACACTATATCTTTTGACAGCCACCAACAGCTTTCTTCACCACATTTGCTTATGCACCCATGTGTCTTCAGAGGTCACGTCGGAAAGGTGAGCATCACAGAATGCCCGGTTATGAGAAGAGTGTTCTTGCATTGAGGGAGTACTTGAGAGGAGAGGCCTGATATTGTTCATTTAATAAGTCAATCTGTTCTTTGGCTGAGAGGTGATTTCTGGGAGTGACTTCAGTTTCACACACAGAAGGTATCTAAGGACAACAGTCTCTGAGCTCCCTTTAGTTCTGACAGTCCAGTCAGTCTGGACTCAGTTTTATGACCTTTTTGTTGTTGTTGTTGTTGTTGCTGTAGGAGTTTGAATTTGTTCTACATTTTTTGTTCTGGTCTATCCAGGGTCTTGAGTCCTAAGTAGTAGCTGGGTTCCATCGAGTTCTCCTGGTCTCAGACGAGAAGCTTTGTGATGGAAAAGGACTGATCTGAAGGGTTCTAACCTGATTTTTTTTTAAGGCAGCACAAATGGACCACGAGTGCTCACTGCCCTGCACTTGCGAGGGGTGAAGGGAGACCAGAGACCACTGCACGTAATTACTGTGGAAAGTGGGCACTTGGGACTTGAAGGAGATGCCAGGGGGGCAGGGTTAGAGGAATACTTCCGTCTGCAGGAGACAAAGGAAACAGCCCAGAGAGGAGCCTCCTAGCAGTGTGTGTGCAGGGACGCAGATGAGAGGAAGACACGGAGAGGCCTAGAGCGCAGGAAAGTCCCCTGCTCAATTCAGTCTGTCCAACAGCTCTGCGTATGTATCTGCAGATTGGATTCCAGGAGCCCTCACTGAAAAAAAAAACAAAATCCCAAACCTTAAGGCTGAGCGCGCCATCTAGTGGATACCAGCGAGGGCCAGCCAGCCCACACCTGCTGGCTCATTCTGGTCCTCGAAAATCCGTGGGAGTTCCCAGGCGGATGCCCAGGGTGCGAGGCTGCCCGCCCTGTGCTCCTCCTGCTGAGCAGCTGGCGGGTGTGGGCTCCGGCCTTTTGACGGGCACCCAATCAGAAAAGCATCACCCAATAAGCAAAATACAAACTTTGAAGCTATATGGGTCCATTCCAACAAGAGACAGTAAAACAAGAAAAGGTACAGGAGAAGAGGAACACTCAAAAGCCCAACAGGAAGACCAGGAAACCTCTCCTGTGGAAGACAGCAAAATGCAGAGGACTGACCATTTCCAGAGTGCAGTGCTAACAACGTTTACAGAAAAGGAAATAAACCGCACAGAGAACAAGCAAGAGCCGTCCCCGAAACGAGTGGGGGGACAAAATGAGAGACCTATGAAGAAATAGAAAACATCTGCAAAGTAAAACAAGGCCAACTAATGGAATTGAAGACTAAAACATCTGAATTAGAACAAGCCAGAGAAACAGAATGCAGTTGAATAGACAGAAGCCGGGTTAAGTGAACCTGCCTCCCCGGCTTTCCCTGCCGCCTGTGCATCCGTGTGAAGTCAAGGGTAGGGAGGGACAGGAAAGGGCAAATCAGTATTTCTCCAAAACATACAGAGCTCTGATAGCACAGTGGTTACTGCTTGGGCTGCAATCTGCAAGGTAGGCAGTTTGAAACCACCAGACACTTCTCAGGAGAAAGCAGGGCTTTCTACTCCCTTACAGACTTAGTCTTAGAAACCCACGGGGGAAGGTCTACCCTGTCCTACAGGGTCACTATGAGTCGCTATGCGCTATCTTGTTTCATTTCGTTGTATATGTGGATGCATGTACAGATATTTATTGAAGACACAAATGCAGAAACTTCTCAGACGTGATGAAATGCCTTCTGAGGTCCGTCTCTGGGTTTAAAGGCTTAGTAACATAGTCTCGTGTGACGGCTGAGTCGCTTGACATAACATAGTTCATAACAACCATGATCTGCATCTTATGGAGACCCCTTTATGATGTCAAAAAGAGGGGACAAGATGAAGACCAACGGTCCTGGTGAAGGAGCTCAGCAGCAGCAGACCACCGGGATGTCCGAGGGATGCACGCCCCGCCGCCGACTACAGCATGCAGGAAACCAAAGAATGCTTTCCAAGATCATGAGGGGCTGCAAACCAATCAATGCTCTGTCTCCCCATGCAAATGAACAAGAAGAGCTGGCCATTGCCCTTCCCTGGACTGGCTGGGAGAGTCATAATGATCCGGTTTCAAACACACTCAGTCTGAAGGCAAAGCTTTTTATATTGCCTCGTCAGCAATAACTCAATGGAGGCTGGATTTGTGTTGCAGGCTCCAAAGGGAAGGTGTGTGTGCGCAGTCACGCCTAGCCTTCTGTAAACCAAGTGCTTAGACTTAAGCTCTTACAAAGCCAGAAAGTCAGAACCCATCGTGATTGATGGTCACTTTTCTGTTCCCTGCCTTATCTCTGGGACTTCCGGAAGCTTCCAGAGGGAAATATGCTCAGACCTCCTTCTAATCACCCTTAATCTTTTCTATTTTTTTCTTCAGCAGACTGGCACCCTGGTTGAGTCATTTTCATTTTCCTTCTGTTTTTAAGCAGTGGAAAGAAAAGCAAACACATTCACAGCCATCAGGTTGATGCTGACTCATAGTGGTCCTGTAGGACAGGGTGGAATGGCCCCTGGCAGTTTACGAGGCTGTCACTACGGGAGTAGACAGACCCATCTGTTTTCCAACCGAGCAGCTGTTGCTTTTGAACTATTGACCTTGCAGTTAGCAGCCCAATGAGTAATCCCTATGCCACCAGCAGCCAAGTACCCAAATATTAAGGTCTAAACAACTCAATCTAATAACTACAATATGAACATTTTCTTTGGGGGAGACAGAGCAGAGAGTGTTATTGCTCGTCATTGGTTCGTTCTACGCCCATCGCAACCAAGTGACACCGCCATTGTAGCTTTTGTTTGGGAAGTAGATCCAGGGATCAACTTTTCTTTCAAGGTGCCTCTGGGTTGCCTCAAACTTCCAGCTTTTTAGTAAGGAGCCACACATTTTTGTTAATTGCACCACACAGGAACCAAGTTATGATGTAGTTTTGCTGTTCTACAATTTTATAGAAAAGTGAGGTCCAAAAATCTCGATTTTATGTAGCCTAATTTAGTGTGGATCGCGACAGGAATTTTACCAACGGCTGGTCTTTAAACCTGGCTTGGACCTGATCAGGGGGAGTATTTACACCACAGGAATTGGCAAACACAATAAATCCAGTTCGTCTCTGCTTCTCCCAGTTTACCAGCACAGCACGGACAGAACTGCAAAGCCCAGGAATGTAGCGGCTTTCTGTACAGAAGTTTCAGGAGGTGCCAGAAATACTGTTTTCCTCCCGCGTCACCCCCATACCACACTGCTCCCCTGCTGAAAGTTGACTGAACAGGAAAACCAACGGGGATTTCTATGACTTTCAAATGAGTTGCCACCGGACCGGTCGTTCCTAGAAATCAGCCTCACAGAAAGACTTTCTTGTCACCTGTGTAAATGAACCACCTCACAGTTACCGATGTGCAACTCAGAGAGCGGTCTTACAGCCATGAAGTACTCTTAAGTTAGGCCCCGACTTGGTGTGGTTCGTTTCAACCCTTCAAGGCAATGTGGTTGCCCATTTAACCTCTGTCTACCACAGTGCACCGCTCCCGTTGAACCGCAAGGAGCCCTGCCGACATAGTGGGCCACGCGCTGGGCTGCCAACTACAAGGTCAGCAGTTCGAAACCACCAGCCACCTATGGGCTTCACTCCCTTGAAGAGTTACAGTATTGGAACCCCGCGGGTAGTGCTACCCTTTGCTGTGAGTCAGAGCTGACTTCATGGGGCAAGTGGCAGTGAGATGAACCACAAAGAGTCCCTGGGGGCTGTAGAGTGTGCTGCTGCTGACCAAACGTTAGGGGTTTGAGTCCCCACATGCCCCTTGGAAGAAAGCCCGGGCTATCGACTGCTGCAATCCCTGTGGGGCCAATTCTCTGACACACACTCGGTTGTGAGCAGAAGCCAACTAGATGGCAGCTGATTTTTATTTAACCACAAAATGAATGCTTTGTCGCCTGAAGCACTGTGGAGCAGAAGGTGGGTAGATAAACATGGGAAACAGCCACCCTGACTAGCTGCCCTTGGTCCTTCGGGGCCAGTCCCCACCCTGTGGACTTTCCAGCTGGCTGGGCCCACCTCTCTTTCACTGGGCTGAGATCACGGAGCCCATCAAAGACCGTCAGCTGACCTATTTTCAAACAAAAGGAGCAGGGCTGAGGCTGACGCTCCTGCTGCCTTCCCCACGGCTCCTCCCTTCTCCACACACACCTGCACGAAACTCCCAACCGTCCTATGGTCCACCAGGGCCGCCCAGTTCCTCTGGAGTCAGTGCTGAATCATACCGACCCCTGTGGCTTTCCGAGACTAAGTGCTCACAGGAGTAGAAAGCCCAGTCTTTGGCCCGCAGAGCTGCTGGAGGGTTTGAACTGCCAACCATGTGGATCACAACCCAACACATATCCAGGGCTCCTAGTGTGTAACTCCAGACCCTGGGAATCTCTTGCCTTGCAGTCTTCCCGAGAAGAAATACTGCACAGTACATGTCGGCTGGACTTCTACTTGCCCCAGAAAGCACAGAAATCAAGCGGAGAGACATTCCGATAAATAGCTTCGGCGCCCGGCGCTCTGGGCTTCTTTCATTCCCAGCCTGGGTGGTGTGATCTGTGCAGTTTCAGCCCTGGGTTTGAGCAAAGGAGCTAAAAGGACAATAGCATCGATCTTAAATGAGTGCTTTCGCTTGGGATCAAGTGCTATTTGAATATTGATGCCTTTGAAGTTTGAAGCAGCCCAGGGCTGAGTCTCGACTTCACCAGGTCCTTCCCGGTTTTCCCTCTTCAGAGCCACAGCCCCGTGAGCCCCGCAGATAAATGTCCCTTTCATTCACCCCGTGCCCTTTGCCTTGTCCTTCTCCCTGCTATGGACATCAAGCTCCGGGGACAGAGAGGCTCCTGGAATGAGAGCTGTTACGGCAGGTCCCCTCTCTGTACAGGATTTTCCCAGAGGCCTTCCTGCTCTGGGAGCCCCCCCAAACAGAACCCTCCATTATCTTTCCGTTCTGTTTGTCATGTATATGTTTAAGCCCCTGGCATTTCTGCCACAAGTCGTGGGGAACAGCTTCACCTCCGATCCATCCCTTCTAGAACTAATAGGTGGGATGTGGACGGTTTTTATTTCTGTGCAGCTCTTTCAGCATCGTTTTCCGCCTAGCTGCTCATGTCCCTGAGGGTTCGCAGGGCTCAGTCTTTCAGGGGTGCAGGTGTTAGTGGATACAGTACAGAAAAAGCAGTGTGCTGCTGTTGCAAGCCTGCCCCAACAGCTTGTCCAGGAAGTGCCAAGAAGAGAGGCAGGACAAGAGGAAATGGTACCCAGAAAGGGCGTCCTGCTGATGGCCGAGGGCCGCCTCCTCCTTCGAGTTGGCCTTGTGGTTTGGTTTTGCAAGAGCAGCCCTGATGTGCAGGCCTTCACCTCCCCACCCCCTTTTGTGCAGAGAGTGGGGCCGCCCCATTCGTAAAAAGCCACAGAGTCATAGATTTCCTGGGAAAGGGTATTTTCCTCTCTTTTCCTGATCAAAGCTCCTCCCTTCCCTCAGCCTCTCCACCTCAGTATTGGTTCACCTTCTTATACTTAAAATTTGGGGGAAAAAATTGTCTGCATTGTAAGCAAATAGGTCAAACATCTGTATTATGGGCTATTTGCAGGTTAGGTATCTCCCTCGCCTTTCACATCATCAGCAGCTTCTTCTAATTAAAGAAAACATAGCACTGGGGGGTCAGGACCATCGTCTCCGGGACACCAAAGCCTGGCACAACCTAGTTGGTAAAGACCATCTTTGAGATCTGACTTTGGTGAGCAGTGACTGGGGTCTTAAAAGCTCCTAAGAAGCCAGTTGATGGTCTCTCCTTGTCTGGAAGATAGAAGAGAGAGGCAATTGATGACACAAGGAAAGAATGCGTCAAATCAACTGAAGGACCACTTGGATACTAGTCTCCACGACCCTGAGCCCAGAAGAACTAGATGGTGCCTGGCTGCCATGAGCACCTGCCCTGTTGATGCTCAGTGCCATCAGGTCTGTTTCAGCTCAGCAGACCCATGCACGACATTATGAAATACCATGCGTTCCTGGGTCATCTTCACAACGGCAATGTTGGAGACCATTGTTGTAGCCACTGTGTCAGGCCATCTCATCAAGAATCTTCTTCTTTCTCACTGACCCTCTGCTCGATTGAGCACGTGGCCGTCACCTAATCTGTTGTCAACTTGAGACTTATGAGTAAAGGGGTGGAGTTTGGTCACAGCTTGATGACCTCAGTTGGAGGCTCCATGGAGATAAATAGCTTGTTGGAGGCAGGACACACGGGATCACTTCCTGGGAGACATGGCAGTTGACAAGCCACATGGAGACAGGCTGATGGCGGCCAGAGCCTCAGAGCTGGAGAAGCCACATGGAGACCCTTGCCAGCACTGAGATGCTTACACTGTCACTGGATCCACAAGACTTTCCACTCACTGGCCTGTGATTGTCCTGCATTTGGCATCATTGCATGTGTTCGTGAGTCTGAAGAGGAATTTATAGATTGGTATCAGACATATGGGCTCATACCGGACTTAGGGACTTGATCTGGGCTGGACTGGGATGTTTTCTCAATATTCAATTGCTCTTGTATATAAAGCTCTTTCTTATACATATGTGAGTGTCTATGAATTTGTTTCTCTAGTCTACCCGGACTAACACAGAGCATGATTTCCGTTGTTAGGGACTGGCCTCTCCTGACAACATGTCCAAAGTACCTGAGATGAAATCTCACCATCCTTGCTTTTAAAGACCATTCCTGCTGCCCCTCTCCCAAACCAGGTTTGTTTGTTCTTCCGGCCGTCCCTGGCACTTTCAATATGCTTCATCAGTATCGTCATTCAGATACAGCCACTCTTCTGAGGTCTTCCTCATTCAGTGTGCACCTTTCACATGCACACGAGTGACTAGAAATAACCATGGCTCGGGGAAAGTAAAACTTTTTGATCTGGTTCTTCTATCCAAGTCTCTGATACTCCCACCAAGGGATTGGGTGGGACTATGCAAATCGGAAGTGTGTAACACTAACAGAAGGGATTGGTCTCCTGGCTCTAAGGACCAACCATCTCAGTTTCAGAAACAGGGAGAAGAACCACCAGCAGAGCATGTTCGAGATCTCTGTCTGAAGCGATAGAGGTTGTGTTAGTCGGGCTTGACTCAAGAAACAAATTCATAGACACTCACATGTGTGTAAGAAAGAGTTTTATATAAAAGAGCAATTGCATATTAAGAAAACATCCCAGCCCAGTCTCGATCAAGTCCATAAGTCTGATATTAGCCCATATGTCTGATACCAATCTATAAATTCCTCTTAAGACTCACACAACACGTGCAATGACATCAAATGCAGGAAGATCACAGGTCAGTGGGTGGAAAGTCTTGTGGATCCAGTGGCAGTGGAAGTATCTCAGTGCTGGCAGGGGTCTCCGTGTGGCTCTTCCAGCTCTGGGGCGCTAGCGTAGCTCCATATGTCTTGTCAGCAGGAAGATAAAGCAGAGAGTTTGTGTGTGTCTGGCCTCCAGTGAGCTATTTATCTCCATGGTGCCTCCAAATGAGGTCATCAAGCTGCGACCTGATTGACAGGCTAGACTCCACCCCCTCTCAAGTTGACAGGAGATTATGTAACTGCCACAGAGGCCAAGGCTAGAGGTATCATTGGCTGCAGCACAGAGACCATGGGCAGAGAAAAGAAGGTAGACTGGGTCAAGGACACAGTGAGACAGAACAAAGGAGCAGTGCTAAGACCATGAGCCGGTGAAGCAAAGCAGGGGCTGGCTCCTGGCCCACAGAGAGGGACAGAATCCAAGAGACCATGTCGTCAAGAGACTGAGAACCTGAGAGACTTGACTGCTGGCTGAGGACAGTGTCTCTGTGGACCAATGGCTGTGTCCTTAATGTGTTCTGATCCCGGCTGTTAAGGTACCTCACGAACCCATTAATCGTGAATACTGTCGGCGAGCTCTGTGTGGCCATTTCAGGGGAATGTTGCAGGCAGCAGAAAAGCGGGGTGTTGTGGGAGAAATGGTTGGTGTCAGGATAGGGTCAAGAAGGGTGGAGGGTGGAGGCATGTCCGACCTCATGACTATAGGCCTTGCGCTGATAAGGAGTTGGAGCCTCCTTCTCCCTCGCGTCCTCAGGGGAGGTTCCAAGTGGCCTTTGTGCTGGTTCCCCACGCACCCTAGTCCTGAAAGGGACGCATCCTTATGCTTCAGCACTTCAGAGAGTTCTGGGCAATGGTTCGCCCAAAGCAGTGTCGTTTGGTTTCATGACAGCTGCTTCCATGAGCTCTGCTGGCGGGTCCAAGTGAAAGGAGGTCCTTGACAGCATCCTTCGTTTCCCTGTTTGTCAGGGTGTCATCTACTGGCCTGGTTGTGAGCCTCGTTGCCTTCCTTACATTGAGTTGCAGTTCATGCTGAAGGCTGGGGTAGTTGATTCTCGTCAGTGAGTGCTTCAGGTGTTCTTCCTCTTCACCAAGCAAGCTTACATTGTCTGCACGTTGCAGGCTGTTAGCCTTTCTCCGATCACCAGACCAGTCTCCTTCATCTAAGCCTGCATCGTGGGCTAGTTGCTTAGCATACAGGTTTAATAAGCTTAGGGAAGGGTTACAACCCTGACGCTTAGCTTTCCTGATTTTAAACCAGGCAGTAGTCTCTTGCTCTGTTCAAATGATTGCCTCTTGGTCTATGTACAGATTCCACAATTACATGTTCTGGAATTCCTTGTTTATGATCCACACAATCGGATACCTTCGCATAGTAAATAGAGCTGAAGTAAGCATCAACCTTGTAGTCAATTCTGTCCTCTTCTGAATCCAGACTGAACTTCTGGAAGTTCCCCATTGATGTACTAAAACAAGTGTTTTTAAATTCTTTTCAGAAATGTTTGCTAGCATGTAGTATTCCTGGTGTTGTTCGATAATTTCTGCATCCAGTTTGGTAACCTATATTTGGAATAAGCACAAATATGGTCACTTCCGGTTGACTTGGTCAGGTAGCTGTCTTCCAAATGTCTTGGTATAGACCAGTGAGTGTTCCCACTGCTGTATCAGTTTGTTGATATATTTCAATTGCTATTCAGTCAATTCTGGAACCTTGTTTTTCATTAATGACTTCAGCACACAGAGTAGGAGAAGAAAAAGTATATCAAAATTCAAAATCACAAAACAGATCGGGCTTATGGGTAAGAATACAGATTGATAGGACTCCAAAGATTATGGCCCTTGGCCGCTATCCAAATCTCAAAGTACAACCACCACCACGGCTCAGTTTTCAGCAGAACAATCAACACGTCTATGAGGGGACCAGTAACACTGGTCAGGTATTAACGCCTCAGGCCAACCAGCCACTTGCCATCCAAAGGGCACCACAGGGCAACGTTCAGAAGGACTGGAAAAGAAGGAGGAATAGAAATGGGAAACATGGGGAAGGAGTGGGAGTTCTGATGTTACAGTGCTGGAATTAAAATCAATAACATGAAACAAAATTTATGGATCGTTGAATGGGAAACAGATCTGCTGTGCAAACCTTTACCCAAAGCACAATCAAAGTTTTTTTTTTTTAAATTTCATTAAAAAGCATATACTATTCATTCATGCAATAATTTGGACAAATCTCCCAAGGCATGAGTATATGTGAAATTTGTCCTGTAAAACCCAAACCCAAACTGACCCCTTTAAAAAAAAGGGGGGGTCAGTTTAATTTACCATTTAAGACATACTGTTAACATGAACTGGAATTGATTCCACAGCAGCAGGCTTGGGATTGTAATCGGCTGAGGTTGGAGAAATGGCTGCCAACATATGCTCCTCATGAGAACATGGAATGTACCAGCCAAGTGGGAATCTAGGATCCTGGGAGTCATCGAGAGGGTCAAGGGGAACGTCAACAGCCCGGCGACCACCACGTTTCAAGAAAGCCGGTGCCCCAGGTCCACAGGCATCCGGCAAGTGCCCTCCCCACAGCCAAGATGCCCCCAAGTAAGGAAGGTCAGCTTCACCAAAGGGGCATGGACAGGGCAGGAGGAGCCCAGGAGGGATGGGAGGTTGTCAGGGGAACCTGTGCCTGCAAAAGTGGGGACAGAGCCCACGGAAAGGGCAGCAGGAAAGGATCACTCTTCAGACAAAACCAGTGCGAGTCAAAGGGAAAGGGGGGGCCGCCCAAGAACCTCAAGGAGACTGACCTGCCGAAAGAAAACGGAGCCACAGAAATTAGGAGAGTCCAAACTCTGAGGAAGCAGGAGAAAAGGAAGCCAATTCGGATTAATGGTTATTTATGGGGTTTTATCAGTGGGTCCTGTCATCTCCAATTTTGTACAATCCAGAGGAATATGTTTATGAACTATTTTGTCAATGCAAGTATTTTAGTAGCTCTAGAAACATTTTTGAGAAGTAGAAAATCCCACTTCATCCCATTTTTTGAAAGTGTAAATGTGAAATCGTTTGCTGGTTGTTTATTTTTTTGGTACAACCAGAAAGTAGTGGGAAGATTTGCCTGTCTAGGGTGTCAGCATCACATTCCAAGGACGGGGGGAGTTTTTGTATCCCTCATACGAAACATACTTATTAGCGATTTGGTGTCACTGCCTGAATTTGCATGCCTTGGACATGGTTGTCCCCATGTTGTTGTTTTCAGAAGACTTGTGTCTGAAAGCCATCTGTCCTCATGGTTCACTTGTGCATCCTGTAACACCTTTGGTCATGGCAGTACCCGTTTTCCGGAGAGCTTTGTTATGTACTGTGAAGGGTTGAACATTTGCGTGTGTAGTGTGCGCGACATTCGATTGTAAATCAGTGGGACTTAAGATGTAACTGCCTATCAACATTCAAAGACAGTGGTATTTGATAAACTCTTTTTTTTAAATTGCCTCCACGAGGGGGGTCATAGCAGAGACCCCAAACCCACCTGTAGACAATGGGACATGCCCTCACAGACGGGTCACAAGGAAGGGATGAGTCAACCAGGGTGCAGTATAGCACCAATGAAACATGCAATATTCCTCTGATTCCTCGAGGCTCCTCACCCCCCGCTACCCCAGTGTGGGCTAGACTGGAGCATGCACACAGGTGCAGGTAAGAGAAAGGAGCTTATGACACATGGAATGCAGGAACAGGAATGGGAATAGCAATACCAGGAGGGTTGGGGGAAGGTGGGGATGGAGGGGAGAAAGAGGGAACCGATCTTAATGATCCACACATAACCACCACCACCACCTACCCCTCCAGGGAGACAAGCAACAGAAACCATGAGGGAAGGAAGACAGCGGCCAGTGTAAGATATGAAAATAATAATTATTTACAGTTTATCAAAGGGTCCTGGGGGAGAAAAAAAAGTGGAGCTGATACCAAGGACCCAATAGAAAGTAAATGTCTAGAAAATAATGATGGCAACATATGTAAACATACGCTTGATAAAATTGATGTATGGATAACAGCTGTAAGAACCCCCAATAAAATGATCTTTTAATTTAAAAAATTGCCTCCAAATTTAAAGCTGGAAAGTCATTGAATTTTAGAAAAGAATTGTACCTACGTGCCATTTTAGAATTTTGGTATGTGCATTAAGAATTGTGTACATATGTAAATATATTTGTGATTATGGGGGAATAGACCTATGTGCATATATTTATAGGTTTAGTAGTAGGGTAGCAGGTGGACATTGGGCCTCCTCGTGCACACTCCCTCAATACAATAGCACCTCGCCCAGCTAAACGGTCATTCCATGATACCCACCTTCCCGACATGATCGCTGAAGATAGACATGTGTATAAGCAAACGTGGTGAAGAAAGGTGATGGTGCCCGGCCATCAAAAAGATATAGCGTCCGGGGTCTTAAAGGCTTGAAGGCAAACAAGCGGCCATCTAGCTCAGAAGCAACAAAGCCCGCATGGAAGAAACACACATCCTAAGTGAACACGAGGTGTTGAAGGGATCAGGTAGCAGACACCAAAGAACAAAACCCATCATTGTGCGATCACCTTCCTCACATAAACACTGAAGACAAATGTGTGCATAAGCAAGTGTGGTGAAGAAGGCTGATGGTGCCCGGCTATTGAGAGATATAGCGTCTGGAGACTTAAAGGCTTGAAAGTGAACAAGCGGCCATCTAGTCCAGAAGCAACAAAGCCCACATGGAAGCAGCACACCAACATGTGTGATCATGAAGGGCCAAGGGGACCAAGTTTCAAGCAACAAAGGCGGGGGGTAAAAATCACATCACCGTGAATGAGGGGGAGTGCGTGATGGGGACCAAATGCCCATATGTAGACAGCTGGACATCCCTTGCAGAGGGGTAGTGGGGAGGAGATGAGTCACTCAGGGTTCAGTGTAGCAACAATGAAACTCAAAACTTTCCTCTAGTTCTTCAACGCTTCCTCCCTCCCAATTATCACGATCCCAATTCTACCTTGCAGACCTCGTTGGACCAGAGGATGCACAGTGGTGCAGTAGGGATCTGGAAACACAGGGAATCTAGGACGGATGAGCCCCTCAGGACCAGCGGTGAGAGTGGCGACACCGGGAGGGAAGGGGGTGCAGAAAGGGAGAACTGATCTTGGGGGTCTATATGTAACCTCCTCTCTGGGGGATGGGCAACAGGAAGGTGGGCGAGGAGAGACGTCAGGCAGTGTAAGATAAGATAAAATAATAATTTATAAATTATTAAGGGTTCATGGGGGGGGAACCGGGGAGGGAGGGGCAGGGAAAAAAGGAAAATGAGCTGATTCAAGGAACCCAAGTGGAAGGCGAATTTTGAGAATGATGAGGGCAACGAATGTATAAGGGTGCTTTACTCAATTGATGGATGTATGGATTGGGATAAGAATTGTATGAGCCCCAATAAAATGATTTATTAAAAAAAAGAATTGTGTACAAAATGGGGAGCTGATATGAGGGGCTCAGGTGGGAAGAGAATACTTTGAAAATGATGATAGTGGCATGAGTGCACATGTGCTTGACACACTGGATGCATGTATGGATTGTAAGAGATGCAAGCGCCCCCAATAAAAGTATTTTTTAAAAAGAATTGTGTACAAATTGTTCATCATGTCTCTGCACTGATCTCAAAACAACCAAATAAAATGCCAGTGACAAAAGGAAAGTGTAAAGGAATGTATAAAGATTGATACCCTATGAACTAGCGCTGAAATGAACTGATAGCGGCCATTCTGAATTGAACAATCATATCATGGACTATGCTGGGAATGACAAATTGAAGAGGGATAGCTTCCGTGAATTGGCAAAAAGAACATTGCAACATCTATCCTGAAATATAATACTGTCAGTGATGAAGTAATTTCCATATGCCTACATGGAAGACCGGCTAATATGACCATTACTCATCACTAGCACCAAGGGTGAAGACTTTGGAAATTTCTACCAACTTCTAAGATCTGAAATTGAGTAAACATAAATCAAGGTATTTTGCTAATCAGTGATGATTGGAATGAAAGAGTTGGAAAGGAAGGAGGACCAGTCATTGAAAAATATGGCCTTAACAGTCAGTGTGCAGTATGACACCGATGAAACACTCAACATTCCTTTAGTTCCTAAATGCTTCCCCCCCCCACCATCATGATCCCAATTCTACCTTACAAATCCAGCTAGACAAGAGGATGTACACGGGTCCAGATAAGAGCTGGAAACACAAGGAATCCAGAACAGATAAGCCCCCCAGGACCAATAATGAGAGTAGTGATACCAGAAGGAGACAGAGAAGGTGGGAGGAGAAAGGGGGAACCAATCACAATGATCTACATATAACCCTCTCCCAGGTGAGGGATGGACAACAGAAAAGTGAGTGAAGGGAGACTGGTCAGTGTAAAACATGAAAAAAATTAATAAATTATCAAGGGTTCATGAGGGAGGGAGGGAAGGAAAAAATGAGGAGCTGATACTAAGGGCTGAAGTAGAAAGAAAATGTTTTGAAAAGGATGATGTACAAGTACTCGAAAACAATGAATGTATGTGGGGATTGTGATAAGAGCTGTGTGAACCCCCAGTAGGATGACTTTTTTAAATGGCCTTAGTGATAGAAAGGACTCTAGAAATTGCATGATAAAATTTTGCTAGACCAATCCCATATTCACCGCAAATAGCCTTTCCAACAGCACATACACGTGGACATCAACAGACGGGGCCAAATTGATTCCATCTGTGGGAAGAAACCATGGAAAGACTCAGAACAAGGCCAGGGACAAGTGTGGAATGGTTCATCAATTGTTCATATGTAGTTCAAGTAGAAGCTGAGTGTAATTAAAATACCATGGTGAGAGCAGAAGTGTGACATTTTTAGAAAGCATCTCAAACTAGATTTGATCCATTGAACACAAATGACCAAAGACTGGAAGAGTTGCAGTATGAGATCAAGGACATCATACATGGGGAAAAAATGTATATTTTCAATGATCAAGCGGATGTCAGAAGAGACTCTGAAAATTGCTTTTGAATCTGGAGTAGCTAAAGCAAATGGCCACAATGTTGAAGCCAAAGAACCGGACAGAAGATTTCAGAGTTGATGGAAAAGGCAAAGCAAAATATTATAATGAAATGTCCAACAGATAGATCTAGCATTTCTGAAGGTGAAAGAAAGGACAATCCAAGCCTCTAGATGAAATACTGAAGAATTCCATGAGCAAAATGTTGGATGGCACTGGAAGCATCAAGAGGATGGAAAGAATACAGAGTCGCTGGACCAAAAAGAATTAGTCAGCATTCACTCATTTCAAGAGGTAGTATGTGATCCAGAGCTGATGTCTTGAAGAAAAAGTCCAAATTGCACTAGACATTGGTGAAAAACAAGGCTCCAAGAATGGACAGAGAACCAACTAAGATACTTCAACAAATGCACGGAATGCCGGAGATACTCGCTGGTCTATGCCAAGAAATTTGGAAGACAGTTACCTGGCCAAGTGACTGGAAGAGATGCTATTTGTGCCAAATCCAAAGGAAAAAATGATGCAATGGAATGTGACAACTATTGAACAAAATTCATCAGCAGTCGGTATTCTGTCCATCCTTGGAGCCTTGTTCTTCAATAAGGCCTTCGGTGCAGTTTGGACTTCTTCCTCCGGGACCGCTGGTTCTTGCCCATGCCTCACTTCTTGCAATGGCTGACTGACTGTAACCCTGTTCTTTCGGTACAGCAGCTCTGTGAGTTCCTTCAGTCCTCTTTTGATGCCTCCTGTGTTAGTCAATGAACTGCTGCCATTGTTGTTGATAGGTGCCATCGGGTTGGTTCCGACTGGTCCTCGCCCTTTATACCACAGTGTTAGTCAATGTACTGCTGCTATTGTTGTTGATAGGTGCCATCGGGTTGGTTCTGACGGGCCTTCCTCTTTTTTGCTGCCCCTCGGCGGTGCCAAGTGTGGTGTCTCTTTCCAGCGACTGTCCAAAGGGCATGAGTCTCCCCATCCTTGCTCCCAAGGAGCATTATGGCTGTACTTCTTTCAAGACAGGTGTGTTTGTCCTTTTAGCAGCCCATGGTACTTTCAATATTCTTCACCTGCACTGTCATTCAAATGCATCGGTGTGCTGTGCTCCAGCTTGCATATGAAGCGATTGCCAATAGTGTGGTCTGCAGCAGGCACACCTGAGTGCTCACAGTGATATTCTTGTTCTTCAGCACATGAAAGAGGTCTTATAAAGCACAAATACCCAATGCAACGTGTCATTCAGTTTCTTGATTGCTGCTTCCACGTAAGACAATCTCCGTCTTTTTTTTCCATTTAATCACAATATTACCTATTTTGCTCCAACGCTGCAATTCAAGGCTTGCATTCTTTCTCTTCAGTTATTTCAGCTCGACAAATGCCAAGCACGTTCTTCCCTTTTGGTCTTCGAAATCCAGGTCCTGCACATTTCACTGTCATACATTCTTGTCTCCAGCCTCCCTTTGAAATCTGTGTATCTCTTTCACCCCTCTGCTCATTTGCTTTAGCGACCCTACATTTAAGAGCAGGTTTCAGTGTCTTTTCTGACCTTCGTCTTGGTCTTTTCTTTGCTGTCTTTGTAATGACTTTTAGTTTCCTTCGTGAATTACGCCTTTGATTCCACCCCATACCTCCTCTGGTTTTTGGTTATTCTACTCTGTCAATACACCAATACATCAATTCTATTCTGTCGGTGGCCTCTAAATTCAAGTGGAATCAACTCAAAATCATATTTTGCCTCTTATGGCCTTGTTTTAAATTTCTTCTGCTTAAAGGCCCTAGAGACCCCATGGGGGCAGTTCAGCTTTGTCCTACAGGGTCTCTCAGTCAATCCGTTCAAAGGCAATGACTTGTTGTTTGTTGTTAGGTGCCTTTGGGTCAGAGCGACCCTAAGTACAACAGAAGGAAACACCGCCCGATTCCGTGCCTTCCTCACAAATGTTTTCATGTTTGAGCTCGTTGCTGAGCCACTGGGTCAAGCCATCTCCTCAAGCATGATGGCCTTCTCCAGGGACTGGCCAATCCTATTAACATGCCCAAAAGTACATGAAGATGAAGTCTCCCCAACTAGCTGTACTTCTTCTCAGACATATTCTTTTGGCAATCTGTGGCACCTTCAATATTGTCACCAACACATGCATCAGTGTTTATCTTCAGTCTTCTTTGTTCCAAGTCCAACTTCGACATGCACACAAGGCGATTAGAAACACCATGGCTTGTGTCAGGCGTCCCTTAGTCCTCAAAGTAACATCCTTCCTCATGAACACGTTAAAGTGATCTTGAGCTGAAGACTTACCCAGTGCGATGTGTTGTTTGATCTACGATCGCTGTTTCTATAAGCATCAATTGCAAGTCCAGGCAAGATGAAACCCTCGACAACGTTATTCTTTCTCCCACTTACCATGATGTTACCTATCGGCCCAGTTATGAGAATTTTTTGCCCTTCTTTACATTGACCTTGTGTTAGACAGGGTTCTCTAGAGAGAAAAAGCCAAATTGCTAGTAATTTTATATATATGTATATATTTATATTTATAAAGATAAATATAAAACACAAAAATGAACCATTAAATTATATACAGATAGATCTATAATACAAGAAATGGACAGTTAAATTATAAATTATAAAGCAGTGAGACACTAGCAGTCCTTCAAGTTTTGAGAGCTGCCAGTTGCCAGTCCCCTTCTGTAGAGAGAGATGGGTTATATATACCCAGGCAGCAAACAGCAAGGCAGGTCCCCAACTGTTACCTACTGTCAGTCCCCAGCTCCAGAGATGAACATTCCAATCATGTGGGCTTAAAGGGACCTCAACTTACAGCGACACAGTCCACAGGCTAGGCATCCCACAGGTAGTGTACCCCTTTAAACTGAGGCACAGAACAACAAAGGTGAGGCTCACCGAGCCATTTATCCCTCTGCCCTTCAGTTAATCCTACTTGTGTTTATCGGCTAGGCTGGCACAATAAACTAGACCAGTGTCTATTCCAGTAAGAACAAAACGCTATCCCCTCCATGATGGAAGTGGTCCTATGTAATCAACCTGCCACCAAGTTGCTGGTTGATCTTCCCGAGGAATGTTCCCATATCTTGGACTTAATGTTGGTTTCTGCTGCTGGCAAATGGGGCACTCAGCAGTGGCAGTGGCCAAGTCAGCCTTGGTGAGTGGAAGTCCATGTTGCTGTGCCCATGCATAGCCTCCATCCCTGCCGCCATGTCCACTTTGTTCATGTGCCCATTGGGCCATAACAGGAGTGGCAAAGGAAAGAGGATGACCAGTCTCCACAGCGCGTGTCATCTTATCCACTTGATTATTAAAGTCCTCCTCTTCAGAGGTGATCCTTTGGTGAGCGTTCACGTCAGATACAATTACCTTTACTTTCTTGGCCCATTCAGAGAGGTCTATCTGCATACCTCTTCCTCACACCTCTTTGTCACCAATTTTCCAATCATGGTCCTTCCAATTCCCTGACCATCCAGCCAAGCCATTAGTCACAGCTCATGAATCAGTTTATAGTCTCACATCTGGCCATTTTTCTTATATGCAAACTGAACGGCCAGGTGCACTGCTCGAAGTTCTACCCATTGGGAAGATTTCCCTTCACCACTGTCCTTTAGGGAGATCCCAGAAAGGGGCTGTAGTGCTGCTGCTGTCCACTTACGAGTGGCACCTGCATATCGTGCAGAGCCATCCGTAAACCAAGCATGACTTTTTTGGTCTTCACTTAAAATATGGTAAGGAACTCCCCAGGAGGCCATAGGTGCAGACTGGGAGAAAGGAGGCAATGTGACAGGAGTGGAGACTGTGGGCATTTGGGCCACTTCTTCATGCAGCTTACTTGTTTCTTTGGGTCCTGCTTTGGCCCGATGTCATATATACCACTTCTATTTAACAATGGAGTGTTGCTGCGCACGTCCAACTTTATGATTACGTGGGCCAGACAATACCCAGTTCATGATAGGTAGTTCAGGCGTCATGGTGACTTCGTGGCCCATGGTGAGACATTCAGTCTCCACCAAGGCCCAGTAACAGGCCAACAGCTGTTTTTCAAAGGGGGAGTAGTTGTCTGCAGAGGATGGCAGGAATTTACTCCAAAATCCCAACAGTCTATGCTGTGATTCACCAATGGGGGTCTGCCAAAGACTCCACACTGCATCTTTATCTACAACTGACACCTCTAGCACCATTGGGTCAGCTGGATCATATGGTCCCAGTGGCAAAGCAGCTTGCATGGCAGCCTGAACCTGTTGAAGAGCCTATTTTTAAAAATATTTTATTAAGGACTCATACAACTCTTACTACAATCCATACATATATCAATTGTGTAAAGTACATCTGTACATTCTTTGCCCTCATTAATTTCAAAGCATTTGCTCTCCACTTAAGCCCTTTGCATCAGGTCCTCCTTTTTCCCCCCTCCCTCCCTGCTCCCCCTCCCTCATGAGCCCTTGATAATTTATAAATTATTATTTTGTCATATCTTGCCCTGTCCCACGTCTCCCTTCACCCCCTTCTCTGTTGCCCATCCCCCAGGGAGGAGGTCACATGTAGATCCTTGTAATCGGTTCCCTCTTTCCAACCCACTCACCCTCTACCCTCCCAGTATCGCCACTCACACCCCGGGTCCTGAAGGGATCATCTTCCCTGGATTCCCTGTGTCTCAAGCTCCTATCTGCACCAGTGTACATCCTCTGCTCTATCCAGACTTGCAAGGTAGAATTCGGATCATGATAGTTGGGGGGTGAGGGTGGGGGAGGAAACATTTAGGAACTGGAGGAAAGCTGTATTCTTCATCAGTGCTATATCGCACCTTGACTGACTCATCTCCTCCCCTAGACCCCTCTGCAAGGGGATCTCCAGTGGCCAACAAATGGGCTTTGGGTCTCCACTCTGCACTTCCCCCTTCATTCACTATGGTAAGATATTTTTCTTCTGATGATGCCTTATACCTGATCCCTTTGACACCTCGTGATCGCTCAGGCTGGTGTGCTTCTTCCATGTGGGCTTTGTTGCTTCTGAGCTGTATGGCCACTTCTTTATCTTCAAGCCTTTAAGACCCCGCTATATCTTTTGATAGCTGAGCACCATCAACTTTCTTCACCACATTTGCTTGTTCACCCGCTTTGTCTTCAGCGGTTGTGTCAGGAGGGTGAGCATCATAAAATGCCAATTTAATAGAAGAAAGTATTCATGCATTGAGAGAGTACTTGAGTGGAGGCCCAATGTCCTTCGGCCGCCTTAATACTAAACCTATAAATATAGGCACATAGATCTATTTTCTCATCCTCATATATATAGTTGCATATGTACATGTCTTTGTCTAGACCTCTATAAATGCCCTTAGCCTCCTAGCTCTTTCCTCTCTTTCCCTTGACTTTCCTCCTGTCCCACTATCATGCTCCGTCCCCACCTGGGTTTCAGCTATACCTCTTCGTTACATTACCCTTGATCATCCCTACCAGGCCTGCCACACCCACCTCACCACCAATTTGGATCACTAGCCTTTTCTTGTTCTGGATCCCACTCAAGATTGGAGGTTTTCCGTGTCGCTTGATAAATAGGTCGAAGTAGAACACCCAAGTGAAGACTCCAATCTTTAATCTTCATCAGCAAGTGCTTCAAGTCCTTCTCACTTTCACCAAGTTTCGTGGTGTCATTTGCATATCACAGGTTGTTAATAAGCCTTCCTCCAATCTTGATGCCACATTCTTCTTCATATAACCCAGCTTCTCTGAGGAGTTGCCCAGCATCTAGATTGAGTATGTCTGGTGAGAGCATACAACCCTGACAGACACCTTTTCTGATTTTAAGCCCAGCAGGATTCCTTCGTACTGTTCACACAACTGCCTCCTGGTCCATGCGCAGGTTCTGTGTGAGCACAGTTCATTGTTCTAGAGTTCCCACTCTTCTCAAGGCTACCCACAGTCTGTTATGATCCCCACAGTTGAATGTCTTTACATAGTCAGTGAAACACAAGTAAACAGCTTTCTGGTATTCTCTGCTTTGAGCCAAGATCCATCTGACACCAGCAATGATGTTCCTTGTTCCATGTCCTCTTCTGAACCCGACCTGAGCCTCTGGCAGCTCCGCGTCCATGTATTGCTATACCTGTTGTTGGATGACCTTCAGCAAAATCTTACATCCCTGTGACAGAGCTCAATGATATTGTTCTATCATTTGCACATTCTGTTGAGTCAACTTTCTTTGGAATGGTATGAATATGAACTTCTTCTAGCCAGTTGGCCAAGTTGTTTTCTTCCAAATAGTTTGCCCTGAGTGAGTGCTTCTAGTACCTCCTCAGCTTGTTGAAACATTTCAGTTGGTATTCCATCAATTTCTGGAACCTTATTTGTGCCTAATGCTTTCAGTGCAGCTTGGACTTCTTCCTTCAATACGATTGTTCTCGATTACAAGCTGCCTCTTAAAATAGTAGACTGCTGACTATTTCTTTGGGTGCAATGACTGTGTGTCCTTTCTATCTTCTTTTGATGCTTCCTGCATCATTCAGTAGCCTCATTTTTGCTGCTGATGTTGAGCTTCTCCATGGTCTCTTCCCCCAGATGTAGTCAATTTGACTTCTGTCTATTCTGTCTGGAAATGTCCACAACTATTTTGCGTTGTTGGAAAAAATATTTACAATGGAAAAGTAATCGGTTTGGGGAAATTCCATTATGCAATCAATCTCCA
The DNA here is from genome assembly GCF_050624435.1 of Tenrec ecaudatus. Taxonomy (NCBI): domain Eukaryota; kingdom Metazoa; phylum Chordata; class Mammalia; order Afrosoricida; family Tenrecidae; genus Tenrec; species Tenrec ecaudatus. Next base: position 224,884,592 of record NC_134530.1, on the reverse strand, counting down.
GCTTCCGTTCCATCAGCAGTATTTTCCAACGACAGTCGTGTCTTCTGTTTCCAAGTTTGGCGATCCAAACATCAATGATTACCCATGCATCTTGATTGCACATCTGATCCAGTTCAGACCAAAGATGCTGATAGAACTCTTTCTGCATCACTGCCCCACAGCGACTCTGCTCTGTCCATAGGGTCCCTGTGCGTCAGTCTCCTCAGACGCAAACAAAATGGATACACCTCAGTCTAAGCTAGATGTCTCAACTAAGACTTCTCCAGGATGTCCTCATCTCTTTTTAAAATGTACACGAGATGGTGACAATAACAGGAAGTCCACTCTTGCTCCAGGTTTAGGTGCTTCCCAGGGAGTGAGATTGAGTTTTCCTGGGAAGGACGACTCTGTATCCCAGAGACAAGGACTCCAACACTTGGTGCCCTGGGCTCTGCTTAGCAGAACCCCTCCAATGAGAAGTTACAGATTAGAATGTCCACCCCTAAGAGAACATTTGATTGGGCTCCACAGTGGCACAAAGAAGACTTTCCAAAGATCAGCCCTTCCCCCTGGTGTGCAGGGTCAGCAGGCTTCGCTCCCCTCCTTGGATCTGGTTGGCATCACACTGTGGCCTAGGAGGTAGCCCCAATGTGGGCTCCTTGTAAACTTCAGAACAAAGCTTTTATTCTGAAGTGTCTCAGCCACAGACCCCTGTCAGGGTAGCCAGGGTAGTCAGCACGGGTCCAGTAGGCACAATTGTGCAGCGATAATAACTAAAGATTATAGTAAAGTTATAGAGAATATGAGAGCTAGAAGAGAGGTTGAAATAATGGAGTCAGACATATTTCATAGTAGCATGCTCACCTCAGCTCCTCTTGGTGATACAGGGCAGGGAAGAGAGAGAGAGAGAGAGAGAGAGAGAGAGAGAGAGAGAGAGAGAGAGAGAGATTTTATTATTAACCAATGATTACATATCTTTTGGGGTTATGCACACCCCTAATTACAGGTAAAGACATATGTCACAGGAAAGGGTTGTACTATAGGTAATACATAATGGGAGGGGGATGAACTAGGGGTATACACACAGTAGGAGGAGAAGGATTGGGGGCACACGTGTGACAAGATGGGTGGATCCCAGATTCAGGGAGGTGGCCTAACTTTGATTGCCCTAGAGCTGGAGACTGTATTTAGCCTAAGCTTTCAGGGGAACCAATCCACTGTCCCTAACAGCAGGGAGAGAGCCACCTATTGTGGGAGAAACAATGGTGTCTGCTTGCTCTGGACTGTTGGAGTCTTCAGGGAGATAACTTGACATCATTTACCATTAGTTGCAAGCAATGTCTTAAGTCTAACATATGTATTTCAGGAAGGTCTTTTTGTATCCCTCAGACCCCAAGTTAGAGAATGAGAGCACTGCAGAACCCCAGTTTCTGCTCCCCCACCCCTCACTTGGACCGTGTAAGGTCACATGCTGTGCTATTGATCCAGACTCATAGCAGAGGCACAAAAGAAGCCCCTGTCCACAGAGCAGAGCAAGGATATTGAAGAGAACATTAGAAATACTTTTCTATGTGTCAATTTTAGAAACACTTTACACACATGTCCTGGGTAAGAAAAAGTGAGGCTCAGCCTCTCCTAACGTGGATTATAACATTTATGTCTCACATGTGACCAACAGGTTTGGGATTTTCCCCAGTGAACCTCAATGACTTCTCAGCTAAGCAAATGTGTTCAGAGCCACCAGAAATAGGAGCAATCTTTGCTGTTTTTCTGGTTGCTTCTGTTGCTTTCCCAATATAAAGGCAGAGTGTTCTAAATCGATTCTATCAGCTTGACATCAATGTCATGAAATAAATCTATCTGGAAGATACTGTTATTTCAACTTGTTGAAAAAGGAAACTCACCTGTGGTTTTCTTTGATCATTTAGGGTCTGAGATTTTGAAATGAGTGGAGAATTCATTTCAAATGAATGGGGGAAAGATTGAAAATTTATCCAATGGTTTGATATAATTGACTACACATTTCAAAACCAATAAAGAACCATTTTGTAACGATTGCTCCTTAGTGGCGTAGAGATGAAAGGAAAGATGTACATAGTTTTCACTAGCCCCTCTTTTCTTTCTGCTGGTCATCTTATAACCCCTAATGGCATCGTTGAAAGGCCCTGAGACTTTTCAGATTGCCGAAGAAACTTTGATGTCTCCCTCCTTGTCCTTTCCCAGCTACAAGGAAAGCAACATCCTTCACCCTGCCTGTCTACCTAAGGGCGCGCGCGCACACACACACACACACACGGCAATCATTATAAGGCTTCTTTGGGAAAGGATAGATGGAAAAGATACGAGGAGTGTAGAGAACCCATGGTCCTGGGTTCATGAAATTCTGATTTATTTTCCTTACTTGTACTTCTTTCTTCCCTCTTGCAAACTTGTCTCCAACGATGTCGTTGTTGTTAAGATGCATCAAATCAGTGCCAATTTACAGCAGCTCAGGGGACAAAAGAATACCCAGTCTCGTGCCATCTTCACAGTCATTGCTATGCGGGAACCCACTGTTGCAACCACTGTGTCAGTCCATCTAACTGAGGGCCTTCCTCTTTCAAGGGGACCCTCTCTTTACCAAGCATGATGTCCATTGCCAGGGCCTGGTCCCTCCTGGTGACATGTCCAAAGGACATGAGACCAAGGCTCACTGTCCTCACTTCTAAGGAGCATTCTGTCTTTTTAAAGACCCATTTGGCTGTTCTTATGGCAGCCGGTGGTACATTCAATTGTCTTTGCCAACACCATAAATAAAGGGATCAATTATTTCATCTTCTTTATTCATTTCCCATGCATATGAGGTAAAAGAAAATGCCATGGCTTGGGCTGAGCGCACCTTAGTCCTTAAGTATCGTCTTTGTTTTTTTTTAACACACTAAAGAGTTATTTTCAGCAGATTTCCCATTGCAATATGTTGTTTGTTTCCTGCATAGCAATTTCCAGGGACATCAATTGTGGATCCAAGTAAAACAAAATCCTTGACAACTTTAATCTTTTATCATGATGTTACTTATTGGTCTCACTGTGAGGATATTTGTTTTTATTACATTGAGGTATAAACCATACTGAAGACAGCAGTCCTTGGTTTCATCAGTAAGTGCTTCAAGATCTCTTCACTCTCAGCAAACGAGTTTGTATCATTTGAATTTTGTGGATTGTTAACATTCTTCCAATCCTGAGGCTGCATTCTGTTGTAATAGTCCAGCTTCTCAGATAATTTTTCAAGGTACGGTACACAGATTGAATAAGTATGGCGAAGGGATACAAATCTGACACACAGCTTTCCTGATTCTAAACCACGCCATAGCCCCTTGTTTTGAATAAATGACAGCTTCTTGGTCTATGTACCAGAGGTCACACTTACCGGTAAGTATTCTGGAATCCCTGTCTTTGCAATGTTGCTTAGTTTGTTGTGATCCATGCAGTGGGATGTCTTTACACATAAACATTTTCCTGGTAGGCTCTGTTTTCAACCAAGGTCCATCTGGCATCAGCAGTGATATGCCTCATTCTCCACCCTCTTCTGAATCCGGCCTTAATGTCTGGTGGTTCCCTGTTAATGGATCGCAGCAACGGTGTTTGAATGGTCTCCAGCAAAATTTTACTTGCCTGTGACATTAATATTGTTCAATATTTAACACATTCTGTCGATTCACCTTTCTTTGGAATGGGGCACATATGGATCCCTTTGGGTTCGTGGGCCTGATAGCTGTCTTCGAAATTGAGCACTCCGGGCGCTGCATCCGGTGGTTGCAACACTGTTTATGGTATTCTCGAAATCCCTGCTGTGTGAGGATGGCAGGACTGCGCGGCGTTTCTTTCTGTTGTACACAAGGATCTCTGTGCGTTGGACATGATTCTCTGGTACCTAACAACAGCGACTACTTTTAAGGAAGCCGATCACCACGTTTCTCCCTGGGAGTGCCGTGGGCTCCAATTGAGCGCTTGACCAACACCACCGGGCCTCCTTTTTTTTTTTTTTTTACCAACAGATAAATCAATTTATTAAAATAGTTGATTTAAGCATCTGCAATGGTGACTTCAACCTCTACTCCAGGCTCAATACTGATGGAAGTGATCTGCTTCACTATCTCAGACGGACTGTGCAAGTCAATGAGACGCTTGTGGATCCTCATCTGGAATCGATCCCAGGTCTTAGAACCTTCCCCACAGGGAGTTTTCCTGGTCGTAATTCTCAGAGTCTTGGTAGGCATCCTAACTGGTCCCTTCACGTTCAGGTTTTTCTCCTTAGCCCCTCTGATCAAGTCAGCACACACTTTCTCCAAGGATTTCACGTTGCGGCTGGTCAGCGTAATTCTAATTCGGTGAATGGCCACCTCTGGCTCCACAGGTGTCTTTCCGGTGTCCTTAAATGCCACGGCGGCGGGGCGCTTCCTGACCGACTTGTTCCACGGCGAGAGCGAACAGCGGTGAGTCAGGAATGGGAGCGGGGGACGGAGCACGGCGGGACGACGGCCGCGTCTTCCTCAGAGAGCCCACCGGGCCTCCTTATAAAGATCGCAAACAACCCAAAACGAAAAAGAGTTCAATGAATTATTGTGGAATTGAACTAGATTGACTACAATGGGAGCTGGCAGAGATTCTACGGGATCCCAAACTTTCAGAAGTGGGAACGAACGCAGAAGCAGTCGGCGCGGGCGGGACCGCGCAGGTGCGGGGCGAGGACGCCCCGCCCAATCAGGGTCTGGAGCCCCGCCCCCTCGCGCGGCTCCCCGTCGCCCCGCCCCGCCGTACCGGGCCCCGCCCCACCCCCATGCCCCGCCCCGCCACGCTTCAGTTCCCAGCCGCGCCCGTGGGGGCGTTCCCGGCTTGCACCGCGCCCACAGGCCCGAAGCTTCTCGGCCCGCGTTTCCAGCCGAGCCTCTCTTCCGGCCGGGCCCCAGCATGGCTGCGCCCAGAGTCGAGCGCCGGGACGCTGCGGCCCCCTCGCTTTCCCGCTAGCCTTGGGACTTCGGTGCTCTACTGGGTTTCGAGCCGCACCGGCAGACATGTTCACCAAGGCCTTTCGGGTCAAGTCCAACACGGCCATCAAGGGGTCGGACAGGTGAGAGCGGGAAGGGGCCTGGCTGCGTCCGAGCCGTCGTCGATTCGGTCGGCCAACGTGGGGGCAGCGGCAAGCGTAGGGACCCCGGGTGACAGGGGCGCTTAGGACACAGAGTGGGTGTGGGGAGGGCACCCTTTTTTTTCTCCCTGAGTATATTTTAGGAACGAGTTAAAAAGTAGTTCGGTCCGTGCTAACGGACTGCAGACTGTATACGCCGTGTTGAAGACAAAAAATACGGAGCTCCTCCGCAAAGAGCGCCGAGCCCCCACGGGAGCCGCCAGACGGGGCTCAGAGAACTGCCCCTGTGCCGAGCGGGGGAGGGGGGAAGAGCGGAAGAGCGTGCGGGGCCTGCCGAGGTGCTCGGGATAAGGCTCCCGTGGGCCGGAGACCGGTGTCCTTGCGGACGGAGTCGCATGCTAGGTTTCATCCCGGCCCTTTTGGAAGCCGTGTTCCCCCGTTGCCATCTTTGGCGCCCCTCCGTATTCATCCCAACCTCACCGAGTTGCCCAGCTTATGTGAGACCTGCGGGATGGGAGGACAAAGCAGGAAGTCCTCAGGGCAAGGCTGAGCTTTCCTGTTTCAGGCACACTTGGCTTGTTCCCTGGGCCGGGGAGTTTTCGAAAACAGCTGAGAAAGATGATGTCTGTTTGATGTTGGTTTCGGGGAGATCTGGGCATCAAAAACCAGGCAGCCTTGGCTCAGCCCTCAGTACAAGGGAGGCTCAAGAAGTTTGCAAGGGGGAAAGAAATTGGAATTACAAGCGAATCGCCTTTTCCCATGAACTTTCCAAAGCCCCTTCATGTTTTAAAAGTCACTCTGGGCAGCATTCTTAAAAGGAGTTGCTGTGCTTTTCTGCAGGAGAAAACTTCGGGCCGAGGTGACCGCTGCGTTCCCCTCCATTGGAGCGGAACAGGTCTCTGAGTTAGTGCCTGGAAAGGAGGAGCTGAACGTTGTGAAGCTGTATGCCCACAAAGGGGATGCAGTGACTGTGTACGTGAGTGGTGGTAATCCCATCCTATTTGAACTGGAGAGAAATCTGTATCCAACAGGTAGGATAGTAGGATAGAGATGCCTCTTGCTGGTCCTTACCTGACATCTGCTTCCCTGTCTTTCTTCCACTACCTGCCTCCCACGGGACAAACAAGCACACAGTCTCCTGAGAACATCCTTTGGGACTTGTCATGGGTCTAGTGGATCTAAAGTTGGATCTGTCAAGGAGGAAAGGAAGGGGAGACCACTGAAGGAGAATGGGAAGCCACCGTGGCATGTTGTGAAAGGAAGACGCTGTGGCTGAGGGGTGTATAGTGAGCTCAACAAGGTGACAGGTGCCCTTATAAAGATAGCTTCTCAGACTGGAGAAGAAATGCTTCTTAAAGCAGGAGGCACATGCCCAGCCATAGGTAATGTACTTCAAGCAGATCTTTCGCAAGGATCTTTCTTAGGCCCTGACTGGGTATCCCAGGGCCTTTGGTCACAGATCCCAGGGATCTTTTTTCTGTGGCTGCTGACACCCACTTTGCAACACACAGCGTGGCTACAATGTAGTCTTCGTAGGCTGTCCCCACGCCACCCCATTCCCTGCTGTAGGTGAAGACAAAACCACACTCTCCTGTGTTTGTTTTGAGGGTTCTCCTGCTGATCTCGATGGAAATTTAAAAAAAAAAAAAGCCAAATTCCCCAAAGGAACACAGATAATAAACAGGGGAAAATTCCGATCTTTCTTAAAGGCTCAGTATCTGTTCTTTGATGACTTGCTTTGGAGGTAATAAATGGGTCTGTGCTCCACTTTGATTCACCGTGGCCTTTTCCACTGTAGTTAACACCTTGGGCTGCTAAACATCAGGTCAGCAGTTTGAGACCACCAGCTGCTTCTCGAGAGAATGATGGGACTTTGTATTCCCGACACGAGCTACAGTCTTGGAAGCGCTTATGGGCAGTTCTCTCTGCCCTCGAGGGCCCTTGTGAGTCGGAATGGGCTTGATGGTGGTGCGTTCTGTTTGGTTTGGAGTCCAAGTGGAACCATAGGCGCCTCCAAGGCGCAAGTGACACCCAGTTTCCTGGATCTCTTCTTTGCTCAAGAATGTAACCTCTGAGCGTCATCTCACAAGTTCCTGTGCAGCTCCTGTTGAGTTCCTTATCTGAGCCCTGATTAAAGTGACATAGTGTTTTGTCTTGCCAGTGCCCTGGGAGCTTAAGGTTTGCATAGTAAGCGTCTTCTGGTCTCTTTTTGGGCAGTGTACACTCTGTGGTCATATCCTGATCTCCTTCCAACCTTCACAACATGGCCTCCGGTGCTCGAGAAGCTGGCAGGGGGAGCAGGTAAGAGGATTTTTTTTACATTCTGTCTGTTGGGTGTCAGCTACTTGGGAATGACTGACTGGTTAAAAAGAAAGAAAAAAGTTTTCTGTGTTTATTCAAACGATGGAAGAGTGGCGTATTCTCCTGTGGTGTTACTCTCTCCCTTGGCTGGTCTGAGGAAGTCGCTGAGCTTTCTGACCCTCGTAGCCGCTTAAATGAGATCTGGGATATGAATGGCACTTGCAAACGACCAGATCCCAGGCTGGATTCAGCAACTCAGGACCAGAGGTAGCACAGCGTAGGATGCACCACCTGGCGCTTGCTCCACCACTTGGACCCCACAGGGAGAAGTTCTGTCTGATACATGGGTTGCCAATTTTCATTCTGAGTAACACAGGTGGCACTTGGCACATGTTTGTTCAGTCACTGAAGGATAGATGAAGTTACAATGAGACATTTGGTTGAGGCTGGATGTGGGTGGTGATATTTTTGTTTTGTTTGCTGCAGATTTGATGTTACCAGGAGTAGTGGTGCCCCCTGCTGGTCTGCCTCAAGTACAGAAGGGTGACCTATGTGCCATTACCTTGGTGGGGAACAGGTACTGTGCCAGGGGGGTGACAACTTCCCAAGCATACTGATGAAGTATTGGAACGAAACTAGGTTCTTTCCTCTGGAAGAAGTGGTGCGTGGGCCGTTGAGGAAATAGCAGGGAGCTTATGGGGTTCCCACATGTCTGGGAAGGGTGCATTGCTCTTTCTCCTGCTGCTTTGTGTGCTTGTTGTGAAAGGATTTTATACAGTTCCCATGCTCTCTTCACCTAGCTCACCCAGTATGGTAACTTGTTACATAGCCATGGTCCAGCTCTCAAAACTAAGACGTTAACTTGGGTACTTCACTAGTTAGGAGCCCTGGTCACATTCAGTGGTCACATCTGCTAACTGACAGGTCGGTGGTTTGAACACACCATTCACTGCGTTAGAACGATGCGGCAGTCTGCTTCTCACTCTATAGCCTATACAGCCCTGCTCTGTCCTGTAGCTTGACTATCACGTGATGGCAATAGACAATGGAAACATTACTGTTACCTACATTACAAACTGGATTCTCATGTGTCCCCAGTTTTTCTACTTCAGGTAGTCCCGATTTACAGCGGGCTTCTGTTTGGACAACTCCGTCATAAGTTGGTTCAATGTTAAGTCAAATACCATACCTCATGTTGTTGTGATTTTTTAGTTATTATTGCCTTTTATTGCCAGTATCTATAAATCAGACTTGTATTTGGTGGTTAGAAGCATTACATATAAATTTAAAGATATATTTTAATAACGTACTTTTTAATTTATGGACTACGCTGTTTACCTTTCATGTTAATGACAAGAGGGGAAAAAATCTACACAACTTTTTTGTGTGTCCATGATGTATGTCTTGCAGTAACGGACACCACCCAAAATAAGAAGCAAGAGGAACGCAGTCGGTGATGGATCAGGATATGTGTCAGTTTGGCTGGGCCATGATTTTAAGTGGCTTGGCAGTTATGTAGTGATTAAATTTTGCAGGTACATAATGATGTGATTTAGCAATATGTAGTTTCTTATGATACGTGGTCTTACGTGGTCTTTGCTGTCTAAAAATGTTGATGGTGAGGAGTGATTGTGCATGCATACAGTACACAAATCATTCGAACAAGTTCGATGACCATCAGAGGGCTTCGGTATTCTGGGAGGCCACGTAATGGCCTTTTCTGTTCAATGAGCCAATCTGGGACACCGTATTTGCATATTGTTGCCATGTTTCAGTCTCCTTGATCTGTGACACTTTCCCAGTCGTCCCTTATTCACCGTGACCTCGACGCTTTGCCCAGCTCTGTCGTCATCACCCTTTTCTTAGTGGTAGTAGCTTTACTGAGGTATTACTCATATACCTAACAATTCACCCAGTTACAGTGGCTTTTACTATAATTGTGAGGTCGTTTAACCATTATCACTGCTGCTGTTGCTGCTTTAAAAAATAAGAAGAAGCAATCATGAGTGATTCTGAAAAATCAACAGTCCCCTTACCTTATAACTCTTCCTATAAAAATATCATTCGGTGTATAGCCATTGTGACCTTTTTGTTGTGTGCATACATGTGCACACAGGTATGATTTGGGTGTTCATGTTTCAAACTAAGCGGGGATATACTGTACCTACATTGTTTTAATCACTTAATTTCCCACTGCCATCGAGTTGATTCCAACTAGCATTTCTGAGCAGAAGGCCTCATCTTTCTCCCATGAAGCAGTTGGTGGATTTGAACCCCCAACCTTTCAGTTAGCAGTCCAACACCTAACGCACTATACCACCAGGGCTCCTTTCACTGAATACTGCCAGCATGCCATGTCAGCACACTTATCTGCAGAAGCTTTGTACCTGATCTGGTTGATGGGAGACGTCTCTAGGACTGAGGTTGGCTCTAGTTTGTCTCTGTTGCCAACACTATTTTATTGAAGTATACAGAGACATAGGTGCTAGTAATTTTCTCTGAAGTAGATACTTAAAAAAAGAACCGTTAGGCTGAAGATGCTGTGTGCTTTCTGTTCTACGAAAAGGCTTCCACACTGCCATCTGCCGAATATGCAGGTTTGTGTCTTCGTGCTCTCTGATGCTGGATTGGAGGCTCTTGCCTTTGGTGGACCCAACGGAGAGAAACATGGCCTCTCGTTGCTGCTGTGAGGGGGAAGGAGGCAGAACGTTTTGGAAGGAAACACCTGGAAACGTTTCCTTTCTTCTTTTTTAAAACATACAGCCAAAATTGCAGCTGAAAAGAATGCTGGGTCATAAATTTTTCTGCCAGTGGTCTGTGCAAAGCTAGAGAAATTGAGATGAATGCTCCACTTGGGCTGTTCACAGTGAGTCTCAAATGGAGCCTGCAATTAGTCTGTGGCACTGTGAGATTTGTTCAAGTTACAAAACACGTTTAGTCTATTGTGACTGGAGTTCTTGAGCCATTGTCTCTTCATGGAGGTGGGAGAGAAGGAGCTTTCTCCTAAGAACTTGGAGCTGAAGCCCTGCTCTATAGTGTCTGCGGCAGGAACTGACCTCTGGCTTCTAGGAGAGCTGCCAGGTTGAGCGAAGCCTTTTAAGTTGAGATGTTGGGACCTCTGCCCTTGCACCTTTCTCCTGAGACCCAGACAAGCTGGAACGGGTTGCGGGTCCTCCATCCTTACCCAGCCGGGTACCAATCCTTACAGGTAGATGTGATCATTATTTGAGTAACACTGTACTACAGAGATGATGTATTCCATTGGGCTTTGGAAATGTTTTTTGACATTGTGGGAATGCCTAGTTCTTAGCCAGCGAATTACACAGCGTAAGTGCTGTTACAAAGAGCCAAGTCAGATGCCACTGCTCTGCAGGGCGTCCCCTTATCTCTTCCTCTCCCCGTGGAATCCTTGGCTGAATTTATAGTCCTGAGTCGCTTCCTCTCTGAATTTTGCAGTAGGATGGCTCTACCCTACTTAAGGGGCTTTGTTGTTGTTAGGCGCCACTGACTCGGTTTTGGAAGGCGTAGTGGCCCTGTGTAACAGTAGAATTGCCTCATTGGGTTTTCTGAGCTGTCATTTTTACAAGACCAGATCACCAGGTATCTATCCCACAGAAGAAAAAGTAGAGTTTATGTTTTTCGAAGCAAAGAACTAAAAAGCTCAAACCAGACTCACTGCCATCGAGGTAGTTCTGACTCATAGCCACCCGATAGGACCTCTGTGGGTTTCCGTAGCTGTAAATCTTTATGGGAACAGACAGCCTCATTTTACTTCCAAAGAGCAGCTGGTGGGTTTGAACTGCTGACCTATTGGTTAGCAGCCAATGGACACGTACTATGCCACCAGGGTTCTTGGAATCGAGGAAAAGGAAGTTTACATACCCTTCCAAATCCTGGCGAGGCTGATTCATAGTAGGAATAAAACAAAGGCGGTGAGAACCACAACAGATGAGCTCCATGTACAGAAAGGGAGGGTGGGCCAAGGGATTCTTGAAGGTAACAGTTGTGGGTAATCGGAGGAAAACAGATGAGATGCGTCGGAATTGTGGCCTCAGAGCTTTTTCCACACGTGGAACATAGGCCTTGCAGCCGGCTCTCCCTAACCCTGGTCCATGCCTCCTCTTCCTCAGGGCCCCCATTGCCATCGGAGTTGCTGTCATGTCTACACCTGAGATGCTGGCTTCAGGCCTGAAGGGAAAGGGCATCACTGTGCTCCACACGTACCAGGATCACTTGTGGTAAGTACCCAGCAAGGGCAGTGTTTCTTTGTGCTTACAGAGAGCCTGGGCTCCTGGAGCAAGCATGGGGCCTGAGACTCCACCGTGAGAATTTGGGGCCCAGCCTAATCCTTATGTCAGCTGCTGATGGTCAAGACTAAGTTCATCACTGAATGTGGCGATGAGTTGTTGGTGTTTTTGACCTGTTTGGACAAGGAAATGGAGAGCTTTGGTATTTCCTAGGTGAACCGGGGACCTCGTTCCAGGAAGATGAACCGTGGGGATTGTCAACCAGGTCCCCCCAGTGCGGCCCAGTGCTGGTGTTACCCATCCGTATTCCAGCCATCTCTGGGCCCCTTAGGGGAGCTATGGAATTTTCCCTTCTGAATCCAAATCCAAATCTGCAGCTCTCGATCCTCGGCGCTGTCCTCAGCTAGTACACTCCGGAGCGCTCCTCCCCGTGGGGCTGACACTGGCACATGGCAGCTTTTCAGAGCCATAGACCAGTTTGTTTTCATTTTACCAAAATAGTAGACAGTACTTTTCTTTAAAAAAAATTTTTTTTAGTACTTTTCTTTTTAAAAAAATCTGTCTTTGAGGTGGGTGTTGTGACCTAGTTCTTAACCTTATTCTAGCGCTGTCTTGAATTCATACATTGACCACATATGGCCCGAGTCCTACTCTCCTGGAGCCACAGCCTCATCTCCCCGGGTGGGTATTGGCGGGGATCAGAGGGCTCTGTCGCTCCTGTTCTTCCAGCCTCGGGCTCCGTGCAGAAGTCAAGGGCATGCTGTTGACAGTGGTCTGCTCAGCAGCTCCCACAGTCCATCGATACCCTCCCCCTTCCTCTTCCCAACCAGATTGGTCTGGGGCCTCAGCCACACAGCCACCAGCCACGCCCCTCTTCTCTTCCCTGTGAGGCTTACCAAGTTAGCATGCCTAGACTCACCTCTTAATCCCATCCCCCTGCTACCCGTGCCAGTCTGCATTCTGCTAGTCTTTTTGCCTCAGTTTCCCCATCTTTAAAGTGGTCATAGCAGAAGTATCACTTTCTCATAAGTTTTCTGGGAGGATTCGATGGGTTAGAACAGGAGGAGCCTGGCTCTCTCAGTGAATATCTCCTGTGGTTTTGGTTTCATTTGATACGTACTTGATCAGAATGACTTCAGCCTGTACTTTGGCCTTGCTCCTAATAACATGCCTTCCTATACCTTCAGGACAAGGTTTAAAAGATGGAGACAGCCCCTCCCAACGTGTGTGACCCTAGATGAAGGAAGGTGCTCTAGAGAAGCCTGACCGTCCGTCCTGACGTTTTTGTTTTATCGCGGCTTCTGTCACTGTGGGCAGACTGTGACTTAGGCTCATATTTCACCAAACTAGAACTACAGATGTACTTGCTACCTTACTATTGTTATTTAATTCCAAATAGTTTCAGTATTTTTAACACACAGGGAGTGCTTTTGGGGATTGTGCTTGAGTGCATTTTCTTCGTTCTTTTTCTGTCTCCACATGTCTACGACTCCTCCTCCTTTGTCAGAGATGAGGGCAGTGGGCCTAGAGTGAAACGTGGGGCTGGGAAGAGAGCGTCTCCTCCCATGGGCTCTCCCTGCCTGGGCACTCCTGCTGATAGGAGAGTAGAGTAGCCAGGGTTGGAGAGTGCTGAGGCTGGTGTTTGGTGTTTCTGCAATGGGTTCTTCCAGGAAATTTGGAGACAAGTCTGCTCCACCTTCCATTGCTCCACTGGCCCTGGACCCCCCGGATCTCTCTGAGGAGAAGGACTCTGTCCAGGTGGACCTGGTGCTACAGGAAGACGTGAGGCACCTGCATCTGAAGGGAGAAGAGGAGGGAAATGAGGAGGCTCCTCAGCTGTGTGAGGAGGAGTCCCAGTCAGAAGCCACAGAAAACACCAGTACTGAAGGCCAGAACCAAGACACCATGGGCAGCAAGACCCTTGCAGGTATGTGTCTCCCTGGGTGCTCATTTGCCCTCGCCTTTGGGGCATTTCTGGCACCTGAGCCCCCGCAGATTCCACTGGTTGAACCCTTCTAGCATGGCCGGGGGCAGGACTTTCTGGCCCGGCCCCTTTTCCGAGAGCAGCCTTCTTAAAACACTCAGTTCTCAGGAGAGTGGAGCTTTGGTGCCAGAGAGGGGGCTCCTTCTGGAGCCAGGGAGGTGAGGCAGGGGTAGAACTGGATGGGGGAGTTGCCCCCACATCCCTAGCATCCTGTGTCCCTTAGAAAGGATGTGATTCTTGTTTCTTGGCAGAGCAAATGGATGTCCTCTTACAGCAGTGCTTCTTGCTCGCTTTGAAGAGCCGGGTCAAAAAGGCTGACCTCCCGCTACTCACCAGCACCTTCCTTGGCAGCCACATGTTCTCCTGCTGGTAAGGAAGGGACCGATGTTGGGTGGAGGCCAGGCACTAGCCTTACTCATGCTTCTGGGCCTTCTCTGGAAATTGTGTGCCTGATGGTGCTAGGGCAGAGGCCAGTGGGGTGAGTAGAATGGAGGTTTGAACTGGCATCTAACTAAGGTCTTGGGTTTAAAAACTAGCCAGAAGGGATGTTGAGGAAAAGAAAGATAAAGCTCCGTGGGCAGCGAAGGCTGACTGGTCCACAGATGACCCGAGGCTCTTGGAACCTGCCCCTGCTGCGGTGGTTCTGGGCTCCCTCTCCTAATGGGGCAGGGAGTGTCCTGGGGGCTTCCCCTTTGTTCACATCCACCCACACTCCCCCAACTAGTGGAAAGTAGGTGGACCAGACTAGGTTATATCCAGAGGATACACCACAGCCCCCAACCGGAACCCCCAGGAGAGTCTGGCTTACACGTGGGCAGATGTGAATTTTGAAGACAGGCCCCTCTGGGCTGAAAGGCCAGGTCCCCAGGATTGGCTCTTGAGCAGGGTGAACTTGTCGCCTGATTTCGTGGACCCTCTTTCAGTACTCAGACCGATGCAGTAGAGGTTCAGTGGTCTGAGGGAGGATGCTCGCTCAGGAAGTGCTGACACACCAGGAAGTCGCTCGCGCATTTGTTGCCTGGAACTGAGCAGCTTGCTGTGTGGTTTTGAAGTGGCTTTATGGGCTCCATTAAGGTCCCTGCACGCGTGTGGTGTCTGCAGTGGGTGTGGGATACTTGGCCAGGGTGGGAGTAACTAACCATCTCTGGGATAGAAGTGCTTGGCCTGGGGTGGGTTCTAGAATGCCACCGCATTGCTGTTGTGTGCCAGGATTTGAGTGAAAATACATGTAGGAAGAGGGAAAGAGGATAAACTGGTCAGGTACCTCCACCGCAAAAGGGTGTGAAGGCCAGCTAGTCAGTACTTGCGGCTCAGCTGGCGCTGTGGTCTGCTGCAGAGACTCTCCTCCACCATCGGCGTGCTCCCACCCCCACAGCGATGCACACGTGAAGGGGCAGAGCCAGGTCTGGCCCACAGGATACCCTTTGCTGACGCTGCCTGGGCCGAGCTGCCCACAGCGGACTTGGTGCAGGACACGCTCACCTTGAGGTGGGGCTTTTGAGGCCACAGAAGGTTGTAGAGTTTGAGGAGAATCTCGCACTAGAGCCAATATGGATGCCCCTAGCTCCTTGTGACTACGCAATTTAAACCACTATTTAATAAAAACGAAATAAAATGTCAAGTACTGTTTTCCGGTCACAGTCACATTTCACACCCCAGCTAGCGGCTACCATCTCAAACTGCTCTGCACGTCCCACTGTCACCAAACGCGCTGTTGGATGATGGCACTCACTTCGAGTCGCGTAGCCTGCGCCGTCCAGCCTCCTCCTTCCTGGACATGGCCTCGTTCTGAAGGTGGAGGGGGGCAGCTCCCCTCAGAATCCAGAGGGCCCCCCCACCACAGGCCTTGCAAACTTAACTTGCCTTTTCCGTCTGCACTCAGCCCTGAAGGACAACAACTGGACATCAAGAAGTCAAGCTACCGAAAGGTAAGCCAGCCTCTTCACACAGACTCTGAACTGAGAGCAGGCACGCACGGCATGAGGTGGAGGGATGCCCTGTCTGCAGGGCGCAGGTCAGAGGGAAGCCCAGAAGAGAGACAGTTCCCTGGCGGCCAGAGACAGCTGGGCGTCCATCCACTCCTCTTTTCCCTTGGGCTCTTTTCTTGCTGTCCCGTGGTCTCTAACAGCTTCTCTACCCCAGCCCTCGGGGGGGGGGGGGAGCCCCCATTGCTCGTGGGAGGAGGGAAGAGACTGTCTGGGGTCCCTCCTCAGTGCCTGCCGAGCTTGGTCTCGGGCGCATCGGAGGTGCTGTCGGTGTGTGAGCCCACACAGTCCCGACCAGCAGTCCTCTCTCCTCAGCTCTCCAAGTTCCTGCAGCACATGCAGCGGGAGCAGATTGTACAGGTGAAGGAGCTGAGCAAAGGCGTGGAGAGCATTGTGGCTGTGGACTGGAAACACCCAAGGTGTGTGCAGGGGCCAGCCGTAACTCACACATGGACGGTGGACTGGCACTTGCTGAGACATGAGTGTCAAATGTGTGTTTTCTTTCCTTCTGCTGGCTTTTAGGATCACATCTCTCGTCCTAGCTGAGCTCTCCCCAACCTCCCAGCCTGTCCAGGAGGGCAGCAGTGAGCAGCCCTATCACCCTCCTGATATACACTCCCTCTACTGTGTCCCAGCCAGCATGACCCTGCTCTTCCAGGAGTCTGGCCACAGGTGAGTTTTTGGAGAGCAGCCTGTCTCTGCTTCGCGTCCCGCCCTGTGGTTCTTCTCCCACTGAGCGGTGCTCGCTCGTGACTGGCGAGCCCCTTCTACCTCTTCTTCCTATCTCAACTCCAGCTCCAAGTCCCTCTCCCTGGGCATCTTCTCTGACTACATGGAGCGAGAGAGTAGCTTTCTTCTTTGGTGCCCATCGTGATTCTTCCCGCAGTCCTGCTCCCCTCTGTCAGGATAGGGGAACACAGCACAGCCGAGTGAGCCGTGGGTGTCTGCAGCCTGTCTCGCCCCCGGCACAGCATGCACTCACGCCCAGCCCTTTCCCCGCTAGGAAGGGGAGCTTCCTCGAGGGCAGCGAGGTCCGAAAAGTCATCATTAACTATGCGAAGAGAAATGACCTGGTGGATGCTGACAACAAAAAGTAAGTGGGCATAGCACTGACCATGACCTGGCTGGTTGGGTGAGACCCTCGGCGTGCATGGAGGATCTCTGGGAGCGAGGAGGGTGGGGAGGGCAAAACCGCGGGGTTCTAGAAGCAGCCAAGGTGGGTGGGTCCAGAGCAGCCCTGGCAGCGCCAGTGGGTTGTGCATGGGGCTGCCTGCTAACTAATTGCAGGGGCAGCATTAGAACCCACAGTTCATTCTGCAGGGAAAAGATGCGGCTATACAGGGTTGGACACCCACAGGAGCACTCTGAGCTGGAATCGATCCTGGGCTATGGATTCCTAGTTATTGCTTAGGGCGTTCTGATCCATATGTGCTGTAAACATTGACTGGGGCCTGTGCGCCCCACAGTTCTCGGGAAAGTCCTCTTTGCTTTTAATTCTAGTTTTCCACCAGTTACTTGAAGCCTCCTGCTTTTCCACTACCGGCTTGCAAATGCCATTGTCAGGAGTAAAACGCAGACTGATTTCAACACGTTTCACGGATTCAATTGTAGCTTAATAAGTTAATACAGAAATACACCCACCAAACAGAAGCGAGGTTTCATTAACTTCTTACTTTAAAAAGACATTCTTAGGGTCAAAGAGGAATATTCTCATTTCATAGATTGTAGACCCTCCCTCCTTTCAGCCTTGTGTAACGTAAGTCCCGGAAGCTAATCGCCCGTGGTTGCATGGTCAGTGAGGGCAGGACTGCGCAGGACCACACTGCTGACTGCCCTGCACGGGGCCACTCCTGAGGACTGGGCCTCCATGATGGCCGTAATCCTGACTGGCTGTGAAAGGACAGGAGAAGAGCTGACCCTGGATTGGCCTTTGGGGCAGGAGGAAACCCAGTCAAGCCCAGGGCTGTCGAATGGAGTCAACTCCTCACTTGGGGCCCCGTCTGAGATCAGGGTGGAAGTATTCCTGGGTGTCTACGGCTGTGACCTTGACAGCAGGTGCCCATGTCTCTTCCACCAAGCAGCTGGAGGGCTTGGACTGCTGGCCTTTCACCTAGCCCAGTGCTTAGCTCATGGCACCACCAGGGCTCCTTGGGTCTAAAATTTCTTTCCCGCGTCTCCTTTCCCTTTTAGCCTCGTGAAGTTGGATCCCATCCTCAGTGACTGCCTCTTGGAGAAGAACGAGCAGCACACGGTCCTGACGCTCCCCTGGGATAGCCTCCTGACCAGGTAGCGAGGGTTCCTTCTCCGTAGCACCTGTTGACTGCATTGAAATTGAAATGGCTCAGATCTTAAAGATCTTAAGCTCAGGCCTTCTTGACATAAGCCATGCCCTGTCTAAACTAGCGTGGACTAATTCTCATGTGGAGACTTATGGGCTGGGTCAACACAGTATAGGAACATTTATAAAAAATAAGAATTTCCAAAGGATTTAGAAACAAAAAGAAGAGTGTCAGGGCGAGGATTGTCTTCAAGTTTTCCAAGAATGGATTATTTTTTAAATTTCCTTTTCTACAGAAGCATAATTGAAAATGATTGCGCTCAGGAGTGGGCAAACTACAGCCTGTGGACCAAACAAATTGTACCCATTCATTTCTGAGTGGTCTGTGGCTGCTTTCCATTAGAATGGCAACACTGAATAGTTCCTGTGCAGACGACCTGGTGCACAGAGCTTAAAATGCTTCCGAGGGCCCTGCAGAGAGCAAGTGTGCTGCCCTAATGTCTGCCCGCAAGAGAGGCTTTGGTTAGACGGGAGAGAGTAGCAGCGGCCTCGCCGAAGGTGGCTCAGAGCGGAAATGGGCCGTCCTCTGAGGTGCGTGAAGCCCGCCCTGTGGAGTCCATGAAGCATGTCCTGCGAAGTCCGCCCTGTGAAGTACATGAAGCACTTATGCCTTGTGAAGTATATGAAGTACATGAAGCACATCTTGCGAAGTCCGCCCTATGAGTACATGAAGTACATATACCTTGTGAAGTACATGAGGCACATCCTGTGAAGTACATGAAGTACGTACACCCTGTGAAGTACAAAAAGTACATCCTGTGAGGTACATAAAGCACATCTTAAGAAGTACACCTTGTGAAGTACATGAAACACATGAAGTGCATACATCCTGTGACATACATGAAGCTCATATATCCTGTGACGTACATGAAGCACATCCTCCTGTGAAGCAGTACTGGGAGGCAGTAGGCGCGAGGGCAGGTTTTGACAGTGGCAGGATTACCTTCCCTGGGTGGGTTGTCAGGAGATAGGCCAGCGGGCGGTGTCCAGGCTCAAGTCATCCATGCCACTTCCCTGCATGGAGAGAGGCGGAGCGGCCTCCGCCTTGGTTGCAATATGAAATCATCCCAAGAGCTGTCAACACAGCTCTGCCTGCACCCTCGCTCCAGTAACCCTGACTTCATTGGCCTAGAGTGAAGCTTCCACGGGTGATGGGATGACTGGTGTGCAGCTGGACCGTTGACGAGTATCGTGATAAACAGAAAACAATTGAGGTTGTCAGCAGTTTCATCTATCCTGCTTGGATCAACAGTCTGGCCAGGGAAGCAGCAGCCAGGATATCAAATGACATCCTACATTGGGCAAATCTGCAGCCACATACCCCCAAAGTTTTAAAGTGCTAAAAGGCAGAGATGTCACTTTAATGACTAAGGTGCACTGACCCAAGGATGGTCTTTTCAAGAGCCTCCTGCATGAGAAGGCTGGACAGTGGTCCACTGAGACAGTAGAATGGGTACATTTGAATTATGGTCTTGGCGAAGGGTTTACTCTCCAGGACTCCCAGAAGAACAAATAAATCCGTCTTAGAAGAAATACAACCAAAGTGGGCCTTAGAGCCAAGGGTGGCCAGACTTCTGCTCACTTCTTTAACACATCATGAGAAAGACTGGGTGCTGGAGAGGTGTTGTGGCTGGTGCAGCAGAGGGTGATGAAAGTGGAGGGGTCTCTCCCGCGATGAGAGGGATTGATCTTGGCCAAACAGTGGGCCCAGGCACAGCACCAGTGGCGAGGGGCTGCAGGCCTGGGCGGCTTTCTGCTCGGTCATGTGTAAGGTTAGCACAAGTCAGCCCACTGGGTGGGCGTCCAGCTCCCTGACGGTCTTTAGCTTTGGGCTCCATCAGACTTCACCTCGCTACCTCGCTTGTTCCAGGTGTTTGGACAAATTGCAGTCTGCCTATCAAGTGACCTTTCCTGGACAAGAGCCCATTGTGAGGAAAGGGAAAATCTGCCCAATCGACATCACGCTCGCACAGAGAGCTGCTAATAAAAAGGTAATGTTTAAAGGTAAGATCTGAGGGCGTGATTTTAATGCTCCTGCTAAGTGGTCTCTAAACGAAATCGGAGATTTTTCGAGGGGCCTCATAGGCCTCGGAGGTTGCTGATGAAGCACCCATGTGTGTGTGGCTGGCTGGACCCTGTACAGAATAAACTGAAGCTGTCCATCTCTGCCTTTGGAGGACACTGGCTAGAACTTGGCTCCCAAAATAAATAAGCTTTGATTGTGTTTTTCCCGCAGAACTATGTTACAGACTTTCAGCTCTTACCGATTCCGCTTGGAGTTTGATTCGTTATTTGTTCAGGACACATAACTCGCGAAGAATTGTGGAAGGAACGGAGGGTCTCTGCCTGCCTTAGAAGACGGAACTAGGATTAGTGAGCGGAGGACCCAGAAAGATTTTGCTCCAGAGAAAAGAAGCTTTTAGTAGTGTGCTTTTAGAAGCATGGGCTGTGGATTAGATGCTTAGCTCACTGCTTGACCTGAGTAAAGATTTTACTGTGTTTCAGGTGAAAATTTACACAGCAAATTAGTTTCCCACTCATGACATGGGCTGCAATTGTCAGCACTCCCCACGTCCCACTCATCTCGCTCCCCTCCCTCCAGCTTCCTCCCGTGCTTCTCACCGCTGCTTTGGGCAAGCGGCGCTCGTTCTACAGCACACCCCTTCCAGGGTGACTCAGGCCCGTCTGTTGTTTGGCTCGAGGAGCGGCTTCCGTTGGAGGGTGAAACAGTGCCAGTCTTGGAGGGTCCTGTAATCTCTCTTAATCCCCAAAGGCTGGTCTTTTCTTTCTTTTTTATGAGTTAGAGTTGTATTCTACATCGTTCTCCCATTCTCTCCAGGACCTTCTCGTGTCCCTGATCAGAGCAGGCAGTCGTGGTAGCTGCACCATCTGGTTCAGCTGGCCGCAGGCTAGGGGGCACTGGTGCATGGGGGCATCCGCCCTGTAAAGAGATGACTGCTGGAGCCCTGGGTCTCCTTCCTCCCCCTTTACTCCTCCAGATGAGGAGAGACCCTCGAAGACTCCAGGCACTACTCACCAAACTAGTATGAGGGCCGTGATCTTTATGAACTGTGCCGTGTCGCTTACCTGGACACCTGGTGACTCCATCCACCCTGTGAGGCATTCGCTTCCACAGTGGTCTGTCTCCCTTCGTGCTCGCTAATGCACATGAACATGTGCAGCACACAGGTGCGTGCGTGTGAAGGGGCTTCAGAATGATCGTGTTTCCATGATCTGAGCTTTTCATTCTGCTCGTGCAGAATTGCGAGACATTCCATGTTGGCTTATGTCAGCACTTAGCTTATAACAATTAGAATTGCCCAAAATTGAAATCCTTGCTTCATAGGTAGTTATTTCCTGGAGGTCTTCAAGCAAAGACCAAGTGGCCACTGGTTGGAGGAGGCTGGTTGAGAGGGTAGGATCCAGTTCTGCATCAGATGGGGACTGGTGCAGGACGTGACTTCTCATTTCCTAGTGGCCCTAAGACTCGGTGTGGAGTCCCTTTGCATGCCTCACGTAATTGGGCACATTTAAAGAGTTTATTGATGGCAACCCTCCCCACACGCAACCCCATCTCACTGCCATTGAGTCCCTGCTGTCGCTGTGGGTTTTCCGAGGCTGTCTATGGGAGCAGAAACCTTCCTCCTGTGGAGCGAGCACCAGGTGGTTGGATGCTGACTTTGGGCAGCAGCCCACGTGCTATCCACCCCCTCCCACCCTGCCTCTGTGCGTGAGGAAGGGGCCTGGTTCGGAGTGGCAGGGGAAGAATGGGGTTTTCAGCAGCATGGATGCTTCCCTGATTTTAGATCTGGACGTCATATACTTTTCACTTGTGAGGTTTGTGAGTACTTGAAAAATGCACATTGCTGATGGGACCTTTGATTATAGGAAATTGTTTCATTTTAGGGATGATAGTGGCATTATTTTTATATTACAAGGGCCTGTATCATTTAGAGAGCATGCTGAAGTCATGACAGATGAAGTTTCGCTGCAGTAAGGTTATTTGAGGGTAGGGCGTGGATGAGATCGGGGAATCCAGGTTGACCACGTGGTGGTTGTTGAGGCTAGATGGTAGGCATGCAGAGGGATTATCACTACACTGCTGTGCTTTTGTCGTCCGTTCTCTGCTAGAAAAACAGAGATATAACAGTGGTTGGGATGATACTGGCTAACATGTACATTAGAATCAATAGAATATGTGTACTATTGGGCGGGTAGCTGGAGTCCAGGTAGAAGTAAGCAGGGGCGTCCCTTAGATGGAAGTTACCATAGTGACAGGTGGGTGACTCCCGAGAGCAGAGCCAAGGTGGCTGCCCTGGGGGCAGAGGGGTCTTGCCTGCAGGCCCAGGGGAGGGAGATCTTGTGCTCTGCCCCTACCATCTGTTTGCTGCCCTCTCAGGTGACCGTGGTCCGCAACTTGGAGGCCTACGGGCTTGACCCGTACTCGGTGGCAGCCATCCTCCAGCAGCGATGCCAGGCGAGTACCACCGTCTCCCCCGCCCCCGGAGCCAAGGACAGCCTGCAGGTCCAGATCCAGGGAAACCAGGTCTCCCACCTGGGCCGGCTGCTGATTGGTGAGTATCCCTCTGAGAAGAGGAGGTTGTGCTCTGATCTGTCTGGCAAAAATCTCCCTGCCAGCTCACCTCTGCCCACTTATTCTAACATGCCGGCATGAATTGCATACGGAGGGGCTTGAAAAACTTCATGGGCAAGCGGAATTTCAAGAATGATAGAATTTTTCTATGAACTTTTTGCAGCCTGCTCGTATTATTTCTACCAAGTTCTGTCCCATTCCAAAAGCTACAAACCTGCAGGCCAGTAGGATGGGGCCATCATCCTCATTTCACAGACAGGGGTGAGAGGGTAAGGGGCCGCCGCTAGGTAGCAAGTGTGGAGCCAGGCCCTCTGACCCTGGTCCCGAGCACTCTCCCCCGACTGCCTGTGAATGCTTGAAGAGCACCTTTGCTGGACCAGGCACCTGGCCAAGCGTTCTCTCCACCTAGTCTCTCTCTCTCGTCAGAATGACACGGTGGAAGGGTTAGCTCTATTTTATAGATGGGGAAACTGAGGCTCAGGGAGGTGTAGTGCCTTGCCCTGGCAACATCTGGGTGCTGTCGCTGGACTCTGAATCTTGCTGTCTGACTCCCAAGCTTGAGTTTTTTGCTAACCCTCGGCGTCCTCAACTGAAACCCTCCCCCAGCTCAGCTTTCACACTGCCCTTGTCTGCACCGCCTTCAGCATCAGCGCCTGCTCTCCGTGAACAGGCCCTCGACTCCACCTGGACACACACTGTGCACTGGGCCCCTCCCACCTAGTGTGTTTTCCTGTGTGGGCCCTGTGTCTGCCTGACACACCTAGAGGTGTGTTGACCCAATTCAGGGTCACGTGAAGCCAGCCTGGAGCCGGTCCTGATTTTCCTGTGGCCCTAGACTAGCCCGCACAGCACAGCCCTCTGCAGCAACGCCTGCAGCCCTGACTGCCACTGACGTCTGAGCCCGCTAGACGAACCCTCGAGAGAAAGCCTGTCCACCCTGTCTCTTCCTCGGGGCCCCCCTGCCACCAAGTGAACGCCCAGGGCAGCACCGACCAGTTCCTGACTTGTCTTTGTGAGAGGAACCCCAGTGAGGTGGGGAAGAGGTGCTGGGGAATAGAGGGGCACGGGCACGCCCACGTACTTTCTGAGAAAACGATACATGCTTGGACTGATACACCAGAAAGGAGCCATCGCGGTGGGAATTGCTGAAATGCACACTTGGGCCTTGAGGTAGAGAGATTCCTCCTCCCAGGAGGCTTCCCAGAGAAGCTGCACCTGGAGCTGGGCTTAGACTGCAGCCTGGCCGGGCCAGGAGGTGATGTAAGTGTAGAATTTGGGCCCATGGGGCAGCTTGGGGGGCCAAGGGGGAGGGCAGACGGGACCTGGGCTCCCCTGCTGAGAGATTTCTCCTTTGGGATTACAGACGAATATCAGCTCCCTCGGAAACACGTGCAGGGCCTGGAAAAGGCCCCCAAGCCTGGCAAGAAGAAGTGACAGCCGGACTCGCCTTCATGCGGTTGGTCCAGTGGAAATTAAGCTGGGGCTGGTAATTTATGTGAACATTTTCAGCTTTTGCAAATAAAAAATATAATTCTTTAACCAAAACGAGTTTTTATTCCAACCTAAGTCTTGGTTTCCCTTGTGTACCTGCCACGGAGCAGAAATGTCGCAGTATGCCTTTGTACAGCCAGTCAACAGTCGTGCCCTTTCTGTGACTTAGTTCCTCCTTGCCCTTCAGGGCTGGACAGCCCACTTCAAGTTCAGGCAGATGGAGCCTCCCTGTTTATAAAGCCCCTCTACCAGCTATTCCACAGCCTCCTGTTCATTTCTCCCTACTAGTTAACCTCCCAAGCCAAAAATAGCTCCGGTCCGGCTCTAAGGAGTTACTCACTCATATAGGAAACAACGCAGCTGCTCTGTGCCCTCAATCCGGGCGGCAGAAGAGGGTGGGCCCTCGGCCAGCTAGAAATGAGGACTAGAAGCCCCCGGGCAAGGGGCATTGGTGGGACAGGATTCCCACCCGCCCGGCAGCCGGCCTCCAGCAAGGGCGAGCTCCACGATGACAGCTCTGACGGTGCCTTCTGAGCAAGCCCCTCTTGTAAACCCCGGGCTGCTGGCAGAGGCGCTCCCCGGGAGCTCCTTGAATCGCGTGGGGGTTCTGTGTCGTCATCATATTCCTGAGGGGAAGGGCCGAGCTTCTGTCACATTCCCAGAGGGCTGCCTTGATTGATGGCAGAAAGGTTCAGAACCGCTGCTCCAGACCGGTCTGTTCCTGGGCGTCCCTTCCCGAGCCAGCACTCCCCTTGGGTGACAGCAGAGTCAACCGAGTGGGATTCCCAATGAGTTTTGTTTTTTCCCCATGAAAAGACACATCATCTTCAACATCTCTCTCCTCACACCTTTTATTTTACTTAAATCCAGATGAGAAACGTTTACAAAGGAGAATGGCCACGATTGTGGCTGTGGGTCAAGCTTGCCCAGCTGCCCGTCTGGGCTCGAGGGAGGAAGGCACGGTGTGGGGGTGTGTCCAGAGCACCCCTGCCTTCCCTTGTTGTAGAGCTGTGCCCTTGGGACGTGCTCTCAGGAACGCAGTGTCACTTGGCCGATCTGTACAACCATAAGCTTAGGGAACTAGGAAAGGGATGTGAAAAATTGACCCCAAATGGGACACATTAAAACGAGTCATTTGGAAAGCATGAGTTTGATCTACCAAATCAAAACCTAAACTCTGCCCTGGGGCCAGTTCTGACTGTCGACCCCTGTGCATTTCCAAGATGGTCACTGTTTGCAGGGCCTCCCACAGAGCTGATGGTGGTTTTGAACTGCCGACCATGCGGAACGCAGCCTGATTCGTAACCACGACACCACCAGGGCTCCTTGAATTTGATCCAGGTGTACAATGTATACGTATAAAAACCAGCTTGACCACCGTCATTTCAGGCTACCCGTTAGGTAGCGTTTCCAAGACGAAGTCTTGATGGAAGCAGGCAGCCTCTGGTAGATCTGAGTTGCTGGCCTTGCAGTTAGCAACCATACTTCACTCACTGTGCCAGCAGGGCTCCTTCAACGTAGGTGGAAAGAAAATTGCTGCCATTGAGGAAATTCTGACTCCTGGTGACCCTATGTAGTGTTTTTGAGACTAGTCTTTATGGGTGCAGAAAGCCTCGTCTTTTTCCTACAGAATGTTTCCTGGGTTTTAACTGATCTTGAGGTTAGCAGCCTACCACCAATCCACAGTGCCACCAGTCACACAGACACACACACTGCATCTTAGAAGCAACAGTGGGGACACTTAGAAGCGTGCCGACTTTGGACATGTCATCAGGACGGGCTAGCAGGAGGGAAGCCCAGACCCCACCACAGCAATGGCCTGGACACAGTGCAGGACCGTTGTGTTGTACCGGAAGTCGCCATGAGCCAGCCAGCCAGCAGGCAGCAGCGATGGTGCAGTCTTCGTATGAACGCTCTCCTCGAGGGAATGGAGGTTCATGTGGTCACGGCTTGCCCTGTTGCTCCCTGCTGCAGACAGGCCAGTCAGTCTCGGGCTGGGTGACAGGTGGGCAGCTGCAGTTTCACCCAGAAACTGCGATGACACTGCTGTTGGGCCGAGCTTCGGGGCCTGCCCCAGTCATGGCGACACTTAGGCAGAGTCGTCTTCCAGCTCCCCTGGCGCACACCAGCCTGGGCAGCGGTGGGTTCTTTGCCCTCCCGTGTGGTCAGATCACCACAACAGATACTCATGTGGCAACCATACGAACTGCAAGGAAAAGCAGAAACTGGTTCATTTCCAGGCTTTAGCAAGACTCCTGGAGGTCTAGGTGAACATGTTACAGGTGTGCTTTACGGACGGCTGGGGGCCGGCTGCCCTCTCCCACGTGGAGTCAGTTGCTGACTGACTGAGCTCAGGTGTGCGCTATTCTGGCAGGAAAGTGGGGATCCCATGCTGCCGACTTGGGCGGGGCCCGTTCTAGGATTACTGGGGTGGCCTGGTGTCAGATGCTGATGTAGAAGCTGGTCCTCGTGTAGCCCTCTTCCCCCAGGTGAGGTGACTTTAGCCCTCAGAGAGGAATCCACCCGATCCTTTCAAACATAATCCCCAAAGAATCTTTGCTCCTGACTCTGTGGTCTCACCTGGTCTCTAACTGATCTGTCTCCGCCTCCAGTCCCTTTGGGCTCTGGCTCTGTGGAGATAAAGAACAGCTAGCCGCCAAGGTGACGCCCTCCACCCCCCCAATATGTGGACAGGACTGACCAGCAGAGAGCCCCTGCCTCAAAGCACGTGTGCCCTCCTTGATCTGCTTTTATCCCCACCCCACCCCCAGCTCATGATTTCCACAGATGAGTAAGAAGTCTCTAGAACAAATCACTTTTGCAACAAGCTTTTAATACGTTTTTTAAAACCCATATAAGACACTTGAAAAGAAGATGTCCTCAAACCAAACGGCCCGCCGCGCCACACAACCTTGAAAGGCACTCCTAGCAGCGGCGCAGTTGCCTCTGGGAGCCGGGAGGGGGGGGGGCTCCATCGCACAGTAAGCAGCGGCCCTGGGTCCAGCTGTGCCTTAGGCAAACTGGCCCCTCAACTCTTCTCATCACACACCCTAATATCTTTATATATAACTCTACACGTGGATATATTTCTCGTTCCACACACATACTTGACTTTTCCCTTGTGAACAAATACAGCGGCCGCCCCGTTGGAGGGGGGTCCTCAGCAGCATTCACAGCACGGGCAGCAGGGGCCAGGCCTGGGGACATGCAGGACGAGGCGGGGAGACGCCCGGACACAGCAGGGAGCTTCTGACGTAAGGGACTCACTCCCTAAGGCTGAGCGGATGGCAGAGAAGCGGGGTTTCTGTGGCCTGAAGAAGTTTCCGAGCTGCTGGCCTGTCTTGCTTTGGCAGCTCCGAAGACTGGGGTCAGCGGTCCTTCCATGAAGAGAACCTCGGCCGGGGACCGTTCTGAAGGAAGGGTCCCCATGGAGGCTGGGGCTTGAGAAGGCAGAGGACAGCAAAGTCATGGTCTCAGGGTGGCCTGGAAAACCGCAAGCCCTCTCTCTGCTCTGGAGTCTTTGCAGTCTTGGTTACTGTCTTGAAGAACCTGGTCCATTGCTGTTTGAAGCCTGAACGGACACTAAGGAGCCAGGCGTCAGCGCAGCCAGCAATTTGAGGCGCCCTGTCCGCAAGGTCTGGCACCTACTCCTCGGGAAGGGCCCTCCTGGCCTGTCTCCCACACACACAAGCTGGCTGTCCACAGCCCGGCCAGAGCAGGCCAGCATCTGAGCTTCCGTCAAACACCCTGCTCTGTCTCTGAAAACAGAAAAGGCACTGAGGTCCAAGGGGAGTCCGGGCCGGTGGCATGGCCGGGAGCTTGGGAACAGAAAGGACTACACGTGGGCAAGCTGGAGGGTGGCCCTCTTTAACCCAGGCAGCTCCTGGGGCAGCGCCTGGAGTACCCAGAGCCCCTGCTGTCGCTGGGGGGACCCAGAGTGGTTTTGGCTTTCTCCAACTGCCTGATTTCCTTACTCAGCAGGAGACTTTAAACTCGGTAAATAGTTCCCTTTGGTGGAAAACACAAGATGATGGCAACATGAAATTCAAACTTAGGAACAAGCAGGTTGTGGACAGGTGTGAACAGGTATGGGCGTAAGCCTTTGGGTTTACAGGGCACAGGCTCTTGGCTGTGGCATCTCTGGGAATCTCTGTGCCACCCTCAGCTTTGGGGCTCCTTCCCCTGAGCATCCGGACAGCAAGGAGTCATCCTTTCATGAGCATGGCCCTGCTTTCAGGGCTAAGCCGAGACCTGCGCATGGAGCAGGCACCAGCTCCTGACCCAGAAAGAAAGGTGGGCCGTGAGTAGGACGCACAAGAGAGAAACGCCTGAGCCCAGACAGGGAGCTCTAAAACCTTCGCCCTTCCTTTGCCAGCTAGTGTGACAGGCTCCAGTTAGGTGACAAGAGAGGCAGCTATTTGGTCTGTGAAAGGCTTGCAGGTTGAGAGGACAGTGGTGAAGGTGGAGCTTACGACAGGAGTTCGAATCCCTGGGGAAGTGGGGGACACCCCCCACCACCACCACACACAGACAGCTGTCCCCCAGAGAGATTGTGCCACGTCTGGAGCTGCGGGGCAAGCACACACGCGCCCGCCAGAGGCGTCCTGAGAAAAGTGTCCGTGGCAAAAATAATAATTAATAATAAAAATAAACCGGAGGGCGTCAGGAGGAGAGGGTGCAGGACCGGTTACCCAGGTTTGCCCTGGGATTCCCTTAAGGCCTCCTCCAGTTTCTGCCTAAACTTGTCGTATTTCTTCTGCACTTGCTGGATTTTGTCCTGTTCCTCTTTCTCCAGTATTGTGAGGAAGTTCTGGAGCTCGGGGATGGAGAAGGCATCCCACTGGGAGACAAGAGGGATAAGGGGGGGCGGGGGTGGGGGGCACAAGAAAGGAGACAGGTTAGAAGCTGATGTGACCTGTGGGCCTGGCCACCTCCCACTGCACCACCTAGCTCACACCCTCGATTCCTGCAGTCTGCTGCTGCTTGTGGCTGTCCAGCCAGCTCACAGGGAGCACAGTGCAGGTGACAGCAGAAGTGTCCCATGGGCTTTCTAAGCTGTCACCTTTACGAGAGGATTGCCAGGCCATACTCATGTGGAGCCTTTCTCTGGGTAGGCTGGAACCACCAACCTTTCAGTGAGCGGCCAAGCACGTAACCACTGTGCCACCAGGGTTCCTTTGCTCCTGAAGGCTCACGGTGACCCCAAAGGGTGGGGAGGAACCGGGGACTGCCTCCTCTCCCCCGCCTGCTCCTGAGGAGGCAGGAGTAACCAGTGCTCCTGGAGTTTACATTCCTGGCATTGGGCATTTCAGCAACAGAAACCCTGGCGTCTCGTGGCTGTGCCTTTGAGAACTGATCTACGTGTTCCCTGCAGCAGTGAGATGCTGACAGGGGTCCTGGGAAGCTCCCAGCCTGACCCTGTGGCCTGCTTCAGGGTGATCGGCGCCAGGCCCCTAGCCTGCACACGCTGAAGGGCTGGGGGCTGGAGCATAGGACACTGACACAGGAGACCTGTGTCTCATGTCACTCTGGCTTCCCCGGCCTCTGCCTTCTCATCTGCCGTGGGCCTGGTGTCCCCCCCACCCAGGGCCACCAGGGGCAACAATGGAGAAAACCCAACCAGAACTGTTTTGGAAGCTGGCCGGCTCTGGCTGTCTTCTCCCTCCCTGGCAGAGCCAGCAGCAGCCTGGGAGGTTTTTAGCTCAAAGGACCATGAGGTCGATCAGGTATAACCTGCACACTGGAACGAGTCAGCTGACAGCCATTGCAGGCAGGTGGCTTGGACAGCAGAAGAACTAGCACCCCGGGGCCAAGGGCTCCCACTGATTACAACACACGGCAGATGATTCCCCCAAGTCCCAACAGTAACCACGCTGAGTGTGAGCGGTGCTGGGCTGAGGCACTGCCCAGGGAGCCCTACCCTCTGGGCAGCCTGCTTTCACTCAGTTCAAACCTCGGCACTGGACACCGCGTAGGCCCCTGTCCCTGGAGGAGGCAGCTGTTTTGCAGAACGAAAGAAGGGTATCGGGAAAGGACCTCACCCAGTGGCCTCTTGAGGCGGCACCTGGCAGGCTATGCCCTATCTCACAGCAGAAACAGCCGAGCCTGGACACAGGGAATTTCTCAGGCTGCCTTCATGATGAGCCTTCAGCAGTAAGATGCTTCAGGTGCAGCCTCCATGGGCTCAACAGATGGGTCCTGATTGGCTACCCAGGGTGAGTCCAGCCCTTACTTACAGGAACCTTCTAGACCAGCTCTCACTCCTCTTTGCCTTCCCAGAGCCACTCCAGCTGCTTGCCCTGCGTGCCCCAGGGCTGGCCTGTGCCTGCGACCTGGGGGGGGGTGTCCCAGACTCACCTCCACCTCCCCCGTATCGTTCTCCTTCAGCACAAAGCTGAGGACCTCCGTGTCAGGGCCGGCGAGCAAGCGCAGGTGGAGCGGGAAGTCGGCCACCGAGAGTTTCTGGAAGAGCACTGCAAACCAAGAGAGGGGGCTGGGAGCCTGCCTCAGGAAGGGGCGGGTAGAGCGGGGTGGCTACAGCCTGCAATGGCCTTTCTCTCAGCCTAATGAAGTACACATGACAAGAAGTCCAGCAAGACCCCTCAGCGTTTAAATTCCCAATCACAACAATTCCCAATAGGTCAGGCAGGGCGGATTCTCCCTATTACACAGATTCAGAAATGGGGGTTCCTGAAGTCCCGGATGGGATGAGCAGGCGCCCAGCATCTGTGTGGGGCCGAGGGCCACGTGGACGACTGACCCTGAGAGCACCCACTCCTCCCGGGCAAGCCTGGCCATGGCCCTGGGTCGTCGGGGAAGGTAGCTCCTGGCTGGGAGCTTGCTCTCATACCTTGCCCATCCTTGTGTATCCGCTTAAAAAGTGCAAACTTCTGGGGATTGTCCACGACCATGAACTTCTTGAGCAGCCCCTGGATGACCTCGCTGACCGTGGTGGTGCTGCTGATGTGCAGCTGCTTGATGGCATCGAGTGGCAGGTAGAAGGATGTCCGCTTGTCCGTGGTGGCCGCCAAGTTCACCTCCTTGATGGCATCGTAGATGGACTGGGGCCGGATCCCGGCCGGCACTGTCACTGGCCGCCGCAGCTTCAAGTGCACTTTGATGAAACCCGTGTAGGTGCCGTCTTCACTCTGCCGGGGGAAGGGGTCCATGGGGTCAGGGCTGGATTCATCTTACCTGACCACCTCTACTCTTCCGGCCCCTGGGGCTGGAGATGCTGTTCCTAGTGTAGACTGCCATCCCAGTGAGCTCCACCCCCTTCCTTCCTGACTCAGGCACACCTGTATAGGGTTTATTGCCTGCCCTTGTCTGGAGAGGGACCTCAGGGGGGAGGGGACAATACAAAGGCCTTGGGGGTGTGAACCAAAGAGGTCCTGAAGGTGGAGAGAGACCCTATTGTCCCCAGGGGGCCAGGAGAAGCCTGGGTACCCAGCAACCAAAGCGCTTTGAGGGCCCCAAACCTCCAGTCACCAGGCGGACACTGATATCCCCAGGGAAGCCCATTCTAATAGGATCCCCAACTGATTTGGTCTATGCCCCTTTTCAGGGGGAAAAAAAGTTACTCCATAATTTAAAAATGTTTATACAATCACCTTAAAATCTAGGATAAAGTGTTGATGTCTGCTTCTGTAGCCACCCTGGATCATTCCAGCACCCCCAGGGCATGTATTGCCCACCTTGGGGACTATTCATCTAGAGTGTGCCCTCTTTGGTTCACACCCCCCCCCCAAATATCTCTCTTGGTCCCTGCCCCTGGGGTCCCTCTCCCTCTCCAGGCTGGGGCAGGCAGGGTCCGCACACAGCTCTCTGGGCATGAGGTAGCCTCTTGTGTCTTTTTCTAGAGAACCCACAGGCAGTAAGACTTAAACCCGTGGCCATTTGCAAGTGGATTATCAGCCCACCTGGTCCACACAAAATGTCCTGGTGGCACAGTGGTTCCGAGTTGGGCTGCTAACTGCCCCCAGCAGTTCAAAATCAGCAGCTGCTCCGCGGGAGAAAGACTGGGCTGTCTACTCCCATACAGTTACAGTGTCGGAAACTCACAGGGGCGGTTCCACCCATGAGTGGGCTTTGACTTGATGGCAGTGAGTCTGTCTGTGCGTTTTAGCTCACACAGGAGGCCTGGGGACACACAGTGGTGTAAGCATCGGGCTACTAATGGAAAGTGCTTGGAACCAACCAGCTACTGGTGGGGAACGGCTGCAGCCTCGGGAACCTTGTGGGGCAGCAGTTCTACGCTGTCCTACAAGGTCGCTTGGGTTGGAATGGGACCGTGGCACTGGGCGGCATAAATGGTTGGCACTGGGCCATGATCTAACTGAAGAAAGGCCTGGAGATTGACTTCAGGAAAGAGTACTGCCAAGAAAATCCTACTGAGCAAGTCTACTCTTAGCAGGGCGAGGCCAGGAAGAGCCAGTTGCCGCCAAGCACCAGCAGGGGGCGGGGTTCTTCTAACATTTCCTCCCCTCCCGGTTTGAAGCCGGGCCGCAAAGTGGGGTGCCCTGTCTCCCCAGCACTGGCACGATCTGCGGAGCCCTCCGCAGACGCAGCAACTGTCCACCCCAGGAAGGGAAGGAGGAGGAGCGGCCGACTCTCCTAGAACCCTGAGAACCTAGCCATGCCAGGCTCTCGGCCACGGGTGTCATCGAATTCCTGCAAGACCTTGGGCAGATGGACATCGCGCACCAAGGCTCAACGAAGTTAAAGTTCCCCATCCTTGATCCTGCTCTAAAGCCCAGTCTACTTCCCTAACGCTCCAGCTCCCACAAGCTGGGAGGGGTCTGCAGGGGGTGGCGGGTGGGGAGGCCGAGAAGCAAGGGAGAGCCCAGCGCTGAAGGGTGGGGCTCGCTGGGCTAGTGGGCGGAGCCTCACGCAGTGGGCGGGGCCACGCTCACCAGCTTCATGCCCAGGCAGTTCTTCTCGCGGGTGTTGTAGCTCTCTATCTTCTGCTTGATCTCCTGCAGCGTAGGCGGCCTCCGCGGCTCCTCTGCAGGCTTACAGACATTCTGCAACACACAGAGGTGGGGAGGGTGCACTGTGGCTATCAGGCCTCCGAGGGCAACGGCCACCAACCAAACCGAGCCCGCTGCCTGCCCGAGGGCTTCCAAGGCTGTACATGTTTCTGGAAGCCGGCTGCTTCATGTCCTAATTCCTCGGAGCAGCTGGTGGGTTCGAATCGCTGATCTTTCGGTTAGCTTAACCCACTGAGCGATCAGAGCTCCGGAAAGCCTCTCTGCCTGAGAAGTGAGCACGGGCCCCACCCGGCGAAATGCATGGGCTCAGAGTGAGAACGAGAACATCCAGTCCCACCTGTGCTCTGGCTTAGGCCTGCCACCCATGGGTGAGCAGCATCACCCGCTGTGCGTCAGTCTCCCCGGCTGTGGCAGGGACCAGCATCGGAGTACAGTGCCCGCTCCCACACGCTGATGTGGAATCAGACTAGGCAGAGCTATGCTGGCTTACAGAGCTATATTGGTTTATGGAGGGTTGCTATGGAAATGCTTCCAGATGCTACAGGAGATGCAGAGAAATGCGGGCCAGGGTCCATCTCAAGGAGCTGACTGTGAAGCTGGAGGGTTCCGTGTGAACCCATGGTGCCAGCGCCCACTGAATGGGAACGGCCAGGCCACAGAGGGCCACGGGCACATGGATATCATGCGTGCCCTACATCCCTGCCAGGGTTCTTTGCAGATAGTAAGAAACAGATGCATGCTCATCAATGAGTGATGAACTAGTGGGGATGACAGGCTGAGTCCGCAACAGTTATCAAGAGATAAACCTCCTCTCCAGGGGCATGGACGGTCCCTGGGTGACACCAGGCTGCTAACCTAAAACTTGGTGGCTCGGTTCCATCTAGCACTGGTGCGGAATAAAGGTCAGACGAACCACTTCCGCAAAGGAAAAACCCTGTGGAATTCCAACACGTGGGTCACCCAGAGTCAGACGCGCCGCGATGGTACGGGGGTCACTGGTTACTGTGGTGATTGGCCACACAGGCAGCCAGCGTTCACTTAGCACCAGAGGGAGCTGGGGAGCACTCACGGCTCCTCACGGTGGGGCATGCTGGGTTACTAACTGCAACGTCAGCAGTTCAAAACCACCAGCCACGCTATAGTAGTGTGATCCTGTCCTACAGGGTCACGAAGAATCAGCTCCATCACAGTGAGTGTTTCTGAAAGGTGCCTGGCGTTCATGATCTCACTGAATCTCTTCCAGAGAGTCTGTGACCCCACCCCACACCCCACCCTACCGTGAGACAACTGAGTGACGGAGAGGCGGTGTTCAGAACTTGCCCTAAAGCCCCTCCCACAGTTAGAATGTGAAAAACCAAATGAGACTCCTGGTCCGTCCTGCTGTCCAAGCCCACTCAGCATGTGCCTGATAATGGGAAATCTAGCAGACTCGGGGCGGATCAGCATTCTCCTTTGGCAAAAGGGGACACCGAGGCCCAGGGAGGCCGTGATACCTGTGCAGCCCAGGAGGGCTCTGCCCTGCCTCTCGGACGCTGCCTGCCGAGGTGTCTGAGCTTGGTGGCGGAGCTGAGACCGTGTCATGTAAAACTGAACACGAGAGGATACCCAGAGCAGGGCCAGCCCCGACTTCTGCCCGTCAGCCAGCAGGTGGGGTGAACACGTCACATCAAACAGTACCCCATCACTTCTTCCCCGCACGTTGCGTCCCACAGAGATACCTGGTTCAGGCCCGTGGGCAAGAGAGGAGCCTGCCCTCTTTCTCCATCTCCAGCAGCACAGTGCCTCCTTCCCCACAGAGCCCTCTCTGTGCTCTTCCCTCCGGGGTCCCCGATAACAACCGCTCTGGGCTGGGTACGTCCACATGGCAAGCTGCTAACCACAGGGTTGGCGCTTCAAACCCACCAGCGGCTCTGAGGGAGAAAGACGGGACTGTCTGCTCCTGTACAGCTAGAGTCACGGTCCAGGAAACCCTACATAGGCTCGCCCTCAGTCCCCATCGGCTCGATGGCAGGGGGGGTTCTCTCATTTTACAGAGTAGACCGTGGAGGCTCAGAGGTTAAGATACACGACCTCGGTCCCACCACCAAGAAGTAGCCAGGTGGGGGGGACTGGGGCCAAGTCCACCCAAGTCTGGGGCTCACACTCATCTAAGTTTGCACACAGAAAGAGAGTTAAGTGAGGAAAGGCAATTCCAGAAGCTCCCGGAGGTCTGGACCAGACAGTAGACCTGAGGCTGCAAAAGGCCTCCTTCCGGGGCCGGTTCTGGACACTGCGGGCGTCATGGCTACCTCTGCCTAGTGCTTTGCTTCCTTCCTGTTCCGCTTTCGATCAGCAGATAGACCCACAGATTCTCTTCCTTTCCCACCACAAACCTGGGGACGTGATGTAAGTGACCACAAGCACCCCCGCCTTCCAGGGCTGACGCAGGAGAAGATCCAAAGAAGTCCGGGACGCCTGGGGAGGAGCCTGTCTGGGAGGCCTCAAGCCCGTGTGTGGCCTGGAATGCCAGCACCCAGGTCCGGTGGCTGCTGCCCACACACAAGCTGCTGTGAGATCTGCCCCAGGATGGGGTGAATCACCTCCCAACGTTGGCCAGCCAGCAAGCCCTGCCCTCGGGGCTCACTGCCCTGCTTCCCGTGGTGGAGTCGTTCAGACACTGGAGTCTGTAACAGCATCACTGCCTGGCTCCAGCCCCAGGTGCAGCTGTCACTGGTCTGGGTCAGGGGTCGGCAGACAATTGAAATATTATTCGAGAGCCACACACGATACTCTCACAAATGAATCGCCGTTACCTGAATACTATCCTTCACATCTGACGTCAGAGTCGCATGTACGCAACTTGCACTCTTGACAAGCCCTGGTCTGGGGGAGAGCCAGGGCAGGGGGTTCCAGCACTCCTATGTGTGGCTCAGTTTGAGAACTGGCAGAGGGCCATCACTAGCAAGTCCAGGGCCCCCTCCAGCTGCGAAGAAGGAACACTTAGGCGGCCGTGTGGGGCACCCCAGTTGCCCAGCATGGCCTACAAACAAGGCAGTGTGCGCTCCCTGGACAAGATCAGGAAAGTCATCAACAGAGGGCAGTGCGGTTGCTGTGTGCTGCTGAGCCACCTTGGGGACAGGACCCAACTGCCCATAGGGATTCCGAAGCTTTATGGAAGCGGATGGTCACATCTTTCTCCTATGGGGTGGGGGTGGGGGGGAGTGTCTCACACTGCCAACCTCTGGGTTAGCAGCCAAGCACTTCACCATGGCGCCATCAGGGCGCCTTGTGGGTGAGGCAGAGACTACCACCTGCTAGTTTCTCAAGCCGTCAAGAGAAGGATAGGCGCTGGCCTGGGAGTGCGATGCTTCAGACTGGGTGGCCACTGCCTTGTCTTCCGGCATGGCCCAACATGGAGGTGGAAGGGGGACCTTTATTGTGATCGACAAACATAGGTCCAGGCTGGCAGGGGTCTCTCCTGCGGGGCAGCACATGTGCTGCAAAATTGATCTGCTTGGATGAATCCCCTGGCATGGGCACATGGCTCAGCCGTCTTCCCCTTCCCTCTCCCACTTATACTCCCATGGCCTGTGAAGACGAGCTCCCCCCTCTTGTGTCCACAGCCATGGAGAAGGGCTGCCTCTGCGCTTAGCTCTCAGGTATTGGGCCACAGATAGATGGGGAGCGTGGGCTGGGTGCTGGGGCTTAGGACAGAGCTCTACCTCCCACGGCTGGCAGAGCAAGCCTGGAACTTGCCCATTAAACTGCCTTTCAAATACAGCCTGCCTGCTCTGCAAAGGATCCCATTAGAAGCGCCCGGAGGGGGTGGGGGGGTAAGTGACACCACACTGAATAAGGAGGGCCAAAGGAGAACGGACGCATCTGAAGACTCGCCGCTGCTGGTGAGGAACACGGCGAACACCAGGGACAGCCGGAAGAACAGAGCTGCCTGGGAAGAAGCACAACCCGAGTCCTCCTTGGATGCGAGGACGCTGAGACGTTACCTTAGGTACTCTGGACGCGTTCTCAGGAAAGAACCGTCCCTGGAAAAGGACATCGCAGCTTGGTCCAGTGGAGGGTCAGTCGGTGAAAAAGAGGACACCCCTCAACAAGAGACAGTGACACGGTGGCTCCCACAGTGGGCTCATGCCCAACATGTGCGAGTGTGTTGCAGGACCGGGCACACCTGCTTTCTCCCATACACGTCACTCTCTGTCCTTTTCTCGACTGCCTCAGCTTCTACCTTCCTGCACCCCGTTTTCCACATACGTCGCCTGTCTGTCCGGCTGTTTGCTGTTCCCAGGCTGCTGGGACAACACACCACCCATTGCATGGCTTCTAGCTACCGAATCCCATTCCCTCCCAGGTCTAGAAGCCCAGAGCCAACACTTCCTCCAAAGGCTTTGAGGAAGATCTCTCCCTGCCTCGTCCAGTTCGGGACCACTGCTGTTCTTCAGCTTGGGGCTGCATCCCTCCCATCACTGCCTCCTTCTTCCTGTGGCCCTTCCTCTCCGGGTTGCCCTTGCCGGCCCCTTCCAAGACCCTCACATTGGATTTGGGGCCCATGCTGACCTCATCTCAGTCCTTACCTTAATCACATCTGCAAAGACCGGATTCCAAATGTGGTCACAGGCGGAGGTTGCAGATGGACGTGACTTGGGAGGGACACTCCTCACTTATGAGCCCTTAGGAGATCTCTCTGTCCATCAGGGCCTGACTCACGGCCCTCTTGGGCCATG
The DNA here is from genome assembly GCF_050624435.1 of Tenrec ecaudatus. Classification (NCBI taxonomy): domain Eukaryota; kingdom Metazoa; phylum Chordata; class Mammalia; order Afrosoricida; family Tenrecidae; genus Tenrec; species Tenrec ecaudatus. The sequence continues at coordinate 224,846,840 of NC_134530.1, read as the reverse complement.
CCAACCCTGAAGGACCGCAGTGCTGACGCTGGCGAGGAGGCCTCTCTGTCCCAGGGAGGCGCGCCCCGGGCCCTGCTCAGCTCGTCCTGCAGGGCCCAGCTTGTCCCCAGAGAACTCGGGGAGAGATGTTGTCCTAGGGTGCTCATCACACAGGGGAAGAGCTGAGGCCCAGGAAGGCTCAAGCTCCCAGCGCCCTTCCAGCATGTCCATCGGCATCTCCGGTGTGAGTCTGCATGGAGACCATTTCTCTGGGTGTTCTTCCGAATGAACTGACCCTCCTTCATGGCACAGCTCACTCTCTGTGTTGGCGGGGAGGTGGGGCAGGGGGTACTGAGCACACTCCTGGGGCGTCAGTTGCCCTACTCCACCTCACGATCTCCCCAGGTGTGTCAGAGGGAAGAAGTTCACTAGGCCTTACTTACAAGGCACCTCAGGGTGTGTTCGATGCCCCAACCTGCTTGTCCCATCCAGAGCCCATACTGCATAATTAGGCTCCTGTGAGTTCCCCCTGGCCCACAACTTTCCCCCATGAACCATCTCTGACCCACAGCAACCTCCCCACACGCGTGCCCTTCTGTTCTGGTAGAGCTCTGAGGCCTTCATTCCCACACGGAGAGAGGCACTGCCTTCCCGGAATCTGATTTCTGTGGCGAGTCCCATTTCTGGTGTTCTCCTGCGGCTGGTTAATGGGCCTCTCCGGCCTGCAGTCTCACGTACAGCACCTTTCCGCCAAGCAGACGAAGATTCTGTCCCTTGATTGCTACTCTCTGTACTCTGCCAGCTTCTCAACCCGGAGGCAGAGCTGGCTGAGGGGGATGCGGTGGGCAGCCAGGCTCCCTCCCGGCTCCCCACCACCGCCCACAGCCTTCTGATTCTTGTTGCCCTGAAGCTGCAAATCCCTGCCTGTCTGGGCCCTCGCCGCTAATATTAAACCCGCTCCTGCCAGGGCCTACAGTCATAGTCTGTAATTATATACTACTTTTATTGTTTAATTATTGTTTCTCGTGTGTTAATTCCGTTTCCCCAGTTAGCTGCTCCCTGGAGGGAGAGAGAGCCACACTTCTTGGGGGACCCTCCGTCCCCCCTCCCCAGTGCTAAGGCCTCACCTCCAGCTCTGGGAACAGAAAGGCAAGGCCACCAAGTGACCTGTGACCTCCAGGGAGCCACTTCCCCCCTGGGGGCCTCAGGTTCCTGTCTGTGAAATCACGAAGTGAGAGTGGGCCAAGTGTAGCCCCCCTGCCCCCCCCCCCTGCAGCACTAAGACTTTTTAGCAGTGAAACGGGGTGGCTTTTCACCCCGGCTTCCTCTTCTGGTTCAGAGAATTGGGCGTGGGGATGGGGGCCCAGGGGCAAAGGGGTACGTCTTTTGCAGCCAGAATAATTGGCCCTCTACAGAGGTTCCTGAGAGCGCCCTGAGCTCCCAGATCCATTTCTCCTCTCCTGCTTGCCTTGGGCTTCCTCTCCTTGGCAGCAAGGCCCGCGCACCACAGCCAAGCCCAGGAGGCCTGTAACCTTAACTCACCGCTCCAGAAACCCAAACCAAACACACCCGGAAGCCAGTCAACAACAGCCTGCCCCACATTTCCTCTTTCTCAGCTCTTAGCACATCCGGTGGCAGCAGGCCTTTTTGCCCCTTCCTTGGGGGGAGAGCCATCTCCAGGCCCATGCCGGCGGGGAACCACTGGTGGGAATGACCCCCAGCACCACTGGAATTCCTTCAGGCCTGCCTGAGATGCAATGGGATGCTCGGAAGGTCAGGGGCAGGCGCCCATCTGTCTGGGCTGGGGCCTGGCCCCATTTGAGATCAGGGGTGCCCTTTCACTGGGTCCCTGGCAGATGGGGAAGAGGAAGTCCCAGGGCGGCTCCTACTTCTCATGGGGTCTGTCTGGGATGGCTCCCCCCAGCCACACCCCTGGCAGTGAGGGGCTCTTCCTACCAGTCAGTCCCTCCCTGGAGCTGTCCAATGTCCCAGCCATAGATAAGAGGGCTGGAGATTCCCTGATGGGTGGGGTTTTTCCCTAAAGGTTATTCCTAGCAGAGGAAGGGAGGGGCTCCACGCCTTTGCCCTGCCCATGTGGAAGTGGTGCAGGGGAGGGGTAGGCTGGGAAAGAGACACACCCCTACTGGAGATGAAAGGGAAGGGGTGGAGTCCAGTCCTTGGGAGCCCCTGGGGTCTCCTGTAGGAGAGGTGCAGGAGCATAGCATCAAAGGGCTCTCCGGACCAGATTGGCTCCGGGCCAGCACCAGATTGGCTCCAGGTGATTGGCAGGTGTGCGATGGAGGCCAGATGAGACTCCCTGAGGGAGGCATGTGGGGCGGGAGAGGACATTGGGCTCCACTGAGTGCCTGCTCTTCGTGGTGGTCCTTTCAGTCTAGCAACAGAGGTGGACCCTCTGAGTGGGTCAGCACCTAGGCCCCAGAGCTCCCTTGGGAGGCCAGAGGGGCCTGGATCCAAGCTCTGGCTGAGCCTCGACATCACAAGCAAATGGCCCACAGGGAGGAGGTGTGCTTGGGGTTCCTGTCCTAGATCTGGGTTCCTCTCCCGCACGGCCCATTGAGGAAGGGCTGTGCCTGTCCCCTGCTCACTCATCTTCCCTGCTGGACACAGAGTCCGTACGTACTCCAGGCCTTTGCACACGTGGTCCTTTGCACACGGGGGCAGTCAATCCCACTGGGACTCAGAGTCCTTCTGCCTGAGAGATGCATAGAACAGGTCTCCTTGACATCATTGTGGCACTGCTACTGGGTGTCATGGAGCTGGTTTTTGACTCATAAGGACCCCACTCCACACCCTCCCCAGGACAGAGTAGGAATCTCTAAATTGTGATCTTCATGGGGACAGATCTTTCTGGAGCCACTGGGTAGCTCCAAATGGCCCACCTTTTGGCTAGCAGCAAGCATTCAACCTTTGTCCCAGCAGGGCGCCTCTGAAGTGGAGATTCCAAGGGGATCACACATCAGCAAGACACCAGCTGCTCCCAGGGAGAAAGAGGAGGCTTTCTACTCAGCAAAGAGTTACAGCCTCAGAAACCCTCCCGGGCAGCCCCCACTGTCCTGTCACCATGAATCAACCCTACCGGGCAGCAGTGAAGCTATGTTTAAAGCAGCAGTGTCATCCTGCCCTCAGCGGCCATTCATCTGGGAGGACCAAGGAGCATTTGGACCGCAGTCTGTGTGAGCCAGCTTGTCCTGAGCCTTCATCCCACCAGGCCCTCCCGCCCAGGGACCCTGGATGATTTCCATGGGCCCCAGTTTGCCTTTAGGACAATGGCCCTTCTCCCATTACACATCTTTTTATGACTACATTGGTATCAAGACAAATATATTCTCCTATATTAAAAAATAATCTTTAACCTAAAAGGTTTTTTTTTAATTCTTGCGAGTTTTGGATGAATGGCAATGCTTTTGACGGCTCCTAGAGCCGTGTGGGCCGTGCTTCCAGTTGACAGAATACAGGCAGGGCAGACCACCATCGAGGCTGGCCTGGACTGGGGGGTTCCTGGGATGCCAGGCTCTCAGAGCTAAAAGCGAGGCACGTCCCAGCCCAAGCAGGCCGGCGGACCACCACAGCCTTAGGAGACCCCCTTCCTTGCAGGCTCATGTGCTCCTTTAAAAACAGCACCGTGCATCCATCCTGAGTTTGCTCGCTGGCCCCCACTCTCCCCCGGGCCAGGCTGTGGCGTGGGGTGCACTTGCCCTGCTGCCTCTGAGGGTTATCACACCATCCCTGCAGCTTGAGCCCAGGGCAGGGACTCTGCCTGGTTCCCTAATGGGGCCCGCACACAGGAGGGCCTCGGTGAACATGTGCTTGATACATGAAACGAAGCCCAGAGAAGTAATGACGAGAGTGTTTAAAAGAAAGAAACACCGCAAGCTCAAAGCAAACACAGGGAAACGGAAGGCTTCCCGTTTGGTACAAGGGTCTTGCAGGAGGTCTGCAGGCCTAGTCCACAGCTCAGAGGTAATGAGGAGACAGCTGCTGGTGAGATTAGTCCCCCCAGAGTCAGCCCCTGGCTCGCAGTGGCCCCATGGGCAATAGACCAACATGTTGTCCAGCCCCATGATCGGGTGCGGATCAGACTGCTGTGTCCGCAGGGTTTTCACCGGCTGAGTTTCAAAAGCAGAACGCCAGGCCTTTTTTCCTAGAACCTGCCAGTCTGGAAGCTCCAGGGAAACCTCTTCAGCCTCAGGGCAGTACACAGGCCCAATGACAGATGAATGGTGGCAAAGCAGAGGGAGCACCAGCCGGGGACTGAATCTGGGTGTCTGGCACAGAAGGGGAGAATTCTAATTGGGACTGCCCCTGTCCACCGATTTGTGAGGGGAGGTGACTCATCTCCCCACCCCTTTCTGCCATCATCTCCCCTGGCTTTCAGGAAACCTTCTTTTCAGCTTAGAGGTCTATGATGGGGGTCCAGGCAGAACTCGTGTCCCCCATCCTACTGAGAAGGGCCCACAGGAATTTTCCCCTGAGAAATATTCTCTCACTCCCTAAAAAGTTTCACAGGTTCCTGGCGGTTGAACAGAATGGGTGACACTGGGGGCTGCCAATCGCAAGGTCACCAGTTTGAAACCACCAGCTGCTCTCCCAGAGGAAGATAAGGCTGTCTACTCCTGTAAAGACTTCCAGTCTCGGAAACCCACAGGGGCAGTTCTACCCTGTCATGCAGGGTCGCTGTGCGTTGGCACTGACTGGAGGTCAGCGAGTTTGGGGTTTTTAGCGGGTCTTTCTTGATACTGGTGTCCCTCCTGCATCCACCTCCCCCCATTCCCCTCTCTCCTGCACCCCAGACCTGACCAGTCAGCCTGAGGAGCCCTGACAGAGTCTGCCCCACACTCCTGGGCCCGACCCGTCCTGGAGGTGATGTCTGCAGCTCCCCACTTGTCCTTGAATTAAAGGCCTTTCTAACAACGGTGCCGTGCGTGCCCCAGTTACAGCGCTGGATTCCCCGAGGGTGGCAGTGAGGGTAGGATACAACCTGTCTCCTCCATTAGAACATCACACCCTTTTGTCTCTGTATGCCCAGAGCCCCCCATGTCTCAGTGCTGTGCAGTGAAGTGGGGAGCGGATGGGGGGCAGCTCCCAGATGGCAGACTCTCTGAAGACTCCTTCAGAAGCAGCAGTTAAAGTCCCCGAGGGTTGGGGCACCAGCTGGTCTTGTCTGGTCCCCTTAAAGTTGGGCATTGGTCTTACTTTCTACATAAGGAGTTCAACCCCCTATTCCTACCCTTCTAAGCATGTTGACCAACCTCATCCCAAGACCCCCTGGGGAAGGGTCTTTCCAGAGGCCAGACCATGCTCCTGCCAGGTGAACAGAGAAATGGCTCAAACCCAGGGCTGGCCTGGGCAGCCCTGCCCTGCTCCCGGAAGCTGCTACAGCCAGGCAAGGACCCTAGGGGAAATGTCTTCTCTGAGCCTCCCAGGAGGAGCTCTGGTGGCACAGAGGTTACTTGTTAGGCTGCTAAGTGCAGGGTCAGCAGTTTGAAACTACCAGCCGCTCTGAGGGAGAAAGATGAGGCTTTCTACTCCCATAAAGAGTTACAGTTGAGGGAAATCCCAGTCCCAAAGGTCACAGTGAGTCGGAATGAACGCAATGTCAGTGAGTTTGGTGTGTGGGATTTTGGGGGCTCCCTGGGGTGGGGACACAGACAAGAGAGGCACAAAATCCTGGGCATAGACACGTGGAAGGGGCTTCAGGATGAACTGGTCCCACCACCTTGCAGAGAACCTGAGCTGTGAGGAGTTCGCAGGCCTTCCTTCCAGACCCTGGCCGGAGGTTCTCCCTCCAGTCTGGGCCGGTCCCGGTTTAGAGAGCCCCCTCTGGCTTCCCAACCTCCTATGGCCCTAGAGGGAAGGCCAGCGAAGCAAGAAGGGAAGTCTAGGGGAGCAGTTTAGCAGAGCACCCTGTCACTTCTTTCTCCTGCAGACCAGATCACAAGGGGGATGTCTGAGCTGTGGCTGACAATTTGACCCAAAGTTCTCATTGCTGGAGGGGGGCCCCAAGTCCCCAGGCTGGCAACCAGCTCATGTTGGGAGATTTCACAGGCCTGAGGCCCTTCTGGGACAGCTCAGCATTCTTTTCCCACCCCAGTGACTCGGGAGGTTGAGGCAAGCAGGAAGGGAGAATGACAAATGATAGGTAGGCAGGGTCAAGCCAACAGGCGACCAGCCCCCACCTCCTCTCGTGCCCAGGCCTGCTGCACCTCTCCTGACAGCGGGAGCTCTGGCTAATTGAATCTTGCAGGGCTGGCTGGGGGACCATCCACCCCGAGGTGTTCCTCTATGTGTCCCTGCCCACCACCATGGGGGGGCCCATGGTCCTGGCTCTTCTGCTGGAAGGAGAACTGACTGACTGCAGTTGGTGCTCACAGGGGCTGCCACTTTCTAAGCCACACAGACCCATGCCAGACGGCCTGTCTCTCCTCAGGATATCCCAGAATGCGGTGACACCAGCGGAGAGGCAGGAGAAGTGGGGCAGCTAAGGGAGACGAGGTGCGCTTTCAGGGTGTCCCCGAATTCTCTCTGCAGTCGCTGCTTCCTCTGGTGAACTGAAGGGGAGAATCCTGACAAACCGGGAAGCCCTCCACCCACCCCACCCCCATCCCAAGGTTGGAGGCCCCTGGCCAGGCATCTGTGTGCCCTGCAGGGCTGCCCGGGAGCCTTCTATCAGTCAGCGTACCTCCTGAGGCCGTGAGCATGCTGGAGCGGGCGCAGTGACCAAGACAGACACCGTGGCCATGGGGTGGACAGTCAAGCAGGGAGACATTGCAGGAATCAACAAGCACAGGGAGGTGGGAAACAAAGGCTGACGGAGCAGGGACCTAGGCCTGGGGCCCCTCCCACTGCCCGGGTGTCGGGTGGGGTTGCTGGCTGGTGCAATTAGCCCAGATGCTCAACTCCTCCTGGAAAGGAGGTTGGTTAGATCCTGGAAAGGGGAAAAGAGGAGCCGATACCAAGGGCTCAAGTAGAGGGCAAATGGATGGATGGATGGATGGATGGATTGTGATAAGAGTTATAGGAGCCCCCAATAAAATGATTTTAAAAACAAAACAAAAAACCCTGGGAAATACAGGGAGGAGTGGTGTGGGTGTTATTTCATTGAGGGGGGCACTGAGTGAGATGAGCTAGAATGCGTCTGCACCTTTGGGTGTCCAGCTGATGGCCTGCTCTGTAAGCCTTCACCCGTACACAAGAGAAAGTCTTTAGAGGAAAAAGAAGAGAGGAAGGCCTGGCTGTCGGCTCCCAAAGGACACAGCCTGGAGAACTCTATGGAGAGGGGCTTCTAGGCTGCCCCCGCGGGGTCACCGTGAGTTGGGACCCCTCCATGATGACTGGCCCGGTGCTGGGGAGACGGGGTTCTCACTCATCTGCAGCATCTGGTCAGGGGCTGTCTGCGGCCATCACTGACCTGACTGGGGAGACTGGGTCGAGACTGCCCCACTTTGCCCTCCTTCTCTATAGGCATCTACCTGGGGGTCCTGGGCTCACCTGTTGACAGGCTTGAGACCACAGACCTGGGCAGGGCGAGGAAGGCTCCTGGGTGGTTGTGATGGGAGGGCCAGGCTCTCTTTTTCAGCAACACCCTGTCCCTTCTCCCCCCCCCCCCCACCGATTGTGTGCACCCTGAGAGCGGCCCTGCTCTGGCAGGTCCCTCAGGTAGATGGTGCCACCCCTCAGGCCCTCAGAGAAAGCACTGCGCAGACTCAGACTCTGCCTGAGCCCAGAGGTGGCCTGAGGAGGGAGGGCAGGGTTGGCAGACATCCACTCTGGTCCCTCCATGTTGGGGATTACAGGGAGCTGATCCACCAAGGGGCCCTGTGTTCAGGGCCCTCCCACACAGCAAAATTCCTGTGAGCAATGGCACGCCAGACAGGCCACTGGGCGACTGTTCCCAGTGCTGCCAGTAGGTGCTCCTATGGTCTGCTTGCTACCTATTCTGAATGACACCCCTGGGTCCCAGGGTGGACAGGCTGTTGGGGGCTGCTCACTGTACGCAGGGCAGGCAGCAGAGGTGGGAAGGACAGAGCACAATGGGCAGAACGCAGATCACCACCAGGAAGCCGAGAGGTGTGTGTACAATACAGAGTATCTCAGAACCGAGGCCACGTATGAGCAAACCCCATTGCCAACCCTCCAGCTGGCACCACCCCTTAGGGCCAGGAAGTCAGCCCACAGGCTCTGGGAGGAGCATGCAGCTGCCCTGTTCAGTGGGCTGCAGAGGCACAAGCGGCTCCCCAGCAGCACCTGCCGCCACCACTGGGGGCGGCTCCCTGCAGGACAGGAGACAGGAGGTTCCACAGAGGTGCAAGCAGGCTGACTCCTGAAGGTAAGGTGCGCAGGATGGGGCTCACGCCAGTTAACGGGTCCCTGCTCCAGGGAAGAGTAATTTTCTTGGTGGCCCTCATCCTGGTGGCCTGGGCTTTCTCTGGAGCTGCAGAGCTGGGGCGATGGTAGAGCTTGCTGCTCCTCCCCTGCCTACGGGGGTTCCTCTCAGCACTGTGCTGGCTCCTCTAACAAGCAGGGGCTCAGAGCTCAACTTGTGATGATGAAACCTGTCTTCCTGACTGGTTATGATGTAGCTGTGTGTGTATGTGTGTGTGTGTGTGTGTGTGTGTGTGTGTGTGTGTGTGTGTGTGTCCCCTCCTAAAACAATGGGGAGCAAATGACTTCTAGCATCTACATCGCCTGACCAAGGACACCATTCTCAGGGAACTGCTGCCAACATGGGGCCACTTGAGTGAGTATCTCTGGGCCTCGGGGCCCCAGATAACTCTAAGATCAGCAGGCTGGGAAGGCCACTTAGGTATCAGGAGTGCAGGCTTTGGCGCGAGAACGCAAAGCCCCACCCGTTGCCATGCCCACTCAGAACACAGCCCTGCTCCCTGGTGTAGCCTGGATGGAAGCCGATCGCCGTGCACACCGACCAGTGTATCTCAGCCTGTAGCACCGTGTGCCCCACGCCCAAGCTTCCAGGCACAACTGGGTCCAGATCCCGGATCTGCCACTTCCCACTGTGTGACTGTGGTAGTTATATCTGTCGCCAATTTGAGAGGATTACGAGGGAAGGGGTGGAGTCTATCCTGTCAATCAGTGTATAGCCAATGAGGCTTCTGTGTGGGCATGGTCTTCCCCTGAGGATTCTGGGAGTTGCTGTCTTTTTTCCTCCTTGGCGGCGGGAGACACTTCTCTCTTTCTCTGCTCACTCCCTGAGAGTCGCTCTACTGACAAGACACAAGGCACATGGCATAGAGCACATGACAAGACCCCATGCCCTGGGAACTGGAGGAGCCACGAGAAGACTCCTGAGAGCGCTGAGATGCTTCTACTGCCACTGGATCCACAAGACTTTGCACCCACTGCCCTGCATTTGGCATCATTGCACGTGTTGTGAGAATCTGAAGAGGACTTTATAGATTGGTATCAGACATATGGGCTAGTATTGGACTTATGGGCGTGATTAGGATTGGGCTGGGCTGTTTTCTCAATATTCAACTGCTCTTGTATATAAAGCTCTTTCCTAACCATATGAGAGTGTCCATGAATTTGTTTCTCAAGCCTACCCTGACAAACACAGTGACCCCAGAGCGTGGACCCCATCTGCGCCTCACTGTGGGGCGTGAACAGTGACAGTGACTACTGCACCCACCTTGGCTAGGTGTCTCGAGGATCAGATGAGTCTGCACTGGGGACACATGCAGAACAGTGCCCGACACCCCACCCTTCCCCCCAGAACCCCAACCAGGGCCAAGAAAGCCAAACCCACAGCGATGAACTATGAGTATGACTGCCACACATGCTAACCCTCTCCCTGCACAGCTCCAAGTCCTGCTTCTCTTTGAGTGCCCTGCCTACCCCCCTAATCACGAGCCCAATCTCAAACCCCAACCCTGTCAGTCAGTTCAAGGCCCACCGGTGGCTGTGTCAAACTCCAGGTGTCTCAGGCTCTCTGATCCTGAACCTGGCCTGGCCTCCACAGACCCTCGCCGCCTCTGGGGGGACAGCTCTCCCCTCATCACCCAGGAAGAAGGGCAGCTTGGGGATGCAAGCATCCTCTCCAAGGGCGCGTGGCATGGAGCCTCGGGACCAAGGGTCCCCAGGCCCAGCCTCAAGCTCCAGGGAGGTCCTGGGACCCCAAGCAGTGTGCCCTTGCTCAGGCCCTCCAGGGACCAACCCAGCATGCTCAAATCCACCGGCAGCGCCAAACAGCAAAATGTCACTTGCTCCAAATTACGTGGGGGGACATAACCAAAAGGCCCCTCAAGAGATGACTGGTGAACACATGGGGTCCACGACCTGACCCTAAAGAGAAGTGTGGTCCAGCTGCGGCCACCGCTTGAATGAGCCCTGTAAACCTGACGCCGAGCAAAACACGCCACGCACAGCGACCAAAGGCTGCCTGCTCGTCCAGATGCAAAATAAGCAGAGACAGACCTCGAAGCTTAAGCCCCAGCAGCTAATGGATAAGGCCATGGCCCCTAGAAACAGATTCAGGGTCACCAGAGATGGGAGGGAGGGGAGAAGGGGGGGTTCCCATGGGCAGTGGGGGGCTGACCGGGGAGTTGCTGCTGCTGGGGGGCTGCACAGGACGAGGAGGGTCATTGCATCCCTGAGCTGTACCCGGAGAAGGAGGGCTTCTTGCGTGTGCCACAACCAAGAGCAATCACACTGGGAAAGCCTAAAGGATGAAAGGTATATCCCTCCTTCCTCCCCAAACTGCTCTCCCGGCAGCTAGAGGGTGATCAGAAAATGCATCCCGCTCCTGCCTGCTCACCGGCGGCTCTGCCCGGGCCCGAGGCTCCACTGGAAGAACAGCCTCAAAACCCTGCCGGCAGGTGCCAGGCCGGGGTTGCCTAGTGACCCAGCCCGGCCTGTCCCCCACCCACCTCCTCCAGGGCAAACAGCTGAGCAATCACAGCAGGAGGGGGCTGCTGCTCTGTTTGGAAAGTTGTCCTGGCATTTGCTGCTCGCTCCGTGGGCGCTTTCTTTACGATATCCACTCCTGCCACAGCCAGCGGCTCTGCACCAGTCCTGGGGTGGGATGTGACCCAGCTTGCCCTATGGCAGGCTGTGCCAGTGTGCTCTTTGGGGAGCCTCCTAGGGCTCTTGGGGGTAGAGAGAGCGGCTCCAAGTGCCTGTCTTTGCCAGTACCACAGACAAATGGTGAACAGGTACAGCCCCTGACCCAGAAAACCACTGCCCATTCAGAGAAATGCAGGCCAGCAACATTCTCCAAACAGCCTGCATCCTCAAGCCCCTGCAGGCCACCAAGGAGCAGGGAGCATGCCAGGAATCAGCGGAAGCTCCGCAGAGGCGAGGAAGGCTCTTTGCCTTCAGAGAGATATGGCTCCGCAGACACCGTGTCCATGTCTGTGAGGACCTTGAAGACAGACAGCGCAAAAGACTAAGGGTAGCAGCAGGATGCTGTGGGGTCCATTGGACCCCACCCCCCACCAAAGTGACTGCCAGGCTTGTCTTCCAAGACAGCCCTAGGGGGGTTGGAATGCTAACTTTGGGGCTAGTATCTCAGTCCGTAGCCGTGTGCGTCTTCCAGAGGCTCGTGGGAAGCCACACGCAGGGCTAATCCCGGTCAGGCTTCTGGAGGTCAGTGGAGCCAGCCCTTCGTAGCCAGCACATCAGTTATACAGCACGCCTGACTTTGGAGAAGGAGCCAGGAGATGACAATGACAGCCAGAGAGGCTTCCGAGTTAGACACTGATGAAATGGGGATCAGAGAATAAGGTGACCAGATTTCCTGAGACTAGAACAGGGGTAGGGAGGGGAGGAGGGGTCTGAATTTTAGCAGCAGGAGGTTGGCTGAAGGAGAAAGCCAGTTTACCACAGCCAGCAGTCAGCGCTCCAGGGGGAGGTCTGAGTTCAGGGGAAGCTTTTCCAAACTTGATTCTCCCCAGGAAGCCTGGGCTTTGGGGCTGGGCTGCATGGATAGGATCTCCCCATTGGCCAACCTCACACATCAACTCAACAGAGGCACCCAACTTTGTGGCTTCACGTTATTGGGGTCAATTCCGACGCAAGGGATGGTTGTTACATAATCTGTTGTCAATTTGAGACGTAAGAGTGAAGGGGTAGAGTTAGCCTGTCAATCAGGTGGCAGCTCAATGACCTCAACTGGAGGTGTGAAGGAGATAAACAACTCCCTGGAGCTGGGACACTCCCTCCCTCCCTGCTAGAGGGAGATGTTCCTGTTGAGAAGACACATGGAGCTTTGCCTGTGCCCTGAGCTGGAGGAGGCCCGAGGAGACCCCTGACAGCGCTGAGACGCTTACAACGCCACTGGATCCACAAGACTTCCCACCCACTAGTCCGTGATCTTCCTGCACTCGGCGTCACTGCACGTGTTGCGTGAGACTAAAGAGGACTTTACAGATTGGTGTCAGACATATGGGCTATTATTGGACTTAAGAACTTGATCTGGACTGGGCTGGGATGTTTTCTCAATGTTCAACTGCTCTTGTATATAAAACTCTTTCTTATACACCTATGAGTCTCCCTGGGTTTGTTTCTCTAGTCCCCCTGGACTAACACACACGATGACCCTGTTATTACGGAGAACGGTTTTCCCGCCACAGTGCGGCTGAGTGGGCTCATAGCAGAGAAATCCTACCAGCCTGTCTGGCACGGGCTCTCTGCTGGCTGCCTCCCTCCTCCTGCTTTCGCCTGAGTTCATGGCCTACTTCTAGCAGGGATCCAACCAGTGAGAGTCACACTACACAGCGCCCTGGTGGAGGCGGGCTGACAAAGGGTCAGAGGAGGCAGGAGGCACTGACAGCCTCCTTCCCTTCCCTCACATGCCCTGGGGGAGCAAGGGGGTGGCTGGGATGATTAATTAAAAAAAAAAAAAGTTACAGTCTTGGAAACTCATAGAGGCATTCTGCTCATAGAGGGGCAGTCTTCATGAAACTGGGCGTCTTCTTGTTTCTTTTGCTTATAATTTTATTGGGGACTCATACAACTCTTATCACAATCCATCCATCCATCCATTGTGTCAAGCGCGTTTGTACATTTATTGTCATTATCATTCTCAAAACAGTTTCTACTTGAGCCCTTGGTATCAGCTCCTTGTTTTTTCCCCTCTCTCCCTTGATCATTTATTTAAAAAATTTTTTTCATGTCTTACACTGACCGATGTCTCCCTTCACCTACTTTTCTGTTGTCCATTGGGGAGGGTGTTATATGTAGATCATTGTGATTGGTTCCTCCTATTCTCCTTGCCCCCTTCCCCATCCCCTCCTGGTATCACTACTCTCATTATTGGTCCTGAGGAGTTTATCTGTCCTGGATTCCCTGTGTTTCTAGTTCTTATCTGTACCAGTGTACATCCTCTGGTCTAGCCAGATTTGTAAGACAGAATTGGGATCATGATAGTGGGGGGCGGGGGGAGGAAGCATTAAAGAACTAGTAGAAAGTTGTATGTTTCATCAATGCTATATTGTACCCTGACTGGCTCATCTCCTACTTGTGACCCTTCTGTAAGGGGATATCCAGTTGTCTACAGATGGGCTTTGGGTCTACACTCCACGCTCCCTCTCATTCACATCAATATGATATTTTTGTTTTGTTTTGCGTCTTTGATGCCTGACTGGGAATCTTCTGTGACATGCCCCCCCACCCCTACATCTCAAGTTTGCACCTTTAATCTCTTATATCTCAGAGGAGTCTGATTTAGGACACACCCTACAGAAGGCTGCCATGTGGACATGACAAAGACAACCCATATCCAATAGGCCAGGTGTTGGGGTTCACAACACAGATTGGCGGGGGTGGGGGTGGGGAGTGGCACCGCTCCATTCATCTCAGCTAAGAAGCAGGGCTTGATGCAGCCGTGTAATATCTGTTCCTTATCCCCTAAACTGCTAGGGTGGATGGATGTTGTATGTATCCCAAACTATAGCTGGAATTGCTTTATCAGGAAAAGCCAGAGCGGAGTCAGCCATGAATAGTCTAAACTTGTGACAAAGACAACGACGATGATGATGGTGGTGGGGTGAGCAGGGGAGGAGGAATCTGGGACACAGGGGAAGGAAGGGTGGGCCGACCATGCTGTGTGAGGAAGGAGGTCTTGGGTAAGTCCCAGGTAACGCTGGAGGAGGAGTTCTGGGGAGGATGTGTGTGAGGCTGACCCCCGTGTTACCCATGCTGGCCCTCCTCCTATCCCCACCCTGGGGACTCACTAAAAAAGTATGGCCATTGAGTCAATTCTGACTCACAGCAGCACTACAGGAAAGAGTAGGATTTCTGAGATGGTAATTCTTTAGGGGAGTGGAAATCCTCATCTCTCTTCCATAGAGCATCTGGTGGTTTTGAACTGCTGCCCTTGTGGTTAGCAACTCAACCTGGAGCCCATCACACCACCAAGGGAAGTCCTTACAGCTAAGAGAACTTTGGGACCAGCACCTAAACTTCCTACCTGGCCCAGAAGAACCTACTAGGCCAGGTCTCCTGTACAAGAGGGGAGGGGTTCTTGGTTCGGGGAGGAAATAGGGCAGGCTGTCATCGCAGGGCTCCTGCAGAAAAGGACCGGGAGCCCTAGGGGCTGGAGAAGTGACGTGACCTGGCCGCTGCCAGTGCACAGGGATGCTGGGAGGAGAAGGCTGAATGCGGCTCCATGCTCTGAGCTTCCTCCACCCCACTGATTCCATGCCCTAAAGGCTCCCTGCTCCGTTCTGATGCAGGGCTGTGGACCACCTTGGAGCAACTATTTGGGGAAACACAGCAGGTGTGAAAGACAAGCGCCAAGCAAGAAGGAGCACCTGCCCTCCTGGAGTGCAGTCTAGTCAGGGAGACAGGATCCCATTCCAGGAGGGCCAACCCTTCGGTGACAGACGAAGGAGCATTACAGAGGTCAAAGGACACACATCACCCACCGCCCTTGCCCAACCAGGCTTAAGCTGAGCTTTCAAAGGAGGCTTCTGTGGAGACACAGGTGAGCAGGGAGGGGCAGCACCTGTGCTACTCAGAGCACCCACAGGTGTCGGAGTAGCAATGCCCGCCCTGTGGTTTCCTGTGGCTGATTTTGTTGGAAAGTGATTGCCTCTGCATGGATTCGAACCGTCAACGTCTGGTTGGAGCTGAGAGGATAGAAGGCAGAAGTGTTCACCACAGTGCAGTTTCCTGTCCCCCCCTAAAACCCCCACTCGGTGTGGGGGGACTGACAGCTGTCCTTGGTTCCCCAATCTTCCTGTGGTCAGGTGTGTCCACATGACTGAGGTCTGGCCAATCGTGTGCAGGTGTGGAAAGCACACAGCACAGCATGGCTAGGCCCATAAAGAGCTCCCTGTGGGACCCTACACCCCGAGTGCTGAGTCAGCCTTATTATTCAAGGGAGAAAGGAACTTCTAACAGAGCCAGACAGAAACCCTGTCGGGGTGTAGGGGTTATGTGTTGGGCTGCTAACGATGAGGTCAGCAGTCTGAAATCCCCAGCGGCGGTTCAGGAGCAAGATGAAGCTTTCTACTCCTGTAAGTCTCAGAACCCCAGGCGCAGTTCTACCTTATCCTGTAGGGTTACCAGGCATCAAAATGAACTCAGGGGTAGGGAGTTTAGTTTTTTGTTTTTATTATTGCCAAATAACTGGAAATTGGGTTTTATCTATTAAAAGAAATATTTATTCTGTGCCTGCCACGGTAACCAAGTCCTTGGTGCCTCACTGTCCCTGGAAAGGGACGTGAGTTCAAAAGTTGCAGTGCCTGCGATCGCAGTCGAAAAGTGACCCTGTCCATGGCCGAGCTAGCAGCAGGCCCTGGCAGCGCTCCTTGGAAGGGGAGAACTGACCGCTCCCTGAAAAGTCAGGCTGCTGTCTGGCTGTGCCAGCAGAGGTATTTTTTTTAAGGTTAGTTTTAGGCTGTGCAGGCCTCCGTGACAGCCCATTAAAAAAAAAAAAAAAAAGGTCTAATGGTTCTGAAGGCTTCTCATTTTATTTTTATTGCTCATATTTGGAGCTAACTTATTTTTAGTGTCCCATTCTCTTCTCTCAGGCCGAGAGGTTGGGGCAGGTGCTGGGCCTGCGGCCTGGGTGGGCCTGCTGCTGCTGGCAGAGAGGTGGGGATTTCCCTGGCCGGCCCCAGGGCGGTCAGGCTTGGCTGGTGTGCCTGGCAGTACCGCAGAGTCCAGAGAGGGGCCAGCTGGCTGGGCTGGTGCTGGTGGGCAAGTGCAGGAACGGAATAGAGAGTGGTTTTACACACCGACCTCGAAGCCCCCCTTCCTCTTTGCATCTTCTTTGAGTTTTCTAAGAGGCGATGGTATAGGTTTAGACCAGAGAAGCAGACAGCGAGAGCGAGAGAGAGACAGAGTGTGTATTCCACATGCACATACAAGGATGGCCCTTCTGGTCTACCTTCTGTTCTCCACAAGGACAGAGAACACGCACGGGGGGATGAGGGGCACGGGGGGGGGGGGGACGGACTCTCAAGTGAGGTGGATTGGAGGGCAGGCAGCAAGAAGAACTCTTAAACGTATGACATTGTCCGATTCTGAGACTGTGCGCCGAAACAATACAACCAAGCTCACTGCCCTCCAGTGAACTGGGACTCATGCGGGGGCCACCCACCGTCCCCTTGGGCATGCAGGCCTCCGGGGGGCTGAGGGTCCCTAATGGTCTTTCCAGCTCCACCCTGCTGGAGGGAGCACTGGCCTGGGAGGAGCATGAGAAGGTGTAAGTCCTGGCTCCGCCTGGGTGACCAGACACCCAGACACGTGGCCTCTCTGGGCCTCAGTTTCTCCATGTGCAGTGGGATGGCTAGGCCAGGTGCCTTCTGGCTCTGACAGTCTGCAACAAGCAGGCTCTACTTGTCCCCAGAGCGACTCCCCACTGCCCTGCATGGGTTCCTGAGCCTGGGCTCCTGGCGCCTGTTGGACATGCAGAAAGACCTCAAAATTCCTTGTCCCTGACACCATCTGCAGGCATCTCAATGGGGACAGAAACTGGCTCTGTGGCCAGGGTCAGTTCCAGACAGGAATGAGGATCCGATGGGAGGAGTGGGCTGCAGGCCCAGCCCCCAAAAACCACCAAGCCTTACCTTCTGTCGAACAGAACCAGTGCTAGTCCCTGACCCATCATAAACTTGCTGTGTGACTGGACAGATCCCTCCACCCGTCTCTGCTGGGCTGGGCTAGCTCTGTGGGACTGGGCGTGCGTGGCCTGAGCACACAGCTGGCTCTCCCCAAAGCCACCAGCATCCCACTGTGATATGATCTAATCTTACCCAGCACTGGGGGAAAGTACCTGGAGAGCCTGACTCAGCCTCCTGAAGCCGAGTCCCTGTGACTCACAACAAGGCCTCAGGGGTCCTGGGGTGAGGTCATAGCTGGGGGAGCTGCCACTTGCTGGAAAGAGCCTGAGCCAGGGGCTCAAGGACCGGCCCCAAGCTAACGGAAGAGCTTGACCTTTCAGACCTTCATCTTCTCTGTGGAATGGGGAGACTTTCCCTCTGGAGTTAATGGCTGATGTTCGACTCCTATACTAAAGGTTGGCAGTTCGAACCCACCACACCACGGAAGAGAGAGATGGCGATCTGCTGCCCTAAAGATGTCAGCCAAGACAACCCTAGGGGACAGTCCCACTCTATGGCACAGGGGTCGCCGCCATCATGAGTGGGTGCCATCTGGCAGCAACTGGGCTTTTCTTCGGGTTTGGCTTTCCCCCTCTTTCCCACCCCCCACCAAAGGGAGGGCAGTTTCAGGCACTGCGGGGGAAATGGGTGCTGACTCCCCACATCGGCCGTGGGCACGGCAGCCAGGAGTCTGACAGCTCTGCTCCAGCCGGGCACCGACAGAGCAGCTGACACAGGTTGATCTGACAGGGCTATTTATAGACAGAGCCCGGCCTTTCCCAAATGGGGGCCTCACGTCAACTCTTTGCCCTGGAGACAGGAAAGGGAAATTCTCTCTCTCGGGAGCACAGATGCAGTCTCTCGCTGGGGAGGGGAGAACCCTCGGGATAGGGGTCGGAATGAGGTCGGCATGTGGCAGGATCTCTTTGGAAGCCTTTCCAGAAGGGTCTCCCAGGGTGAAGAGAGAAACAGCGTGGACCTTTGAGCGAGGGGCAAACACCCGCAGAATGAAAGTCGGAAACCTTAGAGTGAAACTTCTCCCGGTCCTGAGTCAAGCACACACGCCGGCCTCCTCACAGTCTGCTCTCAGCCAGGGGAGGGGGCCCGGCCCTCTTTCCCTCTGCCTTCCCTCCCAAGCCCACTAAACTCTCCTTGAGAGCAGTTCTGAATATCCAGTGACCTGTTCTGTCCGGGCGAGGCTGGGGCCATACCCACCGCCCCTGCCCTTCAGGGAGGAAGCCCTTCCCTCCATCCGTCCAGGTGGCCCCGGGCCACCAACGGAAAGATGGGTGGTCCAACTGACGTAGTGGCCCTGTGGGAGGAAAGGCCATGTGGGTCTGCTGAGAGCCCTCTGGGGGCAGTTGGACCTGTGGGGTCCCTATGAGTCAGAACTCACGGTGGCACCTGATGAACAACAGGACCCAAGAGAATGAGACTGCGGTCCTTTGGGGCCTGTTGGGCACAATGAGGCCGGGAGCTGTGCAGACGATACTTGGTGCCCGATGGACGAAGAAAAGGCAAGGCATTTCCGTTGTCAAACAAACCCAAGAAGTATAAGGGGCTCCAAAACATTTGTGAAAAGGGCGGATCAAAAAGAATGGAATTCTTCCAAGAACATTCTGCTGGGGCAATGCTAGGAAGGGAGCCTGGGAGGGGGGGTATGAAGACAGAAAGAGGTTGTGGGGTGGCCAAGGAGTAAGTCACCCCCACTTCCCTCTCCCCCAGGGTGTTTGCTGGTAGGACATTTCTACATCTCTCCAAAAATACACAAGAGCTACTTCTTCCTCTGTCAACAGGAGAAACCCAGCTGTGGCATCCCCTCCTCCACATGGAAAGAGCCCACCTTCTGAGACCCAGGGCGCCCAGCCCGGCTGGCAGCACGAGGCGGGGACAGCAGCTCAGCTCTGAACAACAAGCCATTTCCTTCCCAGGCCGCAGCCGACCTCTCTAGAGCAGCAGGCTGGGTGATGGCTCAGGAGCCTGACGTCTGAGCTGCACCCCAGACTACTACATCACGGGCTCTCGGAGGTGGGCTCCGGTACCCGTAGTTTCTAAAGTTTCCTAGCTGACTCCAGTGTGCCAACGAGGTTGAGAGCCACTGTCTAAAGAGCCCAGACAGCGTGTGGGGGGTGGGGGTGGGGGGGAGAGGGGGTATAAACAATGAGAATCCCAGGAGAGAGACCCTTCCTTTCTGTGGTCTCCCGTTTTTTTCTGCCCAAGCTCTGCCCACACCCAGGGGCAACCTGTTCCCCTGCCCAAGGCCGTCCAGCACAAACCTGCCCCCCACCCTCATGAGGAGGAATCTCAGAAAACAGGTGCTGGCTCCACGGTCCCCATTTTAGTAAATTCCTTAAAACACAAACACAGACGCCTCCCCCTTGGTCCCCAGTCATCCATTCTCAACGAGGAAGTCCAGTGCATTTGCCTGTCAGCCCCCAACACCAGGCTGGGCCACCAGGAGAGGGTACACTGCTAACCAAGGAGGCCGCAGCATCAGGCCTGGGGACATTTGGGGTTCATTCTAGTAGGGGGTGGGGAATGCCTGTTAAATAAGTGATGAGCCCACATACACCTGTGAGATTAAAGAGCTCACTGTGTCTATAAACAGTCCCTTTTCAAGACCAGGGGCCTTATGCGGCTTAGCGACCTCTCATCTAAACAATGAAAGACAGAAAGATGGGATGGAGGGAGGGAAGAAGAAGAAGGAGAAAAGGAAGGAAGGATGGACAGGTCTGCCACGATTCTCATCAAGAAAAGTGAAAGATGGCCGTGGCGGAGGACGAGGCCAGGGAGCCAACTGCTCTGGGGGATGCAGCCCTCTTGCACGTGTCCTCTGCTGTGGGTTGCTTCCACCAGCCCAGGAAGTCACCATGGCAGTAAGCAGGAAGGTGACCACGGACCAGGAGAGAAGTTTGAAGCTGCTTCTTAAAACCCAGCCTGGACTTCTGCAAAGTAGCTGGCCCAAGTTTTTCATGGGTTTCAGGCCACTCAACACTGGACAGGAATACGGAAGCCGCAGCCTCTGAATGTTGATAAGCTTCGGAGGGGCCTGGGTGCTGTCCACTTTGGCATCTAGAACTTCTACCCCTTCAGATTTGGGGGGAGGGGAGGAGGTGGCAGCACATAGTGCCTGGTCAGCCCTCTAGGCACATGTGAGCAGCAGGCAGGTGAGCTCCCACATCGCAGGGCCAAGTGCCCTCGCCCAATCTGAGAGCCATTTTGAAAAGGTGCAGGGCAGGAAATGGGAGGAGGGGCCTGCCCAGGGTAGTGCCTGTGGGCCTCCGGAGGCCCCAGGGCCAACAACTTGGCCCAATCAACTAGTTCAAGAGCTTCCCAGGGCACCTGCCCACCCCCATAGGCCGCCTAAGTGGCTTGGCCTGGGTGCCGGCCACTGGGCTTCCTTTCTGGCCCACGGAGTGGCTGCACCCCTCCCAAGGAAAAGCTTCCCCAGGGGCTCGCAAGCGGTACCTTTGGGGGGCGTTTGCTCTGCACGCTCCTGAAAAAGGTGGTCTTGGCAGTGAAGAAGCAATCCTCTAGTTCCTCCTCCAGGCTGCAGTACCCACTGCTCATGCTGCTGTCCACCGTCATCCGGCCCGGAGCCCCCGGCCCCTGGGGGGCGGCGAGCTCCGGAGAGCGGGCTCTGGCTGGGGTCCCGCAGGGGAGTGGGCACCTGAAGCTGGGGACCGGTCCTCCGGTGCTGCTGCCCGCCCCCCAGCTGGGCCGGGACCGGGAGCTAGCAGGTCAAGGCACCGGGCAGAGTCTCTTCCCCGCGGGCGGCGGCGGCGGTGGCGGCGGGATCGGTCCCCCTGCCCGCCCTGCTGCAGAGCCCAGAGTCGGCCAGGGCGCCCGGTTTGCGCGCCTCTCCCTCCGGCTCGCTCGGCATCTGCGGTTTCATCTCCTGCGCGCGGCTCCCTCCCTCCGCGGGGCGCGCAGAGCCAGCGCGACACCTCCCCCGCCGCCCCGCGCCTTTCCTGCCCCTGGCGCGGCCGCTCGCTCTGAGCGCGCTCGCTTGCTCGCTCACGGTGGACTTTAGAAGCCACTTCCTCTCGCAAGGTTCCTCAAAGCTGTCACTATGCCCCTCCCCCTCCTCCCCCTGCCCCGGGCCTGCACGCCCCCTCCCCACCTCCCCTCCCTCACAGGGCTGAGTGCCACCAACTCAGACCGGAGCGCAGAGGGTGCCAAGGGCCACGTTAGGGACCAGGGAGTTGGGTCTGGGGGAGGGGACCCTCTTCTCCCTCCCTTGGTCGTTTCCTCATCTCTTGCTCCATCCTTCTGCAAACAGCCCCTTCTCATGCCCATCCCCACCCCACCCCCCTGGTGACTCAGGTCAGCCAAGGGCTACAAGGTTGACCCAGCCTTCCTCCTCCCCTCTCCCCTGGCCACCCCGCCCACTCGACCGGAAGAAGTAACCAGAGGAGAAGAAAAGCGATACCTGGCCTGCCTGGGGCAGCAGTAATATTTTCCCTAGGAAAGGCCAGAAGAAACGGCAGGGTCCCTGTCTCTCTCCAGCGCCCCCAACACACACACCAACGCATGCAAATCATATGCAAAGTTAAGGCAGCGGGGTAAACCAGCTACAGCACTTGGCCTTCCAGACACTGCAGGCACCAACCCCATTTATTTGTGCTTTCTCCTGGCAGTCAGGCCAAGAGGAGTCTCTGCCACATCCTGTCACTCCGGATCAAGACCTCCGGACCTGACCTGGTCACACCAGGAACAGGTCGTCTACATTTCCCATGCCCCTGGAGGGAGGGCTGCCTTCTTGGTCCGGGGCTGAATTCTTCCCAGTCAGTAGGGTAACCCCACTCCCAGCCTCTCAGGCCACACTGACTATAATAATAGCTATGAAGACTGACCCCTGTGTGGCGCGGGCCTACACACGGTTTGTACGGGCTGCTTAACCCAGAAGGTTGACGGTTCAAATCTACCTTTCAGTGTCAAGGAAGGGGGAAAAATTCTGATCCAATTAAAATGACAGGCTAGAAAGCCCCATCGCAGGGCAGTTCTACCTGTCCCGTGGGACTGCCGTGAGTCAGGTGAACTGGAGGCCAACGAAGGACAGCACCATGCCTACTGCCTGGCCAACGACGCTGTGTGCCACATGGTTTATAGACACTCTCATTTTCTCCATAGTTCTGAGAGAGAGGCGCTGATGCCCACTTCATGGATGAAGTAGGACATGAGCCTGCTGGGTAGGGCTCAAACTCAGATGTTTGACTCGAGGGACTGTGTTACTCAAGACGGAGATGTTCGGGCTATTTGGGTGGGTGCTCCACCATCTTTAAATACTTGTTGCCTGGAGACCCAGGGCCAGGAGACCACCTTCAAAGGCCAGCGCGGCTTGAAGCACTATGCCCCTAAGATTGTCTGATGGCTTGGGGGCCCTGGGGGCCCTGGATTATGAAGGGGTGACCAGAGTGGCTGTCTGTAATTCTGAAACAATCCCCACTCAAGGAAGCAAAAGCTGAGTGAAGGGCTGGCCTTGGCTCTCAGACACTAAGCTGCCAATTCCATGTTAAGTTTTTATGAAGAATGCTCTCTCTCCCTCCCATCAGCCAACTCCAGGAGGGTTTTAAACTGCAGCTCAATTTGGCTCCTTCCTCCCACACACAGTCCTTTTCCCAGAAGCACTTTAAGTGTCTGGCAGGCACAAACCCGAGATAGCTGGCTGCCCTCCCTCAAGAGAACGGTCAATACCAGGTGGTACCTCCTCTTCGGGCAGGAAGTTGGTAGGTGGAGGGAGACAGAGAGGTGTGGCTGTGGTGACCTATGGGGTATCCATGTTGGGGGGGTGCCCCCCTACACACACACACACACACACACACACACGCACACACACTAATGAGGGAGAAAGAAGGCTCTTGCTCTGAGAGAATGGGCCTTTGAGAGGTGAGCTGTTGGTTTTAGAGGGTGGGGGTTTCCCCCGGGAGATGGGGGTTCAGGCAAAGGAAGCTGGCACTGGCCTCACCAGAACCCCCAGGGTCTATTCCAGAATGATGCACGCTGCAGAGAGGGAGCACGGCTAGCAGCCTACCTGCTTGGTCCAGCCAGCCAAGAGACACACTGGCTTCTCAGTGGGAACCCATATTTAAGAAGAAGAAAACGCCAGCCCTGGAGGCTATGTGGCCACGCTGTGTCCTTGGGGCCATGCAGGGACCTTTGTGAAGCAGCATGAGAGTACATGACCAGAATGTGCTTGTAGCAAACTTTTCAGAGCCCATGTCAAAGCAGCCCCGCACTCTGTCAGTCGGCGGGAGTCCCTCCTAGGGAGCTACCCAGCAGATGCCGGATTAGGGCACACAGTGTTCTGTTAGGGTGATACCCCATGCCATTCCAAATATTATGAAAACCTGATATCTGAATAGGACTTTCAAAGCTGCTCAATATCCGGGACCTCCCTTCGGCCACGCCGCTATAAAGCTGGAGAGCGCGTATTACCCCCATCTTAGGGGTGCAGAAACGGAGGGAAGTAACTTGTTCCATCAGAGCCCCTACCTCCTGACGGCTTGTTGTGTCTCTTTCCCTAGCCCACTCCCCACCCCACCCCCAACGCATCCACAACAGGAAGCCAGAGCTAAGAAGTCAGTGAAACAGATACCTCGCAGGCAGCTTCTCGAAGATGAGAGTAGAAGAAATATGCAAACATCACAAAATACTGCACGCTGGCTACCCTCCAGGAGTAACGATCCAACCTGAAGCCCCCAGGGCTCCCGAGGGAGGCATAATGGCCCAGTCTGAACCTCTTCCCTGGGAATAGTCAATAGCATTCAAAGCACAGCCTGCTGAAGTGGGGAGAGGACAGGGGAGAGCCTGAGTAGGAGCCTCTGAAGCCTTTATTGTTTTGGCTGGGGGGTTGGGTACGGAAGGATGGTGTCTTTGCTTCCTGGATCTGCTGTAACCAAACACCAGGACGAGTGGCTTACAAGGACATGCGTGGACTGTCTCACAGCTCTGAGGCTAGAAGTCCATGGATTCCTCATGAGGGTGCGGAGTGAGAAATGGCTTCCTGCATCTCGCCTAGCTTCTGGTGGTTTCCAGTCATCCGTGGCATCTCTGGGCTTGTAGAGGCATCTCTACATGGCTGTCTTTTCTCTGCCCCTGTGTCTCTTCTCCTCGTTTATGAGGGCTTCACCCATAGGACCCACCCTGCTCCAGGACGACATCATGTTAACCTGATAACACCTGCAAAGACCCGGCTTCCGAACAGTATCACCTTCATAGGTGTAGGGGGTAGAATTTCAACCTGTCTTTTTGGAGAACACAAGTCAAGCCATAGTAGATGGGAACTGGCTCCTTTTCCCCTGGGCCCCTGAGAAGGCGGGGCCTACAGGCAGCAAGGTGGGGCCTTAAATCCAGGGCATCTGCTGGGGTTGGGGCAGCCCCACTGAGACAGGTCTGGGCGACTTTCCTCTCTCAAAGTCAGATGATGAGCAGGGCTGTTCTAAGCTTGCTTCCCGTCTCAGACACGATCCTGGTATGTGGCCAGACCCACCTTGTGGATCAGCCTGTTCGAGACAAGCTGTGATACAAGGCGAGAAGCCCGTAGCTGGTGTTCCAGGCTCAGCCATAGTGCCAGCTTGAACTGGTTTCCTGAGAAATTTTGGATCTCAGGGAGAAGGGTTACTAGCCTAGATTTTGCTCCAAAGATACTGCATTATTATTCTTTAAACCAGTGAGCCCGGAGTAAAGGGCCTTCCCTTGGACAATGGGGTGGGCCTCCCCCAATAGGGTGAAGACGGCCTTAGTGCAGAGACTGAGGGACTCTGCCTCAAGACTGCATCGCAGCCAGACTGCCAGCATTTCCAGCTCCATTGCACCTCCGCAGTCTAGTGAGCCAATTTCCTAAAATCTCTCCCCAGATATGGATATATCTGTATCTATATACCTGTCCTTCCTTCCTTCCGTCCACCCGTCCATCCATCTATTCATCCTTCCATTCTTTTTTCTTCCTTCCTTCCTTCTGTCCTTCCATCTGCTTCTCTAGAGATCCCTGACTGATGCACCAGGTCCCCTCATCTGTCCATATGAAGGGTGCAGGGGTGCAGACGCAAGGAGCCCTGCTGGTATAATGATTAAGTGCTTAACTGTGAACCCAAAGGTGGAGAGTCTGAACCCACCTTGTGGATCCCTGGGAGAAAGTCCTGCCAATCTGCTTCCCTAACGAGCACCAGCAAGAGAACCTTATGGGGCGGTCTACTTTGTCACATGGGGTCGCTATGAGTTGCAACTAACTTGGAGAGGTACAGCTGTTTCTGTAACTACTAATCACAGCCCACTCTCAATCGATGCTTGGACAATGGGTTTAGTTTGAAATTTTGGCTCCGAGATCTCAGAGCAAGTTTATGATAGACTCAACGTTCAAACTCAGAACACTTAAGTCTGACCCTTTCCTGTGACATCTGCCATCGATCCTCCAATGACTCCCCAGGGGCTCCTTCCAGGCCCTCCACAGCCCGTGTCAGCCCACACACCACACCCCTCCCAGCCAGGGCTGAGCACTCCCCCAGAGCAGCCACGTACACTCCGGTTGGGTCCCTGGAAGCCACTCTGTCCTCCTAAACTTTTGCTCTTTTGCTTTCTCTGCCTGGGAAAATTCGCCTGGGAAAATTCTCCTGGGTCCTCCACTGTGTCCTAGCACACACCCCCACCCAACCCGCTCCCCATGACTCAGAGACACCCTTCCCCAGGTGCCCCATCCCCAGAGGGCACTGTGTACAGCAGCTCTTGCTGCGTACAGGGCAGGGGCTCAGTTCCTCTAAAAAGACTTCCTGTTGGTGCAGATCAGCTGCTGCGCACCCTTGAGGTTAGGCTCCAAGATTCACTTTCTGGGTGAGGGTAGCTCAAACCGCCCTTGTTGTGCTTGGCTGTAAGGTCCACACCTTCAAGAGGGCCCTGATGCTGAAAATGAGAGTGTAGCCCACGTTAAATCCCCCTGGTATAGTCCTCCACGAGGCAGAGGCCCTGACAGGCTCAAATCAGGATCCAAGTCAGGCTCAGAGGTGCTGCCTGTCTGGAGTGCGACCAGAGACTTTTCTGAACAACCACGTCCCCCTTTAGGCAACGCCTCCAGTGGCCAAGGTAGTGTGATCAACAGTGGGAGACCTTAAAAACACCTGCCCTTGGTCATCTATACACAGGAAGTGGGGCTTCACTGCTACCTTGGATCCTCAGGACCGACATGGTCTACCCAGAGGGCAGGCCAGGCTGCCTGTGTTTCTAGGGTACAGACGGGACTAGGGGAGCACAGGGAGATGTCTGCAGGAGACTAAGCCCCCCTCTACACCCAGAGGCAGATCTTGGGCCTCCTTGTTGGGAATCCTTGCCTCTCAGTCCCGTCAGAACTGAGCTCATGCAGGCTAGCTTGGACTACGCTGCTCAGACAGCCAGGCCTTGGGGAGGCTGCTGTGAGGAGTGGGTTGTCTAGTGGACTCCCCGCTGCCAGCTTGGCCTCGTGAAGGAGCCTTGGAGTGGGCTGCCCCAGACAAAGCCAGTCAGGTGAAAGGAGGAGCCTGGACCAGCTCCTTCCTTTGGCACGAGGCTGGCGCTGGTCGGGCTAGCTCTTGGATCTCCTGGGAGAGGCAGGTAGTCCTTTATTAGGTGAAGGGGTCAGAATAGAAATCTGGGCCAAATTTGAGACTTGGAAGCTAAGGAAATACAGACTGGTAGGACTAGTCTGGTGGACTCTGCCTCCCCAGGCTACCCGCCTGTCCGCCTGCCCCTTCCACTGTTGCTACAGCTGTGTGCTGCCCGTGTCAGTTCTACCTCTCAGCAGCCCTAGAGGACGGAGTACGACTGCCCTGAAGGGTTTTCCTAAGCTATCCTCTTTACAGGAGCGGATTGCAATGCAAAGTCTTCTCTCCCATGGTGGTGTAGTGGGTTACGAGATGGGCTGTTCACCCCAAGGTCAGCAGTTCGAAACCACCAACTGCTCTGAGGGAGAAAGATGGGCTTTCTACTCTTGCACAGAGTTACTGTTTCAGAAACTCAAGGGCAGCTCTACCCTGTCCCATCGGAGTCCGCATCAATGTGATGGCAGTGTTTGTTTGTTTGCCTTTCTTCCACAGGGCAGGTAGTGGGTTCAAACCATGGACGTTTTGATTAGCAGCCCAGGACGTAGCACGCACACCAGCAGAGACCCTACCCCTGCCAGGGGCGTCCCCAGTCTCTGCCTTTCTTGGCCTTCATGCTATGCAAACTGGAGGTTACTAGTATCTCCGACTTCGCGTGGCTGGAGGACCAGAGACGTGCTCTCAGTACACCGTGCTCTCAGACGTGCTCTCAGTACACGTGCTCTCAGTACACTGCTGGATCATGTGTCATAGCTCTGGTTTTACAGTTGGGGCTGCCTGACTCACTCTAAGATGTTGGGCTTCTTCTCCACCTCCAAATTAGAAAGGGGCTGTTTGCAGCCTTAAGGGTCAGCGACCGCTCTGGGTGGGCTTGACTCTTACACAGGGGAGAACACAGCAGCCCCACCATGGAAAGAGTTTGCGGTACTTTAAGACTGTTGGCACAGTGATGTTTCAAATGTGCAGCTACACTGGGGGAAATGAGTCTATGCGGAACCACTGCAAGGCAGGGGACGAATGCTAGTCCGGTCACACTCGGTTCTGGGCACACATTGATGGTTTACGCTCCACATGGGTTTTCAGCAGTAGCAAAACCGCCACACAGGGCTCTCCCTTCTATTGCCGAGAGATATTAAGCCCTTGCCCAGGGCCACAAAGCCAGTTAACTGAGAGCCCTGGGAAGCCAAACTCCAAAAGTCCAAGTTCATGATCAAATGAAAGCAAGGACTTACTGGGCACAACCGTGCCCAATGGAGGGAGAGGGAACGACATGAGGTAAGCCATTTACCTCATCCAACAGATCAGGATGAGGTGCAGATGAAGTAACACGCCTCCGTTATTCAGCAGAGTTCCTGGGGTACTTCTGCTTTGGGCTAAGAAGAAGTAGCAGGACCTAGATTTACCCTATAGATTAAAATAACCAAGAAAAAAAAAAGAAAGAAAGAACAAAACCCATGAACCGATGTATTTCAAAATCTTCAGTATTTTTGAAAAACAAAGGACAGTGGTCCCCAAGATACAGGGAAGAAATGAGCTAACCCCTGTGATGCTCACAGTTTACTGCCTTGAGGTTTTCCAGGCTGTGGTGTAGAGAGGGGGGAACCAACCTAAAGCCTGGCGAACTCCCTGAGTGGAGGAGATGCAAATGAGACCCTTGGCCAGAGTCCACAGGACAGAGGACTTGAGAGGACAGAGCTGCAGAGGATGCCCTGGTGGTCAGGAGGTAACCACCAAGGCTGGGGAGACCACCACCTACAAGGACTAGAGGTAACAGTGCCTTATCTTCCCATGGGGCCAGGAGTGCCTATTCCCACAGCCAGAATAGGACACCCAAGATTCACAAGGTGCTGGAGCTAGTCCACGGAGGCTTTCACCTTGGGAGTGGGAACGGATTAGTCATAGATTAAGCCCCATTCTAGTCCTCTATAACAAATCGTAAAAGCAAACCCAAAATAACCAAATTATTTCCAAGTAGCTTAACAGAGCCCCCAGAACAAAACTCAAGAGTATTTATAGGAACACAAAAGCCTTCAGCAAGATAAAATTAACAATGCCTGGCATCTCATCAAAAACTACTGGACATAAAAAGAAACAGAAAAACAAAGAATAAATAATCGATTAAAACAAACTCAAGACTGATACAGATCTTAAAACTAGCACAGGCATTTAAAGATCCAGTATCCGTGTATTATTTACATATGCAAAGTTAAGTAGATACATGGGAGAAATGAAAAAGTTCCAAGTAAAACCTTGAGAGATAAAATCTACAATGTATGAGCCCAGGCGTATACTACAGCGATGAACATTTTAGGAGAAAAGACCAGTGAAACTCGAAGGCAGCAATAGAAACTCTTTGAAATGAGATACAGAAAGAAAAGAGTATTTAAAACATGAACAGAACAGTAAATTGTGGGGCAAGTCCAAGTGGTCTAATGGACATGTCATTTGAAAAGAAGAGGGCCTGGTGGGGTAATGTGAAGAAGTGTTTGAAGAAATAATGACCGGGTTTTTTCAAATGTAACGAAACGATCAAGGCCCCAATCCACCAAGCAGGAAAGCAGCCCCCAGAAACGTGTGCATCATAAGGAAACATTTCGAGAGACGCGGACAAAGACAACATCTCTGTGCAGTTAGAGAGGAAAGACACACTTTGTACAGAGGCGCAAAGGCAAAAACAACAGCATATTTATTTCTGGAAACAATGGAAGCAAGAGGACAGTGGAACAACTCATGAAAGAAGCTACTGTTACCCTAGAACTCTCGACTAGGTGATAATCCTTTCAAAATATAGGCGAACTACAGACTTTCATGGGCATCTACAAGTTGAAAGAGCTCAGTCACCAGCCAGGCCCACAGCACAATAAAAGTCAGAGCGAACCTTTAAACAAGGAAACATTCGGTTGGAAACCAGATTCTATCCGAAAGAATGAACAGCACCAGAAATGCCGACATAGGTAAATATATCATTTATTTTTCTTATTTCTTATTTGGAAAACGGTTAACAATAGAATGCATGGTCTATACCGCATGTAAAAGTAAGATAGATGCAGGGCAAAAATAACACACAGGACCTGGGGGTGCAGGGAGGGGTGGGGTGTGAAGGGAAGTACCCCATAGACTGTAGTATGAGCCAACCCAGATATCAGCGGAGGCTCTTAATTTTAGTACAAAACTGCACAAAAAATATGCTGATAACTTAGCGTATACATGAGTATATATGGTATACCACCATATGGCTCTTATATGATACACACATTGGTACACTGTCACTTGATAGGTAGATTATTAGAGCCCAGCGGGGTCACTGTGGACTAAGTGTTGGGTTGAGCCCACTTGTCATTCAGGTGGGGGAGGGGGATGAGGCAGTCTGCTTCTATAAACATTTATAATGTCAGAAACCGGATGAGACAGTTCTACTCTGTCCTGCAGGGTTGCTCTTGGTCTGTGTGTGTGTGTGTGTGTGTGTGTGTGTGTGTGTGTGTGTGTAGACTTTAGTAAGTTGAAGATATATACTTCACATTATTAGTCATCAGGGAAATGCAAATCAAAACTATAGTAAGCTACCACACTACACCATACTCACGGTGTTAGTCTGGGTAGACTGGAGAAACAGATCCATAGAAACTCATGTGTATAAGAGAGAGCTGTATCTCAAGGGTAAAGAAAGCATCCCAGCCCAGTCCAGTCCAGTCCAAGCCCCAAGTCCAAGGTTAGCCCATATGTGTGATACCAATCTATAAAGTCCTCTTCTGACTCATGAAACACATGCAATGACGTTGAATACAGGAAGATCGCAGGCCATTAGGTAGAAAGTCTTTGGATCCGGTGGCGTTGTAAGCATCTCAGCGCTGGCAGGGGACTCCACGTGGCTTCTCCAGCTCCCAGGGCACAGGGTCCATCAGTGTAGCGCCATGTGTCTTGTCAGTAGAGCCTCTCCACGGGAGTGATCAGAGACAGAGAATGTTGCTCCCGTCTCCAAGGAGGAAATCCAGGAATTCCCAGAATTCTCAGAAGGCCATGACCACACAGAGGCCTCATTGGTTATATCTTGATTGACATGCCAGACTCCACCCCTTCACTCATAATCCTCTCAAAGTGACACCAGATTAGATAATATGTAACTACCACATCCACAAAGACGGCTACAATCAAAATGACAAACAGGAGAAATCGGACTCTCATCCACGACTGTTGGGAATGGAAATTGGTGCAGCCGCCCCACGAAACAGTGGGGCAGTTCCTCAAAGGATAAAGCCCACGTTACCTAGGGCACAACAATTCCACTCCGGAAAGACATGCAACTATGTATCAGCAACCGGCATACAGCATTGTTAACAATGGCGAGAAACAACCCCGAGGGCAATCCAGGGACAAAATGTATCTGCAGACAATGAAAACGTACCACCTGCCATCAAGTCCGGCCCAGTGTGCAGCAACCCAGGAGGACAGAGTAGAACCGCACCTATAGGTTTGGGAGATGGTGAATCTTGACAGCCTCGTCTTCCTCTGTGGAGTGGCTGTGGGTTTGAACCACCAACCTCAGAGTCGTTAGCAATCCAACACTCAACCAACCATGCACCCAGGGTTCCTTCAATGAATATCATTAAGCCATAGGAGGGAATGACGTGCTGCCACATGAACGGACCTTGGAAACATTATGCTATCTCACCCATGAAAGACACACTGACTGCTTCCACCGACGTGAACGTCCGGGGGGATAGGAGGTGGAATCCACGGAGAAAGAAAGTAGAATATTGGTTGCTTAGGCCTGGGTGGGGTCGGAGTGGTGGTGGTGGGGTCAGGGTGGGAGGGAAGGACTGAGGGTATAAGGTTTCTTTGTGAGATGATGAAAATGATCTGAAACTGACGGTGGTAAAAGTCTCACATATCTGTGAATACGATAAAATAAAAGATTTACGTGATGAATGCTAAAGCAACCAGTAAATCAACCAAGGGTCAAACTTTTAAGCCGAACCATGGGGGGCCAGCCCCAATCCCAGCTACTAAGTGGACACCTGCCCCTCCCCCGAGAAGAATTTATTTTAAAGGACAGCATTGAATCTGCAGCTCTGGGAGAGGCACATATCTGATGGGAGCACACGGGAGCAGATGAAGGGGGAGGAGGAGAGAGTGGAGCACATCCTGGCCCACAAGGCCTTGAGGACCATGTTCCCGATTAGAGCAGCCAGTCCACAGAGAGGACCACATGGCCGGCCCCACTGTGAGACATGACGTCCCTCACTAATCCATAGCCCTACAGGGGATAACACCAGAGACACAGTGAGGGAATTGCACCCGATCTGATCCCGCTACACCAAGGCAAAGCACTAAGGGGGTGCAACAGAACAGCAAGAGAACGGAGCGGCGAGGTCCCCAGGGAATGCTGAAGGTGGACTTTGGGGCCAGGGCTTGGTGCCCCAACAGACTGGACTGGAAAACACTCCTAAAGGCCAACAAACAATCCTTGAACTAACTACTTCTTTCTTGTGTTGCTTTTTTTTTTTTTTTGTCATTGGTTTGTTGTTTTTGTTTTGTTGTATATTGTTGCTTGGTTTTGCTCTGTCTTATTTTTGTGCATGCTATTATCTCCACAGGTCTAATAAGATAGACTGGATTAAAAATTTGGAGGAGAAAACAACGGGACCGACAGTTCCGGGGGGCATAGGAGAGGGGGAGGTGGGCGGGGGGGGGGGGGGGAAGGTAGTGGTGTTAACAAACCCAGAAACAAGGGAATAACAAGTGATCCAAATCGGTGGTGAGGAGGGCGTGGGAGGTCTGGTAGGGCATGATCTAGAGTAAGGTAACCAAGAGGAATTGCTGAAACCCAAGTGGGGACTGAGCATGATAGTGGGACAGGAGGAAAGTCAAAGGAAATAGAGGAAAGAGCTGGGAGGCAAAGGGCATTTATAGAGGTCTAGATAAAGGCATGTACATATGCAAATATATTTATATAGGAGGATGGGGAAATCGATCTATGTGCATATATTTATAGGTTTAGTATTAAGGTAGCAGAAGGACATTGGGCGTCCACTCGTGTACTCCCTCAATACAAGAACACTTTGTTCTATTAAATTGGCATTCTATGATGCTCACCTTCCTGACACAACCATTGCAGACAAAGAGGGTGAACAACCAAATGTGGCAAAGAAAGCTGATGGTGCCCAGCTATCAAAAGATATAGCGTCTGGGGTCTTAAAGGCTTGAAGGTAAACAAGCGGCCATCCAGCTCAGAAGCAACAAAGCCCACATGGAAGAAGCACACCAGCCTGTGAGACCATGAGGGATCAGGTATAAGGAATCATCAGAACAAAAAAATCTTACCATAGTGAATGAGGGGAGGAGTGAAGAGTGGAGACCTGAAGCCCATTTGTCGGCTACTGGAGATCCCCTTGCAGAGGGGTCTGGGGAGGAGAGGAGCCGATGTAGCAACGATGAAAAATACAACTTTCCTGTAGTTCCTAAATGCTTCCCCACCCCCCACCCCCACTATCATGATCCCAATTCTACCTTGCAAGTCTGGCTAGACCAGAGGATGTACACTGGTACAGATAGGAACTGGAAACACAGGGAATCGAGGGCGGATGATCCCTTTAGGACCAGTGTTCTGAGTGGCAATACTGAGAGGGTAGAGGAAGAGTGGGTTGGAAAGAGGGAACCGATTACACGGATCTACATGTGACTTCCTCCCTGGGGGACGGACAACAGAAAAGTGGGTGAAGGGAAATGTCAGACAGGGCAAGATATGACAAAATAATAATTTATAAATTATCAAGGGTTCATGAGGGAGGGGAAAAATGAGGACCTGATGCCAGGGGCTTAAGTGGAGAGCAAATGCTTTGAGAATGACGAGGGCATTGAATGTAAGCTTTACACAACTGATGTGTGTATGGATTGTGATAAGAGTTGTATGAGCCCCTAATAAAATGATTAAAAATAAAAAATAATGTTCAATTTAGTTTAATAGTAAAATGTTAAAATACACATGGATATAAATGACATAAGTGAATGGAAATGCATATAATGTTCTTAAAAGAGGTTTTACTACCATAATCATGTTAATACTCAACAAGTAAATAAAAAATATTACACTAAGCCTAAAAAAAATCAAAATCCCATGCTGTCAAGTGGATTCTGGTTGCATACATATATATGGTTCCCAACCTTCCTCAGGCCACAACCCTTTAATGCAGCTCCTCATGTGGTGGGGACCCCACCCCACCCCCAACCATAAAATTATTTTCATTGCTGCTTCATCACTGTTATTTTGCTACTGTTATGAATCATACTGTAAATATCTGATATGCAGGATGTATTTTTGTTAGGCAGATAGGCAGGGATGGGATGTCCATCGACGTATGTCCAAGAGAGCCAAGCGCGAGAACAAAGGGCGGCGCACTGCACATGCTCAAAGGCCTAGCCCCCCCCCCCCCCCCGGGTGGCCATGGGTGGGTGTTAAACCTGGATCAGCCCACAGCCCACCTGGGCCAGGTGAATTCAATCCAGCCAATGGGGTGGATCTGGGGTCGTCCACCACGCCTCCCCCTGGAATCCTTGAAAAGGCAGAAGCAGGGGCAGGGGAGAAGGAACTGGGGAGAGAACTTGAGAAAGAACTTGAGACAGGAACTTTGGAGAACTTGGGAGAGAGATCTTTGCGTGATGCCGAGCAGTCTCTGCCAGGCTGCATGGTCGGCAGGAATCCTATGGGTGCCGCGTAAAACCTAAAACTTCTAACTCTCATTAAACTCACTTGGATCATGAGCCAGGCTTCGGTGTGAATTCTTTCTTGTGCGGAGCCAAGGACCGAGGTGTAACTCTATCCGTAGAGAGATCTTACATTTTCATTGTTACAAATTGAACATAATTAAAGCATAGTGATTAATCATAAAACAATATATAATTATATATTGTGAGATATTTGTCAAATATTCCGATGGTCTTAGGCAACCCTTGTGAAAGGGTCATCAACCCCCAAAGGGGTCGAGACCCACAGGTTGAGAAACACTGCTCTATAGGGTTTCTGAGGCTGTAAATGTTTTGTGAGACAGACAGCTTTTTTTTCCTTTGGTGGAGCAACTGGTTGGTTGGAACTGCCAAGAGAGCACACAGGTCTGTCACGGAAGAATGCAGCCAGGATGCTCCTTAGAGGCAAGGATGGTGGGACTTCATCTCACATACTTTGCACAGGTTGTCTGGGGAGGCCAGTCCCTGGAGAAGGACATTGGAGTAGAGGGGCGGTGAACTAGAGGCGGGCCAACGACAAGATGGATGCACACCGTGGGTCACCAACTGCAGCTCAAACACAGGAACGATCGATCGTGAGGCCGGTGCAGGACCTGCAGGACTGGGCAGTGCTTTGTTCTGTGATACGCAGTCTCCAGGAGTCAGAACGGACTAGCTGGCACCTAACAGAAGTCCAACGCTTACCCGACGGCACCACCAAGACTCCTCAATCCATGCTCCTCACAATTCAACTCGAAAAGCCCGTGTATCAAACATTTCAGAGGCGATGGCCCTGCACAGCTGCAAACACGTGTTAGGG
This sequence comes from Tenrec ecaudatus, assembly GCF_050624435.1. Classification (NCBI taxonomy): domain Eukaryota; kingdom Metazoa; phylum Chordata; class Mammalia; order Afrosoricida; family Tenrecidae; genus Tenrec; species Tenrec ecaudatus. The sequence continues at coordinate 224,811,666 of NC_134530.1, read as the reverse complement.
AGACAAGGTCGCCCAATGGACACAGACCTTCCCTACGCCACGCCCCTTTCAGGCTCTCTCCTGCCCCCCTGGCTCCCCCATGTGGCAGTTCTGGGTTCAACAGATAGACCTTCTTTGGAGATTTGGAGCAGGGCGGGCCATGGGCAACTGATCCCCTCACCCCAACCCCCCTGAAGGTTCTGGAAAAGCAGAGCCCCTGGGCAGGGAGACAGTGGCGAGACTGTGGGAAGGAGGCAGGGCTGGGCGCCAGGAAACCCAGCACAGCATGCCAGCTGAGTCACTGCTCAGCCACTGCCGAGGCTGGGGCGGAGGCTCCAGCAGGGGCTCTGCTGAGGCGTGAGGTGCTGGGGGGTGTCCTGGGGTCGCTGAGTGTAGTGGAAAGGTGGCAGGTACCCGCAGGGCTGTAGCACCAGCAGGCTGGTTAGGGAGGATGGAGCGTAGGTTTTCCATCTGGAGACTGGAGCGACCTCCGCCAACCTCTTCACCGCCCCAGAGTTAGGAAGGGGTCACCTTACGGCAAAAGTGCCCAGACCACAGAGTCCAGTGCCTTCTCTTCGGGGCTGTCACTCAACCTTCTGGTATTCTGTAGAACTGACAGAGCAGGATGAGAAGGGGTTCATGTCCTGATTCTGCTGTGAGGGCAGTAGGGAGCCACTGGGGTCATGCTACAACACAAATGGAGGTGACCGAGGCAGCCGTGGACCTCACCTGCATGGACCTGCTCTCACAGACATCAGCACATCCCGCCGCACACACGCACGCACTCACGGCACGGGCCCATTTCTCAGATGAAACCAGTCTGGAGTAGAATGTAGCTTTGTCCTTAGCTGGGTGGGGGTGGGGTGGGAGGAGAGGGCTGGTGACACAGCGGTTATAAGTTGGGCTGCGATCCACAGAGCTGGTAGTTCAAAACCACCAACCGCTCCACAGGGGAAAGATGGGCTTTCTACTCCCATAAAAAGTTAGTCTCAGAAAATCACAGGGGCAGTTCTACCCCGAGCTGTAGGGGCACTATGTGTCTGCCTCGGCTCGATGGCGGTGAGTGTTTTTTGGATCAGTCAGGCTGCTGGGGGTGGGAGCATCTTTTGATATATATATATAGTCTTTAAAAAATACTATATTGTGCAAAAGATGGACAATAAGTAAGGAAAACTTTAGAAGAATTGATGCGTTGAAATTTTAGCTCTGGCAAAGAATGCTGAACGTACCACAGAGGACCAGGAAAACAAACCAACCTGTCCGAATGTTCTTTGGAGCCAAGATGGGGAGATTATTTCCCTCACATCCTTTGGAGAGGCCACCAGGTGAGGCCAGTCCCTGGAAAAGGCCATCATGCTTGGTAGCATACAAGAGAGTGACCGGCAAGGAGAAGGATGGGCACAAGGGCTGCGCCAGTGGGCATCGATGACCCTGAGGACGCGCAGGCCCAGCAGAGTTTCACTCTGCTGCCCACAGCTCACTGTGAGTCGGAACCGACGTGTGTGTGTCTGGCAACAGCAGCGGCAGAGACCCCTGGAAGCCTTCCTGCCATCCCCACAGCAGGGAACCCACCCAGAGGCCCCTGGTGATGGGCTCCCGAGAGACTGCAGGCCTGAAACCCTGGAGCAGCTGCTCCCTGTCCGTGGGAACCGCCCGCAGCAGCACCCACACATGCAGCTCCCCCTCCTCTGGAAGTCTGCCATTGGTGTGCATGGCTGCCATTTCCTCCGCAGCACCCCCAGACCCCCCTCTGCTGCTCCACACTGCCCCTTGGAACCCAATGCCCTGGCAGTCCAGGCCCCAGACGGCCAAGAGAGTGGCCTCTGCAAGGCATCAGACAGTGGCTCACGGCATATCTTGTGGAACGAGTGAGGCGGCCCGCAAAGACGCTGGTGTACTTTTCAAAAGTAAGTAGTAATTGAGTATATGCTGGTAAAGTGTGTATGTGTGTGTGGGGGGGGGACAAACCTAAGTACTTCAAAATTCAAGGATATTTTTTTATTATCTTTCAAGTGTATCTAAGTTTTATAAAACGAGTGTACTTACAGAGTAAAGTTCAGTATACAATAGCACAGGTGACACAGGCTATGACAGGAATCTTAAGTGTGGTGTGCCTGGGAGAGGCTTGGGAAATGCTGTGCAGAGGCTGGAGGCTTCACTTGGCAGTCCCCTAGCTGCCAAGGCTGGGCCCCAGCTCTCTGAGGACCAGGAAGAGGGGCAGGACTTCGCCTGTGAGCCTGTCACACTTGGGAATCTTCAAGCACTTAGCTGTGGGCGACGGCAGGGAGAGGACGGTGCTTGTGTGTCCCTCTTGGAAGTTGCGCATTCCACGTCCCAAGGAAAGTGGGGGCAAACGGGCAGGGGGACAGAACTCCCAGAACCCCTTGGGCAGCAGAGACTTGTGAGGAGAACCAACAGTCTCCCTAGGCAATGGAGAGTCTGCAGTCGACCCCCAGAGGTCACAGTTCATCAAGAGGGTGCTGGGGAGCCGAACCCAAACCACTGTTGATGCTGACTCATAGTGACCCTACAAGACAGGGTAGAACTGCCCGGGGCTGTTTCCAACACTGCAACTCTTTACGGGAGTTAAAAAGTCTCGTCTTTCTCCCTCAGAGCGGCTGGTGGTTTCAAACTGTTGGCCTTGCAGTTAGCAGCCCAGTGTGTAAGCCCAGGTCCTTCAGGGTGACATGACGGGAGCACATGTCACCAGTGCCTGAAGTGCCAGTTCTTTGAGCTACATTCCCCGAGGGAGAGAGGTACAGGCCCAGTTCCAGGATGGGGCAAGTTTGCAGCTGGTAGCCCTGCCTTCTCTGCCCCCCGCCTCCCCCCCCCCCCCCCCCCCCGGTGCCAGAGGCTACAAAAAGCTCATGGAAAAAACCCTTTATCTCTTCGTTCCATTTTCCAACAGACTTTGAAGTCCCCTGCTTTGATGTCTTTGGTGTGCACATGAAAAGTTTCCATCTTGTTTTAACTTTGCTTCTGGTCTTATGCCTTTTTTTAAAACTATCATTTTATTGGGGACTCGGTACAACTCTTATCATAATCCATCCATCCATCCATCCATCCATTATGTCAAGCACACTTGCACATATGTTTCCATCATCATTTTCAAAACATTCTCTTTCTACTTGAGCCCTTGGTATCAGCTCATTTCCCCCCTCCCCCACTCTCCCTCCCTCATGAACCCTTGATAATTTGTAAACTATTATTATGTCATGTCTTACACTGACGGATGTCTCCCTTCACGTACTTTTCTGCTATCCATCCCCCTGGGAGGGGGTTATATGTCTATCCTTGTAATCTGTTCCCACCTTACCCTTACCCTCCTGGTATCGCTACTCTCATTATTGGTCCTGAGGGGGCTATCTGTCCTGAATTCCCTGTGTTTCCAGCTCTTATCTGTACCTGTGTACATACTCTGGTCTAGCAGGATTTGTAAGGTAGAATTGGGGTCATGATAGTGAGGGGGGGCGGGCATTAAAGTACAGAGGAAAGTTGTATGTTTCATCGGTGCTATACTGCCCCTGAGAACTAAGCCCAGATACTTCACTCCAGGGTGATAGAAACCACGATATGACAAAGGCATGACAATAACAAGCGTTGGCAAAGAGTGGCTCCCCTGGCATGATTTGCTTTTCTTCAAAGGACAGAAAGGAGACCTGGTCATCGGCCTGACCCCGCTTGTGTTTCCTCAATAGTTCTGTGGAAGTGTTGACCCCTGTACACCTGTCAGTGTGACACTGCTTGGAGCTAGGAGGTGTTGCCTGATATGTTAATGAGATCATATTGGAGTAGGGTGGGCCCTAAATCTAATCTTTTCTTATTAAAAGGGCTGAATACACACACACACACACACACACACAGGCACATGAGATCTTATGAGAAACCATCTACAAGATAAGGAATGTCCAGGATCACCAGCGAGGTGGGGCCTTCCCCACTGGAGTCAATGCCCTGATTTGAACTTCTGCCGTCCAGAACTGTGGGAAAGCAGATCGCTGTACTTAAAGTGCCCCTGCCACTGCTATTGTCTGCTGCAGGCATACCAGGGAACAAAGACCCCCTCCTAGTAGTCACACTAACCCCCAAACTCGCTGAGCTCAGACCTGGTCCCAAGCACAGCCGCATAGGGAAACGGTGCTCACAGAGTCTGTTGGTTCTGCCCAGGTGGTGATGCCAAATCGAAAGAAAATCAAGCCAAGGCGGAAATCAGCACAAATAAGCTTTTCAGAAAAGGCGAGGGCTGGAGCAGGGCCCAGGCTTTATTGATAAAGACTAGGCTGGCTGGTTCTGCTGAACCACGCAGGTGCCCGTCCACGGCAAACACAGCCAGCCATCAGCCCAGCAAGGCCCGAGTGCAACTCGCCCCCCCCCCACCCCCCGCCCAGGCTGTGTGCCAGCTGGGGCCACTCAGCACCCGCTCAGCACCGAGGCTTCTTCCCCGGTGCTATGCCCAAGGGCGCTGCGCCAGTGCCAGCCCAGCCTGCCTGCTAGGCGTTCTGGCAGCAACTCCTCCCGCACGGCAGAGGGAGACTCCGTGCTTTCAAACACTTAGACTGGAACGCCCCCGTGTTAGTTTAGGAGCCCGGTGATACAGTGCGGGTAAGTCCCGGGCTACTGTCTACAGGTTCGTGGTTCAAACCCACCAGCCACTCCTCAGGAGAGAGATGAGGCAGTCTGCTTCAGGACAGACCGCAGCCTCAGAAACCCACAGGGACAATTCTGCTCGGTCCTGTGGGGTCATGATGAGTCAACATCAACTGGGTGGCAGTGAGTTTGGTTGGTTCAAATTGAGGACACCCTGAGTGTCAGACCCTGCCCCACCTGGTGCCTTCTCCCCACCATACTTGGGAGCTGACTATACTGCCTTGAGCAGGTACCCCAACCTTGACACGACCATGTCCTGTTCCAGACTCCTCCTCCTTGTGGGGCCATCCTGCACTCCGTAGGGTGTCCCGCAGCTGCCTGGCCTCTTTTCTCAATGTGCCAGGAGCACCCTTCCTCCCAGCCGCCACGGGCAAAAATACCTCCAGTCGCTTCCTTGCCAAATGCCCCTGGGCCAGGGGGGCGGGGGACCAGGTCACCTCTGGTTGAGGCCTGCCGTTCTCAAGGAGGGACAGGGAGAGCCAAAGGGAAGATGCAGTTGCACGCGGGCGGGGTGGCGATCCAGGATGGGGAACAGGTGTGGTTGAGGGGGGTAGGAAAAAGAGAGATTTGGCTGCTCCCAGCAGGGGGGAAAGAAAACGGGACATGAAAAGGGTTGACGTTTTCAGGGCAGTTTGGCCGTATGGTGTGCATTGTAACTTCCCTCCCCATCTTCTTGGGAAACCTTGGGTGGAAATCCACGCCACTCGGCGGTGCTGTGGGCCTCAGACTTGTGCACCCGGTGGGCTCCAGTCAAGTCAAGGTCTTCCCAGGAGGCCTAGCTACGGCAGGCTACACACAGAGCATTGGCTACTACGAAGTCTGAGGCCGAGGGAGAAAAACACTTACAAGATGCATTTCCGGGACCATGCTGGGACCCTTCAGAAGCACTCTTTACCCTTGCTTTCCAGTAAGGGGCGTCTTCGTGAGGATGCAGCCGCAGGGCTGAGGACACTCCGGACAGAACAGAAATCTGAGCATCAGAGCCCACACCCATTGTGGGCAGAAAAGCATGCAAATGGCCACCCTGGGGCCCGGGGCTGGAAGCTGCTCGGGAAAGAACCCGTCACTGGCATCAGAGGGGCCTCCTTCGATGGACCTAGATGGCGCCCTGGAATACTCCCTCCTTTGTTCAAAGCAGACATCTCCAAACTTACTTGGCCTCCTGCTCCTTTGCAGAAAAACATTTACTCAGCGTTGTCCTGGCAATAAGGCTTTTGTACTGTGGCCCAGAATCCCCCCTGGATTGTCCCAGCCCCCCCCCCCAGTGGGGGAGTATCATCTACTTTGGGGAGCACTCCTTGAATGTCCCCCTATCCTGCTGTCCAATAAGCACAGGAGGGGCCAGACCCACCTCTCACACGTCCATCAGGACAGCCCCAGCACTCTGGGGGGGCCCCTCAAAACATGTTTACTAAATGAAAGGTATCTTGGAACACCCTTCTTCCTTGACCTGCAGCCTTGGACTGACAGAGGATGGCCGGGTGTAAATTCCACCCTCCTCTGGAAAGCCCCCCCTGATCCCTCTCCCACAGAAACCTCACCCGGGCACCCAGGCTGCTTGGGCCCTGTGAGTGTGGCACGCAGTCTGTTACATCACTATGCGCTGCCTTCCTGGGCAGAACAAAGCTCTCTGAGGACACGGTGTGTGATGCGTGTGTATCATCCATCCCCTAAGACTCCACCCGCCTGTCTGATGTATATTAAAAAAAAAAGTTTAAAGAAAGAATCAGTAAATGCATTGCCCGTTTCTGTTCCAAATCCTAGGCACCAAAGCTCAGGTCCACCATGGTCACCTGTCCCGGCAAAACCCAGAACCCAATGCTGCTTGTGCCTCAATGCCCTGCGCTTTAGACTAAGGAAGGGGCGCTCGCCCAGCCCCCTACGGGCCAAGCCAGGGAGGCAGCTGACTGCCAGCCAGGATGCTGGACTTCAGAAGCCTGGGTCCTGTGCTCCCTACAGTCCAGGGTCAATCCCTTGTCAGGTGCCTGATAGAATCTTCCGGAGTCTTCTCTGGGATTCTCCCCCCACACACACACACACACCCCTACCCAGTCCTTCCATTGAGAGCCCTTGTCTGAAACAGTCTCTGCCTCTAGGAGACTGCCTGGGCCTCCTGAGCATTCCCAGACGTCTCGTGTCACTGGTCACAGGGACCCCAACCTCCAACACATGGACCCTGGCTCCTCATGCCTCCTCCTGCTCCCCAGGACCCCCTGGAGAGAAAGTGGAGCTGGGGACACCTGCAGAGGCTGCTCCCCGCTGCCCCAGAGCCTACCTGGCGGAAGGGAGGGGTGAGGGTGCTCTCTGGAGAGGGTCTGTGGCGGGCGGGGCCTTCATGCTGACTGCAGTCCAGCTGGATCAGGCTGCGGCACTCCGGGTGGCAGGTGAACTTACAGTCTGCGGGGAAAGAACCACAGGGCTTAGGGGCCGGCCTGGATCCACAGAGGGACCGGGCGAGCCAGGTCCCTAGCAAGCTTTCCCTGCGCTATTTTTAGGGCTCCTGTAGTAATTGATAGTGCCATTTTACAGGCAGAAAATTGGGCCCAACGAATTTAAGTGACTTCCTACTTGGTTCTAAAGCTATAGCTGCTCTTTTGGCTAATTTGCATTCACCACCAAGGACGAGCTGGACCCGGGGGTTAGGTTTCCCGGTCCTGAGCCTCCTTGGGCCAATCTGTCACGCACCAGGCCTGTGTCCTGCCAGCCGCAGAGGGACGTGGGTGGTGAGAGAGGTGGGCGCGTCCTGAGAAAGGAAACGTGCCTCTGGAGTCAGAGGTCCTCGTGATGAGCCAGGAGTACCCGAGGAGCGGGGACGACTGCATGAGCTCAGGGGGCGGGGCCCACAACGACGCTGCGGGAGAACCTGCACATGCGTGTCTCACAAAGAGGTTCTGTCCAAGCACACGAAGGCTCCATGAGCAGGCTAGGAAGGACCTTGGGATGCTCTGAGAGTTGAGGAAACTGAGGCCCAGGGGTAAAGTGAGGTGTCAATGACATGGCTCATCAGTGGCAGAGCCCAGCATGAGCTACGACCCATCATGCTCCAGGGCTCCATTGCTGGAGAGAGATGATGTCATGGGAGACAGAGGCAGGCTCCGCAGGCACAGGGAGGGAGGCAGGGACAAAGATGCGGGCAGCTACAGAAGAAATTGTTGGGTAGCTAGCTAGCATAGGGACTGGGGAGTCCATTATGCGTGCTCAGAGGTTCAAGCTTCCGGCCAAGAAGGGCTGGTACACCTCGGTGGGTGTTACACCTGGATTGGCCCATCTAAGCCAGGTGAATTTGATTAAGCCGATGAGGGTCGACTAGTATCATCGACCAAGCCTCCCAAGGGGGCCCTGAAAAGTCCAGAGGTTTTGCTCTGGCACTCTGTCTCCCAGTGGCTGCGGTCGGCCTCGGTCTGGCTTGTGTTCCATTTACTGTAGGACCTGGAACTTCTTTTCTCTATAAACTCACTGCGATCACAAACCAGGCTTCGGTGTGAATCCTTTCTGCATGGTGCCAAGGACCAGAGTGTATCTCTCCCCAGAGAGATCTAACAAAATCTGGTCTAGTCCACCAGCAGCTGACCCCTTTGCCTGGGGTGCAGTTCCTACAGATTGCCCTTGGATCCGGGTGAGGGGTGGGAGGTCTATGTCCAGCAGGTGCCATGGCTTAGCTAGAAGGCCCGGTGGGGGCAGCGTTCTAGTCCCTCATGAGAAGGTTACGTTCCAGACTGTAAATCAGATGCAGGGGGACCCGCTGGGGCAGGTGTGCTATGTGTCGGGGCTGAGCTTGCTTAGGGAACCTGCGGGTTGGGAAGTCACTAGCCTTTGAGCCGCCTATGGCTTCAAGGTCCCCACGGTCAAGCCACCTGTCTCAACAACCTCTTCTACACTCTATCACCATCATCAGCGCAAACTGCTTCTCATCTCAGCTTTCCAGCGGCCGCCGTCACCCCATACAGATAACTCCTCAAGAGAACAGAATACTCAAGACGGACTATTTCTTTTTTCATTGGACTGAACTATATTTGAAGAAGATCAAAGGCCAGAGCCTTCAGTCCGGAGACTTTCTTTTTCCTTAGTTCCAAACGCTCAGTGCACTAGGTGCCACTGCACAGTGGGGACTGGGCCAAGCTCCCTTCTCCCAGAGCCTGATTCCACAAGGAGAACCCCACTCTCCCAGCTGCCTCCATAACCTGGGACGTGTGCCGGGCGCCTGGCAAAGGTTTTACACTGGGGTCTACAAGGGGCGTGGGGTGGCCAGGCAACCGGGAGGACATGCAGCTGGGAGCTTCTTAGGTCCCTGGTCTGCTGCTTTCCTCCCGCCGCTCTGGGGGTGACGTTTATTCTCACTTGGTCCTTTAGTGAATGCGCACACAAAGCAATCACAGACCGGCCATCCCAACTTGGACACGTCAGCGGCGGGGCCTCTTCCAAAGCACGTCACCATCGTTCACACGCGCTCCCCGCCCCTACGTTTCTTATCTCCCCTTGCGAGGTGCTGTTGTCACCACGTGCAGATGCTGCTTGAAAAGAGTAGCATGTGCCCCCCGCTGACATCCCTTTTCAATCAGGGGAACCTATTACCGATGAAGATCAATGCCCGGATCCCACTTCAACAGAGAACGCAAACCAACCAAGCAACCCTCACCGCTGGTCCCCTCAGCGACACCAACGTGACAGAGAGAAAAGACTGGGCTTGAAAGACGTGGTTCTGCGTGGGCTTACTGCCAAGTCCATGGAAGCAGCAGACAGCAGATGAGCGGGCGACTGCACGTGGCCAATCTGCTTGACGAGACCTCTTGAAGGTGCTGCCGAGCACGGATGTCTCTTGCGCCCGACCCGAGCCATGGCATTTCCCGCCGCCTCTTGTGCAGGTGAACGCTGGAGCATGAATAAGGCAGGCCACGGAATCCATGCCTTTGAGTGTGGTGGCCAAAATACGTTAACTAAATAGAACCCCGATGTGCACAAGAAGAAACGGGTCAGAACTGGAAGCAGTAGAGCCAGATTTCTCGGCAGAACTGAGGCCCCCAAGACGTCACCTCCCTCACTTTGGCCATGTCACCAAGATGGGCCAGCCCTGAGGAAGGACGTGACGCTTGGTAAAGCAGACAAATGAGCAGCTGGAGAGCGGAAGACCCTCTGAAGATGGATTGACACCGGGGGCTGGGACAACGGGCTCAGACACAGCAACCGTGGGGAGGATGACAGGACTGGGCCGGTGTGGTTCTGTTGTCTGTAAACTCACTGTGAGTCAGAGTCCTAGCACCTGACAGCAAGAACACGACTGGGTGCAGAGATGACTTCGGGAGATAGTTTCACTCGGGGTTAAAGATGTTCTCGGGCGACAGTTTCAGGGGGTGGTCTGGAATCAACAAGCATTTGAACTTCCGTTCCCCATTTCCCACCTTTTGATCAGGATGCTTCTACAGGCTCCCCGATATGCATGTTCAGCACGGGTTGTCCCTTTGGCCTCACGGCTCCAGAGGCAGTTTCTAGCGGCTCCACGGCTCACCTGTTTCCTGCCTGAAGGTGAGGCCCACATCCCTCCTGCCTCCCTTCCTCCAACTCACTTTTCTCTAGGCCAGCGGTTCTCAACCTGTGGGTCATGACCCCTTTAGGGGTTGAACGACCCTTTCACAGGGGTAGCCCGATTCATAACAGTAGCAAAATGACAGTGATGAAGTAGCAACAAAAATAATTTTGTGGTTGGGGGTCACTACCACATGAGGAACTGTATGAAAGGGTCCCAGCATGAGGAAGGTCGAGAATCACTGCCCTAGACTGGACCCTCTAGGACAGGAATGTGGCAGCCATCCTTGTGTGTTCTAGGCCCAGGATGGCGGATCTTGCTCCCAGCATCTGCACAGCCTCCACTGCTGCCCACCTCGCCCAGAGTGGCATGAAGGGCACCCAGGGTCCTGTTCAGGAGTGGTGTCCCTGCCTGTGGTGTCCACTGAGTGTGTGGGGCTTTGATAAGGTGCAGGGAGGCCAGAGCCCACAAAGAGCAGCATTGTTCCCGGGCTGCCCCAGGGCACACCTGTGTGGCAGGCAAGAAGAATGCTCTGGGAATGCCAAGAGCTAGGAACAGGGAAGGAAGGACTGGCAGGCTCCCCACTCTGAGGGGAGCAAGAGTTACCTCCAAATCTCAGGGGAGAGCGTCCTGGGAGTAGAGGAGGTGCTCTCTGCTGCCGGCTTTCTGAGCCCCGGTCCTGCTGACACAGGCAGGCCCTGTCCATCTACACTTCACATCTCTCCCACGGGCCCTCCTCTGTCTCTGTCTCTCCCTCCCTGCCATCTTCCTCTCTTCCTGTCTCTCCCCCTCCCCATTTCTCCTGCTTTCTCTGGCCTCTCTCTCTCTCTCTCTCTCTCTCTCTCTCTCTCTCGCTCTCGCTCTCTCTGACTCTGTTTCTCATCTCCCTCCCTCTATGTCTCTCTCCCCATCCTTCTCTATGCCTTTCTCTCCTTCTCCCCACCCACTCCAACCCTTTTCTCCCATGCATACACATCCATACACACATACTCACACACATGTTCACAGCCTGAAAACGCCCCCAAGACCCCCAGAAGATCTTTTTATAGGCCTGCTGTGTGATGAGAGGAGACCCCAAGGGATTCCAAAAACATAGGGAGTTAGGCTGGGACCCAGGAGGCAGAGCCCCATGAGTACCTTACCCTTGAGGCACCAATGCTGGTGCTATCAAACCACACCCTGCGCTTGGCATTCCACGGTCCCGGCAGAGTTCATGGGACCAAGGGAGGAGAGGGGGGCCCTGGCCAACCTGTCTGAGAGGTCCTTCAGTGGGGGGCCAGCCTTCCCTGGGGTTTCTGTCTAGAAATGTGATTGCAAGCAGCATCCAAGTTGAGCATGGCTCCCAGTGTGCCCCATGCTAGCCTGGGGGTGAGAAAGAACAGACGGGACCCTTGGGGACACAGCTAATTGGGTAGATCAGATATCCGTGTGCAAAACTAACAACCAAAGAGGGCAAAGCAGGGGCCCACCCACAGCTCCTGAAGCAGAGGTGCATCCTTGGTAGAATTCTCCCCTTCCATGCAGGAGGCCAGCGTGGAGGCCCAGTCAAGGCACCTCCTGCACAGCCACCACCCAGCTGTCCGGAGGTTCGCCCGACTCCATGACACTGGGCACGTTTCAGGGGCGACTCACAGGTAAGATGAAAGAGGAAGAGAGGTATAGTGACCTATGTCCAAACATCAGTCTGTACAAGCCCCGTGTATCACAATGGCTGCATCTGTGGGAATGGTGTAAGACGGGACAGTATCATGGACAACTCAGTAACCGCTAGGGCGCCGATGTGAAAAGCTGCTGAGAAGACAGAGGCAACTGTCGTCAGGGAGGCTTGAAGGCAGAGGCGGCTCTGGGAGCCTTAGAAAATGGATCACATCCAGAAAATTCTTATTCCTTTAATGCAGAGGTCCAGAGTAGGAAGGGGCTCTGTCATCCAAGCTACCGTGGAGTCTGCTCCCACCCCACCGTTAGCATCCTGCCGGCCTCCCCGGGTGTCGCGGCTCAGGTCTCTAAACCAACAGGGCAGCCCTCCCTGGGAATAAGCTTGGTTCTGGCTGCTTCTCTGAGAGCCAGCACTGAGGACTGTAGACGGGAGCTGCGGTGGTCAAGGGAGCAGACACCTGAGCAAAGGGTACACCCACAGTCACCCACTAAGGGAAGTCCGAGCCCCCAACAAAGCTGACCTCCCTCAGGACCTGTTTGAAATGTGACTGCTTCTCTCTCAAGCAACTTAGCCTAAGATCTGATAAATAAATACGCAATACTGCATTTAAGAATGTCTGTTTATGTCTGGTAACCATGAAGTACTTACTTTTTCTTGTATTTACTCATGGTAACCCACTAAGAAAATATGTTTAAAGACAAGCACAACATGAAACAGGAAGGGAGCCAAAAGGATTCACTACAAAAAAACAAAAAACCCACAACACAGAAATAAGCAGTCATAAAGGACAAAGGCTAAGACGGCATCAAACCCTGTGGGTACGGGCACTATTATCACAAGAAGTGGCATGCCATTTTGTTATCTGGTTTGTGTCTTAAATCTATTGTTTTGACCTTTGGTGCTGCTTATTTTTGTGTTTTGTTGGTTTATTGTGATGAGCCTTTCAGGGTCCCCTTCTTATCTCCTTTTGTCTGTTTAAATTTTTTATTTTCTTAGAGGCTACTTTGAAGATTACTTTGAGGGGGTTGTATTTATGACATTTAAAGTATGTAAATGAACTAAATGCTCCAATCAAAAAGCAGAAAGCGGCAGAAGCAGGGGAAATAAAAGAAGCAACGATTCCCCTTAGAAGAGATATACCTTAAACCGGTGGACAAAAACAGACTAAAAGTGAAAGGATTTTTAAAATTCCAGGCAAATAATTACCAAGAGCGGTAATATCAGACAAAGTTGACTTTCAGACAAATTAGGAAGAGATAAAGACTTACATTATATAGTGATAAAAGTGCCAGTCAAGGAAAATTTTAAAATCGTTTTATTAGGGGCTCATACAGCTCTTATCACAATCCACACATACATCAATTGTGTCCAGCACATTCGTATATATGTTGCCATCATCATTCTCAAAACACCTGCTTTCTTCTTGAGCCCCTGACATCAGCTTCTCATTGTTTTCCCTCCCTCCCCACTCTCTCCTTCCCCCTGATAATTTATAAATTATTATTATTTTGTCATATCTCAGTCAAGGAAATTTGACAACAGTGGGGCACATGAACTGATAAAGCAACCAGCGATAACAATAAGAGTTGGGAGATTTTCGTATGCCATTTCAACGGAACAGAACTGTTAGAAAGATCAGCAGGGAAAGAGGACTTCAGTAACACTATAAGCCAACTGGACTCCAAAGACCCCTACAAAGCCCTCCACCCAAAGCACCTTCTACCCTAGTGCGCACAGATCATGCTCCAGGACAGACCACATTTCAGGTCACAGAGCAAGTCTTGAGGAATTTTAAAAGACTAAAAGCACACAAAGTATTTTTTTTGGTGTCAAATAAGTGAAGCTGGAAAACAATAACAAAAGAGAGTCTTGAAAAATATACAAATACATGGAACTTAAACAACACGTTGTTAAAATACCAATGCGTGAATAAATCAAAAGAAAAATCACAAGTTTCTTAAGAGTCAAATGAAAATGAAAGTAAAACACACCAAAACTGACATCACGTCACACAGTGAGGCAACCCGCGGAGGAACCAGAAAGGGAAGAGTAAACTAAGCCTTAACTTCTCAGAAGATAGGAAATAACAGTGCTCAGGGCAAAAGCAAAGAAAAGTGAAAGAAACCAGGATCAACACAATCAGAAGTTGTTCTTTGAAAAGATCAAGAAAATAGAAAAACCTTTATCGAGACTGACAAAAACAAGTAAAAGATGCATATAACCCAAATAAAAAGAAATCAGGGGACATCACAACAGACCCAATATATAGAAAGAGAATTATGAGAGAAGATTATGAACCACTGAATGGCAACAAACTAGATAACAAATGAACAACTTGTTAGATGCACACAACCCAACCGATTCAAACTGACTCAGGAGAAACAAGAAAGTCTCAGCTTAAGAACCGATGAGATCAAACACTTATCAAACACTTCCCAACAAGGAAAAAAATCTGAGCGGGTGAAGGGAAATGTCGGACAGTGTAAGAGATGACAAAATAATAATAATTTATAAATTATCAAGGGTTCATGAGGGAGGAGGGCATGAGGAGGGAGGGGAAAATGAGGAGCTGATGCCAAGGGCTTAAGCAGAAAGCAAATGTTTTGAGAATGATGAGGGCAACAAATGTACACATGTGTTTGACACAATGGATGGATGTATGGATTGTGATAAGAGTTTTATGAGTCCCCAATAAAATGATTTTTTTTAAAAAGGAAAAAAGTCTGGACCACGTGGCTTCAGTGGGAACTTTTACCAAATATCTAGAGATGAATGAATACCAGTAGTGTTTCCATTTATCCAAAAGATAAAGAATGCAAAGGGTCTTCCAAAAGTTCATGCCAAAAAACCCCAACTATTCATATATATAATCTTTGCGCCAAACTAAACTGATACTAAGTAGTTATAACATGCCTTGACAGGCTCAAGCTTAAGGCATTAAAAAGGGTAAAAAATCAGTTTGGTGAAAACAAACCCAAAACCCTATCAGAACAACATGAGGGCTGTTAAAATGAAAGCAAGAACAAATATCAAATTGATGTTAAAGTTTAATGGAAGAATGGTGAAATCACTGACGTTTTATGAAAAACTTTATGGAGACCACGTCCCAAGGAACAAGCCTGCCTAAGCATCAACAACAAAAACAACTGGGAACCGTCGGCAGAGATCCGCCATGACATCGCAGGAATGTGCCTGCTCTTTCCCCTAAGAGTCGTGATGGGAAACCTGTGGGTCCACCTTACAATCCTGACATAGTCACTGTGATTTGTTTGGGTTTTGTTTTCTTTCTTCGGTTTATTGTGTAAAAAAGACTGAATGACCTGCTTAAATTCCCAGGACCCTCAGTGCTTGAGGAATGGACTAAATGGTGGTCTCTATTTTTTAGTCAAGATACAGAATGGACCAGTTCATACAGATTTGACTTTGATGTAACTTATGTTGAGAGATACAGCTTGTATTTTTTCATTTTAAAGTGTTAACATTTTAATAAACTTTTAAAAGTCCCTCATATTTCCTAATTCATTCTACGAAGCAATTATAACCCTGACACCCAAACCAACCAGAGAGAGACCACCAGGACAGAAACCACAGGCCAATATCTCTTATGAATATAAGTGCAAACATCTTCAATAAAATACTAGCAAACAGAATCCAACAGCATATTAAAAGAGTCACATACCTTGACCAAATGGGATTTGTTCCAGATATGCAGTGTTTTAACCTGAGAAACCAGTCAATAAAATACCAAATCAATAGAGCAAAAAAAAAAAAATCACACAATCATGTCTCTGGATGTGGAAAAGGCACGTGATAAAATCCAACATCCTTTCTTGATGGAAACTTTAAAGAAGGGGAAACAAAAGGGGGTGGAATTTCTCGATTTGATTTAGGGCAGATATAAAAAGCTGACAGCCAGCATTCTATTTACTAGACTGAGCGGTTTCCCCTTGAAATAAGGAACAAGGCAAAAGGGCCTGCTCTCATAACTTTTATTTAATATTATATTAGAAGTCCTTGCCAGAACCATACAACAAAAAGGAAAAGAAAGAAAAGGTACCCAAATTAGAAAAGAAGTAAAATGATATCTCTATTCACGGATGATATGATCCAATATAAAAAATCCAAAGGATCCACAAGAAAATGTCTAGAGGCAACAGACGAAGTCAGCAACGTTGTAGAGCACAAAGTCAACAAACCAACAAACACTCAGTTGAGTTTCTATACACCAGCACGGAGAGAACGAAAAGGGAAATGAGAGAAACAATTCCATTGAGAAGCATATCTAAAAGAATTAAATCCCTAGGAATAAATCTAGCCAGCGACATGAAAGACTGAGTATTCAAATGATAAAACACTCCTGAAAAAGATGAAAGAAGACTTACTTGATGGAAAGATGTCCCCATGTTCATGGACTGAAAGATTTAATATTGTTAAGACGTCAATACTACCCAAAGAGATCTATAGATTCAATGTGACTTTATCAAAATTCCAATACCTTTTTGACAGAAGGAGGAAACCAATCCTTAATATTATATGGAATGACAAAGGGCCTGGGATGGTTGAAGCCGTGTTGAAAGAGAAGAACGAAAGTGGAGCATTCGCACTGCCTGAGTTTAAAACACACTATAGGGAGCTGTGGTGGCACTGTGGGATAAGCACTGGATGCCAACTGCAAGGTTGACAGTTCAAACCCACTCGCCACTCCATGGAGAAATCCGAAACTATCTGTTTCCCTGAAGATGTACAGTCTGAAAGCCCTGCACAGGTTGCTGTGAGTCCTGACTTGAAAGGAGTGGGTTTGGTATTAGTGTACAGCTACAGTAAGCAAAATACTCTGAGTGTGGTTAAATAAATAACAGACACCTAGCTCAATGGCTAGAATTGGGAGCCCAGAAACAAAGTCACCCATTTATGACCAACTGATTTTTGACAAGGGGGCTAAGTCCACGGTCCATTCGCTGGGGAAGTGAAGAGTGTCTTCAATGAATGATGTTTGGAAAACTGGATTTTCACATGCAAAGGAAATGATGCACGCCTCACCCCATACCCCAAAACAAATCCACAGAGGATTAAGAATCTAGATGTGCAAATTGAAACCATGAAATTCTTAGAAGAACATGCAGAGGCAGCGCTACCAGCTTAGCTGTCAACAGTGGATGACTTAATATAAAAGCACCAATAGCAAACGACCAAGTACATAAATGGGAATTCACAGATTTAAAAAACACTTGTTCCTTAAAAGATGGCACCAAACAAGTGACAAGGTAAGCTACCAGCTGGAGAACATCTTCCAAACCATGTGTCTGACAAGAATCTAATATACTCAAAAGATAAGCAACACCAGAACAACTTATCAACAAAACAGACAAATGGGCCAGCCATCAAAATGGGCAAACATTGGAATAGACCGTTGGTTCTCCAAAGAGGCCATTCGAATGGTCACCACACACATGGAACGATGCTTACGTAGCCTTTGAGTCGAGCCAGACTCAGATATTCCACGTGAAAGCAGAATGGCCCCATAAGGTTCCCAAGGTTGTAGATTTTTACCAAAGCAAACTGCTACAGTGTCTCCCAAGGAGCAGCCAGTGGGTTTGAACTGCCAACCTTTCAGTTAGCAGCTGAGTCGTTAAGCCGCTGTGCCACCCGGCCTCCTTAATTCATCATTGCTGTTACTGTTGTTAGGTGCAAAGCTCCTTAATTCACACCCATGGCTGTTCGGTGCGTTCAGACCACGGGAAGGAAACGCTGGCCTGTCTTGCGCCAGCCTCGCCATTATCCCTGTGCCTGCGCCCACTGCTGAAGCCACTGCGTCAATCGGTCTCGTCAAGCAAGGGCCTTCCTCTTTCTTGCTGCCCCTCACTTGACCGAGCATGATGTCCTTTTCCAGGGACTGGTCCTTAGAGAGAGGCAAATCAAAATCAAATACAAACCGCGAGACACCACTCCCTCCCTCTAGGATGGCGAAGATGACCAGAATTAGGAAAGCAGACAGAGTACAGCACACTCTGGCCGGGGGTGAGGAGACTGGCAGGAAGCCCTATCCACTGCTCACAGGACCGCAGAGGCGCAGGGCGTGGTGGAAAATGCACGGCGATTCCTTAAGCAGAACAACTGAAAGCACTAAAGACAATGAGTACACGGAGGAAGAAATGTCCTGAAACGGACTGTGGTGATTTCACAACCCTTTGAATTGCTGATTAAACTTCTGAAATGTATCATATGTGAATGAGGTCAATGAAACTGTTATGAAGAGGTTATGGTTTAAAAAATGGAACACCACCAACAATAAAAATCCTCAAAACAGAATGACCACGTGATCCAGCAATTCCACTCCTGGGTACACACCCAAAGACCTGCAGCGAACTTGGAGACTTGTGCACACCAACGCTCACTGCAGTGAGCACTGTTCACAGAATAGGGTGGCCCAAATACCCATCGACATGGATAACTGTGGTACATACCGTGGAATGACCCATCGACAGATGAATGGATAACAAAGTGTGGTACATACCATGGAATGACCCATCGCCAGATGAATGGATAAACAAAATGTGGGACATACCGTGGAATGCTACCCAGCCACATGCTTCATGTACGGGTGGTGCCCGAAGACGTCATGCTGATCAAAGCGAGCCAATCACCAAAGGACAAAGAGAGTATGACGAAGCTTAAGAGGCAGCAAGTTCTAATGGTGGTGTCTTTAGGAGAAGTGGTTTGTTTGTTTGTTTACTGTAGAACTGCCTTCTAACAAAATAGGAGGATATGAAAACGTGGTGAAGAAAGCTGATGATGCCCGGCTATGAAAAGATATAGCACCCGGTGTCTTAAAGGCTTGGAGATAAACAAGTGGCCATCTAGCAGGGAAGTAACAAAACCCACATAAAGGAAGCACACCAGCCTATGTGATCATAAGGCGTCAGCGGGATCAGGTATCAGAAGACCCAAAACAAACAATCATATCGATGCAAACCAGGTGGGTTGGAGTGGAGACCCAAAGCCCATCTGTAGACAATTAGAGATTCCCTCACAGAAGGGCCACAGGAAGGGATGAGCCAGACAGGGTACAGCATAGCACAGATGAAACACACAACTTTCCTCGAGTTCTTTAATGCTACCCCTCCCCCCACTATCATGACCCCAGTTCTGCCTTACAAATCCGACTAGATGATCGCATGTAGACTGGTACAGATAAGAACTCTTGACACACGGAATCCAGGACAGATAAGCTCTCAGGAACAGGAATGGGAGTAGCAATACTGTAGGGTAGGGGGAAGGTGGGGTGGAGGGAGAAGGAGGAGAAAGGGAGAACCAATTGCAATGAGCAACGTATTAACACCACCACCCCCTCCAGGGAGACAAACAACAGAAACATGGGTGAAAGGAGACAGTGGACGGTGCAAGATATGAAAATAGGATGGGGAAGGAGGGGAAAATGAGGAGCTGATACCAAGGGCTCGAGTAGGAAGAAACTGTTTTGAGAATGATGATGGTGACATATGTACAGATGTACTTGATAAATTGATGTATGGATTGTTATAAGCGCTGTAAGAGCCCCTGATAAAATGATTTTTTTAAAAAGAAGACGAAGAAGCACTTCCTTCTATAAAACAGAATTATCTCTTCCCCCCTGCACCCTTTCCCTTTCAACTTGGACCCTCTGACTCCATCCCCGGCGTATGTTTTGGAGACAGAGTGCTTCTCGGTCCTAAAAGAAGGGGCCTAAAAGGAGCCCTGGCGATGTAGTGGTTACATGTTGGGCTACTAACCATAAGGCTAGCAGTTCGAAACCACCAGCCGCTCCTCCGGAGAAAGATGAGGCTTTCTACTTCTGAAAAGAGTTACAGTCTCAGAAACCCATGGGGGCAGGTCTAACCTGTCCTATAGGGTCACTATGAGTCAGAATCCACTCAATGGCAGTGAGTTTTTCAGTTTATGGGAAGATAGTGGGCCAATTGTAAGAAGATATGATGGAGCCAGACAACAAGGGACCTTCTCCCAAGAAGAGAACTGTAAGTAGGCACAGAGAGGGAGCTTTGGGGACCCAGCCTCTGGATACACCAGACAGACATTTCTCAGGGAAACCAGCTCCAAAAATGAGTGGTGGACTGGCTGAGGAGGGGACCAGGCTAAAATCAAGCCCACTGCCCACTTCTGCCAGCTCAATTCCTGGCCTTCATGGTGCAGAAGTGGTTCCTAGGTCAGCACCTGGACTAGGAGGTCAGGCTGAGCTCAGGGTCGCCTCTGCCCGGAGATGACAGTGCTGTTGCCACTCTGGCCCCAAGGACGGGAAGTCAGTAGGCAGGACTCGTGTGCGAAGGTGGTCTGTCCCAAGCGCAGAGGCTGCGGCCCTTCCCTTTCTCCCAAGACTGCCAAAGTCAGTGCCTGCCCCATCCCAGGTCCCCAAAGTGCACACACACGCACAACACCAACACGAACACACATGTAGGCACACACACAGACCCTGCACGGACACACAGCACAAAGACACAGATGTACACATGCATACAGACTTGCACTCAGACACACACAAAATAAACACCCAGAGACATGCGTGCACAGACAGACTTACACACAGACCTATGTTGTCCGCTGTATGTCCGCATAACCGGAATGGCCCCTTTTTCCTGAAGCAGAAGCATTCTGTTGCTAAGCAACCCCGAAGCCCTCCCATGCTGAGTCGCACACATGATCCCGAGATGGCACAGAGTGTCCTGCTTGACTGCTCTGTCCATCCCATGTCCTCCAGCCCAGGTCCACACAAGGGGCCAGGGAAGGCGGGTCCAGGGGCTGGCCTGAACTGAAACCCAAACTCAGAGCCCCTGAGTCAATTCCAACCCATAGTGATCCTAAGGGTGGGGTAGAACTGTCCCAGTGGGTTTCTGAGACTGTAACTCTTTACAGAAGTAGAAAGCCTCGTCTTTCTGCCATGGAGGGGCCAATGGTTTCAAACTGATGACTTCATGGCTAGCAGTCCAACATGGCACCACCAGGCCACCCGGGCTTGGGCCTGAATGCTAGTCCCTGCTCAACCAGCTCTGCTGACCTTGGGGAAGTTACTGAACTTCTCTGAGCAAGACGTTTCCTCATCTGTAAAACAGGGATGGGAATAGCCAGCCATGGAGGATTGTTCGAGGTTGTTAAGAGGATCACTGTATGCATGCTGGTGCACGGAAGCCCCCATTTCTGTTCCACCCTCCTCCCCCATCACTTTGCTGCACAAATTCCCACTCCACCAGGCTTCAAGGGGGTATATTACAGTTTCACGCACCTTCCCCTTGCTAGGTATTTCTAAAGCAGGCACATAAATACCTTTAGTTTTACAATAATTTGTGCTTAGCTATTACAGAGAAATCAGAAAAAAAAACACACACTGGAAAATAATAGCATTAGAGTCTGGAAGGAAAAGAGAGAGAGAGAGAGAGAGAGAGAGAGAGAGAGAGAGAGAGAGAGAGAGAGAGAGAAAGGGATTGTTGGCATCTCCCCACCCCCTCCAACCCCACCCCAACAAACTTAGTCTCACAGTCTCTGCCTAGGGTCCGTGCTCTGCACCGAGCCTGACACGGAGGTCCTCGGAGGAGTCATGGGGCTGACCAGCTCAGGCTGCTGAAGGACTGGGGCCAGCCCTCTATCCTATATCCTCCCAGCAACAGACCCCTCCCTTGCTCTCTGCGCCCTCTCTCTCCTGGGCTGGCCCAGGTCCTCAAAACCTGCAGCCTGAACCTGCCTGCTCCCCTGGCCAGGTAACTTCCCCCCAGGCTCGCTGCAAGACTTAGCCCCTGGGCATCAGGCAAGGACCAGGTAGTTCCTCACTACCAAGTCAGGTCCTGCTGGTCTCCCACCTACAGTGTTTGACCTCCATCTACAGCCCTCGCTGCTCTGGCCCTGCTCCTGCGGTGGGGAGTCCACTCACGATGCAACACTTGGCAGGGGTGGTCCTGAGAGGAAGGGATGGTGCCTGGCCTTCCCTTGGATGTAGAGATCATAGTGTGAGGGCTGGCAGGGGACGCCAGCCCAATCTTCATTTTAGGGTCCCTTTGTACTTCCTGAAGGTCAACTCTGCCCTGCTTACCTGTCCGTTCCTCCCTCCCTCCCTCCCACCCCTGCTGCCTTGGGTTAGTCCAGGGTGGCCAGGCACCTGGGGAGGTGGAGTGCCTTATTGTCTGCAGCAACCACCCAAATCAACACGATCGATACATTTTTCCTGCTCCGAGCCAAACCCCTCCAGAGGCCCGCAGCAGGGTGAGGGGAAGCCCCCCTCCTGGGGTCAAGTGGCTGCTCAGGACATGTGAAGCTTTATGTTTCCTGAAGGAGCTGGAACCAGTTCCCTAGGGATGCCACTCTGTAGAAGACAGGCTACCCCAGGACGCCCGCCCTCAACCACCCAGCCTGGAGGACCTGGACGCACACGGCTGCTCCTGCACACAAGTGTGCTCAGGCGCACACACGTAACACAGATGTGCATGTGCACCCATCTGCACTCACGCCTGCATGCACGCACAACACACAATGCGTGTGGGCAACGCGCGCGTGTGCACAGACCACACACAGACCTTGAGCACACAGAGGGTGTGCCGGGAAGCAGGTCTGGAGCCAACAGGGAAGGTCAGAGTAGTGGTCAGCAGAGGGACGTGGCATCAGGTTCGTCTCTGAGGCCAGAGGCTGCCGGCCCCGCCCACGGGCAGCCGCGGGGCAGCTGGGCACGCAGGGGCGACTGTGGTGAGTAAGAAACCAAGAGGGGATAGGTCTGAACCTGCTCGGTCCGGATAAACGCTGTGTTCCCAGACACACCAGTGGGTGCGGCTGGCAGGCTTTCCGGGAAGCGGGCTCCTCCCGGCCAGGCCCACTGTGCAGAGTGCTGGGGGATGTGGGGGTGCTGGACCCCAAACGGACTAAGCTGAGGAACACGAGGAAGCCCAAGATCTTGGTCCCCAAATGACCAGTTATGCTTGAGGCAGTGCTGGGTGGGGCCCACACTTTCAAGCACTTTCAAGCAAGCTCTTTGTGAAGGAAAAGGGAGTTGGGGGGATGTCCTGCCCCGTCAGAGCAGATTTTAAACTTCTCTCTGGGAGCCGGGCACCTGGATCTCACACCTGCTACTGGCTCCCCAGGCCAGCCTTCTTTGTCCCATTTGCAGACAGGCATGTCTCTCCAAGCACTCTGGGCCAGCCTGGCAGAAATGGGGCACCTGGGCGGCCTGCAGAGCCCGCCGCTGCAGGCGGGTGCGGGAGGGTGTGCCTCTGGGGTGGGCGGCCCATTAATCAAAGTCACCTCCGCCTCTGCCTCTGCGTTGAAGGAAGGGCACCACCAAAGGCAGGCGCTTTGGCAGGCAGGGCGGTGTTTTGGGAGGGGCCGTGGAGAGGGCAGGACAGTTCACAACAAGTTCAGACTAGAGGGGCAGAAGGCCAGGGAGGCATCAAGAGAGCCCGCTGCCACCGTGTGTGCCCAGTGGGGCGGGAGGCAGAGGGCTGGCCCTGGGGCGCTTGTTCCACATGGTCTGTTTCCGGATGCCCACTCTTTGGCCCTGCACCGTGGGGCACACTGTCCATCTGGCCCTCACAGGCCCGAGGGAGCATTGGGGTGCCCCCCACCTCTCCCACACACAAAGACAGTATTCTTCCAAGTCTTGGGTTCTCCTTCCCTCTTGGACTTCTTGTTATTAGTGTGGGATGGAAGGATGCCTTATGGGTGGAAATGCATGTGGTTTTTCATGATCTTTTAGTAATTTTATTAAAGGAGTGCTGGTGGCATGGTGGTTACGCACGGGGCTACTAACTGCAAGGCCAACAGTTCAAAACCACCAAGCTGCTTCGTGGAAGAAAGACGGGGCTCCAAAGGGATATGGTCTCAGAATCGCACAGCGCAGTCCTACAGGTGGGTACGAGTCAGCGCTGACTCAATGGCAACAAGTTTTGGTTTTGAATTTTAACAGTGTTATGGACGTACCATTCACAGGACACAGTGGTTGAAGTAGATTGAAAAGAGTGGTCCAGTCGTCACTATAATCAAGCTTAGATCCTCTTCTTCTTCCTTGTACTCGTCCCCACCCCAAAGAAACTACACGTCTCTATAGATCTACCTGTCTTGGGTTTCACATAAAACATATAGCAAACAACAACAAGAACAATAGAAACAACTCAGCATCAATCCCAACTCCTAGTGACTTGATAGGACATGGTAGAACTGCCCTGGAGGGTTCCGGGGCTGGAACTTTATAGGGGACAAGAAAGGCTCACCTTTCTCCCATTTTATCACACACACACACACACACCCTGAGAGCGAAACAGACAAAACCTTTCCATAGCATTCAGCCTCATATCTTTCCAAGCCAACCCAGCTCCTAACCAGTGTCCACTGGTGCATTTGTCCACCTACCGTGGATCAAACACTGCTCCAGGGAACAAATCCCACCCCGCACCACCACTGAGTCACTTCTGATTCATGGTGACCCTACAGGCCAGAAGAGAACTGCCCCTTAGGGTTTCTGGATGGTAAACTTTTACAGGAGCTGACAGCCTCATTTGACTCCCTTGGAGCAGCGGGTGGGTTTAAACCACCAACCGTGTGGTCCACAGCCCCACGCTAACTTGGCGGCACCACTAGTGTTCCCGAGCGGAAACCCAGTTAGCTCTAAAGCCTTCTGGTAGCAGGAAGATGTATATATGCGTATGTATGCATGTATATGTATGCAGTCCAAAGTGCATGTCAAAGTACTTTGGACACGTGATTAAGAGAGAGCAGTCCCTTGGTAAAGTAGAGGGGCAGCAAAACAGAGGAAGGCCCTCGACCAGACGGACGGACACAGTGGCTGAGCAAGGAGCTCAAACATGACAACTATCGTGAGGCAGGTGCAGGACTGGGCAGGGTTTCCTTCTGTTGCAGACGGCACCTACACACACACACATACACACACAACTGCATGCACACACATACACATACACACACTGTTGTGATTGCTGCCATAGGGGAAAAAATCAATCTTCATGCTAGTGAACCTTATGGGGGCATTTAATAGCAGAGAGTTGGGTGTAAGGGGGTTTCATAGAGAATGAACGTGGGGGGTCCACAGCCAGCATGGAGCCGCCAGATGCCCTCTGCTGCTAAATGCAGAGCTCGCCCAGGGGGTCCCGTCACTCTGCTCTGGGTGTCAGAGACGCAGAGCAGCAGGCTTCCCCCACCCACCCTGAGCTCTGGCCCCTCTCCAGCATTCCTGGGGCCCCCAGAAAGGGGACAGGCAGAGGAGCCCGGCTAGAGGGCAGAGAAACAACCCGACTCCAGCAGTAGCAGCAGATGCGGAAAGAAGAGGGTGTGATGATTTTGGTGTGTAAGGCAAACACGACCTCTGGGCAGGCGCCCAGGGTGCCTGGCTGCTCGATACCTTGGGGCATATTCTTTGGTGGATTCGCACAGACCCTACAGGGCAGCAGGTCCATCTGGAAGAAGTCCCACCTGGGCAGATGCAGATGCAGGTTGATAGATGACATCACACAGAAGTGCAGGCATGAAGGTGCATGCAGGTGCATGCACACAGGTAGGCCTGGTGGGAGTGCCCAGAGGTCACAGGAGGCCAGAAGCAGGGAGGCTCAGCCTTCACGGCGCAACCAACCAGCCCTCTGGATCCGACTGGTTTGTCCACACTTGCTTTGCTGTCATTTCCTTGCAATCATTCCAAACACCTTTCATCAACCAGGTGGAAGTGGACTCTTTGCCAGGGAAGAAAAGCAAACAGATGACGTCGGAGGCTCTCTCTGCAGGACACACACACAAAGCCTCTTTGCAGCTGAACCCCTGGGTTGGGACGACCAGAGGCTTCTGGGGAAACCTAGGCCTCTTTCCCACTGACCCCCTGGGCAGCCTTTAAAAATGATCTCTGACCTGTCTCTTGATGACAAGTTTGCTTGGCTCCTAGTGATGTTGGGGGGCCACTCCAGACTTGCCCGCTGCTGATGTTGTGTGGTCAGCTCCAGGGCATGGAGTGTTTCAGAGAAGGGGTTTCATTCACGGCCTCCTCCTCCACTTTTTCTAGACAAGCTTCAAAGTCTCTCCCCTCCTCCACTGACACGCAGGCAGGCAGCCCCTGGCCCTGGTGCAGTGGGAAAACAGGCAGCCAGGATGGGAGCCTGTCTAGATGACCTGGGGGTACCAGTTGCTAATGGCGCTCCTGGGGGCCTGAAATAACAGGAGCCCCCAGTGGAGGATCTGCCACCCGCCAAACATTAACTGCCTTATGTTCATGCTCATGTGTAAGCCTCATAACAGCATCTTGGATATGGGTCTCTTCACCCCCTTTCATACTGGGGATTAGTGAGGTGCCAAGGGGCCACTCACAGTCTCCCCTCTCAGGCAGCAGAAACCCTGGGTGGGTTTCTGGTCAACTCAACTGGTGCACAGTCATGATGGTGAATAGACTGTGTGCTGTCATGATGGTGAATAGACTTCAGCGGCAGACAAGGAAGAAAGGCTTGGTGTGCTACATCTAAAAAGCAGCCAACGGAAACCCTACGGATCATAGCAGTCCAATCTGTACCCCACCTTAGGGACGGGGAAGGACAGCGTCACGGACTTGGAGAGACCAAAGCTCAGAGGCATGACTCTAGGAGACCAGCCTGACCGCCACGAAGCAGTGGCTCCAGGCTCAAGACCTGTCTCAGATGCCACGCTCCAGGCTGCTCCTGGGTTCTGGGAGCGAAGCAAGGGAGCTATGGAGGAAGTCCTGGGTCCACGGTTCCCCATCTCCCTGGGGCACCCAGCTTCCACTCCGTTAAGTCCACACGCAAACTCAAGACCACAGAGCAGGGCAGCCATGGTGTAGTGTGTGCCCTGCAGGCCTGATGGATTTCGCGAGCTCTACGGAGGTCCTGGAGCTGACCGGCCAAGGAGGACGGAAATGATCTGTTGAATAATTCCCCAGGAGAGAGCAAGAAACACGGATGAACAGACACACACCCGATCGTTTAAACGGACGAAGAACTTGGTGTCCGGCTGCCTATCCGGTGAAGGTCACAGTACATTTTAGACTATTTTGAAGGATTAATTATTCAGGCTGGCTAATGAGTGTGTGCCTCCAAACGCGGCAGAGATCTGATGGAATTAAAGTCCCCACTTCTCAGGATGGTAAGGGGGCAAAGCAGGCTGTCGGGAGTTTGAGCAAATTAGATCCTTTCAACCGCTCAGTACCGCAAGGATGACCCAGCATGGGAATTATCAACATGGTTTGTTTTGGTTTTCTTTTTTTGCGTAGGAGGAAAACCCTTCAT
The DNA here is from genome assembly GCF_050624435.1 of Tenrec ecaudatus. Classification (NCBI taxonomy): domain Eukaryota; kingdom Metazoa; phylum Chordata; class Mammalia; order Afrosoricida; family Tenrecidae; genus Tenrec; species Tenrec ecaudatus. The sequence goes on along the minus strand of NC_134530.1, from coordinate 224,784,605 downwards.
CAGAAAAGACTCTATTTTTCATAGTCACCTCCCCCTTTATACTCTGCACCTCAAACACCAGCCCCGGGGTGACTTTTCCTCCTCGCTCCACCCCTGAGACGCAGTGCTACAACGCACCCATGATAAGCCCACTAGAGACGGATGGGTGCACGAGACCACTAGGGGTACAAACGGTGGGGCGGGAGGGGTCCTAAGGAACGCATATGTGCACCAAAGATTTCCAGCTGCTCAAGAGAAGCCGCTGGAGGCCAGAGCGAGGCGGGGAGTCCGGGGGCCCTGTGCAGGGAGGCCCTGTACCACACAGCCTCATGAGTAAGTCGGTGAGTCCCTTGCCCATTCTCCCCCATGCAGGGATCTGGGGGGATAAACCAGGGTCACAAAAACAAGCAAGGCAATCTGAATGTTTTGAGTCTTTAGCAGGCGGCGAAGCTACAGAACTATGAGATGTTAGACAGATGACACAGCAGAAAGAACCCTGGGCGGGGGCTGGAAGCAGGTGCAGGGGGTCCCAGTCCCGGGCGCTGGTCCCATGGGGTCTTCTGCCAGCCGGCTTCCTTTCTCGGAAATGAAGGATAGGATGACCGGAGCTTTGGCCATCCCTGGGACTGCTAGTCTCGCCTTCTCCTCTCACCCCTCCTTATCCTTCTGGGGAGAAGTCTGCTCACACCCTACTTAGCACCCAGGGAAGGAAATGCAGGGCTGCCTGGCCTGCGGCTGGGGCTTCTGCCCTGCGGTCTCCCTCCATGACTGCTGCCCGTCACCTCCACAGTCAGACTATGCAGGTGACAGCTCTCGGCCGGTGAAGGCTGACTCAGCAGCTTGGCAAGACTTGGCGTCCTCCCCCCCAAGAGGCCCGTGTTCCACCCTGGTGAAGATGCCTGCTTGGCCCAAAGGCTCAGCCCGCAGACTGCTCAGGTCCACGCCCAGCACAAGGGCTCAGGGCAGGCTGGCCCCCTCCCTCCGGGCCTGGCAGGGTGGCAGCAACTGTACCCTGGTCCCTGGGGAGTCAGGAGGCTCCAGCAGGTGCCACAATGCTGCTGTCTCCTTGCCCATGAGACCAGCTCTCAGACAGAGGCCTGGGGACCCCAGCCCCCTGAGCGCCCCCAGCTGGAGTGGCCTGGACCTACCGCGAGCCAGCCGGGTCTCGCTCCTGAACGGCCACAGCACCTGGAGCTTTTCGGAAGCCGAGCGGCTCCGGGGAAGCCTGCGGAAGAGGCGCTGCAGTCGCTTGGTGACTGTTCCGAAGCAGGCAGCGGCTGCCTCCTCATCCCGGCCCTCCGTCATCCAGGCTGCGGATCAATAGCTGCTCCTGGGGCCCGGCATCAGGGAGGGGCTGACGTATGTACGGGGAGCCTCACTGCCCCAGGGGAGGCTCTGGGCCTGCTGTAGGAGGTTGAGGGGCGCCCAGGCTTTGGCCTAAATCAGCCCAGACCCTCTGTCCCCAAGAGCGAGTCACAGGCACCTGGGACTGTGCGGGGCACCGCAGTGCAGACTGACCGATGCCTCCTTGTTCCCAGCCCAGGTCCTCTCCCCTCCACCTCCCCCCAATGGAAAACTTTCTATTCCTGGGGCTTTTAGCTTGATAAGATAAAAATGCCCCCAGCAAACAGGCTGCAAGCAGAGCCTGCCTGAGCCTCGCTCCCCACAGCGCCTGCAAGTCTGAAAATCAATGTCTCCAAAGTTTCAACAGACGACAGGAGTGATCGGTTACCTCACACCACGCACCGGGCCCAGGAGCTCGTTAATGGATTTCTTTGGGGATGGTGGATTAATAATGCTTTACCAGCTTTATAGACTCCCCTGGGACCTCTGGGGCTAATTCACATCCTCCCCCACTAAGCGGAAGGCAGGGGCGGGGGCAGGGCGGGGCTGGCTGCAGCCTTCAACCACCCAGACTCACGAAGGCAGTGTTCCTTTAAGAGGGTCTGCTCATTTATCTGAGATGCCAAAGCCAGGTGCCTGAGCAGAGAGAGGAGACAGGCCCAGGGATGAGGCCCTACAGGGCATAAGAGGGGGAAAGGGGTAAGGCAGCACGGAGACCCTCACCCAAAGGGCACACATGTGGCTCTCTTGGCTTACAACGGGGGCTCCCAGGTCATCATCTCATTCTGACTCTTAGGAGGGGCCAACTCCTGGAGGCCCCCAGTCGTCCAAGCCAAAGGCACTAATCCTACCTCATGGACAGACAATTTGTTCCAAAATGAGATTATAACCATAGACACAGTGTTTAGGATAAACAGCACATCCACGGGGCCACCCTCCCACCCCCCCCAAAAAAAAAGGCAACTGTAAAGGTCTGCTGAGCAGAGCTTTCAGAGTACGCATTTTTCCCACTAGGGGAGCATCAAGCAGCTCACTGAGTGCACCCAGTGGCATCACCTGGGAAGATTCTCTCAGGTAACAGTGACGTTTTTGGGTAAAAGCAGTTTTGCTCAAACCTCGTGTTTTGCGATGGCTGAGTTAAAAGAACAGAGTGCGTCTGTGAGATTCTGTTTCCTGCTTGGCAAAAACATGCCGCAGAAACTGTTGTGATGTCGAACACAGCTAACAAGGAAAAACTCAAGTGTGTGAGTGGTTTTCTCGTTTCAAAAAGGTGACATGTTGATTGATGACAAGCCTCGTTCTGGGTGTCCATCAACTTCCCGAACAGAGGAAAATGTCAATTCATAGTGCATTTGGAGTTCATTCTACCAGCTCAGACTATTCATCAAGAGTTCTACTAGCAGGTTCTGAAAAGATTGTGTAACAGTGTGTAACAAAAAAGACCTGATTTGTGGCAGATGGGGCACTGGTTTTTCCACCACAACTATACACCTGCTCATGTACCCATCTCAGTGCGCCAGTTTTGGGCAAAACACAGCATACCTCTCTCACCCCATGCACCTGACTCACCTGACCTTGCTCAGTGTGACTTCTTTTTGTTTCTGCAAATGAAGAGGGACATGGAAGGACAGCGATTTGACGACACAGAAGAGGTGAAGAAAAACTTGAGGGAGGTGCTGCCAGCCATCCAAACAGGTGAGTTTGAAAAATGTTTCCAAGAATGGAATCGCAGATTTGACAAATGGATTTGTCGAATTAAGTGTCATGGAGATAACTTTGAAGGTGATAAGATTGTTTCGTAAAGAAATTTAAATACATAGCTTTGAAAAACAGATCTGTTTTGAAGGGGTGGGGAATACTCCCTCGTATTCTTTGTTTTTTTCTGAGCATCCTCGGCTGTGTGATTTATCCTTAACCGTCTTTTCCCTGTAGGAGTAGCGTCCCATTCCTTTAGAGGGAGGCCAATTAGACAATCGTCATTGGGTCTGGTGTATTAGAGACAGGCGACTTCTCTTCCCTGAACACCTTACGTTCATCTTTGAAAGGCCACTTTAGGCTTCTGCTGAACTAACAGCTTTAGCCCTTAAAGGTTTTGAGCTGTGTCATTCACGCAAACTATCTCATGAGCATTGGAGGCGTCACACACACTGAGACGAAGGACAGCGGGCCACCCTCTGGTGGTCTGGCACTTCTCTTTACGTTCTATGCTTGTTTACTGGAGGAACAAGTGCGAGGGAGTATAGATGTAGTATTTCATCAAAAGTATAATGAATCTCATGAGATGAATACATGAATATTACAAGTTTGTCTATTTTTCCCCCCAAACCATTTCATTAGGAGCGAATCCAGACGTCATACCGTTCCATAGTTCAATCACCACACAGTGTTGTACAATCGCTACCACAATCAGTTTCAAAACATTTTCCTCCTTCTTCAACTCTTTGATATCAGCCCCTGACCCCTCCCCCCCACACCCTCCGGGAGCCCTCATTCTACTTGCTGTTTCGCCTCAGTTTTTGACACCTGTGGATCGACTGAACACCACTACAGGCGCTGACAGGACACTGCTGCGCACATGAACGTGAACAAAGAGGAAGGAATGAAAATTTGCGATTTCCACGCAGACGCCCACCTTAGAGAGAACCCTGATTAAAAGTGCCATTTTAACAACCAGTTCCCCAAACTCAGCAAAAACTTGGATATCCGTTCTGCCCAACCAGTGTACACTGCTGTATCCCACTACCGTGTCCCGGTCCTGAGCCGTCACCTGGTCCCAACAGGCAAGGGCTGGGAGCGAAGGTCCCTTGTCCCACTCTGTTCCTCGCACACAGACCTGAGAGGGTCTGGGGACTCCGCCTGGCTGAGCACAGGCAAGGGGGAAGGGGGTGATTCCCATCCCAGGAGCTGCCCCCAGAGAGGCAACCAGAGCACAAGGATGTTGGGGTTTTTATTCAAGTCATGTATCATGGCGCACAACTCTTCCTAAAGGGCCTCAAAGACCCATTGATCTCCCCTCTCCTTTCTCTTGGTCCCAGATGACGCTGGCAAACCAGAGGTGGGGCTCTGGGAGGCTCTAGAATCCTCACTCCTGACCCTTCTGAAAACTGGATCAAGGTGTCTGTAGTAGGCATAGCCTGGGGAAGATCACACAGTGAGAGGCAGAGAAATGTTTCCAGTGACCCCTTGCTGCCCCTGTGACACCCATGCAGTGCACGCTGAAGGAGCCGTCGAAACAAGGCCCAAGACATTGATGGGTGTCACAGCACTGCAAGAATTGAGACTGTCACCCATCCTCACCTTGAAACACTCTGCTAATCTGAAGGCACCCCGGGTGTTCTTTCAAACACTCCGCTCTTGGAAGTGGGGCTGCGCAGATGGCCTGCACCACCCTTTCTCTTGAACCTCTCAGTTTGCAGCTGGGCCCTGCTATTCTCATCGAGTAATAAGACATCTCTGAGGTCCATTTTAAAAACACACAAACAATGTTTTTAGTTCCAGAAAGGACTTAACTGCTTCAACAGAAACCACAAAACCTCCAACTCCCATACAACTTGCTTGAAAAAACAAAAGAAAAACAACGTTCTGAAAGTCAGGAGGAAAAATAGGTACTGGTACTCAAAACAAAAAACAAACGCTCTCATTGCCACCAAGCAGGTTCCTACTCATAGTGAGCCTCCAGGAGAAGGATGACCTACCCCTGGGTGCTTCAAAGAATGAAGCTCTTCACGGGAGTTGAAAGCCTTGTCTTTCTTCCTTGGAGTGGCTGGTGGCTTCGAACCACTGCCCTGAAGTCAGCAGTCTGAGATAATTAAGGTTTATTGTGCCAACCTGGCTGATAAACACATGTGGGATTAATTGAAGGGCGGAGAGATAAATGGCTCGGTGAGCCTCACCTTTCTAGCTCTCGGGTCTCTTGTTCTGTGATGGTCGGGCCAGGGTGCAGCTGCCTGAGCCAGTTCCCTGCTTCAGCTGGCAAGGCTCACTTCCTGCAAGACATCCCCAAGGAGAAGCCGCATGTGCTTTGAGATGGCAGAGGACTTTATAGATTGGTGTCAGACATGTGGGCTAATGTTGGACTTGTGGGCTAGGACAGCACTGGGTTGGGATGCTTTCTTAATGTACACTTAGACCTCGATATAAAACTCTCTCTTGTACATATGAGTTTCTGTGGATTTGTTTCCCTAGCTTACCCAGACTAACATACAGTCCAAAGCATACATAACCCACTATGCCACCAGGTGAGGGTACCTCGGCTTAAATGAGAGCCTGACCTGCAGAAACAGCCACATCAAGCCAGGGAGTTGGAGGGGACAGGTCTCTCCGTGGTTGCTCTTCTTCCCAAGATCACGCCTCTGCCTGGGATCTGAGTCAAACGTCCATTCGGCAAACCTTAGTTTACCTTTCAGTCTGGATCACCGGATCCAGAGACCCAGCCTGCGAGCTTCACTCTGGACCCGGTCCATCCATGCCATATGAGCCGCGACAGTGGGCTCACAGCAGGGGGAGGTGTGGAGCAGGAAGAGGTCCCCCAAAGACATACTACCTGCCTTTCCACACACACCCCGGTAACAGGAGCAGCGGGTTGTGTGTGAAAAATACTTTTGGTTTTTCTGTTTGCTTTCTTTTACCTTGAAATCTAGAAAAGTTTGCCCTTTGTTTAGAGATCTGCGGGTGGACCCATGCGATGGAAGAACCGAAAACTAAGAAAGAACAGGCTGAAGTAGGGTCAATGGTCCATCCACGATGCAGGGACGCTGGTTCTCCCACGGCGCGTGGCTCACGGCCCCCTGGCTCACTTCCTCGTTTTCCCGGGACCTCTTTTTTCAGACGTTTCCATGTTCATTGGCAGAAGAGAGGGAGATGAAAACGGAAACTCCACTCACTCCTTCTGAGCGGAGTTGCTTCCGAGAGGCAAATGTGACGCTCTGATGGGTGTGCCTCCTCATCTATTTGGGGGCTGGGAATAAACCAGCCCACCTACCTCATAGCCCTGGTGGCACAGGGATTATGCATTTGGCTGAGATCCAAAAGGTCAGCAGTTCAAAACCACTAGTCTCTCTGTGGGAGCACAACGGGGCTTCCTACTCCCGTAAAAATTTGAAGTCTCAGAAGCCCACTGGGGACAGTTCTGCTCTGTCCTTTGGACTGGACTGGATGACAGTGAGTTTGGGGTTCGAACCACCTCAAGATGAGCGAGTCCGTGGGTGGAATAAACGGCTCTTGGTCACGAACCAAAATGTAGGAGATTTGAGTTCACCCAGAGGCACGTCAGAAAAAAGGCCTGGAGATGTAGTTCCCAAAACATTCCCCAAATCAGCCATGGAAACCGCTACCAAGCACAAGTGCATTCTGAACACACCTGAGGTCAGAGTGAACTGGAGATGCCGTGAAAGCCACGGTGTGACCTACTACATGCACGCACCAGGGAGCTGCCGGCCCCAGCGAGCCAGTACACCGCTTTCGACACAGGCACCTGGGACAGAAGGAACCTCTGTCCCCAGAGTTCCTCAGCCACTCTCCGCATCCCAGCAGGTTCAGAACGCCTACCCGTATATTCAACAAACACAGAGATGATGCTGCCGATCCAACCTTCAGTAGAAACAGGACGTAAAAGAACGAAACAAGCCGCAAACATTTCTCTTAGACCTGCCTCTCGGTAGCCCGCCCCTGAGCTCATGAAACCGTGGTCTGACTTCTTATGGGCAGTGGGTCTGTGTAAGCTGGTGTTCTGGCCGCATCAGCCGATAGCCACTGCAGAGTCAGCTTAAGACCTGCCCTGCCCTGCAAAGCTGTTTATTCAAGAAACAGGGAAGGGGAGCAGAGGTGGCGGGCAGGCCCTGTACTGAAGAGTAAACATGGCCCAGCTCCACATGGTCACGGGTGAGTGTCATGACACACAGCATTGAACAGGCTTCCAACATCCCCCTCCCTGCCAATGTCATGCCTTCCCCTCGAACAGGGCCAGGGCTGAAGGGGAGCACAGGGAACCTCGAGGGAGCCTGGCACCTGCTGAAGCTCCCAGGGGTCACCAGGCTCTGAGAGGCTCTCGGCTCCCCAATTTAGCCTGGATGGCGCACCCACTGCCAGGAGGCCAGGCATGTGCCTTAAGATGTCACGGGGACCTCTAAGGCTCTCCCATTTCCTTACCCAAAAGGCCAACGATGGCAATAGCGGCCTCCAATAATATCCAGATGCCCTGTTCTACACAAGTCCCAATCCCTGAGCCACAGGCAGGCTGAGAGAGGTCTTGCATGAACTTGGCCACTTGGGCCAGAGACCACCGGGCTCCCTGTACCCCTCTCTCCGCCCCACGTACATCGTGTCTTCTCAGCACAGAGTCCAAGGTTCTTTGGGGACCACCCAAATGTCACCATGGGTCACGCCAGTCTTGGCCTTGGGGCAGGTCCCACCTGTCACCAGGCCCCAGCTCTAATTTTCTTCCACTTAAACCAGTGCTCCTGAGGAACGAGCCTTCCGCCCAGGCTGACCTCAGCCCCTCAGCCTCCCCACTCTTCCCACAAAGCCTGAGGGCCAGCACCAATCCCTCCCCGCCCTGAGACCCAGCCCGGGAACACGTGGTGAGAAATCTGCCAACACTCTTAGGAAAAAAAAGCAAAAACCCTAAAGTGACTCAATGCAAAGTTATCTCCCAGTCAGGCTGGTCTTCTCCTCGCCCTGAGCGGGGCAGAAAGCAGCCTGTCCCACCCCAGGCCCGGGCTGGAATTAGTCCCGTGGGACGCAGCCGCAGAGCAGGGCTGTGCCAGCCCTCAGGGACAGGCTGGCCAGGGGAGCTCTGTCTGACTATTTCACATACCCCCACAGATCCTCACCTCCCCAAGACTGCTCAGCTCGACATTTCAAGAATGCGGACAGGAAGTCCAGAGATGTATTTACAGGTTCCTCACCAGCCTTAATAACTAACTCCCTGGGAGGGGCAAGTGTGACCAGCAGCTCCCACCCGTGGGGAAACTGAGGAATGTGGAGAGGGTGTGGGCAGCCCGTGAGAGCCCCAGGGGAGAGCACCCGAGGACCAAGAGCTGGCTGGCTCTGCCATCACTGTCTCACCCCAGGTGGGCACTTCTGACCCAGGTACTGGCAGGGGGGCCCAGAGGCAGAAGCTGCCTGGGGCCTGGGGTGTGCCTGCCCTCGGTGGCTGCGTGGAGTTTCCCCTGAGAGGTGGACTGGTGACACCTCTTCAGGAGCTTCCCTGACCTCTGACCTCATGGCACTATTTTGGGGATGCGTGAAGACGCACCCGGGCTCATCAGAGACGAGGCACTAGTGACAAGCCAGCCAAGAATCCCGACCGCGATCATGCTCAGACCTGGGCCGCCTTTCCGGTGGGCTCTGCCCATTCCCTGGGGCACAGTAAAGTCAAGTCACCAAGCAGGCAGCGGCGTGCTTCTCCCTGTCACTCCAGGCCTGGCAGCCAGGCCGGGTACAAGCCCACTCCCGGTGAACGCAAGGTGAAAAGCAGGCGGCCACAGACAGAAGCGGCAATGCTGAGGGGAGATGTCACTTGACTTCATCGCAGGCGAACAGGCACGGTCATTACCAAGTCTAATTAGGCTGGCAGACAAGTGGCATTAATCATTTTTGACTGTACCTGGGACGCCAGCCCCCCTGACTCCACAATCAGAAGATTCCATGCTCTGATGAATGGGGGGAGGGGTACCGAGCCTGCTCCTCTCGCTTTCATCCTGGAAGAAGACACAAACAAAAAGGGGAAGAAAGCGGGCGGGGGCGGGCAGTCTGGGGACTCACACAGCATTCCGGGCCCTTGTCCCCAAACAGAAACACTGCAGTAAGACCTTCCCCCCACCCCAAAAAATGATCCCATTTAGGGATGTTTTCTTGTTAGGAGGGAGATTCCACATCTTGAACAACACATCCATTTCAGTGTTTATTTTCCTAACCTCCCAAGTCAAACACGAGGCGGAAATCAATGAAAACCCTTGAGAACACTCACTTCCGTGCCGCTGGGCCCCCAGGAAGACTCAGAGGCCTCGGGACTGCACGGGACACTTTGCAAGAGGCCTGAGACTAAGACCTCTCTCTGCTTCCCAAACCAATTGCTGGAGTCAATCCGAACTCACGGGTGCAGTTCCATTTCCAGTTCAGACGCAGCAGGGTGGAAAGGATGCCCCCTAGGGTCTGCCCGGCCAGCCTTTAAGTTGCAGCCTAGAGCTCAAGAATCTGCACCACTCGGAGTCTGACCTCCTCTCCCACAGAAGAGTCCACCTCCCAGGAGCCTTGTCTGCACACAACTCCCGGCAGGGGTGGCTCTGAAGGAGCTGCTGGGTGTTCACACAGGCCCTGAGAGTTGGGCCAAAGCCAGCTGTGGTGCAGTGACAAGACAGGGCTGGAGAGGCTGGGCAGGGGGCCCAGTGGGAGGCACCAGCCCCTGCTGCCCCAGCATGGGCTCTCTGGCAAACCTGAGCACTCGGGCCACAGTTCAAGACCATCACAAGAGCAAGAGGTGGATTCAATGGGAAGCCCCAGGCTCCCTCTTGAGCCCTGCCATTCCAACCATGGAACACTGCATAGTTCCTGCAGCTTCGACTCTGACTCCAGGAGCCGGCCCGAGGGCTCTCCAGCAGCAAGCACACAGGAGCTGTGTAAGCCCTGTCCCCCAAGAATACTGGAGTTGGACGTCGGCTTCCCCCCTCACTGACCATTCCCTGGACACTAGACTGGCCTCTCAGTTGGTGGCGCAGGGGCATCACTCAAATTCCAGGAGCCGTGGCCCCAGCATTTCAAATCCAGTGAACCTTGTGGGGGTCACCCGGTTTCTCTGGGTCTCACAAGTTTCCCACCTTCATGCTTCTCGCTCGCTCGTTGTGGCGGGGAATACTTGATTTTCTCTTCTCCAGTATGCAGCTGCCTGGCTTTCACACAGGTCTGGCTGTGTCAGCAGGGTCACCCATGGTGGATGGCGTTCAGCGGAGCTTCCAGACTGAGACAGACTAGAAAGCCATGTGGGACGATCTCCTCCCGGAAATCAGTGATGAAAACTCTCTGCATCACAAAAGGCCATTGTTCAGAACGGGGCTGGAAGTTGGGCCGCCTGGTTGGCACTCAAAATACCCAGTGGCCCTCACAGCGACTGCTGCGAGGATGGGACAGGCCGAACAGCACTTCACTGGGATGGACCTGCGGTCACCATGTGCCAGCTACCTGACAGCAGCCAACAGCAAGGCGTTTAGTAAGGGTGAGGTAGGGTCTCGCTGTGGCATGGAATGGAAGGTCAGAGATCAGCTCTAGGTGCCTTCTACAGAAGAAAGGACCCATGACCTGCAAGGGACACCCCCTGAGAACAAAGCCAAAGGGCAGTCGTCGACGGGTTGATTGGGTTGTTGGCAATGTCCCTGTCTGTCCTGCATCACCACACACACACACACACACACACACACACACACACACACACAACCTCTCCACCACTGCATTCCTCTCTCTCTGGCCGCCACCATTCATCTACTCCTGGAAATTAGAATTAATGCTGAATCCTCCTGTGGGCCCCGCCAGTGTGAACAAGCTCTCTGCTCAAGATCTTGAAGCAGGGGTAAGTGGATGTCAGATGAACCTGCAGCCAAAAGGCAGGCAGGCAGGCAGGGGGAGGGCAGTTTGGTGAAAGCATTCCTGATGACAAGCCCCTTTTGCCAACACAGCTTTCACTCCGTGTCCGCCTCCTGCTCAGACAGACGTCATTCCCTTGCCCACTGCCCTTCTGTTTGCTGAGAGCCAATGCTTTCACCCGCCGCCGTTCCTTGAGACTCCACTCCGTGACTGGCACTGACAATATGAAGGTAAGGAGCTGGTAGCTTTCAAACTAACAAACAAATCCTCACTGCCACTGAGTCGATTTCTACTCACGGCGACCCTGCTGAACAGAGCAGAACTGCCCGCGTGGGTTTCCACGCTATCACTGTTGACTGGAGGAGAACACCACATCTTTCTCCCCTGAGGCAGTGGCAGGATTCAAACTGCTCACCTTGTGATTAGCAGCCCCACACATCACCCGCTCCCCCACCAGGGCGCCTCCCTGAGGGACTGGGAGGTTGCCCCTCGCTCACAGCGGCCTCTTCAGAGGGCATCAAGGCCGGAGGATCGTTTCTAAAGGAAACTTAGCAGAGAAACCTTGGCATCCTAAGCTGCTCCCAGCACTCACTGCTACCACCTTCACCCCCACCCCCACGCCCTTAGCTGTGGAGAGTTTGAAAACCATATTCACTGCTGGGAAAGGTGGTTCCAGGGGGCGTCACAAGCCCAGACAAGGCAAATTGTTACGCAACCGTCGGTCAGGAGGGGGCTCATAATAACAGCATTAACTATTTATATAGTATTTCCCATGCACTGCGCTAAGTGCTTCTTAGAACATCTGGTTCCTCTCCGTGCTCTTAGTCACTGCCCAGTGCTGCCTTTTAAAGGTTGTGCTGTGAAGGTCCCTGGGTGGCACTGGCGGTCTGCTCTAGGTTGGGCACCGGGAGGTTGGCGGTTTGAACCCACCTAGAAGCACCTCAACTGACGATCGCCATCCATAAGGGTTACCGCCAGTCTAATGCCACCGCCAGTGGGCTTTTCCAAATGGACACAAACATCAGGAAATAAACACCTGAACAATACACGCCAGATCATGGCCCCTGCTTTTCCAAACCAACCAACCCCGCCAGAGAGGTGGAACTTTATGAGATGACTGGTGGGTTCTACCTGCTGGCAGACGTCTCTGCACCCCTGTTGAGCTAGAGGAGCAGCGGGGGGTGGGAGGGGGGCGCATGGAAGCCCAGGAAAATGAGAGACTCTGCTCCAAATCAGAGCCATAGTCTGGGGACCTGGTTCTGACAGGTATGAGCACTAATGAACTGCTCAAGAGAACGATTCTAACATGGAATGAGGACCGCCACAGCTGATGGACGAGCCCCCTCAGACTCAGGGCGGACTCACTGCGTGCCGGAATAGAACCGCACTACCTATGTGGACTTCTAGGTGGCTGGGACCTTCTAGAAGCCGATGGCCAAGCCTCATTTCTTAGGTGTCTCTGGGTGGATGTGAACCACTAGCCTTCTGGCTATAACCACAAAGTATCATCCATATCCACACACAGGTACACCCCTGACACCCGGTACCCAGCAAACAAACAACGCAATAACAAAAAAATCAAAACCATGCTCAAAATCTCCAACAATTGACATAATCCCCCCAAAGACCGTAAAAACTAGACTCTCAGGGAAGCCTATTCCCCGGGATTGTGACACAGTAAATACCTTACAGTGAGGACACCGCCTCTCTTCCTGCCTGAAGAGAGGCTGTGTGGACAGAGTAAAGGACCCAGGACTCAGAGAAGGTGACAACTGCTGACAGGTCCAGGGACAAATTGCGTTTGGTTCTACTGAAGGCCAGGGTGACCAGGGGACAGCAGCCCTCCGCCCTCAACACCCAATCTCTATAGCATCTGCTCTTGCCTTCCTCTTCTTGATTCACGCTTCTGGTGGCAGAGCGAGCAGCCGCACCCACAGTCCCCTCATCTCCCGCCTCCCGCTTAACCCCTGGCTTTCAGTCTGGGCTCTGCTTGCCCGCAGCCTGCTGCAGTGGGAGGCCCTGTGATCAACTCCCGCTGTAGACTGTGGGAGAGCTTTCCTGCCGTGGAAGGAGCCGCTGAGGCAGGAATGGCGATGTGGGCCTGCAACCATGGGGAAGGGCCTCTTCAGAGAGGTGCAGACCAGAGACACTTCTAAGGTTGTTCCATGGTCCCATGCTTTGGGTATTTACAATGCCTATTTAAACAGATAATCACCTGGCTCTTAGAGACCCTCTGCTACACATGGCAACAACAAATGGTGTGGGGGAGGGTGGCACCCATGAAAGGCACCTAACTCTGTTGTTGTCTCCTGCTATGGAATCGATTCCAACTACAGGAGGAAAATAAGAATAGGGCCTCGGTAAGTCTGTGGGTTCCCTTTCTGGAAGAGCAAAACTTGGGGTGCCAAGTGTTTTACAGTCTGGCTGTGAGGAAAGCCTGGCTCAGGAGGCTGGAGGGGCCTGGGAGCTGGGAGGAAGCGACCCCGAAGGGAGTTGGGTAATTTTAGAGTGTGGGGACTGGTGTGAGGGAGAGGAGGCTGCAGGGCACAGTCAAACACAGGGGCAGAGTCCAAAGGTTTGAAGGGACAGAGGCAGAAGGCAGGAAGGGGCATGGGGCCAGGTGACCTCAAGCTCTCTCCAACCTCTGGGCCCCTTTCCATCGTGAGCCCAGGCAGGGGAGGCCATCCATGTCTCCTCCCTGTCCCAGGAGGCCCAGTGCTATTGGTGGGAGCAAACAAGCCATTTTCCCATTAACCTTACCAAGCAAGGGCCAAATGGTCTTCTCAACACTACTCTCACAAGCTCACCCCGACGGGTCATACAGTGAGAACCCGCAACAAAAATAAGAGGCGACGGGATGACCTTGCAGACATTAACCCCACCGCAGGCGGGAGAAGGGGGATGTTCAGGGGAGGCGTGCGTCTGCCAGGGGAGGAGTATTTGTAAAACACCGCAAAACCATCGCAGGCAATGGGCAGTGCCTGACCTAAAGGATTCTGGGCAGCGAAGCAGAGTGCCACCGGGGATTAGGTCCCTTAGGCCAAGTCAAGTCTCCTCTGGAGCCTGACAGGGCAGGGGTCGCCTCTCTCGCCGCGCCAGCTTCCTCTGGCCCCCCCGCACTGCGGTCTTCTCGCCGTCGCCACCACCCCGCACGTGCCCTGCCCTTACACTCACTAGCGCAGCGCAGCGCCTGCCGCAGCACCTCTCGTCCGCACAGGTCGCACCAGCCCGGGCCGCTCCGCAGCGCCAATTCGGCAAAGCAGTGGCCCTCGCCACTCTCCGCCGGGACGCGAGGATCCTGAGGCTGCTCGAAGATGCTCCGCACGTCTCGGGGTCGGGGCGCCCCAGGCCGCCGCCGCAACCTCTGCTGCAGACCAGGCCGGAGAGGGCGAGGGGCTCTGGAGGCCCGGGTTTGGGGGTCCGGGTCCCCCCGCGCAGCCCTCCGGCCGCCGCGCCCCTCGTGCGCCCCGGGCGCAGCGGAGAAGGGCGCTGGGGTGCAGCGGCGGGAGGACCTGACGGAGGGCGGCGGCGGCAGCTCAGGGCTGCCCAGGCTCTGTAGATAGCGTGGCGGTTCTGGGTCCAGTCGCAGAGGGTACGGGCGCTGCCCTATGGCCGGGGACGCCATGGCCATGCCTGGCTAGAGGCGGCGGCGGCTGAGGCTGCTCTGGCTGTGGCGCCGCTCCCGAGCAAACCCCGAGAGAAGGGGCGGTCCCGTTCGGGCGCGCCTTTAAAGGAACCGCAGCCGGCAGGGCGGGGCGACTTCGGGGAGGCAGGAAGGACGGGCCCTGGAGACCCCCGAGGGATCCAGGGGTAGGATTGGCTGGGGGTGCCCGGGGTGCCCGGGGCGCCTGAGCGAGAGTGGACTTGGGGGCTACTGGGGCCAGCCGAGGGGCTTCGTAAGGCTAAGGCTCTGCACAGTACACCTCGGGAGCAGCCTGCTGGAGGGTCCCTAGTCCACCGCTTCCCCCGACACCAGATCCACTGCGCCCCCACCCCAAGTACTCTCAGGTAGAGAAAGACTCCGAACCCGAGGAGGTGCGGTCAGGGAGGGAGGCGACCAACTAGCTGTTCGCCCGCCCCCTTCCACCGTTGCGTGCTGGAAGAAGGGGTGTGCCCGCTGGCCAATTCGCTGGCCCCCTCCCGCCGCCCCCTCCGGGGCGGAGCCGGACCTCTGTGGGGGCGAGCGTGGGTCGGGAATGCCCAGGCTCGCGCTCTGCCGCAGCGCCGAGTCCCGTGATGCGGAGGGACGCGCGCGCCGCGCCAGGACGCTCCGGATGCGGCCCCGAGATGGGAAGCCGCCTCCGCCTCTGGGACGTCTGTCGCAGGCCACTTTCACTCTGACTACATCTTCCCTGGCTCAGCGGCCCAGCCAGGCTGGATGTTAACGTTTTCCCATCACACTGGAATTTTGGCGATTATGGGTTAGGGATTTTCCCCCCTCCAAACCCAAACCTCTACACCGCGTAACTGCCGAAGTAATTACTGCGTAGACCTCCCTCCACCAAAAAAAAAAAAAGGCCTACTTTGTGTTGCACCTCATTAAGTGACAGTTCACCTGCGAGACCCAAAACGTGCCCCCCTTCCTCCCAGGACCACAGCCCCATTCATGCCCAGCCACCTGATTGAATGCTCGGATCTCCCCACGCTTAATGTCTGAACGAACCAAAAACAAACAAAATCCATTGGCAACCAGTCGATTTTGACTCGTACAGCCAGGGTCCCCACAGCTGTCGTCATACTTAGGGCTGGTGGGTTCCGACCGCTGACGTTTCAGAGCACTTCACCACTGAGCCACCAGGGCTTCTGTTTGACCACACTTTCCTCCTGCGCTGCCCTTGCTACCAGCTGGCAGGCCTGCCCAGTCCCTTGATGGAGAGACTGCGGAAAGCAGAAGCACCAGCTCCATCTAATTGGGGGGACCGGGGTGGGGGTGGGTTAGGGGGAGCAGGACCCCTGGGTCTGTGGATCAGAGTCGTTACTGTTACTTTCTGTTACAGAGCAGCCTTCGCACCCTAGACCTCGGCCGAGCCTCCTTTCAGGTCCTACACTGATTCCATGATCACGTTTTTCCTCTTAAAATCTGACCTGGCGTAGGGAATCTAAATTCCTAGACTTGAGATGTGCTTGCCTCTTCCCAGGCCAGAGATGAGTCTCCCCCTAGCGTCGGACAAGAGAATGTCCACTTTTGCTTTTTGTTTTCCTCTGGGAGATAGATCATTTTTAGGTCACCCCTTAGCATTGCGGAGGTCTGAAAAATTCCCAGGGAATTCTCAGCTTGGGTCGGTGGCCTTACCCCCTCTGAGTCCCGTGCCTCTGCATTTGTAGCCAAGAACTGCCACCAAGTGGATTCTGACTCATAGTGACCCTGCCACACCAAGTAGCATGGTCTCATATGATTTCCAAGACCTGCAGCCCATTGCCACGTGTTTGTTTGTTTTTTTTTTAAACCTGCAGCAGCTGGTAGGTCCAAACTGCCGAACGTTCAGCTAGTAGCCAAGTGCTTAACTACGGAGGGACCAGGGTTCTCGCCAACAGGCTCACAAGTTTCGCCTCACTACGTGGCTTCTGGGTAGCTTGGTAGACTGACTCAGAGTGGCCGGTCCCACAGAGCTACACTCAGAAGGCAGCTAAAAGGGAGACGTGGGAGCCAGGGACCACCCCTTTTCTCCGCTCCTTTCCACTCCTTCTTCCCTCTCAGAACCTTCCTTCTGATACTTTGGTGGTTTTAAAACTTTCCCCTACATCACAAGCCCCTGAAGGTATGTGAAAGCACAGCTTCCTGGGTCCACCCCAGGCTTCTGAGTGGGGAGCCCACTCAGGTGCTGACGGAGAGCTGGCTGCTCTGTGGCTGAGGAACGAGGAGTGAAGAAACCATTTCTGGGTGGTTTCTGCCGAATGTGTAGAAGAAAAAATACGACCTCTGTGATCTCCTAATCCCATTTCTCCCATAAGGTCGGCAGTTTGAAACCACCAGCCATCTGAGGGAGAAAGACGAGGCTTCTACTCCTACCAGGAGTTACAGGCTGGGAACCCCCAGGGGCAGGTCTACCCTGTCCTACAGGGTCACTCTAAGTCAGCATCAGTGGCAGGGATGCACAGGGGTGGTCTCTTGTTTCCATTTCTTCTACATTCTATTCTGCAAGCAATTTTCTCAGGGTGGTTTGCAGAAACTTGTAGCTCATGTTACATATCTTCCTGCATCCACCTTCTGCTATCCATCCATCTCCACAGGAGGGCAGGGGACTGGGTGAGCTCAGGGTGCGGCCTCAGCTCTGGGTGGGAGCTCAGAGTGGCAAGAAGCAGCAGGGATCTAGCAAATTATTGGAAACTAGTTTCGAAATGCCATTTTGAAATAGTTGTCATCAATTGTCATCTCGTCCCCACCCCCAACGCCACCCCCAAGCCCAGTCTGGGTAGCCCAGCCCAAGAGACCCCCCCCCAGAGTGTGGCTCATGGGGGTAAGGGTCTCCCCATGCCCTGGGAGACTCAGAACTATGTGGAAAAACCCGAGTAAAGCCCTTCCCCATTTCTTTCCCGGGCACAGCCGAGTTTCAGGGTGCCCCTGAAACAGCCTTGATTTGCAGAGAGGTGTGGCTGCTCCCAGCTCTGGGTCAGGGAGGAGGCTTGCCGAATCTGGTCTGCTATGGGACCAGAGATGAACTCGGAGATAACATAATTTCATGTAACCAGAGCCATCAAGATGATCGAGTTTATCTTAGGGTTCATCTCCTAGAGCCAAGAAATCCAGGTCGGAGGCCATAGGAGCTTCTTGCCTGTAACTTGGGTCTCTCTCAGCACCCCCTGCCTCCTTCTTTCCCGATGCAGCAGCTCCTCCACCCCACCTCTCCTTCCTCCTTGTCCAGGGGAGAGGTGCTCAAAAAACCCAGAGACTGTAGAGCCAGGCCATTGCCTGGGGTCGTGTCTGGTGCCTGGACTTGAGCGTGTGGGAAGGGGACTTTGGCCATCCGAGCAGGGAGGCGAAGACCTTTCCTCTGTGTGTTGGCAGACCCGCTCAGCTTGAAGCAGGGCGCTGCTGCCGCCTGTGATTTGCTTCCAGCAGAGAGTGGGTGCGTTGCTTTTATCTTTCCCAAGGGAAAGGACCACCAGGGTGCAGTCAGAGCATGGAGAGTGTGCGAGGTGGCTGTGGAGTGGTTCCAGAGTCGCTTGGCTTCCCCATTGGTGGTGTTCCAAGAGCTGTTCCCAGCCTCGCCAGGGAGTGCCCTCCTGGAAAGGAAAGGGGAAGAGGGGCTGAATGTGGCCTCACGCTTACTGGGGAAGTTTGGAGCTTTGTTTGGCTTTGAGGTGTTTGCATCCCTTGGAATCCCCTGGCGCTTTGAGGGGGTTTCCAGGAGTTCAGACAGCTGGGAATCATCTCCTCATAGGGCCACCGAGGACCAGCCCGGACAAGCTAGGTGACGCTGCCGTCCGGAGCAGCCTCAAGGTAGGGTGGCGTGCCTTTGAGCCCCTGAGACTCTACTGGCACACTCAGGGCGGGTCTTTGCAGCTTGGTGCCTCAGAGTCACCCCTGTCTACTGTTGCCAGTCACGGGGACAGAAGCAAGTAGAGAGGTCCTGGGGTTCCTGGAGGAGCCTCTGGAGCATCGTGGTTATGTGTCAGCCTGGGACCTGCAAGGTCAGCAGTTTGAAACCACTAGCCACTCCTCGGGAAAAAAGACGGGGCTTTCTACTTCTGTGAAGAGTTACAGTCTCAGAAACTCACAGCGGCAGTTCTACCCTGTCTTATGGAGTCGCTATTGACTCGATGGCAGTGAGTTTCGTTTTAGTTTTGCAGGTGGGGTGGGGGCGGGTTCTGGGTGGCACAAACAGTCAAGAGCTGGCTGGACTACTAACCAAAAGGCTGGCTGTTAGAAACCGTTCAGAGGCGCCTCAGAAGAAAGGCCGGGCAATCTGTTGCCAACGGGTCATCACCGTGGGAGTCCTGTGGAGCCCAGTGCTCCTCTAACGTGTGTGTTGCTGAGAGCCAGAATCTAGTCTGCAGCACCTGGACTTGGGGGGAGGATCCCACGCCAGCATGTAAAGTTCACTTCTGCTCAAAGTCCTATGCTCCCAGTCCACACAGGGAGCAAGCTGTGCAGACCTGCCCAGGCTCAGAGTGGGAAGAAAACTGGAAACTGTGTCGGGCAGCTCTGACCCATCCATTGGACAATGTGGTAGTTCCAGCATCCGGTGTCAACTGGAGAATTTTAAGAGTGAAGGGGTGGAGCCTAGCCTGTCAATCAGGTCACAGCTTGATGACTTAATTTCAGAGGATCGATGGAGAGAAATAGCTCACTGGAGGCCAGGCACACTCTCTCTGCCTCGTCTTCCTGCTGACAACACACATGGAGCTACACCAGTGGAGCCAGAGCCCTGGAGCTAGAGGAGCCACATGGAGATACCTGCCAGCCCTGAGATGCTTCCACTGCCACTGGATCCACAATACTTTCCACCCACTCCCCTATGATATTCCTGCATTGGACATGTGGGCTAATATCGGATTTATGGACTTGATCTGGTCTGGACTGGGGTGTTTTCTCAATATACAATTGATCTTTTATATAAAGCTCCTTTTTATATATGTATGAGTGTCTCTGGATTTGTTTCTCTAGTCAACCCAGACTAACACAATGAACTCTCTAACATCCACTATGTCCTAGGCACTGTTCAGGTGAGTGACCGTGTCCATGACAAGCTTTAGTGGAAGTCTTGTCTTGCTGCCATCGAGTCAATTCTTAGTCATAGAGAGCATATAGGACAGAGTAGAGGCAGCCCTGTGGGTTTCAGAGACTGTGCATCTGTATGGGAGTCGAAAGCCTCATCTTTCTCCTGAGGAGCAGCTGTTGGGTTTGAACCACCAACCATGTGATTGGCAGTCCACCATGTGACTTATTATGACACTGGTACTCCTTGTCAGTGGAAGAATCAGGTAGTAAACAAACATGTCAGGTCATACATGTCAGGTCCTGAGAAGCCTACAGTACGACATAAATCACCTTGCAAGTACAGAAAGGGATGAAGCTTCTGTACTACACAGGTGACCCAGAGAAACTGTGAGGAGAGACATTTAAGCAGAGCCCTGAATGGAGTGAACGTACAAGTCCTTTGTCCAGCTGAAGTAAGAGGGTCCCAGGCTGAAGGGCAAATAACAACCAAATTCACTGTTGCTGACCCAATTCTGACTCACAGTGACCCTATAGAACAAGATAAAGCTTCCCCTGTGGGTTTCTGAGCCTGTCACTCTCTATGGGAGCAGAAAATATCACCTTTTCCCCAAAGCACAGCTGGTGGTTTTGAACTGCTGACCTTGTGGTTAGCAGCCAACAGGTAATCACCACACCACCAGGGCTCCTGCCCGCTCACTCAGTCCCACCAAGTGGATTCTTACTCATAGTGACCCTATAGGATAGGGTAGAACTGCCCCCCATGGGATTCTGGGGCTGTAACTCTGTGGGAGTCTAACACCTCTTGAGGTTCAAAGGCATATCCCCAGACTCTGTCCCTCTGAGATTCTGATTCAGTGAGTCTGGTTCTTGGCCTGTGTTTTATGAGTTAGATTAATATGACTCACTGACTGTGCTTTGACAATGCCTGGCATGGAGACCAAGGCCATGGGCACTTAGAATCCCGAGGCCTGTGTACAGACATGGGAGGGAAAGTGCCGGACACAGTTTTAAGTGCAGGACCACAGTTCTCCATTGTACACAGAGCCCAGCCCCCCAAGCAAGTGAGCACTACCTGCTCAGGGCAGTGAGAGCCGCTCATGCAGAACCTTGCTGGGCTATGAGCAGGGAGGTGACAAAAAGTTGCTGGGGGATTGAGATGTTTATGTAAGTCTCGGGTGAAATGCCGTCACACTCGCTTGCACTATGTGGCAGGCACTGTTGGCTTGAGAACCTTGTCCTCCTGGCTACTCGGTGAAATGGCTAGAATTCCCATTCCACAGATCAGAGAACTGAGGCTCAGAGAAGTCCCATGACTTACCCAAGCAGAGGTCACAGGCTGGCCTCAAAACCAGGCTGTATGAGTTTATACCGCTGGTGTGGGCAAAGCGGAAGGTTTTTAAATCTCCAATCTGGCTCTGTAGGTGCAGTCGGAAGACCCAGAAAAAGAATTCTCCATTTTTCTCCCTCTGAAAACGCTTGCTCCACTTTCAAGGTCTGGTCCAAACGCCACGTCCTCCACCCAGCCTCCCCAGAGTTGTCCAGCTATGACTCACCCCTCCTCCCCGCCAGGCCCCACAGATTGCTTGCATGTCTACTTGACATTCCCATTACATTTGCCTGGTCTTTCTGATCCCACAATACCAGGCTTGTGTTGTTGTTGTCCTTGGGTGCTGTTGTTTGAAGAAGTTAAGATGCAATGTGCAAAGACCTGGAGCTGGAAAACCAAAACGGAAGAAGGCATTCAGCACATCTCAAGAACTGAAGAAATAACTCAAGCCTCAAGTTGAAGTATTGAGGGATTCTATGGGCACAAGATTAAAGATGCAGAATCCATCGAAAGACACTGGAAGGAATACACAGAGTCACTGTGCTCCAAAGACCTGGTTGGTATTCAAACATTTCAAGAGGTAACATATGACCAGGTACTGACGGTACTAAAAGAAGTCTGAGCTACACTGAAGGCACTCTCAGAAAAACAGGGCTCCAGGAATTGACGGACTGACAAGTGAAATGCTTCCGCACGCTGATGAAGCATCAGAAACCAGGCATAAAGAAAGTGCTTATTAATGGTTTAATAGAATGAACTCAACTACAGGCAACCAACCCGCGCCTCACCTAGAACCCATCTCTGTAAGTCCTTACCAGCTGTGCCGGCCATCCCCCTCCGCCCCAGGGGAGGGTGAGATGAAGAACCGCCGTGGTGTAGGAAGTATGGAAGGTGCCAAGGACTTGCTGGGGCTGAGGCTGGGGCTTGGTGTCCTTTTCAGACTTAGGTACGTCCTCCAGGGATACTGGTCACTAGGGGTAGGTTTTCTGCCCCCAGGAGTGAGGGAGGGCTGGTGAGTGTGGGCTTGCTGTGTATCGCCCAACTCTGATGCTTCCAGGGAGTCGCCTAGGTTCTTGACAGCTCTTGGGGACAGGAAGGGCCAACCGGGGTGGGTATGTGAACGGAGACATTCGGGCTCCCAGCAGTGTGTCTCCAAGCGCGCGGGGGGGGGGGGGCCGGGGGGGGCGGGTAGGGCTTGTTTTCCAGTGGTTTCGTGGCAGCTCTCTCCCCTTGTCTCAGGGATGGTGCTTTCCTTCCACAAGCCACACTGCCGAGCCCATGATGAGGCTGGTTGGGCTGTGTGTCCTCGATTCTTTCCGGGCTGGAAAAACTCAGAGATTCCAGGCAAGTTGTCAGCAGCTTCTCCACTGTAGCCAGAGGGGAGGTTCTGAGGTTCAGCCTCTTGCAGCCAGGCGCTAAGCCAGCTCTGGGCTCGTCCCTGGAGCTGGGATCGGTGGACTGGGGCTGTGACAGCACAGGGACAGCAGAGTGGCCTGGATGACCTCAAGGCCTATCCCTCCTCCCACTCCACAAACACGGACATGCACATACGTCTGCAAACATGCATGTGCACACATGCCTCTCCCTCCTGGACCATCGGCATGTTCTGATCCTGCTCTCTCTCCCATCCAACCCCGACTCTGGGGAGGGGCCAGGAAAAGACCCAGGCTGCTCTGCATGGCAGTCTGATGAGCTCCCAAGGAAGTGACCTCAGGTCACCCTGGCCCAGTCCTTCACACCCCACCCTGGGGTGCCCGGGGAAGTATTCTCCGTGATGCAGAGGGGAAGCAGGCAGCACTAGGCAGTCAGAAATCACTGATGCCACCCCTGAGTGAGTAGGCAGGAGAGTAGCTGGTGGGCACCCGAGGGTAGCTGGTCTGCTGGAGAGAGGTCCCTGCCCACCCATGCTCAGACTGGCTTCCCTGGCCTCAGCTTTTGGGGTGCCTCATCCAGCATTTCCCACCCCCATCCCCAATTGACCAGCCTGTACTGGGCCTGTGGCACTTGGCAGTCCTGCTGGGAGCTCTCAGCCCCGGGAGCTGACAGCAGGACCACCGGGGAAGCCATCGGCAAGGCAGACCCAGATACCTGGGCCCTGTTGGATTCAGCAGGTGGGGGGGAGTCCCTGGACACTGATCATAAAGGCAAAACTGCAGATTCTGAAAGAAGTGGCCGCCATCACCCTGCAGCCCCAGATGTGGAGAGAGGTGCCCTGGCCACCTGGTATGTGGCCCCCAACACCTGAAGCGGGCGGTCCTTCTAGACTGGAGAGCTAAGGCATAGCCCTGTGTCCCTCCAGTTAAGCCTGCCAGCTTGAGCAACCAGGAGGAACAGCCCTGCTGTCAGAGGCTGCTCACCCAGATTGGAAAGCCCCAGGGGCTCTTCCCAGGTTCCTGTGACTGAGCCTGGCTGAGCCAAGAAAGCCTGCGACTTCCACCCACAGGGAGATGGAGGTGGCGGGGGTGTGTGTGTGTGTGTGTGTGTGTGTGTGTGGTGTGTGGTGTGTGGTGTGTGTGTGTGTGTGTAGACAGCATGTACTGTTTTCAGACATGTTTTGGAAACATCTAACCCAGGGGTTCCCCACCTTCCTCATGCCGCGACCCTTTCATATAGTTGCTCATGTGATAGGGACCGCGAACCAGAAAATTATTTTCATTGCTACTTCATCACTGTCATTTTGCTACTGTTATGAATCATCATGTAAATATCTGATATGCAGGATGTATTTTCATTGTTACAAATTGAACATCATTAAAGCATAGTGATGAATCACAAAAACAATATGTAATTCTAGATTGTAAACTATTTATTTCTAATGACAAATAAATGAAATTTTGTCTTGAAGCATGGTGTAGCATGGGTAACAGTCTTCACGCCAGGTACTCGTATGTGGGCGAATCTGCATGTGGGCGGACCCGCCTGGAGATGGATAGAGGAGCGGTGTCTCTGTTCCTAAGACCATCGGAAATATATGTTTTCTGCTGGTCTTAGGCGACCCCTGTGAAAGGGTTGTTCAACCCCCAAAGGGGTCTCGACCCACAGGTTGAGAACCAATGATCTAATCCTTTCTACTAGTGTGAAGGCTCTCATCTCTGTTTCCTGCCTGGGGAAGCAGAGGCAAGAGAAGTCCTCCTGGACTGGGATGCAGTGAGGTTCTCCGAGGTCAAGCTGTTGGCTTGATCTCCAATACAGAACAGCTCCATGTGACACAGTGGACAACACACACACACACACACACACACACACACACACACACACACCAGGGGGCTTTCTTGGCTGTTGGCTGTACAGAATCAGCTCTGAAAGGCTCTCTTCCTGCAGAACCGCCAACCTCTCTGTCTACAGTTGAACACTAACCTCTCAACCTCCGAGTAGCTCAGAAATGAGGGGCCTGGCAGCTCAGTGATCAGATTCTTGCCTTCTATGGGGCCAACCCCAGTTTGAGCCCCAGCCAGGACACCTCAAGTGGTAGCCACCACCCAGTGGTCAGCGGTCTCAAGCTGTTCCAATGCTGAACAGGGGCCAGCAGAGCTGCTAGGGTAGGAAGAGCTAGAAGAAAGGTCTGATGATCCATGAGATAGTTAAAAGTTTATTATACCAACCTGGCCAATGAACACATGTGGGGTTAATTGAAGGGCGGAGAGATAAATGGCTCCGTGAGCCTCGCCTTTCTAGTTCTCGGGTCTCTTGCTTTGTGATGGAGGGTGCAGCTGCCTTAGCCAGTTCCCTGCTTCAGCTGGCAAGACTCACTTCCTGCAAGACATCCCCAAGGGGAAGTTGCATGAACCTACCCTGATGCAGCCCTGGGTGCTGGAGCAGCCGTGTGGAGACCCCTGCCAGCGCTGAGATGTTTATACATTCACTGAATCAGCTTTCCTCGTGCAGTCGGCATCATTGCATGTGTTTTGTGAGATGGAGGAGGACTTTGTAGATTGGTGTCAGACATATGCGGTAATGTTGGACTTGTGGGCTTGGGCAGCCCTGGGTTGGGATGTTTTCTTGATGTGCACTTACCCTTGATATAAAACTCTCCTTTATACATATGAGTTTCTGTGGATTTGTTTCTCGAATGTACTCAGACTGACACAATCCACTTATAAACAAACAGTCCAAGGAAACACCATGGGTCCCAAAGGCCCAATCCTGTTGGGCAAGGGGGTCACCTTACATACATCAAGGGCCAACTGGAGGGCCAAGTCAAGAGCAACTCGTCCTGTGTCACAGAACGGCTGTGCCCAGGCTCTGCCACTAGTGGGGAGCCTCTCATGCCTTCTTTGCTGAAAAAACTCCCTCCTCACCTGCTAAGGCTCTACTCCAAGCCACCTCCCCCAGAAGCCTGTCCCTGACACCCTCCCAGTGGCCTCAGCACCTCCCTGGGAAATTGGCACACCCATCATAGCATGGGCCAGGGCACTGGAAGGCCCCGTGGGCGGCCGGCCTTCCCCAGCCCCAGTGGGGAGCTCCCTGGAAGTGAGCAATGCGCCCCCGCCCCCAGCACTGTGCTTGGCCCTGTTCCTGGATGTCAACAGACATGGCTTCTGAGCTTTGTCACTGTTATGCTCAGAGTCACGACAGGACAGACCCGCAGAGGGGGGACCTGAGAGGCCTTCTTGTCCAGTTCCCCTTGCCCTGCTGACGTGTGTCGGATTCTCAGCAGAGCTTCGAGGGGGCTGGCAGCCACGCTGGTGGCTCTGCCTAGCACCACGGAGAACTGAAGTCATTGTGCAAGCCCACCTCCCCACTGGGCTTGGTTACAGAGGCCACGGAGCCTAGCCATCTGCACTTGGCTTTCAGGGATGCCCTGGCTCGCTCACTGAGCCCCACCAAGCACATGGGCTCTAGAGGCATCCTGGGAAACCCACAGTGGGACTTCCCTGAAGACTCACTGAAGAGCCAGGGTGCTGGCCTGAGCCTCAAGTGGTGGCTGGTGTCCGGGGTTGACTCCAGAACCCCAGAATTTAAACCACAGGCATAGGTGACCCCATGAGCCCAAGGGGCACCAAGAAGTCACTTAGGTCTGAAGTAGGCAATGGCAACCAGCCACCCTCCCCTGCATCCCTAGAGGGTGCTGGTCTTTCCCAGAGATACTGAGGAGTGGGAGGAGCAGGAGCTGTCAGACCCTGGGGCCCCCGACTTCTGGGGCAGCCCCGGGAGGATGTGGAGGTTCCATGAGGCAGGGCAGGCAGGGTCTCCAGGATGAGTGGGGATTCAAGCATGATGCTGTCTTCATGCTTGGAAGCACACGGGGATGTGAGGCTTCTCGCTCCCCACCACTCCCACCGTGCCCCTCAGGTGAGGCAGGGAGACCAGGTCCGGCTCGAAGAAAATCTCAAGATGGTGAGACTAAATGTGCACTGTTTGCACAAAGTGGAATGCGCCCCCACTCAGAGATCTCCCTAACCAGATGAGGGGATGCTGAGTGTCCACCGTGAGCAGGCACAGCCGGATGGGGGCTAGCAGAGGGTGGGGGCAGGTGTGTGTGTGACCTGGAAGATCGGGCACTGAGCTGGAGCCTGAAGTTAAAAAAATTCCAAAAATAAATTTTTTAAGATGCCTGTTTCTTCCCTAATTCCAGCCCCCTTCTGCAACCCCCCAAAAGGCACAGGGTCAGGAGGAGAGAGAGGACTAACCCTTGGAGGAAGCCACACCTCCCACTCCTCCCCCAACCCTTGCTTCCCTAAACCGTGGTCCAGCCCTAAACCCTAGCCATGGTCAGCCCGCCTGTAGTACCTGGCTCTTCTCACAGCTCCTCACCCAGGCCTGGCCCAGCCCGGCCCAGCCCGGCCCAGCCCAGCCCAGCGAGAGCCTGCAGCCAGGGCAAAGAAGGCACCTTTATTCCATGTCTCCAAGGCACAGGCACAGACCTGCTACCTCTCCATTGCCCAGGGGACAGGGAGGCACGGGCACCTGCCACTGCACCCCCACCCCAAACTTCTCTGCACTGCAGGCTCAGCTGGATCAGGGCAGGAGGCCACCAGGCTCTGTGAGTCCAGGCTGAAAGTGCTGAGCCCCAGACACCACGGGATGAGCAGGGGGCTGTGTTCAACGCGAAACTCTTCAAGAGCAAGGAGCCCCCACCCGCACCCTGGGGAGACCCTGTGAGGCCGCCTGGCCTCTGTTCCCTGAGGAATGAAGCTCTGTAAACCAAGTGGGTAGCAGGGCCTGTGGGGGCCTCTTCTCCCCTCCGCTGGAGACGAACATCAGCTGCAGCAGGCAGGCTGGGCCGAGACCCAGGGCAGCGGGCACTCCCCAAGGCCGGGGTTTCCTGTGGTTACCCAGAGGAGCCTCCTGGTTCTAGTCTCCAAGATGCAGATCCAGGGGTGGAAAGGCAAAGGCAGGGAATGCTAATCGGTGACTTCTCCAGGCGACCTTGGCCAGGAGGGAGGTAGGCTGTGAGGTGGGACAAATGGCCCTGTGCAGGCCCCACAGTGCAGGAGAGAAACACTGTAATGCTTCAGGATGCTGTAGTACCGCACCGGGCTCAGGAGTCAGGGGCCAAGGGGTCCCGGCTTAGCCTGTAAGGAGACATGCAGGTTAGCATCTTCCCTGCAGGCCAGCCCCCAGGGCTCGGTACAACCAGCTTTCAGGGTCCCGGAGCACTCATGAGGAGCCCCATGGCACAGCGGTTACGCGTTGGCAGCAGCCACTTGGTCCGCAGCTGAAACCACCCGCCTCCCTGTCGACAGTCACAGTCTGGAAAAGCCACAGGGCAGCTCTATGAGTCATCATCGACTCCGTGCCAGTGAGTTTGGTTGGTTGTTTCTGGTTTAAGGCCACCCTGAAGGAGCCCTGCTGGCTCTGTGTGTTACACGTTGGGCTGCTAACTGTGAGGTCAGTGGTTCAAAACCACCAACCTCATTGCCATGGGAGAGAGATGAGGCCGTCTGCCCCCGGGGAGGCTGACAGCCTCAGAAACATAGGGTTGCTATGAGTCAGAATTGACTCCATGACAGTGGGTCTTGGAGACGCCCGAGCTCTCTGCTCTCTAGACACTGCTTGTGCCCAGACAAGGACTCGCCGGGTCTCAGCCCGGCCAGCCTATGAGCTCCTAAAGAACCCCAAACCCTGCTGCACCCTGCGTCTCTAGGGGTGAGCATCCGTCAGCCCATTTTTAAAAGCCCCCGGTGAGGCCAATGGGCAGCTGAGGTTTCCAGGGAGGAGAAGGCACTGGGACCCGTCATTTGGTTCTTTGGCTGCAGCTCTGGGGAAGGAAGTGAAAACTCACTAATATTAGGTTTTGTGTTATCTCTAAATAGTCAATATCACAGCAAGGAAAAGTTATGTTGGCACTAAAATTAGAACTTCCTGCCCCCGAGGACTGGATTGGGAAAGGCTTCCCAAGAAGCAGTTGGATTTCCTGTTTGGGGGGTTGACTGCGTGGATAACCTCATGTCACTCAGAGGGTTTGGGAGGAGATGTCTTCCTCCGCTTGCCCTCCCCAGCCAGGACCCTCTGAAACTGAGGACAAATGCAAGCTCCCCTCCTGGGTCCCAACCCTAACATCCCAGACAGACATGACACGTGGGGAACCAGTGACATGAATCCCCACACTAAGGCCAGGAGGCAGGCACTGTCAGGCACGGACCGCCCAAAGAACAAACCCATGTGTGCCTGGCAGAGCACAGCCCAAATGCGCGTCAGAGCGAGGATGGCGAGACTTGTCCTACGTCCTTCGGACATGCTCTCAGGAGAGACCCGGCCCAGGAGAGGGCCATCACGCTTGGTAATAGAGAGGGAGGCCTTGGGGCTGCCACAATGGGAGCAACCGTAAGACCAACTGCGAGGACGGCGAGAGAGAGCGTCCTGATGAGTCAGGACCGACTTGACAGCACCTGGCAGTTACTTAGTCCTTGACCACTCTGGGGTGCTCCAGGGGTCTTTCCGGAATTTCACCGCTGCACAAACCCCCGAAGCCTGAGTGCCCCGAGCCCCACTCACCTCCCTCTCCACACCCGCACCCTGAGGAGGGCGTCAGGCTGAGTGATGGCCCGGAGTCCCCACTGCTGGCCTGAAGCTGGGGCCAGAGAAGGCGACCCCTCTGCACTGCCACGTCCTGGGGTGGGGCGAGGGCGCTCCCAGTGGGATCAGGGCTGGTGATGGGCCAGCAGAGAGCGCCCCAGGCAGCCCTCCACCCCTGCCCTGACTCAGGGGAGCAAGGGAAAGCCGGCCTTCCTGAGGGGCCGAGGCCCAAGCGGGAAGCGGTCTGGAGGGGAGGACTCGGAGGACAGGCGCAGCCTCACCGTTGGATGATGTGGTTGTTGTCCTGGAGGTCAGCCACTAGCAGTTCCATCTCCTTGTGAAGCTCCCGCATGCTGCTCGGCACGGAGGGGGCGGGGAGCCGCCGGCACTGTCAGGACCTCCCCACCCTCCCCTGCAGCGCCACCCCAAGCAGCCTAGAGTCCTGCCTTCCAGTCATCATCGCAGGAGGCTAGTCCCCTCTGATGCTAACCTCAGCGCCACCTCCCACCCACACCCCTGCCCCAGCACACACACACACACACACACACACACACACACACCTGTGTACACATTCACACTCACACCATACCCTCACACTCCCCACCACACCACACACACACGCACACACACACCACCCACTTACACCCCTACACACGTATACCTTCCTCCCCCACACGCCCACAGAACAGCCCCCCACATACCATACCACACACACGTGTGTACACATACCATACACTCACACAGACCCAGACACCCCATACACACACATGCATGCCACACCACACACACTCATATTCGCACACACACACATGCACATGACACCCACACAGAGACACAGCACCCCCTCGTTGGCCCTTACTGGAGAACCAGGTCCATGGGCGCAGCACTCGGGTCAGGGGCCGTGGGCGGGGGTGAGGCCTGGGCCCCCGCAGCTGGCTCCTGCAGGAGCCGGTCCAAGACCTGCAGAAAACCATGTGGCAGTCAGGGCGGGTGCTGGGGAAATGCACCCCTTGTGTCTCCCGAGCTCTGAGAATTGCCCCTCTTCTCAGGAGCCCTTCCTTCCTGTTCTAGAAACGAGGGCTGGCCCCGCTCCCTGTGATCATCTTCCCTGGGATTTCAGGAGGCAGACAGCTGGGAAGTTCTCCTTCAGGTCCAGCCTAACCTCGTGACAGAGAAGGCACCGGGGCCCTGCTCCACCCATAAAGGCCATTGTGCGTTTCCTTAAAACCAGACAAGTGGCCTTGGGGACATTTCAGCTCCTGGGGCCCCACACTGCTGGGTGCTGGCATTCTTCCCAGGCCTGGCAGCGGGGTGCTTATCCATGTGTGCCACCAAGGGGCACCACAGAGCTCACAGTGTGTAGGCAGTAGAGCACACCAGTGCTGCTGAAAACCACAGTCCAGCCTCCCGGAGCCGCCTGCCCTTGACCTCCTCAGGGACTGGAAGCTCTGGCAGCTCCCTTGCAGCCTGGTGGCAGAGTAGAGACACCCAGGACTGCAAACCGCTGGGTCGGCAGTTCAAATCCACCAGCCGCTCCTCGGGAGAAAGAGGAGGCTATCTACCGCCATAGAGGCACACATTCAGAACCCCACAGGGGCGGCTCTACTCTGCCCTATCAAGTCACCGACCCGTGAGCCAGGGCGACCTTGAGTTAGGTTTGAACGTTTCTCAGCCTGCACAGGAAGAGGGCCCAGCCTCACAGGGACTCTGCCCTTGCAGTGACCTTCAGCCCGAGGCCTTCCGTGCTGCGCCAGCTGTTTGCCTTCCTGGCAGAGTGGCTTTCCACTGTGTGTATGTACCCCAGTCCCCAGGAAGCACCTTCTACTCAGTGTCCTCCCCTGGCCCCAAAGACCCTGCACCCACAGTCAGAACTGAGTCTGCAGCAGCTGTGCCCAGAGGCAGGGTAGTGGCACCGAGGGCCCCCGGACCCGCACCTTACTGAGGTTTTCCTGGGCGTCCTGGGCCTCCGTGTTGCAGGCAGCCACAGAGCAGCCGACCAGGCGCAGGTGGTTCCTGGTTTCGTGCACAGTCCTAGAGAGAGCAGACAGGAGAGACTGAGGAAGTGGCCCGGGAGGCAGCTGCGCCCTCCACTCCTGCTGGGGCCCAGCCACCTGCCTCCCTGCCTTCCTCTGGCCCCAGCTGGCACCCACCCTGCTGTAATCATTCCATGGCTGTGACGGCCTGCTAGAAGCCCCCGGGGAGTGTTGCAGAGATGCGGTGGTCGGGTGGGGCAGGTCAGCACTGGCTGACTCCTCAGCCGGGGGCCAGGGTCCCTCCAGAGAGGAGCATAGTCCTCTGAGGCACCACACACTGGGCACTGCCCTCACTGCCCACGTCCTGCCAGCCATGGCCAGGAGCCTTTTGTTTGTTTCTTTTCAAAACTGTTTTTTTTTTAAATCATTTTATTGGGGCTCATACAACTCTTATCACAATCCATACATACATCAATTGTGTAAAGCACATCTGTACATTCATTGCCCTCATCATTCTCAAAGTTTGCTTTCCGCTTGGGTTCCTGGAATCAGCTCCTCAGTTTCCTTCCCCCCCCCCTCGCTCCCCCAGGAGGCGTTTATGAATGGGAACAAGGATGGCTCCCATCTACTGCCTGGGGGAACCCAGGTCCAGAGAGGTTAAGGCAGAGATCAGGTCTCCCCATTGACCCCCCAGGGGGAGCTTCACGCGCCTCTGATGCCTAGACCAATGGATCAGAGTCGAGGTGGGTTTGCAAGGGGGGTGGGGGAGTCACGTGGAACTCTGATGTCAGGGCCTTGGCCTCCTACCAGCCCACAGTCACCTGGGCCTCAGAACCCAGCCACACATGGGCGAGTCCCCTCTCTCCTCAGGGGCCAGGGGGCTGGGTGGGGGCTTGGTGATCTGAGTGAGAGAGTGTTCTGCTTAAGGCCTGTTGCCCTGCCCCTGTTGAGCACCCCAAAACCCACTGCCGTTGAGTCTGATGCATAGCAACCCTGTAGGGTCCAGCGGCATTCATCCTTGGTTTCTGTGTGCGTAAAGCTTTAGGCAACACCTTTCTCCCATGGAGCAGCTTAACTCATCGAGCCACCAGGGCCCCTTTCCCTGTCCCCTGAACCTTGAACCCACCGCCATTGAGCCGAGTCAGACCACGGCACCCCCAGACAGGGTTTTAGAGGCTCTGATTGTTTCTAGGGGCACACAGCCTCATCTTGTCCCTCAAAATCAACTGGCTTGAACCACCGGCCTTGTGGTTAGCAGCCCAGCGCTCACCTGACAGCACTGTGTGGCAGAGGGGCCTTGGTTCCTTCCCCAGAGAAGGGGTGTCCCAGTACAACTAGCTGGGCCAGGCAGCATATTCCAGATGGTCACAGCAGATAGACTCGAGACCTGGGTTTGCTACTCCCTTGCTGTGTATCATGCAGGAGGAGATCTAGCCCCAAAGCCTGAGTTTCTTCATCTGGGAAATGGGTGATGCATCTAAACCATGGGGTAGACATTGTGGGGCACAGGGAGCTCACCACCTAGCAGACTGCCCCATCCCTACAACCACCGCATCTGCCTTTCCTGCTTCACCTCGCTCCCGCTAGAGGCTCTGTGAGGACCGGCTGGGGCCCTGAGCTCTGGGAGGGCGGGTGGCTGGACACTTACCTCAAGCGCTTGCCGTGTGTGACCAGGGCCGCCTGGTACCTCTGCACACACTCTTCCTGAAACACCTGCAGGAGCCTTTTGGCTAAATGGCTAAAATTCAACCTGAAAAGACAGAGGAACTGAGCCACAGAGGAGCAGCCAGAGACACCAGGCCTGAGCCAGGTCTCCATCCTCACCATGTCCCCAACTGGAGTCTCCCAGGAAGGAGGAAGCGGGATTCACACCCAGGAATCATGGCAGCCAGGGAAGCTGCAGGAGGAGGGCCCGGGTGGCAGGAAACAGAGGGAGAGAAGGGGCGTGGGGGTGACAGAGAGCAGGTTATGGAGGTGGGGTGTGGGAGGCAGCTGCTGGTGGGGGCGCATAGGCTAACACTGGCCCCTGAAAGATGAGTGCCCAGCGGGAAGTAGGAGAAGGATCTGACAGGGGCAGGGGCAGGCCCTGAGAAGTGGTCACTACTGGAAAGAAGTCTTCCTGCTCATGCCAGCAGTCAACCCAGTTACACCTCCAAGCTGCAGTCCTTCCACGCAGCTGTGTACTTTCCATCCCACCCCCACCTGCCCCATAGGCAGTTATCCTGGCAGCCAACTCACCCCCACCCACCCACCCCCGCCCGCATGTCCCTGCCCTGGTCACTCACTTATCCAGCTTGTGGATCTGCTCCTCGTTGTAGCCCAGCCCTGGATGGATGGACACAGGGATGGTGCTGCTTAGCCAATCAAAAAGACCCAATTCTGAGTGCTTCAAGGGGGGGGGGCGGGGGGAGGGGGCCAGGGCACAGGTGAGGGGTCCAGCCTGGCTCCTGTTCCAGGGGAGTTTGTAGCCAGGTGGAGGCAGCGAGGGCTCGTTCCTTTCCCGAGAGTGGAGCTGTGCCCCCTTGGGGCCACAGTGGCTGGTTTTCTGAGGCACATCTGGTTGGATGCCAGAAGCCGACCTCAGCCATCGGGTTACCTGTTTGCTTGACCCAAGGGCCAGAGGAGTGAGACCATCACCCACGTAACTGCATGACTCTGAGGGAGAGACCTGAAGACTGGCAGCAAATTGCTCGGGGGCTCAGAGAAGGGGGACTCTTAGTGCAGGTGTGTGGGTAGGAGGGGGAAGTGGGAATCAGAGAAGACTTGCGGTGGGAAATGGAGGAGAAGCAGGCAGTTGTCTTGCTTGGTCAGTTGTCATCCCTCCTTGGGGGGCTGAAGCCTGCAGCCGGTGGGTGGGGCTGTGCAGCAATGAACTAGATAGGCCAGCCAGCCCCTTCCACCCTTTCTGTGGCTCAGTCAGGAGCACGAGGGTCCCTGGCCCAGCCGTCAACGAAGGCAGGAATTTTCTCTGCTGTAGATGCCTCCTAACGGAGAAAGACAGGGCTTTCCACTCCCCTACAAAGCAACAGCCTCAGAAACCCACTGGAGCAGCTCTGTCCTGTCCAACCGGGTAGCGATGAGTCAGGAGGGACCCAGGCAGAGAGGTAGTTTGTGGGTGGTGGTGGTGACTGCTCACAGCTCTAGGGAGATGCTGCCCCTCGTGGGCTTGGAGAGCATAGCAGCCCAGGCGGAAATGAAATGATACAAGAAGCTTGCAGTAACAGCGTCTCCCCTCTTGTTAAACAGAGCGTCTCCCTCCCGGGCTCCTGGTGCTGGCCCGCTGAGACCACGTGTAAAGTCCATGAGATCTGGCCCAGCCCTGCCTCTCATCAGCAGGGGACTGCAGTCCCCGGGTGTGTGGATCAGCCTTTTTGGTTTCTAACAGAAAGGTTGCAGGCTTTGATTCCACCGAGAGGCACCTTGGAAGAAAGGCCTGGTGATCTTCTGAAAAAGCAGCCATGAAAACCCTGCGGGGCACAGCCTCATTCCGACACTCACGGGGTCTCTGTGATTCTGAGTAGACTTGAGACTGCTTTCAATGCCGCCGCCAGGGGGTTTGCACACGTGTGAACCCGGGACATTGAACAAAGAAGGCCAAAGAAGAATCGAAGTGTTTGAAGTGTGGTTCTGGAGAAGAATATCGAACACACCATGGACTGCTAAAAGAGTAAACAGATCTGTTCTGGAAGAAGAACGGCCAGAGTGCCCCTTAGGCAAGGATCGGGAGACTTCAGCTCACACACTTTGGCCATGTGCTCAGGAGAGACCGGTCCCTTGAGAAGCATATCACGCTCTGTAAAGCTGAGGGCCAGGGAACGGGAGGACGGCCCTCAAGGAGATGGGCAGACACCGTGGCTGTAACCATGCGCTCAGACATTGTAACTGTGGAGAGGCTGGCGCAGGGCCTGGCGGTGTTCCGCTCTGCTGTGCACTGGGCGCTATGGGCCGGAGTCGACCCAGTGGCACTGAACAACCACAGAAACTACCTCTGGGGTTAGCAGCCAAGACTCGTGTGCGGTGCTGTGAGGAGGGCTCTTCAAGCCCAAGTGGAGCCCTCTGAGGGGTGACACGAGGTGGCCGAATGCAGCGGGGGCCTGGGTTTAGATTCCAGACGGCCAGTTACTCCACCTTCCTGGGCCTTTGTCTCCTCTAGAAAATGCACAGGGTGACCGTCCCTGAGCTGTGTGCACGATGAGTGCCGCAGCTGCTAACAAAGGCTGCAGGGGCGAGTCCACCAGAGGCGCCGTGGAAGCACGGCCTGGCGATCTGTGTCTGGGAATCAGCCGCTGCAAATCCCAGGAAGCACGGCCCTGCTCTGACACAGGCACGTCTTCACGAGCTGACTGGCCAGGCAGCTGCTGGCAGCACCCAGAGTGCCCATGAGCAGGAGACTCAGACACGCTCCAGACCACATCCTGTCCGTCCGTCCGTCTGTCCGTGTGTGTGTGTGTGTGTGAGTGTAGCTGAGGAACAACACTGCCATCCACATCCAGCAGCAGAAAAACCCATGTCTCCAAAAATGGCAATGAAGGTGACCACGCTTGCGAAGCCCCATGGGCTTCCAGGGACAGCAGGGTCTTCCTCTCATCTCCCAGTGCCCACGGAGCCCTGGTGGAGGAATGGGTTAAGTGCTGGGCTGCAAACCACAAGGTCAGTGGTTCACACCCACCCGCCTCTCTAAGGGAGAACCCCCTGGCTGCCTGCTCTGGTAAAGCAGCCCACAGGGGCACTTCTACCTGGCCTGTTGGGTGGCTATGTGTCGGCACCCACCCGACCCTGTGGGCTTCCTCGACTGTCACTGTTGCCTGGGGTACAGAGCCCAGTCTTTCTCCAACTGCTGACCATGTGGCTTCCTGCCCAACGAGTAACTGGGACACCCCAGGTTCCTTCTAAAACTGTACAGTGACCCCCAAAGTGTGTGTCGGGGGAGGTCTCTCTCAAAGGCCGCACTTCCCTAGCACCCAGCCTGCAGCTGTGCCTCCAGCCATGTCCCCTACGCTGCTCACGAGGCAACAGACCTTGGAGTAAGGGCTTCCTGAGTCTGACCTTGACTGAGACCAGCTGTCCACTGGCCTCCACAGAGCACTAGCATATAGGTCCCCCCCCCACCACCACCACCACACTGGATGGAGTACTGGTAGGAAGAGGGACTGGACATGAGGAAGAGAGAGGAAGGCCGAGGATGTGCGTGAGGTTCTGGGCTCTCCCTGGGGCTCACCTGGCCTCATCCTGGACTTCTTGAACTGCTTGTAGATGAGGCACATCTTGTCCAAACAGTTCTGAGTCAGCTGGATGCTGTGGGCAGGAAACAAGGAACTCATGAGGTGGCTGAGTCTTGTGGCCACAGCTGTGAGGCCATTCTAGGAGCGAGGCTGCCTCATGTCTCTGAGCTTGTCCGAGGTGGCTGGGAGCCCGTCTAGCAGTCATGGTGGCCCAGTGAGTGGGTTCTGAGTTGGACGGTGGTTCGAGCCCATCTGGGGATCCACAGCAGGAAGAAAGGCTTTCTGTTCCCTGAAGATTTGCAGCCTTGGGAACCCACAGGGGTAGTCCCCCTTGGCCTTGCAACCGGATCGACTCCAGAAGAGCAGGTTTGTCCTTTGTCTTTTTGGTGGAGCCAGCTAACAGCCACTCCCAGTCCGATTCATTCACTAATTGCCTGTCTGTCGCTCAGTGCCAGTGGTTGGTTGGTCTGTCTGTCTGTCTCTCTCACACATACATACACGTCAGTTGGACACACACACACACACACACACACACACACAGTGTCTTTAGGAAGGGGAGAAGAAGTCCAGCAGATTTGTGTCAGGAGATTGGCAGTTGTCCTGGCCAGCTGGCTTGTGGGTGGGACTCAGTCATTGGAGCTCTGGGCCGTCTGGGTCCAGCATCATCCAGGGAGTGACCAGAACAGTGTATTTTCTGGTCACCTGCAGGGGCAGAGTGGCACCTCCTGGGTTTACCCAATGGCGGGCACAGGCAAGGAATTTCAAATGCCTACAGGATGAATGGATGGTCCTTGTTTAGAACCAGAATGAAGCTGTGATTCCGGATGGAAACCAGGGCAGGGTCCCTGTGTGACGGGAGGGAAGGGGAAGTGACCCCTCGAGGACCTTTCAGCCTGAGCTTTAAGGTCATTATTATTTCCTGTTTCCCTTTCCAGATGGGGCGATGTGGGCTGGGTGTGTGGGCTCTTCTGTCTGTGGAGCTGGAACTCAGCACAGCGGGAGCTCGTTCCTCGGGGGGCTTGTCCAGCCCAGAAAGCCTGCTCTTCAAGAACCTGGGCATGAAAGAGGCCCACGGGGCCACAGCTCTATGCAACAGACTTGAGCTCAGCAGTCAGAAGCTTCTGGACTTTGAAAGGCCACTCAGCACACACCCAGGCCAGTGCACTACACAGCAGCCGTGGCTGTCCAAGGCAGCATACTGAATTAAGCAGGTCACGACTGCAGGGGACTGGAAGGACAGTCCCCAGAACTGTGAGACCTAGAACTACAAGGGCCTCCACCACCCCTCTGTCTACCTGCTGCTGGAAGGGAACGCCACTGCTGTCTCCAGCCCCAGCAGGGCCACACGCGGAGCTTCCAGACTCACACAGACCAGCAAGAGAGTCTGGAAACCTACTCTGAAAACCAGCCAGGGCACACCTGTGCACCATAATGGGGCGCTGCCCTCCGCGCCTGCTTCCCACGCATCCTGGGGAACCAGTCACTAATGGAGGCCAGCATGCCCATGAGGGGGTCCTCGATGAGAAGGAGCAGCCAGCCCCTTTCATACATGCTGGTGGTCATGAGGGTGAGGCAGGTCCAGCGGGGCGCCCCTCGGTGGCCATGACACCACTAGGACCCAAGGCGGCCTGTGAGAGGTTCATGACCACTCCGGTCAGGCTTTGGGGCCTGAAGAGCTCAGAGCAAGTTGCTTTCAACACCTCGTAAATTCCGAATTGAGGACACAGCATTATGGATCTGTCTGGGGGGCTGAGAGCAGGAGGCACTGAAGGCCCTCCAGCAGGACACCCCAGCTTCCAGGACAGGGATGGCAGTGGCCTGTTCTGTGACGGTCACTCGGATACACACAGCAGACCGGGAGGTGGAGGGGGTTACGTGTAGATTGATGAAAATGGAAGATGGGGCTTTCCTCCGTTTTTGTCCATGCCTGACTGTACGGTTCAGGGGCACTCTCTCTGACAGCAGTCTACTGAGCAGCCAGCACTCACCGTGTCCCAAACTCTCCACTACCCCCATCCCCAAATAAACCCTGTAAGCACTTAGCACCCACTGCCCTCAGCCTGTA
The DNA here is from genome assembly GCF_050624435.1 of Tenrec ecaudatus. Lineage (NCBI taxonomy): Eukaryota > Metazoa > Chordata > Mammalia > Afrosoricida > Tenrecidae > Tenrec > Tenrec ecaudatus. The sequence continues at coordinate 224,746,498 of NC_134530.1, read as the reverse complement.
TGAATCTGCCCAGGCACGGGGTTTGGAGAGGGACGGCGTGGCTAGAAGCCCTCCCTGTCCTGGTCACTGCTGGCTGTGATGCAGGGCACATCAACCTCCCTGCAGGGGGGTCCTCACGGGTATGGCAGGCCTGACAGCAGCGCTGCTGTTGTTTTAAGGAGTAAGTGCTTATTTTGGGGGGCCTCTAAGGGCTCAGAAGAGAATGGGGCTAGACTACAGCAAGGGCTCAGAGTCCTAACCCCCATGGGAGGGCAGGCCCTGCCCTCTGAGCTTGCATCCACTCCCTGTGGGCAGCACAGGGGCAAGTCCTGCTCCTTCCTGCGTCCCTGCTCCCCGCCCCCCAACCCCCCTGGACCCAGCAGCCTCGAATGGACACAGGAGAAAGCAATCTGGTTCCTGAAAAGGCTACTGGGTGTTGGGCGCCCCCTCACCCCCACACCCCACAAGGAAGGGAGCCCCACAGACCTTCTGTCCTCATGTACCTGATCCCGGTTCTTCGCCAGCTCCAAGCTCAGGTTCCGCAGGCTCATCTGAGTCTCTGTGATGTTCTGAGAACACCTGGAGAGGACCTCAGCCATCTGTAAGGGCAGCCCCCCCCCATGGGGGGGGTCCTCAGCATGGGGCTCCGGAAGGCAGCCTAACTGCCTGATTGTCTGACCCCCACCCCAGCTCCCGCACACTCCCTGTCCTTCCTCCATCATATCCCCAAACGCACACACTACATCCTCCCTCTTAGATCCCCGCCCGACACCCAACACCCCCACACACCCCTCAGCCGCACTCACAGTTCGCAGCCTGGCCCTCAGCTCCGTGGCTGCATTCAGCTCCTGGACCTCAGGCCTCCCAGGGATGCTGGTGATCCTTGAAGGGACGGGAAAAACCAAACCCAGTGTCATGCAGTCCATTTCAGCTCATAGTGACCCGCAGGAGAGAGCGCGCATGCCGCCGTGGGGCTCTGAGACTGTGCCTCACGGGCAGAAGGAAGGAGACGGGATGCGGGAAAATAAAGATGTTGGTGCCCGAGCTCTATGAAACCCACGAGTCTAGAATGATACGCCACCAACCAACCGATCCCAAACCCAACACGTGGCCAACGTGGTCTCCTGGGACTCCGTCGGTCACCGAGCAGGGTTTCCTTGACCATCATCATGTGAGAGTATCAGGCCTTTCTTCGGAGGTGGTGCCGGTTGGGTTCGGAGCACCAACCTTTCGGCTAAGAGTAGAGTACACACTGTCTCACCCAAGGACCTCTGTGAGGACCCAGGGCAGGTCTTATCCCGAAGGACTCAGCTGTCTGCTGGGAGGAAGAGTCAGGATGGGCCTGGGATGTGCAGAAGACACCGCCGGCCGCTGAGAGGGAAGAGGATCGAAGCACACACTGAAGACCGCCCAGGACTACAGCTTTCCGGGCGGATTACACCTCAATGGAAAGGAAACCAACACCCTGTGAAACGGACAAGCAGCAGCATCAGGACCCGCGGAGAAAAGAGTGACATTGCCAGGGAATCCTGGGCCCGCAGTCGCACCAACGCAGCAGCAATCAAGGTCTCCACGTCTGGGTGTCGCGTTGAGGATTCACGAGTGCCTGCTCCGTCCCAGCTGCGGCATTTGCAAACACACCACCCGTGCTCACAAGCTCGCAAGCTGAGCGCCCAATGAGGAGGGCGAGAGAAGGAGGAGGCCTGTGAATCGTGATGTCGTCCAGACATACTGACTGTCCCCTGGACTGCCAGAGAACCGAGCTCTCCCATCTTGGAAGAAGTGCAGCCAGCAGGCTCCTAAGAACCAAGGATGGTGAGACTTCCTCTCACATACTTGGGTGTTGTCATCAGGAGAGACCGATTTCTGGAGAAGGACGCCATAGCGTGGGAAAGCAGAGGGGAGCCGAGAAGAGGAAGGCTCCCTGAGCTGGATGGACACGGCGGTCACAGCCAGGCGTAGACACAGCCACGCTGTAAGGACGATGCCGGGTGGGCAGTGTTTGGTTCTGTTCACTCAGTGGTGGTGGAGCCGGGACTGACTCGTTGTCAGCTGAAGGGCAACGCACTCCTAGACGCTAGCCAGTCCTCAGTCACCCTAGGTGGTAAGGGATGCCATTGCTACAAGTCTTGGTTTTGCTTCTCTGTGTAGTTCTCATGTTCCGCCATTGGCCCAGACCACCTTCGAATCAAGAAGCCCTGGGCTGTGGGTTAGGCATCAGGTTGCCCATCCCAGGGTGCGTGGCTCAGACCCACCAGCTGCTCCCATGTAAGCTTCCAGCCTCACACACCCCTCTGCAGGGCTGCTGGGAGTCAGAATAGAGTCTCTGGCAGTGGGGTGGGGAGGGTGTCTTTTCATCACAATTAAGGAACGAGCCCCCGCATGTCTTAGCTTGGGGATGGAGGGGCAGGGAGGGAAGAGCAGATGAGCAAAGGCAGAATTAGGAATGACTTAGATTGTAAGTCTTAGAAGCTCCACGCAGACAGAGACGATGCTGGCGTGGCTTAGCTCTAAGCCTCGAAGGCCAAGGAAGGGGTGTAGCACCTGGCAGTGGCTCGTCATGCAGAAGGGCTTGTGGTTGGTCAAGCAGAGGTCAGCTCGAAGGAGAGGAGCCCTCCATGCAGGGCACTGAGGCCCTGCTCCCAACAATGAGCCCAGATACGTCAGTGATGGCACAGGGGGGGGGGGCAGCACCCGAGGTGCATGTGAGCGGGAGAGGACACCACGGCCACCAACAACAGGAGGTGGCCCGCATGTAACTGTGGGCAGAGTGCTGATGGCGCAGGTGGGAGGAAGTGGAGGGGGGCCAGCCGGCATGGGTTCGAGTCCGGCTGCCACTCCGGCTCTCCTGGTGGACCAGTTACTTTAGCTCTCCGTGCCTCGAGGTTATGAAATGAATGGGAGACACCTTTTCTCCTGGTCCCTAAACAAGGGCCCCTGGGGATCACATGGGCCCACAGAGATAACAGCCCTCCCCCCAGGGGTTGGAGCACAAGGACATCTGTAGAGACAGCCGCTTCCTGAGGTGATGGGTGCAGGGAGCCTCGGGGATGCCAGGAGCTGTCTTGGACATCCAACTGGGCCCTCTGGGTGGTAGTAGCTGCCAAGGGTAGACAGGGAACTCTGGGGCAAAGGCAAGGCCTCCGCCTTTGGCGCGCGTGGTGTGTGTGTGTGTGTGTGTGTGTGTGTATTGGGGAAGGAGCCCAAGGCAGGCAGAAGCGCAGGGTGAAAAGGGAGGTGAGCCAGCAGCTGGCACTGGAGGGCCTCTGTGTGGCAGGCCTCTCTCAACATGAAACCAAGCTCGTCAAAGCCACTCAGAGTCCACTGCGGGGAAAGCGGGCACTTCAGACTTCAGAGGAAGGTGCAGGTCTGAGGGGCCTTGGACAGGAGGCAACAGGCACGTGCAGGGGGGCGATGGGGGGGTTTACAGCAGGCGCTCGCCTGAGCCCTGAGCTCGGCAGACACCCACCCCTCAGAGGAGGCCCCAGCAGTTGTGGAAAGTGGAAGAAAGGCACTGGACCGTCTCCCCGACTTCAGAAACCCAGCCACCAGGACGCAGGGGGAGCACAGTTGGCCTGGCACTGCAGGGACCAGAGGCGGAGCCCCTCATCAGCAACAGGTGGTTCACCTCCTGGAGCCTCTAGGCCGCCACGGTGTTCCCCCAACCCTCTGTCACCCTGTTTCCCTCCAGATATTTTCTGCAGTGACCGAGGCTTCAGCAGACTTTGCCGACACCCTATGACCCCGAATCCAGAGCCCTTTCCTCTCTGCTCTGCCCCTTCCCACTCAGGGCCTTATCTCTGAGTCTCCTTTCTTCCAGGAAGCCCTCTGGGACTGCCTCACCCACCTCCATCTGTCCGCCCTCACAGGCTGGGAGAGGCTTTCAGGTGGCCGAGTCCCGTGTGGGATGATGTCATGTCTCTTTGGGCTTGCGCTGTGCTCGTGGGAGAGTCCTCAGCCAAGCTGGCCGGTCCTGCTCCCTTCAACTCCTCACGCCACCCCTGGAAGGCGCTTGGCTCTGACGGGGCTTCCAACCCTGTCTCCTCCCACCCCTCTCTGCCCTCCTGGTCACGTATCTCTTGGGATTTGGCAGCAGCAAGGCCTCAGTGAGTCAACCTGATGCCCGGAAACTCCCTGTGTCTGGAACACATGGTGGGGCAGGCTAGCACAATCTCTGCTCCCTGTCACCACACACTTCCCCGGGTCGGGGCAGGCCCCCACCAGCGTCCCTGGGCCTCCGTCCCTCCACCATGAGACCCACCCCTGCGCTTCTCACCCAGATGGCTTTCCTCCTCCTTAGTCTTGCCCCGTCCACTCTGTGCTCCGAGGTCACCCGCAGGGAGAGGAGGGGTGAAAAATGGAGGGAAGTGTGCAGGGGCTGAAAGGTCCTGGGGGACTGAGGAGGGCTGAGGGGCAGGAAATATGTGCGCGCGCACACACACACACACACACACACACACACACACACACACACCCCTACCTGCCCTAGACAGGACATGCACCCCCTGCCCAGTCCTGGACAGGACAAGCACCTCTGCCCCGCCCCAATACTCTGAAAAGGACACTCACGTCCCCCTGCCCCTTCCCTGGACAGGACCCCCGCCCCCCAATACCCTGGACAGGACACACACCTGCGCCGCCCCCTGCTCTGGACGGGACATGCACTTGCCCCCGCCCCTTCCCTGGACAGGACCTCCGCCCCCCAATACCCTGGACTGGACACGCACCTCTGCCCCCCACTCCCAATACCCTGGACAGGACACGCACCTCTGTCCCTCAATACCCTGGACAGGACACGAACCTCTGCCCCCCACAATACCCTGGACAGGACACGCACCTCTGCCCCCAATACCCTGGACAGGACAGGCACCTCTGCCCCCCTCCCCCAATACCCTGGACAGGACACGCACCTCTGCCCCTCAATACCCTGGACAGGACACGCACCTCTGCCCCCCCCCCCAATACCCTGGACAGTACACACACCTCTCAGAACCCAGGCTGCTGCTGAGGAAGAGAAGGGCCGTCCTGGTGACCTCCAGCGACCGCCTACATGTAGCCTGGAGAACCTCCCTGCATGATGGAAGCCAGATCAGAGCTGCCTTGCTGCCCATAGACGGGGCTCCACGCTGAGGCCCTAGCCCCAGGGATGTTCAGCAAGGGTCTGGGTGCCCATGCTACCCTCTGCCTGGCCTCCCCCGTTTGGCCAACCGGGAGGGCACTCACACCACCCAGTGGATCCCCCGCAGCATCATCTCCTGCCCGTGCATCAGGGCCTGTGTGAGCCGCAGGACCTGGTAGCCAGTGCCCAATACGCCCTGAAACACACAGGGGGCCTGGTTAGCACCACCCACACCCCTCTGCGGACCCCTGCCCGGCCACCTGGCCGCCCCTCACCTTGGCGGTGTTGTAATCTGCCTGCAGGTCCACTTTGGGGACGAACTTGGGGGTGTCCAGAGCAGCTGCAGACAGAGACCCTGTCTGAGGGGCCTGCCTAGACCGGCCCTATCCTCACTGTAGTTCACCAGCCGCCCTTCCAGCCCCTCACCCTCCCGCCTCAAGCTCCCCACCCCCACTCCTGCCAAGTCTCTCCAGGCTTGTGCCTCAGAGGCAGTCCATACTACAGGGACAGCCCCTGCCGCCTCTGTCCTGCTTCCCAAGGTCCATCTCAACAGCTATGAAAAACCCCACACAAACCTAGTCCCTGCCATCAGTCAATACTGGCTCATACAACCCTCTAGGTCAGGGTAGGACTGTCCCTGTGGGTTTGGGGGAGCAGCTGGTGGTTTCAAACTGCTGACTGTGGGGATTGCAGTTCCGTGTGGGCCCACTAAGCTACCAGCTCCTCCACAGCTGTCGGAGGGGCGAGCACAACCCCACGCCCTTCCCGTACCGGGCCCCAAGGACGAGGCTGGGATGGGCATCAGCCAGATAAGAAGGTATGAAATTTTTGCTACAACTTGTCCGAGAAAGAAGCTACGGATGGCTGACCAACCCCTTCCCTCCCTCTGTGGGTGCCTGGGCGCCTGCTCCCCACAGCGCACACTCCCTGTGCTTGCCCGAGCCCCAGGGTGCTGTGTGAGAGTCAGACCTGCGCCTGCGACCACTGCTGTGGGAGTCAAGCTCCCAGACTGGCCTCCCGCGGGGGACGAAGAGGGGAGGAGACCCAGCCAGGACGCCCCTACTCACGGTCCCTGAAGGCCAGCCCCTTGGGGGTCTCGCTGGCCATGCTGAACAGGGTCAGGGGACTGCTTGCGGTTGTGTGGGTGATGTGCTGGGCCGGGAGGCTGGGTTCGAGGACACAGAGGTGGCCCTCAAAGAGGAACTCCTGGTGCCGGGGGGCCACGCTGGTCTGCTCATACACGGCCTCCAGGAAAATGGCGATCCTGGACACACGGGGGTGGGGTGGGGTGGGGTTGGGGGAGACAGGACGTGTCAGGGGCCTCCCAGCAGGCAGGATTCAGTGACTCACTTACCCATGGAGGGGACAGGAACTGGAGTGAAGGGTAGGGCGGTGGATAAGAAGGCAGGCCGGAACAGAGCCCGGCCCAGGGTCTCCATACCCAGCCTCCCCACCCAAACCCAAAGCACCAAGCTCCCTGCCATGGGTCAATGCTGACTCACAGCCGCCGCCCAGCAAGACAGGGTGGAGCGGCCAGCCAGCACAGGCGGAGAGCTTCATCCTGTGCTGGCAGCCCACCCCTAACCACTATGCCCCCAGGACTCCGCCACCTCTCCGCCCTGTGGGGGTTCCAAGCCGTCGCTGTATGAGAGTAGAAAAGCCCGTCTTTCTCCCTCGGAGCGGCTGGTGGTCTCAAACTGCTGACCCTGCAGCTGGTCGCCGCTATGCCACCCTGGCCGCAGCACTCTGCTAACCTTCACCGAGCCCTACAAAATGCCCCAGGGAAAGCAGGCCCTGTGAACATGTGGGTTTGGAAGGTGCCTCGCCCGCCTGCCTGCCCTGCCTCCCCAGGGAGCCTGTCATGCCCCTTAGCACAGTCAAGGGCGAGGACTGTCACTTGGTAGGACTGGTAGCTTTCCAAGGTACTGAGCTGGTACCCGCAGGCGCTTGTCACCCATTGGCCCCAGAACGTGCTTTGAAAGGTGTTGGCGTAGATGTGACTTTCTGCTGGGACACCCCGTCCCCCCCCCACCTCTCTCTCTCTCACACACACACACACACACACACACACACACACACACACACACACACACGGGGAGAGAGGGCTCTCCTGGTCCCCACGCACGTACGTGTTGTGGGCGTGGATGAAGATGTGGTGCAGGATGGCCTGGGGCAGTGAGAAGACGTGGACGATGACACGCTGCAGGATGTCACTGGTCTCCGCAAAGAACTGGTCGAAGCCCCAGCACTTGGCCTGCTCAGCCTCCAGGATGTTGGCCAGGATGGGCACGAGTCGGCTCTGCAGCCCCCTGTGCTCCCGGGACACGCAGAGGGTCAGGCTGGCTCTCCTGGAGTCAGTCTAAAGCAAACCCACCCCACTGAGCAGCTCCTGACTCAAGGCGGCTCCGTGGGCAGAGGACAGTGTGTGATCTTGATGGCAGCCGACGCCCTGGCCTCTCTCCCAAGGGGCTGAGCCAGTGCTGCAGTCAGTCTTCAAGGGCACCCAGCGACCTTTCTTTGAGAGGGATCAATAAGAATGCCCCAGGAGGCAGGACCAAGGGGATGGGCATATCAGGGGGACGCTGGAAGAATGCACCCGAAGGGGAACTGGGCAGAGCGAAGTAACTGAGCCTGCTGTGTGCGGGGCCCACAGTCAGGCAGGGCCGTGGGTCCCAGCAGAGAGGTGATACCACAGACTGGGGTCTATGTCTGCCCACCCCCGGCACCCCACTCACAGCGACAGCTGGCAGGTGGTGGGCAGGGTGTAGCTCCACTCCAGGGGGCCATTCTCCCGCCTCTGCGTGCCCGCAATGGCCCCAGCTGGCTTCTCCGTGGTGATCCGGTACCTAAGCAGAGGTGAGACCAGGCTGGGTATGCAGTAGCCCAGCCCCTCATACACCAGGGGCATGTGATAGCCTCAGCTGGCAGGGCCCAGCCCTCCTGTTCAAAGTCTCGGTCAAAGCCCCCCAGCGACCAGGAGGCAGCCTGAAAGAAAGGAATCCAAGAGTTCTGGCTCTCAACTCTAGAGAATGCCTTGTCTTAGGGCTCCCTCCCCCTCCTTATAACTCTCTGCTCTAGACGGACAGACCTGTTAACTCTCTGCTCTGGATGGACAGACCTGTTGCCCATTGCCTCTGCCCCATCCCCACACCCCCCCACACCCCACCTACTTCATCACACTGTCCCTGCTCGGCCTGGCCTCGGGGTCCTCCTCCCTTCAGAGCCCATCTCCCTATGCAGGCCAGTCTCCCCCTTTCCTCAGACCTGAAACAGGGTCCACGGGGAAGAGGCGGACCCTCAACCAGACCACCGATACAGTGGCTGCCACACGGGCTCCAACGTGATTGTGAGGGCCTGTGTTCTGCCGTGTGCATGCTCCGCCATGCTGTTTACGTCCTGGGTTGCTATGGGTCAGACCCCCCTTGACGGCATCTAACCACCGCACAGGGTCACCCGGCATGCAGCACCCTGAGCTGATCGCTAGAAATATCTCCAGCAACTTCTACTATGGTCTCAGACAGCGGGGGACCTGGGGTCATCACACAGAGCTGTTTTCTGTGCCTTTGGACAAGTCACATTTTGAGCCTGTGTCGAGCTGTGGGGAGCAGCAAGGCAGGGCATGTCATGGAGAAGCACTGGTTGGCATAAACCACAACCAAACTCACCACTAGGGAGTGGATCGCGATTCACAGTGACTCTACAGGACAGAGGAGACCTGCCCCTGTGGGTCCCTGAGACTGAGCATCCTCACGGGAACAGGAAGCCCCAACTTTCCCCCATGGAGCCGCTGGTGGGTTTGTGGTTAGTGGCCTGTGTCATCACCCACAATAGCACCAGGCTTCTTGTGATGGGGAATGAGGGTCCAATCCATCTCCCACCGACTCAAGGCCAGGGCTTCGCTACCTGCCTGGTGCACCAATTAACAAAGAATCGAATGGAGCCTGGAAGAGGTGGAGGGCTGCAGGTCAGACCCGAGGACCTTGGAGTTTGGGGGAGAGTCAGAGGAAAGGTGTCTAGGAGGCCTGGCTGTGCAGTGGTTACGTGTTGGGCTGTGATCCCCATGGTTGGCAGTTCAAAACCACCTGGGGCTCCAAGGGAGAAAGACTGGGCTTTCAACTCCCACCAAGAGCTGTGGGTCTGGGACAGACACCCACAGTGGGGTGGCCAGGAGTCAGCCAGCACTCCGTGGCAGTGAGCTTGGTTGGCTTGGAGGAGGAAGGGTGACGAATTTGCGGGGACCCGGCAGGGACCCAGCAGGGATCCTTGGGAGAGGAGTCAGGTGTGTGCCCACCAGAAGACACAGACTGTGCCCACCGTACATGATCTCCTTGTTGCGCCTCGGCCCACCGAAGGGGATGAAGGGAAGGTTTCCAGTGGCGGCATGGTACAGGGTCACCCCAATGCTCCAGAGATCCACCGTCACCCCAAAGGCCTTCTGCTGGGGCTTGCGCAGGACTGCCCGCTCATACATGTCAGGGTGCTGAGGAGACAGAAGCAGGCAAAACATGGAGGGTCAGGGAGGCACCCGCTCACCTTGTCCCCTTTCTCAGAGCCCTTCCCAACCATCCGCATCGCAGTCAGCTAAGAAACAGAGCCTGCTGCCCAGTGTGTGGTGAGCAAGGTCTAGGGGGTTCTGGCTCAGGGCGCCCCCCGGTGTTACAGCAAAGAACTGCTCCAGAGGGTTTCCTAGGCTATAAGCGGTGCCGGAGCCTTGGCGGCTGAGTGGATTACCTGTTGGCATCAAACCACAAAGTCAGCAGTTTGAATCCATGGGAAAAGATGAGCTTGCTACTACTCCCATGAAGAGTTCCCACCTCGGAAACCCACAGGGGCCGTTCTACTCTGTCCCATAGGGCTGTTCTTAGTCGGAATCGAGAGGTTTTAAAACATGACAGGGGCAGCAGCAGCTCACAGGCCTGTTTCCCATGGTACCACTGAGTGGCTTCAAACCACCAACCTCTAGGTTAGTAGTCGAATGCTCTTGGGTGAGCATGGAGCTAGCTGTAAGGTCGTCGGTTCAAACCCACCAGCCTCCCTGAGCGAGGAAGATGAGGCTGTCTGCTCTTGTAAAGATTTAGAGCCTTAGAAAGCTGAGGTCACTGTGGGTTAGAGTCCCCTCAATGGCAGTGGCTTGGGTGGGGTTTTATTCCCAGGGGAGAGTCCTCTTAGAATTGACCTCTCACGATTAACATCCACAAAGGACGGAGGAGTCCTGGCTGCTACTTCCTGGCCCTCCCACCTCCCTGCCCGCCCTGCTGTGTCCCAGGGAAATGGTGACCAGTAGCCTCTGAGCCTCAATGGGTGTCCGTCCAAGACATGGACAGCACCTCCTCATCAGGCCTAGCAAACAGATGGCTTTCTCTGGTTGGAGATCTGGGGTGAGAGATAACCCCATCAGAAGCAGGGGAATGGGCTGGGCCTCCCAGAGGGGGCTCGGAGGAGTCCCGGGGGTGGGGTGCCGTCTGCTTGCGGCTCGGTCGCCACCAGCCCTCTCACCAGGTACTCCTCGGTCCCATAGACAGAGACAAACTTCTCATCATCATCCAGCTCCCGGGCAGCCCCGAAATCAGTCAGCTTGTAGACGCTCTGGCCCTCGGCCCCCACCAGGCGCATGATGTTCCCGGGCTTGATGTCGCGGTGCACCACGCCATGCTCCCTCAGGTGGTTCATGCCGGCCACTGTGGACAGAGCAGGGTCGCTGGTGGCAGGGGCTGGGCCTGCGTCTGAGGGACGCTTTGTGGGCAGGCCTCTGTCCTCAGGTCCAGACAGGGAGACCCGCGGGCTGACGGGGCGCAGGACACGGGGTGTCAGGTTCCTTTTGTAAGATCTTAAAACTCCTCTTTTTTAAAAGGAGAGCTTCTCTTAGCATAAAAGGAACCTTCCTAACGTGAAGTCACATTTAGTAGGGCGACAGTGTGGTGCCAGCAGCGGGCCTCCTAAGCCGGAGTTCTTTACCAGGGCGCCGAGGCCCCTGGGTCGAGCCCTGGCAGCTGGGGGATGGAGGGCGTTCAGAGGTCGGAGGCTCTCCCTGTGTGGACACGGGTTCTAGAAAGGCCGAGCTCACCCACGCAGCGTAACACCACCAGGAACTCGTCCTCCGGTAGTCCGAAGGCATTCTCCGGCCGCTCCAGCACACTCAGCAGGCTCCCGCCGGGGCAGTACTCCATCACCAGCACCTTCTGCCGGCTGCCCCCCTGCAGGCAGGCAGGTGGATGGATAAGGGGAGGCTGCCACTTCATTCCCCTGCCCCCCACCGAAGCCTGGGGAACCGGCTTTTCCCAGAGGCAGGGGTCCCGGCTGGAGCTGAAAGCCCCCGGTTGCCTGTGCCCCAGCTTCTGGTCTGGCCTCCTTGTCTGCCAGACTCTGTTCCAGAGCCAGCACCACCCTCTCTGATGAGGCCCCTTGCCCTAGGCCCTGCCCTAACCTCTGGTATTCCTGACCTCCCATAGAATCACCTCCCGCCAGCCACCCCAGTCATGCAACAGTCAACATACTTAGCTGTTCATTACGAGGTTGAAGGTTCTAATCTACCCCCGGGGGCCTGGGAAGAAAGGCCCGGCAATCTACTACTTTTGGAAAAACAAAGCAACAACAACCAAAAAAAACTCAGCCACTGGGAACCCCACGGAGCACACCTCTACCTGGACACATGGGGGCCAGAACAGACTGATGGCAGCGGGTATGGGGTACAGATGGTTGCCTCAGCTGACCTGTGATGAGCATGCAACCCCCCTCTCCAAGGGTCGGGGGTCAAACCCAAGACTGCCCGCCTCTGGACCCACCGTCTCCTCCACCGCGAAGAGCTTGACAATGTTCTGGTGCTTCAGCTTCCGCAGGACCTCGAACTCCCTCACCTGCACCTCGTGGGGCCGCAGGTAGCTGACATTATTGAAGACCTTCACAGCGACCAGCTCCCCAGATTTCTGCACAGCCGGAGGGCGGATGATAGCAAGGCCCACTCCTGTCCTGGGGCTCAGCCCTCGGCTCCCATGTCCCTATTCAATCTCTCCAGCCTGCTCCAAACCAGAGAGCATCCTGGGAGGGGCTGGAGCCTCCCCCCTAGAGAGCGCGAGGCTCCTTCTCCCTCTAGGGTCCAGCACGGATGACTGGTGGTGCCAATGCTTTTTTTACTAAGACGTTGGAGCCCCTACCTAGCAGAGACAGGCAGCCCACCTGGCTGCTGAGCTTCTAGGTGCCTCAGAAGAAAGGCCTGGCAGTCAGAGCAAACCACCACGGAAGCCCTGTGAAGCCCAGTTCAATTCTGACAACACGGGTCCCCACCAGTCGCCGGCGACTGTGTTTGTGTTTGAAATCACTGATGCTGTTCATGGTAACTACAAGGGCCGCTAACCCTCACTGTCGCTTGCGGCAGAACTGGGCTGGGAATCTGGTCTGTCTGCCGCTGAAGCCCACGAGGGTGGAGAGCAGTCTCGTGGCTCTGATGTGGCTCTGCAGAGAGCTCAGGAGAAACCCAAGCCAGGCCTGTTTCTCCCCCAGCTCTGCCCAGAGCCGATTTCTACCCACCCCTGCCCCTGTGCTCTGCTTTGGGACCCTTCCCCTCTTCTCCCCGACTCCCCAGCCACCACCACCAAGCCCAGCCCGACTGCGGCCTCATCCCAAGCCACAATCCCTTTCAGTTTCACACACCTCTGCTCAAACCCACAGTGCTCCAAGGATGCAGAGCAAAGTCCAGGCCCTCCGCCTGGCCACAGTCTGCTCCTGATGCCCGCGAGGGCTGGCGGGGGCCAGGACTGCCTGGCGTGGCCCAGGAGGGCGGTGGCCCCGGGAAGGCCTGCACCCACCTTGCTGCGAGCCTTGTACACGCTGGCGGTGGCCCCCTGCCCCAGCAGGTCCTCCGTGTGCCACAGGTAGTTTGCAGTGCTCTGCATCTCCCGCGCTTGCTGGGCTGCCACCTGCTACCTGGAAGAGCAGACCTCGGTGTCCTGGGCGCCACCAGTGAGCTGTGCTCCAGGACCACCCAGGGAGGGACACTTCCTGCCATCCCACAGGCAAAGGGGCGGCGGAGAGGGTACAGTTAGGTAACTTCCCTGAAAGGAGACACAGCACAGTCCTGTGCCCACAGCGCACAGCCTGTCCCACCCACAGGACAGAGGCCTGAGGAAACAAGCCTCTCTTCTGTGGGTCTCAGCCAGGCTCTCAGAACCCCAGGTTCCTGACAGCAGCTTGGAGCCTCCCAGGAAATAGAAACAAGGTTGGAGGGAAGGCCCAGGGTGGGTCAGGCGGCAGAGGCCACACCACAAATCTCCAGGATTACAACATGAACCGGGCCTGCAGCCCCTCCCCACCCACTCACTGGACCCACCACTTCCTGCTGCTGTGAGCTAACAGCTGTTCCCTGGCCAGGTCAGGGCGACTGCGGTGAGAGAGAGAGAGAGAGAGAGAGAGAGAGAGAGAGAGAGAGAGAGAGAGAGAGAGAGAGAGAGAGAGAGAGAGAGAGAGAGAGAGAGAGAGAGAGAGAGAGAGAGAGAGAGAGAGAGTGTGTGTGTGTGTGTGTAAGAGAGAGAACACACCAGGAGGAGACAGAAGTCCGACCCCTCCCTGCGGAGGATCTGAAACCCCTTCCCCCTCCTCTTTTCCTCTGGACTGGTTCCTCTACACCAGCCAGTCCTGGAGATGCCCAAGGCCATGCCACCCTGAGAGCGCAGCCAGTTCTGGTCTCTGGGTGTGTGTCTGAAGGGGGGGGCAGTGACCAGGACATGGAGCCTGGAGGAGTGTCACAGGTTACTATGTGTGGAACAGCTCATGGCAAGGTCAGCAGTTTGAACCCACCAGGCAGATGAGGCTGTCTGCTCCTGTCAGGAGCTCTCAACTCCAGACTCAGGCGGTTTGGGGAGCAGCCTGGCTAGGCCACTGCCCCTAAGGATGCTGGGGGAAAGGCTGGGCTGGTCGGGGACTTCTTGCCCTCACATAGGGGCTCACAGGGTGTCCTGGGCCTGTGGAGTTGTATGGGCATGTCCTCTGCAGCCCAGCACAGTCTGGGGAGGGAGACTGGATGGAGGGGTGGTGGAGACCAGCTAGCCAGAGCCCTGCCTCCCACAGCCTCCTGGGTAAGCGCAGCCAGCACTCACCTCAGGCTCCCAGACACTGGATCAGGCACGCACTGTTCTCAGTGAGGGTGTGCCCTGCTCTCTATAGGTGGCAAGTCCAGGGGTAGAGCCACACCGGAAAGAGGGGGGGCGGATGAGAGGCACCCCTCTGTAGGCTGCTATTGGAGTCTGGCCTCCATCAAAGACCTCCGGCCCCAGCCCTTTAACCCTTTCCTGTTTGTCACCTTCGCCACAGGGCTGGGGGTTTCCAGCCTCGTTCCTGTTCCCCAGCTGCGGGCTCCCTGGCTGTTCCTGGAGCTCCCATCCCCGGCCAGGGAGAGAGACAAAGCCTGGCTCCCCTGGGAAGGGAGAGTGGGAGCCCAGCTTCCCTCTATGCCATACCCTCCTGCCCCTCAATGGCTTCTATGTCACCCTTCCTAGGGTATGGGGTGCAGGCACCCTGGGGACTCCAGCAGCAGACATGGGGAGGGGGCACTGGTCCAGAGAGTCACTGCTGACACCCTGCACCCAGCTGAGGGCCACTCTGCCATTGTCCCCCCACCCTGCCCCTGGCCACAGGGCTTCCCCAGTTCACGATGATCCCCCACTCACCCCATCTCCATGCCGGGAATGAGCGGGTGGGAATGGTTGGGCCTCCCACAGGTTTCAGGGTTTGCTGGCACCTGTGGGCAGAGTCCAGAGCATTCTGGTGGCCTTGGGGCCCAGAGACCTGCAGGTCTGGCCACTTGCGGTGGCCTTGTGCTGCTGCCAGCTGGCTGCCAGACACTCAGCTCAGCTCTGCCTTCAGCTCCCTGCCGCCTCCTCCCACACTTCCTGATTTCGTTCTGGCCCTCTCTTAAAGAGGCAGAGGCAGCCTGGCCGCCACCGGCCCCCCCAGCAGGAAGCAGAAGGAGGACCCTCAAGACCTGTCAGCGGGGGTGATAGGGCCCGAGGCTGTCATGAAGAGGTCAGGCGCTGAGCCCCGGAGGGCTGTGGCTGGCCACCAGGTGCTGCCTGGGCATCTCCCTCAGTTCACGGGGCAGGGAAGTGCAGGCTCTGCCAGTCAACTGAGGAGGTTGGGCCAGTTAACCAAATGGGGAGCTGCCAGGGAAGGCCAGTGCCCACACTGGAGCCTGGAGACCGAGCGCCACCCCCCCCACCCCCCCAGGGCCTCAGCCTGGCCACACCCAGGAGGAATGGGACCTGACTCACTTCCCAGGGAGCCTCCAGAGGCCCCAGGAAGAGCCGGGGTGCAGTCGCACGTGCTCTCTAGGCTGGTTTCTCTTTCAGGGCACGAGGCCAGGAACCGGCGGTCCCTGCGCTGTGTGGGGGCCGTGAAACAGTGGATGCTAGTCCACCTTGCAAACCAAGCTCCGTGCCAGCAGGCCGGCTCGGACTCAGTGCAGCCCTCGAAGACAGGGAGAACCGGCCCCTGTGCGTTTTCAAGATGCTAACCCTTTTCAGCAGTGGAAAGCCTCATCTTTCCCCAACAAGCAGCTGGTGGTTTTGAACTGCTGACCTTGAGGTTAGCAGCCTGACGTGTAACCACTATGCCACCAGGGCTCCCTGGAGACACCTGGGGCCCTGGACAATGGTGTACACACAGGCCCTGAGGCCTACTCACAGTTAGTAACCTACCCATGACCCCAAGAGACCCCAAATCCAACCTCCTAAGGGGCTGGGCACACAGCCATTCTGGCCAGCTCTGAGGTGGCGGTTGGGTAGGAAATGGTTACAACCAGGAAATTCCATATTTCTACTGAATGTTGGGACTTTCCCAGGGCCACACCTGGTGGTTTCCTCTGCCTGCCCCACCCGGCCACAGTGACAACCCAACAGGAGGCACTGAGCATGCCGTGCTCAGATAGCACCTGTTGATTACGCCGGCAGCTGCGTCCCGCCCAAGGGGGCAGCCTGGCTGCTTCTCACCGCAGGGCCATGGGCAGCAGCCTGGGTCGTCAGTCTCTACCCCAGGTCCCCAGCTTCCCCCTGCCTGGCACAGTGCACTTCCTAGGCATTGGCGTGAGTCCCAGACCAACATCAGGCCAATCACACTCGGTGCTCAAAACCAGCTTGGACCCACTAGCCTCACCACTGGGGCAAGATGAGACTGTCGGCTCCCCTAGAGAGTGACAATCTGGGACCCTGTCCTAGAGGGTCTTCCCGTGTTAGATAGGGTGGCTGTGCCACCAGCCTGGCTCCAGAGTGACTGCCAGGAGCACAGCCCCCTGCTGGCCCACAGGGAATCAGCAGCTTTGGAGAGAAATCAACCTCGACCAGAGTTAGGCTTCCCAGGCGGCACCCCAGGTTAAACGCAGGAATGCTGTTTAAAAGGTTGACGGTTTGAACCCACCCAGAGGCCCCTTGCGAGGCAGGCCTGACCTTGGAGACCACCTGGATGAGTCCTGCTTGGTACCTCTGGGGACCCGTAGCTGGAGGGGACTCGCTGACAACCAGCGCCTGCCCATGCCTCCCTGGTGAACCTGCTCAAGCTTCACCAGCTCCCCTAAGTTCCAGTCCCACCCCGTCCCCGTCTCCTCGCCCAGCCGCACCCCCGCATTTGCACCTTCAAATGCAACAAGGGAGCAAACACACCCACTCTGCACCAGGCCCTGTGTGCTGAGCATGAAGCAGGTGCTCAGGAGCTTAGGTGAATGCTTTGCTGCTGATTCTGGAGGAGGAGGACACTGGGGGTGGGGTGGGGGGGTGGCTTGGCAGAGGCAGGGACGCTTGGCCAGACTTGGGAAGGCACCCCAGGCAGAGGCATGTGGAGCCAGAGAAGAGGCAGGGGCAGGGATGGGAGCTGTGTGCAGCGACAGAAGACGATGTCCTGTGAGGCTGCTTGGACTGCAGGATGTCTTGTCCATGCTTTATGGCTGTGGGCACCCGACTGGACAGAATGGCCATGCTTCACTGACAGGGAGTTGGAGGCAGGGCTGGGGTAGTGTGGGGGGAGGCTCCTGCAGGAAGAGGGAGCCTCAGTCAGAGGCCTCAGCATGTTTCCCGAGTGGCCTGAGTCGAGTGGCCAAGGAAGGGGTGCAGAAGGACCAGGCTCAGGAAGAGGGGCCTCCCTGGTGGCTGAGCACAGGAAATGGCTTGGGCTGCCTTCTACAAAGGGAGGCCTCAGGGTGACAATGAAAACTACGCCATGGGAAGCGCTGAAGGCAGAAGGAGCGGCAGTGCCTTTCCCTCCCCTGTGTGGCCTAAGCCTGTCTCTCACCTGCCTGGTGCCTCAGAGGTATGGGTGTGGGTGTTGATGAGTAGATGAACCAGGGTCTCCCAGCTGTGCTCATCAAAACCGGAAGGGCTGGTTGAGGAGGTCACAGGGGGCTCCTTGCCCTTTTCAGGAGTCAGCTCTGGAGGGGGGAGGGGGAGGGACAAACATTTCACCCGGACCTGCTGCTGCTCCCTGAACATGGGCAAAGGGCTGTGGAGCCGGCAGCCAGTCTTTCCGTCACCCTTCTGACGCTCCTGTACTGCCCACGCACCCCTCTATCCCACACTCTCAGCTAAGCTTCACACAGGATGGGGCGTCCATCAACAGGGAATGCCCGTTTTCACACCCCATCCCACCAGTCTGCCTTGGTTCAGTGCTGTGCTCACACCTGCCTTCCTGCCAAAGCCCCCGCCTTCCTCTCCTGAGGTCCATTCTCCGGGCCCCTCCCCACATCTCCAACATCTTCTTCAAAACAGGACCCGGGCCCTTACTCCTCTTGAGGTCTCCACTCAAAGCCACATTCGTTAGGGACGTCCCTTCATTTCATTCCCTTTGACCCCCAACTGCCTCCAACCAGACCCACCGCCCTGGGCTCCTGACAGTGCGCCGCCCTCTTATCCCACAGGCCCTCAGAGTCGGTCCTCCCTCCTCAGTCCACTGCCATTTGCCTCCCTGGCTCCTTGCTCTCGGTGACGTCTGCCTTGGGGCTTCCTGGCTGATCCTTCTCCGAGACTAGATTTCTAGAGTCTGGACCGTCTCTTTCCCATCTACACATTCTTTCCAGGAATTGCACGGCCCAAATACATGACAGAGCCAGACTCCCTGCGGTCCAGTTTGATTCCGATTCATGGGGACCCTATGGGACAGGGGAGAACCAGTCGGGTGGATTTCTGAGACCATAACTCTTTCCACACGTAGAAAGTCTCCTCTTTCTCCTGAGGCTCGAGCAGCCGGAGTTTCCAAGTGCCGACCTTGCAGTTAGCAGCTCAAAACGGAAGCTCTATGACTCTGCATAAGTGATACAAACACAACACAACACACTCACTCACTGCCACTGAGTTGAGGCCGACTCACAGCGACCCCTGTGCCTTTCCGAGAAACGCCCAGTCTTCCTCCTGCTTGCTTTCCAGCATCATCTCCCTAAAGCGCCAAGTTAACCCACAAAGTCCATCTGCTACTTCCCCGTGGCTGTCTAACAGACACCTCTGCTTCAGCAGGCCACGCAGAGATCGGCGCCCCCCTCCCCGTGGGGGGCCTTTCTCGACCAGCGCGGGCACTGTCTTCGGTACCCTGTATCATTTTCAGAGTACCGCTTGTTTTGCTTACCCATCACCCTCAGGTATAAACCACCCGACAGCCAGCCCATGTTCTGGTCTCCTGTGCAGTACAAGGTGACAGTGCCCGGCATGGAGCGCTTGTTTGTTGACTGACCTAAGGAACGAATCTTGGGAATGTGTGAAGTGGCAAGGTGGGTCACTTGAGGCCAAGGCCACCTCACACAGTGATGGGTTTGAGTCCCTAGAAGCCATCATCTTCCAGGGTCTCCTAAGCCCACATGCACCCACTGTGGGTTTCTATGGAGACGGAACTGGCGATGTGTTTGTATGTGCTTGCTGTCAACTGGGAGTCCTCGGGGGCTGGTGATGGTGGTGCAGAGGACTCACGTACTCCCTGCTAACCGAAAGGTCGGGGGGTGAAGCCACAGAGAGGAGCCTCAGATGGAAAACCAGCCATGGGCAAACCTCAGGAGCACAGTTCTCTGCCAAGGGAGGGACCCTGAGTTGGAACTGGCTCAAGGGCAACTGGCTTTGTGTTTTCATTTTTCCATTGCTAAGAGATTCTGTCAACATGGAGGAGAGGGATGAGGAAGGCCCGAAAGGAACAGCCTGCCGTCCCCGAGGAGTCTCAGAAGAGGCGCTCTTACCCTCGGGTCACAGAACCAACTGGCTCCACCTCAGTGTCACAGGGAGGCTCCTGGCCATCGCCACACTCCTTGTGACCTGATTTCAGGGGGCCTCGCTTACACTCCACAGGGTGCAGGAGCCTCCAAGTGGACTGAGGGCCAAGGGCCCAGGCAAGGGAAGCCATGCCCTCAGGATGTAGCCCGATGTCCAGGGAGCAAGGGCTTCAAACAGTGGCAGGACAGAAGAGAAGCCAGAAAAACACCGCCTAATCACTGCCCCGCAGCGGAAGCCGACTCCCAGGGAGCCTATAGTGCAGGGAGAACCGTCCCGTGGGTTCCTGAGGCTACAGTTCTTCCCAAAGTCCTGCATTTCTCTCTCTGACCTTGTGGATCTCGAGGCAAAGGCTGTCCAGTACAGCAGCAGGGCTCTTGGACAGAGGATACACGCCAGAGAGCATGAGCAGCGTCCAGCCGGGGCCTGGCAGTGGGCGCCGCAGATGGACTCTGTTGACACTCTTCTCTTGGAGGCGAGCTCTCGGATCTGTTGCCGGGAGCAACGTTGTGGTGTCCGAATGGGCCCATGAACAAAGAAGGGTGTGCCCAAGGGGCATTTTAAGCTGCCCCGTCAATTCCAGCTGGGAACTCCACCTGGAACAGACATCTCAAGGGGGGAAAGCCCCCCTGAAGGCCCGTCTGAACACCGCCCACAGCACCGGCAGGACCTCCTCCTCCCACAGCAGGGCCTGCCTTGCACAGCACACAGGACATCGGTTGGTTGTGCAAGACACAAAACCTTCAGCCACCCTGCGTCCTAGCAGGCAAGGCACTTCTAATCCCTCTCCTCCACGCAGACGCAGGCGAACCAACTAGAGAGGGCAGGGGAGGTGGATTCCATGAGGGAAGTGGTTCTCATGGCAACAGACCGCCCAATGGGGCGAGGGAGACTTTCTGCAAACCCTCTGGCTCCCACATATAAGATAGAGGGTGGAGCGGAGCGGGAAACAGGAATGCAAGAGGTGGGGGAGGCCTGGTAGCTCAGGTACCATCCCGGCAGGCCAGACTCCGGCAGTATCTCCTCCTGCAGTTGTGTGCAAGGATGAGGAAACTTCAGCAGCTGGTGGACAACATCTACCAACTACTCTCTGCTGGGGTGGGGAGGGAGAAGGTGGTTGGCTCCAAGTCCCTCTGTTGCCAGGCAGGGTTCAGTTAGAGCAAATGAAGTGACACCCCTCCCCGGCAGCTGGACTCAGGCCTCGGCGATGCAGGGAATGGGCTGGGGCATGAACGGCAGCACAGAAACCTAAAAATGTATTTTATTTTGAAGTTGTGCTTTGGATTTTCCCCAATCCGACATCTGTTAAGTGACAGTCTCAGGTTCATACAAAGCATCTCCAAGCATACATACAATATTCCAGTTATCAACACTATGTTTAAGGAATATACCATGTTACACAAACGTGACATACGAGTCGGACGCCACAACATTGCAATTCCCTGCAAGATCTACACTTCTTTTCGGAACAGGCAGTGCGCACACCAGGCCTCCGGGGGTCTGCACGTCCGGGTGCTGGTGTTTGCTCTCTTCTCCTTGTGGGGAACCAGGATGCCCTGAGGAGGTTGGTCGAGACCAGGGTTTCCAGTTGACAGGCTGCTGGTTGCAAACCCCTCTGCTTTCCACCTTGGGATGCTGGTAGCCCCTCTCCCCACTCCTCCCCTGCAAGGACTGGCCCTTCAGAGTTCACAGCAGGAAGAGGGGCAGAGCAGGGCTCTGGGACTTGTCTCGCTGGTCTAGGCAAACTTAACGGAGACGGGCTGGTCTCTCTCAGACCCGGGGAGCTGGCTTCTGGCTGGTCAGTGTAAAATGACAGTGCGAGACCTCAACTCCAGCACATTGCAGTGAGCATACCGGAGAGGGAGGTCCCTGGGTCAAGAGTGCCAGTGATGGGGAAGACCACTCAGCACCCGGGCCAGGGGCTAAGACTCAGTTTGTTGAGGTGGCGGCCACCCACATGCTGGGGGTCCATGACACAAACCAGCAGGCGGACACTGACCAGGGGGAGGGCGCACAAGCCACCTGCGAGGACGAAACAGAAACAAGGGCAGCTCCTCAACTTCGTCGTTAGGGTGCACACTGGGGGCCGGCACGAGCACCAAGCTAACGGGTGGATGACGAGGAGTGGGAGGTGAAGGGCCTGGGTTTGTCTTTGGCTGAGGCCAGAGATCCCTGGCTATGGAAGTCCCCACGTAAGCCAATGACAGCACAGGGCAGGCCGCTAGACCCAAGGACTCAGAGGACGCGGGCAGGCTCACTCTGCGCAGGAGGCCTTCAGCTCTCCCTCCAGCTCTTGGGATGGACACCTCCCCTCCCCCCGGAGCTCCAGAACACCCTTCTCATTCTGGAGACCAGAGCTCCTCGAACCCTTCAGAGTGGAAAGCTACCGCCTTCCAGAGAGCCAACTGCCAACTTCAAAATGTCGCTTCCTAGCAGATCCAAGACAGGGCAGTTCTGAGTGCCCACCGGCTCTCCTGACGGACGTGTAGGAGACAGTGCAGCCACACACACACACACCTCTAGAGCCAGAAACCTGGGGGCTGAGCTTCAGCTGGTGCTCAAGGCGCCATCGGACCTGCGAGCCCGGTGCGAGGGTCTCCGTCCGAGAGAAGAGCGGGTTGGGAGAGAGCCTATCCTTTTCTCCTCCGCAGGGAATCAGGAAAGCAGGCTACAGGACAGCAACCGTGGTTTCAGTTACCTCAGAGTCTGGCCTTAGGAAGACTTAAAAGAGCTGCGGGGTCGAAACTCCCTTAGCTGGTCCTGTGTGGATGGGTTCATGCCTCTTGGATCAGAGTACGGCCTTGCTCCAAGCCCCCTTTGTCCCTAAAGACAGACCTTGTATAATAACCAAACTCAAGGGCAAATTTAGAATGAGTTGGTCTGGGCGGCGATTTGGAGGTTAGCAAAGTTGATTTCATCATATATATCTATATATAGGATAATGAGTTTTATGTTTTAAGTGCTAAATAGTGAAGGAGAAGGGCCTACTTCTAAACCCTTTTGAGACCTGCCAGGAATGAGATACTTTGCCCTTAGAGGAGCTGGCTCTGAGCCTGTCCTGTACAGGGAAAGAGCCAGGGCCAGCACCTGAGGCAGGGCAGTCCAGCCCCAAACGCTGCTGCAGAACCTCCTTGGGCAGACGGGGCTGCACTGCTGGAGGATGGGGGAGAGCAAAAGCAATCTCCAGTGGTGAACTCACACCGAGAGAGAGGACCGGGAGGAAGGTCCTAGCCCCACAAAGCCAGGACTGTGCCCCACCATGCTAAGACTTCATGAGAAAGAGAGAAAGAGTTCACAGGCTAGGCTCTCTGGCCCAGCCAGGACGAGGGTTGTCAACAGAGACCCCTGGTGGCTCTGGTGTGAACTGCCACCGCAACTTACGAAGAGACCAGGGAAGGCTACACATGCCGCACTAGAAAAGCCTACTTGTGTACACGTGTGTGTACATAAACGTGTGTGTGTGTGTGTGTGTGTGTGTAAAACGAAGAATGGACTATATATGATTCTCTATAATCAGTACCCAAGACAAGATGCCACTGGGAGGCGGATGCCAACTGCCAACCATCTGGTCAAAGCGTCCATGCCCCCAGGGACCTGGGACCACAGGCCCCAGCTTCACAACTGGCCGGGCCAGATTTCACAGTGACCTGATGATGGACGAGGTCTATCTCTGGCTGGTCTAAGGGCGCGGTGCTGCAGCTGGCTGGATGACCATGGCGGCGGGGAAGCAGAGGGCGGTGGGTGGGAAGGGAAGGGCGTCATTCTCAGGGTTTGGGGTGATGGGAAGGCTAATTCCTGCAAGAACAACTTAGAATCTAATTTTCAACTGCAGTCCCCAAGCTAGTTAAATAGGAAGATTTTAATAACAGTCTCCAGTCCCTATAGTCCCCTTGTCTAAAACAATTAAATTATACCTATCAGACAGTACACGACTTGTCGGGGGGCTGTGGGGAGGCTGACGAGTTGACAGCGGGGCTAGTGGTGTTTGTTTTGGGGAAGACCGCGGGCTTGGGGCGGGTGGCTGGTGGCTTGACGGGCCGGAAGGCGCAGGCGATGTCACCCGCAGTGCTGGCGCTGCGCTGGAAGGCGGGCTCGGGGTCCTTGAGCAGCTGGGTGTGCAGGGGGCTGGAGGGCTCCGAGGTGGGGGCCACCACAGGGGAGGTCTTGAGGGGCTCCAGGGTGTCCAGAACCACGTCCGGAGTGTGCTTGACACTGCTCTGCCGTTCCAGCTCCCGCAGCTCATTCAGGGCAGAGTTCATAGTCGCCTCGATATCCTGCAACACAGGGAAGGAGGAGGTGAGGCCCCTGCAGGGCCCGGCCCCCAGGGCCCCATCATGAAGACATCCACGACCAGGGAGTCGGTCTGAGGCCGTAACATGTGAATGACTTGAGTGGGAGGCGCAGGGGGACAGAGGGCTTTCATGGTCATGTTTTCTGTGAACTTGAGGATGAGCAGTGCCGCTGCTGTGTGCCATCAAGTCGACCGACTCACGACGGCCAACAGGGCAGGACGGGCCCGCTGGTGGCGGAGACTGGGATCTTTACAGGGCCAGGTGGCCAGTCTTCTCTCACCGTGTGGCTGGTGGGTTTCGGTTGCTAACCGAAAGGCACTTACACCACTGCACCCCTGGTGTGGCTCAGGACGTACAGTAGTTACTTTTATGAGTCTTCATGCAGAAACAAACGTGGGTGGAACAACATCCAACCCGGTGGGGAGGGGCAGTAGGGGCCTGGGGTCGGGTGATGCACACACGGGACTCGTTACCAGCTCTTCCCCAGCTGATGACACCTGAAATAGCGAGCAGTACTTCTTGAGTAGCAGCTGAGGAGAAACATACAATCTTTCCTTCTCGGGGGTTTGAGGGCTGAAGGCGAAGGGGCGAGCTCTTTCTGAGGGGCGGAGGGAAGGTTCCATCCACCAGTCTCAGGATGCATCAGGAACCCCACCCGCATCAAGTCATGAAGAAGTCGTTACCTTCTACCCTTCACCATGGGAGAGAGGGGACCAGAGAGTGACCAGGCAGAGCCCACACAGGCGATTCACCCTCTTCCCACTCCAGATCCGAAGAGACAGCAGTCTTAGCTCAGGGGCTCAAGGGACAACCAGGGAACCTTTGTATGCAAGCCAACTGGTTCTCAGAGAGGCCTCCCAGCTCTCCTCTCCCTACCCACTACTGGGTGTCTGGCACCTCAGGGCACTGGTTGGCCTTCCCCCGGAACCAGGCTCACAGAGATCGCATGCTCCAGAGGTCCCTGGGGAAGGTGGCAGTGGCTCCACCCCGCCTGCTACTGCAAGGCTCTCCAACCTTAATGCCCAAGAAGCACTGCCTCTTGTCCTGGGCCCCACTGTGCAAGGGAGCCTGTCCTGGCCACGCACCTCTCCTGACCCTGCTATTCGCACCTGGCCAAAGGGAGCTGGGAGGATTGCCCTGGTGCAAGGAAGCCCGCGCTGCCACCGAGAGTAGAGGCCCAGAAACAGAAGGCTAGCAAAGCGAGCCAGACCTGCCGAGCCCACGGCTCAGCGCGGTGCTTGTAGGCACAGCTCCCTTAAGCAGAGCGCCACAACTAAGCCAGTGAAGGCCACACGCAGCCTGTCGCCCCTTGAAGCCAGAGGGTGGGTGGGAGGGAGAGAGGGAGACTCTCAACTCCTTTGAGCCGTGAGGACTGGGACGAGGCCTCGTGCCTACCTGGTCTAGTGAAAGTTATAGAGTTGGGAGAGGCGTCTGAACGAGCTGCTTGGAGTGGCCCCGGAAGCGGAAGTTTTAGAGGCAGGGCTGGATCTCTAATGTGTCGTGGAAAACAGAGTTGTCAGAGTGGCGCATATCCAGACAGAGGAGGCTGTCAGCCAGGGGCTTGTCTTGTCTCCACAGCCCTGGGCGTGCGGCTGGAAATGCTTCCGGTTCCAGGAAGATCGCTGCCTGCCTCCCTCCTCACCAGGGGCCCAGAGATGAGGCCCAAGTGTGGTCTCAACCTTCGGGCAGCTTCCATGAAGTCCACTGGGGACTCAACCCTCAACACATGGGTTATAGAAATGGACATGGACTTCACCCAGATCCTGTATCTGGAAGGACTGGCTTTAAAAATACGAAGGGTTAGGTGAAGGCCTGTGTGTGAGCAAGATGCCCGGATTCCTCTGTTCTGTCTTCCAGTCACTTTGGAGAAAGCAGTCTTGGCCATCCCAGCTGTCCAAAAGGCCCGCTCTTGTCCATGTCCCGGGACACCTCACATGGGCTGCACTAAGCGGGGGGACCAGGGTGGACTCATGCGAGCTGTCTGTTCAGGGGCCCCCAGTTACCTGTGCAATCACCTCTGGGTCCATGGGCCGATGGTTATTGAAGCTCTTTGACCTTCCTGCCGTCACCGTCTTCCGGATCTGTGGACTGTCCAGCCGGTTCTTCAGGGATGAGTGGCGGCTGATGGAGTTGAGGCTCCCATGGCCGGTGACGGAGCACTTACCCGGCCCTTCCTTGGGGAGGCTCTGGCTCATGATGGGCTGGGAGGACGGGCGGCAGCTAGCCCCCACCCCCGAGGAGGAGGAGTCAGTCAGGCCGTGGCCCTCACTCCGAAATGTTTTCCGGATGCTCCCAGGCTCTGGACGCTTCCTCTGCCTTCAATCACAAACAGAAGGGCAGTGTGGTCAGGAAGCCCTGCTCTGAGGAAGCCAGGGCTAGGGAGAGAGAGGGGCAGGTGGCTCGTACACCAGTTTCCGGAAAAGAAACCCAGAGCACGCATCACCGTCTCAGGTTCACCTTCCGTGGTCTCTCTGTGTATCCGCTCCCAGCACCCCCGCCCCCCCACCCAGACTGGACAGAGGACGGGACACTTACTTGGCGGCTGTGAGTTTTGACCTCTCCAGGTGCAAGGCGCTGCCAGAAAGAAGCACGGATTAAGTGAGAGTTTAAGGAGAGAGTCTCAGAGCAAGGCGCCGCCCATCACCTGCTTCCAAGAGAAACCAAAGGGCCCAGGCAGGAGGGTGCTCACCATCACCAAGGAGGTGGAGGTGGGTGGGAGAGAAGCTCGAACTCTCCTCCCGGACTTGAGCTGTGTCTCCTGGTCTGACCACAGTGAGCCTGCACTCACTCTGGACTCTGCTAAAAGACCGCTGTGTTTATGCTGCCGACATGGGACTGGCTGGGTCAAGTGGGCGCATCTTCTTGGGGCAAAACACACGTTCCCATCCTAATACATTCCAAGTCACCCCATCCTGGGTGACACCCAAGCCTCTCGTACAGAGGGGCTTGGTCCTTTGGGGGCGGGGGGGGGGTGCTCTAGTGATACAGTGGCTGCGGCTGCCGCTGCAGAGCGAATGTCACGTTCTGTTGGGAGCAGATGTTAAAGGGCTGCATAGGAGAGCAATGGAACTCCTGTTTTGAGATGCCAGCTCTGCCCTAGGGCTGAGCCTGGGGGAGGGAGTGGGGCCACCCATGAGCAGGAGGAGCAGGGACAGCGTTCCTGGACTGCCCTCACCCGGAGTGTGGCTCAGGTCTTCCTTATCGCCCATGCCTGAGTCCATGCCTGAGTCCCGGCCCAGGGCGCCAACTCCACAGCGTGCCTTCTCAGCAGTTTGGACTTTGTGGGCCAGCCTTCCTCACATAGAAAAGGATGTCCCCAGCGTCTTGCAGGGAGGGCCCAGCCAAAACCACCTCTCCATGCCTGCAAGCTTGCCCAGGACCACTCACTCCTGCCTCTGGCAGGTTCATTCCGTCACTTCCTCCTCTCTTCTCCGGGGACACGGATGGCACCTGCACACCTGACCTCGCCCGCCAGGCTCAGTACCATACTCTGAGACCACACACCATGGCTTAGCCATCTCTGAACAGCCAGCACTGGTGCTTGGCACACAGCAGGCACTCAATGACTGTGCGGGACTGAAAGGAAACGCACACCCTCGCTGCCGTGTGCCGATTTCCTTCATCCACTGGAGGGTGGCTGGCTCACAAAGCTAACGCTGTGGAGGGGCATGGCACGTGCCCTGCTGGCCCCAGGGAGGGAACCACAAAGGGGACTTCCTGCTTCAGGGAACTCTCTGTCTGGTGGAGGGAGGGGCGAGGGACGGAACCTGAGTGTGGAAGGACAGAGGCGCAACTCACAAGGCACTTAACTCAGCCCTGGATAACTTGGTGGGCACAGAAAGGCCAGCCCAAAGCTGTTCAGCTTTGGCCTGAACCGGAGACAGAACTTGGCACCTTTGGGAGTGGAGGGGAGCTGAAGGAGCTTGGAGAAGGCAGATGGAGATGGGGTGGGGGACAATATTCCTGTGGGCAGTCCTGCCACCGAGTGCTCATGGTTGGCCTGCTCACTCGGGTCCGAAGAGGCTGTGCAGTGAAGGCTCTTGTCTCCCATGAGCCCCCGCTCAAGAATCCTGCCACCCTCAAGCAAGGAGTTCAGGGAACCGCCTTGCCCTCCCCCCAGTGTCCACCTGTGGGCAGGTGGCCTCACCGATCTCTCTCCACCTCCTCTGTAGCAATGCCTTCCACTAGATGACGGCTTCCAGCATGCACCTCGGGCCTTGTCTGACTCCCTCCACCAACCCTGCCTTGGTTTCTGGATTAATTACAGGCTTCCACGCTTGTGATTATAGGCTTATAATTAACACAGACTTGTAAATAAGTGGAGGGGGGCAGAATGTGATCAGCCTACAGTTACTTTTTATTAGCTTGCCCTCCCGGCAGAAATCAGATTCTCAATGGGAAAAAATGTCTTTTTCGAGGTTTGCCTTAACTGATGGTTGGAGCTGCTAACCACAGGCCGGCAGCTTGACCCGCCAACCTGCTCTGTGGGTGGGAGACGAGTTTCCTGCGGCACAGACGGCACAGTCTCTGAAACCCGAGGGGCAGTCTGCCTCTGTCCCATGGGGGCCAGCGAGCCAGGCCTGGACTCTGAGGCAGTGAGCTGAGCAGACACTGAACTTTGTGAGCGGACTTCACCAACCGCAGGGTGGGAAGGATGGGAGATCACTGCGAGCCCACCATGCCCCCTGCCTGGTTGGAAAAAAGCCAAGAGATCCGGGCGACCTGGTGCAGTTTAGAAACAACAAGCATCTTTTATTCCCCTCCCTGTTTCAGTGTCCAGAGGCTACAGTTAACGGGGTTCCAAGGTGCAAATCGTGTCGCTCCTCCAAAGCCGGAGGGGAGGGGGCTGTACAGCATCCAAATCCACATTCATCAGAGCGCCCTGGGGCTTGTCATCCTGCTGGCAGTGGGCCAAGTTTCAGGGTCTGGCGGAAAGAGGTCTGTAGGTTCTGGGACTTGGTGTCTGGTCCCTTGAGATGAGATTAGTTCTCCAATAACCTGAGCGTCCCTAGGGGTGGGCAGCGGCACACAGGCCTGGATCCCTGGAGACAGCCAGGGCGGGTGTGTGGCGGGGAGCAAGCCCATGTGCTGTTGAAAGCCACAGTGCAAGCTGGCGGCTGGCTAGAGCCTGGCGGGTGGGAGTGGGGATTGGCAGAGGGGCTGCGTCAGGCATGATGCTACACATGGCGGAAGCAACAGGACCAAACATCAGGAGGACACGTCTTCCTGCCGGCTCACAGAGCTCCAGAAGCTCAGCCTGCCGTGGGGACCCAGTGGTGTCCTTTCCCCAGGAGTGGCCATGGGATGGGGAGAAGCAGACCGCAGGGTCAAAATAACGGTCCCCCCTGGGTAACAGAACTGCGGGAGCAAGAGGTGGCAGCTGTTGTGGTAAAAACGCACCGCTTCAGACAGCCTACGGGGCAATCCTACTCTGTGCTACGGGGCTGCTCAGCGGCAGCACCGGCTGGCTGCCAGAGGGCTCCTGTCTTCTTTCTTGGTTGGGGTGAGCAGCTGTCTCGTGGAAGACGCTGAGACGGCAGACCTCTCTCTGGCAGGCGAGACTATGATGTGAGTAAGAGCTGGAAAGGGGAGCCCCTCCGAGGGACAGTACGGAGCTGAGTGGCATAGAGTTTTGGCCAGCGCTTCAGCTGTGAAGACTGCCCGGAAGATGGGTATGGACAGACAGGCCGAGACAAGAAGAGCACCCCCACAGCATGGTGGCAGCTAGCTGAACACCTGCCCCTGCCCACGAAGCCTGCAGCAGCTTCCTCATCCCTACCGGCCCGCGGCAGCGGCGCACACACGGACGCACGCATGCACGTACACGGACAGTGAGGGCGGGGAGCTGGGTGTCCTGGGTGCAGCAGAGACACGGGGGGCAGGGTGGGAGAGGTGGGGGCGGTTAGGCCAGAGTGGGAAGTCATTCGAGGAGCAGAGAATGAAAAGCAGCGCTTACTTGTTGATGTTTGCAAGATAGATATCGGCTACATGACCCCCACTGGGACAGCTGGCCCCCGCTCTGGCTGTCACCTTTTCTTCAGGTGGCTCAGAAATGACCTCAATCTCAGACTTGGGGCTGGACCTCTCCACGACACCATCCTCGCTGGGGGAGAAGGGGTGGGCAGGCAGGGGGAGGGAGAACAACACAACACAAAAAAGCAGTGTTAAACAGGCAAGATGGCCCCCCCGACACACACACATGCGCACACACACAACCTCGAGTGGCTCTGAGGCAGTGGCGATGCCGGGCTGGGCTGGCTCTGTGAGCAGAGAGGCGAGGGGACCTCGGGGCCTTTAAATAGAAATAAATAATGCAGCCGGGCACTGCGGGCTCCTGGGGGTGCGGGTATGTGTGGGGGGTGGAAGCCTGACTAGGGAGTCGCCTAGACAGAAGGCTTCTGCTGCTCTCCTGGGCAGCTATGTGGGGCTGGGCTGGGGGCCTCCTGGAGGGTCGGAGGCAAGTCCAAGCTGCCGTTTATCTGCTGAGGTCCTGAGTGCTCCCCGGTAAGGACTGTGGCGGCCCGGAGAGGCTGGCGCTGAGGCAGGACACCGCCACGCTCGTCCATGCTCGATCGTGGGGTCTCAGGCCTCTGAGAGCTTCTGAGCCTCCCGTCTCCACTGCTCTCCCGGCCCTGGGGCTAGGGATGACACAGAAGGCCATCGCTGCTCCCTCACAGCTGCGCTGCTCTCCATCCCAGAGTGATGCCACAACTAACTGTGGGTGGGCGGCTGTCCTCTCGGAGCTCAGGTGGCCACCGGGTTTGCGACGTTATCAACGGGGGGGGGGGGGTGAGGGGGGTTCCCCTGCAGGAGGAGCCAGGAGAAGCGGGGAGGGCGCCTCACTCAGGATATCAACCTTTAAGAAATAATAGTGAGGGAGGGCTAAAAACACTGACAGCAGGGCTCCTGGGGGAGGCAGTCAGGGGCCAGTGGGGTTTGGGCTGGGCAAAGGGCTGGTGGGGGCCACGGCCCATGGGACGCTCACAATCTTCCTGGCCCTGTGCAGGCAGGTTCTCCCCGCCCCTTTCGCCCTTCTCTCTCCCAGCTTCCCTGGAATCCACCTCATCTACCTCTCATGAAATGGGGTCATTTCCACCAGGCTGCTTAAGCTAGCTTCTTCCAGAAATGTAGCGCATGAACTTTCATTTGCAAGTGGAAAAGAACCACCCGCAGCCCAAATCATTGGGGTAAGCATGGTTGTTACCGCCCCCTTCAAAAAAGGAAAAAGAAAAATGAGGAGCCAAAATGGTTTCCAGCCCGATCTGAAAAAGGTGGGGGCCCAACCGTGAGGGCACATGACCGCCTCCAGGTGTGATCGCAGGGAAGCATGAGCGCCTGCCTGGCAGGTCTCTGCAGCAGCTAGGGCAGGGCTTGGTGTGCAGGGAGGACATACCCTCACCGGCGCCCCCTGCGGGCGGGCTTCCTGAACTCACCCACAGCCCAGACAGGAGGTCTCACCCCTAATGTGAGTCAGCAACCCCTAGAGGTGCCAAGGGCCCAACGTACGTGTCTTGGACTACGATGTACTGATGGGGGATGAGTCCGTCGATGCCGTTGTGCCGGCCCTCCCACCAGTCGTCAGAAGCCCGCTGGTACAGCAGCAGCGATGCCCCCTTCTTGAAGGACAACTCTCGGGCGGTGCGGCCTACGTAGTCAAACTTGGCAATGGCCTCGATGGGTTCGCACTCTGAGAGAAGCAAACACACGTAGTTGGGACCCAGGGGAAAGCCCACGCAGATGGGCTGACAGTGGTGGGCAGGGGGCCTAGTGTGAAAAATAACCAGGGGAGGGTCTGGGAAGCAGGCCACTCAGCCACTGCCCCAAGAGACACTTACATCCTCCCTGCTGCTCTTGCTCCTTTGGCTCCCTCCACCTGCAAAGCCTCCCTGTCATCTACCTGAGGACACACGTTGAGACGCTACGCCAACATCACCTACTCGTCTCTAGTAACTTCTCTGGGATTTCCCACAGCTCTGCACACCACTCCGATCATCGCACTTGCCGCACTACATTCTTAGGCATTGTTTCTTTTCTGAGTGTAAAGCAATTCTATTAACTAAAGACAAAGTATCACAATGCAGTCTAAATCAGCTATTTCTGTGTCCTGGGCGAGAGATGAGGCTCTCTCCTCTTGTTAAAGAGCTGAAGGCTCTGAAGCCCATGGGAGGAGCAGTTCTCTCCTGTCCTGTAGGGTGGCTGTGAGTTGGAATTGACTTCATGTTCCTGAGTGAGAATTTGTGTCCAATCCCCCAGTAGAACTTGAGCTTTCAGCCTTGGTGCAGGGAAAATAATTTGCCTGGTCAACTTTTCAGAGAGCAAAGTATGGGAACATATTTTTTTTTTACTATTATCAGGGGAAATATGGAGGGAAGTGATTTGGAAAATTAAAACGTGGGGCATTTCACTTTTGTGGGTATACTTGTCCAATCTGTAAAGAGAACAAAAATGCCTATCTTACAGTTCTGCGATGAGGAGTCAGTTCATTGCAGTTTGTAAAAGTGCTTAAAACAGCCTGGCCCAGGGTGAGCACAGCCATGTAGGGGTCGCTCACTGTTGCTACAATTATCATGATCTCTTCTAGGTAGAGAAAAGTCAAGATGAGAAGGCGACTCACAGAAACCTGGCCCAAGGTGCACTCCATGAACGAGAACAGTGGTGTATCTGACTAATTCTGGGACAATGCCCACTCACTCAGCAGACCTTCTAAGTATCAGGAAAGAAAGGCTGCTAAGAAACAAACCGAGTCTGGATCGCCCTGGCTGGTGGTCCGCCCTCTGAGCCAGGAGGGATGGAGGCTGTTCTATCCATAGGAGCAGACCAGAGAAGGGGAGGGAAGCTCAGTTTTAGAAACTAAAACCACACTCCTGCTCCCTCACTGTAACCCTACAGGACAGGGTAGAACTGCCCCTGTGGGTTTCCCAGATGCCATTCTTTATCCGTGTACAAAGCCTGGCCTTTCTCCCGCAGAGCTGCCGGTGGTTTCAAACTGCTGACCTTGAAGTTAGCCACCCAACTTGGGACCAAGGTCCCTCAGCTTTTGAGACCTGTCTAACTATTCCCATTTCTGTCTGTGCAATGTTGGGTCTGTGACGCCGATTTTTCTGGATTTCCATCTTTCTCAGCTGTGATGGTAAGGGCCTATTGTGATCATTGATATATTTATATACTCCCCGGCAGGGCCAGGCACAATGTAGGACTTAACCCAAAATTAATTTTCCAAGTTCATCTACATCCTCCCCACCTCACTTTCCAAAAGGTGGTAAAGGGTCAGACAAACCCTTCTGACACCAGGACTGAAACGAGCAGCGTGGACCTGTCCTGTCAAGCTGGCCTGGAATGGCAGAGTTCTCCGCAAGGGTCTTATTCTGGTGCCCAGAACATTCTGAGGCCCCTTGTCAGCCACTGACATTTCCAGAGCCCAAGTGATCCAGGAATGGCGGTGTGAATTTCTGGAAGAAGGGCAGATTATGCTGGCTGACAGGCCCTAATCAATCATGGGTACTGCCCAGGGGCCTGCAGTGACAGCTGGGCATTCCACCTCTGCGAGTACCCCACCGGGTGGCTCAGCACGCCCACCGCTGCCTGCTGGGAAGGGTCAGCTTGTCCGTCGGCAGCCGTGAAGGCGCGTGGTTTCTGCATTCTGATTCCTGCCCCCTCACTGCCTTCTGGTGGGTTCTTGGCACAAGCTTCTCTATTCCCCAGGCAACTGCTTTTCAAGTAAGCTCTCTTTTCACTTCCCGCGACCTCCTGGAGCCTGGGCATCATGCTGGTGTCCGGTGAGACAGGGAGCGGGGAGGGGAACGAGTGAGTGGCTGGTAGTTGGAGCTGGAAGGTGGAGGCGCTCTGGAGGACTAGCTCCTCCTCTAGTACAGGGGACCTTCTCCAACCATCTGGGAAGGAAGGCTGTCTCTCCAAGGAGGGAAGGAATGGGGTGAGAAGGTGCCAGGTTACTGAGCCTGCCGCCTGTCCGACGGGCAGAAGCTCTGGAGACAGAGGCTCTGTGTCACTGATCCTGACCAGGAATCAGGGGCTCATACCGTCATCGCTCATGTGCTGCTCCGTGGTCACATCCTGGGTTGAGTCTTCGGCCGAGGTCGTCTCTCCCTGAGGGCCATCACTGCAACACAAGCAGGAGTGCCCAGAGGGACATGAGGGTAAGCTAATAGAACTCCTGCCTCCCTTTCACACAGCCTCCTGGGAACAAGGGCCTGGAATCCATCTACAGCCTCAAAACCCTGAGTATATACAATGGGAAAATGCTTACAATGGAATAGAAGGTTCAAGAGCCTCTCCAGTCTAGTTTTTTCAGACACGAAAGCTACCTAAGACTGCCTGGGCTTTAACCTATCTTGAGACACAGGGAAGAGGGGCCTTTTGAACTTACATTGTAAGTTCATTAGAGGAATACAGAACAACGCAACACTGCTCCTAAGGTCAGGGAGCTGTCTGCACGGACATAGACGTGGATGAGGCCAACTCCCTGGCTGCTGAGGAGGAAGGAGGGCAGGAGATACTGGGCTACAGTGTCAGCTCCGACTGGACCCCCGAACCAACTGGGGCTCTTCATGGCTGTGGCACCTGGGGGAAGTCACTTAACTTTGTAAGCCTCAGCTGCCTCATCTAGCAATGGAGGACAGTGATCGCTACACCCCACTGGGTTGTGTGAGGAAGCAACTAAGGCCGACTAAGGAGCTGGGCATGGAGGAGGCTTTCAATGAGGGCCCCTCCGTCGTCCCCAGCTTGATCATGCTCCACTCTGCTATGGGTGTGGCTTAGCTCTCTCCTGGGGACAAGGTGGGGGTGAGTCAGGGGGCTGGGTGGGAGCAAGAGGAGAAAGAAGAGTCTGATAGGCACTAGACTCTACAAGAGAGCAGGGGTGGAGGTCGGGTCAAGTTCACAGAACACAACAGAGGATTGGAGTCTGAAGCAACCAGCATGGAGACTTGGGAAGAGCTCGGAATGTGATTAGGAAAGTGGCTTCAGTTTCTGCTCTCCTGGCTCATGGACATTAGAGTCGGGGGGGGGGATGGAGGGGGGGCAGCAAGAGGGTCTTACTTCCCAAGAAAACATTTCCTCATTCTTAAAAATAGCCTTTTCTGGCGGCAGGGAGGGTTACGGAAGTCGTTCCCTGTGGTTTTATGGACACCCTCCCTTCACTAAGGTGACCAGATGTCCCGATTTTTAACAATTTTTCCCACATCCTGTGGTGTTTTTGAAAAGTCCCGATTTTTGGAAAGAATGCATGACAAGCTAGGGTATACGGTTTGGGGCTGCCATGTGGCTATTTCGCCAGGATATGGGTTTTATCAATGGTGTCCTGCTTTACCAATGTTAAAATCTGGTCACCTTACAGGCCTTCACCCTCAAGCCTAGCCTCCCTTCCTCCATCTTGAACCTCACAGTCCTGCCCTCTCCATGGGATGTGTCCTGCAGGCCTAGGAAGTTCCTCGGAGACCAAGTAGCCAGTTCAGAAGTCACTCCATATGGACTTAGTCTAAGGAGGTGCCCCGGATGCCAGAGAACATTCTGGAAGAGCATGGGTAAGGATTCACCTGAGTCCAACAACATGGACGTACTTTCTATTGTGTTCTGGGTCTGGTGAGCTGCCGGGGCTCAGACCACACAGGGGCAGGCCCACTTTCTTCCAGGGTGATGAGGCAGTTCCCACAGGCATTCACTAGGCCAGCGTTCTCATATTTGCATGGCCAGCAGAGTCCCTGGGAGGGCTTATTAAAACCCGATCCTATCATGCAGCCTTGGGCTTGACCCAGCAGGTCTAGGTGGAGCTGGGCCGATGCTGCTGGTCCATGGGACCCCTGGAGAAAAATCACCACTCTGGAGACCAATATGGCCCCTAGGGCAGTTCTCTTCTGCACCACAGGGGCAGTTCTCTTCTGCACCACAGGGGTGCCGTGAATGCCCACAAAAGGAGAGTTGACAAAATTTCCAGGAGTATAATCTGGAAGAGAGCACCTCAAGATTGTGCTGAAATTGAGGTTTTGTAGGAAACAGAAAACAACAGCCACAAAAGCCCTATCATTAACCTGAACCATAAGCCAAACTCTAAACAGACCAAGCCCGGGGCTTAGACCTAAGCGTAAGCCTAAACCTTAACATTAGACTCAGCCTGGGCCAAGACCTAGCCCAACCATTAAATTCGCAACTCTACTCATAACCTTTATCCTAAACCTAAATTTAATCCAAATGAAGAACAAACCTGAGGGCTAGCCTTAGCCCACTCTCTAACTCTAAACCTAACACTAAGCCCAACCATAACATTAACATTGAACCAAGTTCTAGGCCAAACCTTGAATAATCTCTAATGTTAAGCCCGATCTTAATCCTTAACTCTAACCACTAACTGTAACCTACACTAACCCTAACACTCACAACGAATCCCAATACATGTCCTAAACATCAGCCTTAAAACCAAAGCTGATCCCTAACCCTAGCACTGCACCAGGCCCTAGTCCAACCCATAACCTTAGCCTGTAAACCTATGCCTAAACCCTAACCCTAGACAACACAAGATCCAATTCAACTAGCTCTAAGGCCCTTTCTAGCCCTAAATCCTTAATCTTCTTCCAGCCCACAATCTCAGTCCAGCCACATTTCGCAGGCTCATTAACACCTGAGCTCTCAGAGCAGATCACCGGCAGGTGACCCCAGAAAGCTGGGTCCCAGTTTCAGGCAGGCTTGGGGGCTGGTCAGGGTGAAGAATGGGGGCTGCCTCTCCTCTCTACTGCTGTGGGGGCCAAGCAGTCTGGTTGCTCTGGCCACCCCTAGACTCGGAGTGACCCTCCTTCCCCTTCATGACTTCACTCCTGTCTTCTCAAAAAGGCAGAGAGGAGTGAAGCCTTCAGGGTGGGCGTGTGCCCGGCGGTCCTACTGTCTGCTCATCCTCCAGCCAGCCACTCCTGATCCTTGGGTGCTCCTGGTCTGAGGTCCAGGCTGCAGTCGATGCAATCCCTGAATAAACCCTGTGGTCTTTCTAGAGGCTGCGAAGAAGAGTCTGTGGGGCAGCAAACACGGTGCATGCGAAGACACCTTGGCACACACCGGAAAGAGGTGCTCCCGGCTCCCTACCCGGAAAGCCACAGCCCTCGGGGCTCTATTCTACAGACTGACCGGCCAGGAGCCTGCGGTGGTTTGCTCTTTGGGAAGTGAAGGGAGGAGACTTTCCATCCAACTTTAAGAGAGAACTAGAGCAGGAATCGGGGCTGCTGTTCCAAAGCTTCTCCATGTCCCATCCCGCATGCAGGGGGGAAACCCAGCTCTCCGGGCACATGCACAAGGGCAGTTCTTGGGGCTTCGCAGCCTGTAGGCCAAGACCAACAAGCTCCTGGGTCACCACCAACTATCTGTCAGTGACAAAAAGCTCTCTCTCCAAGCTGACAGGCCAAACGCTCACTCAGATGCCGGGCTCTGCAACAGAGCAGAGAGCAATCCGGAGAGCTCAATCACCCCATGTTTACAGACACCCAAGCATCACTCTTTGCTTGCAGGGTGGGAGGCCCTTCGGTGGCAGTCAGGGAGAAGTGTGGACTAATTGGCTTCTAATTAAGAGAACAACCTCCCCTGTCCTCCCCTACCTCCGCAGATAGCAACAGGGTGGCAGAATTGGCTCCAGACACTGAATTTAGACAGCATCAGATTTGAGCTGGCTTATGCTTCTGGCTTGGGGGGTGTGGGGGTGTGGTAGAAGAGTGCAGGGACATTAGGGAGTCAGAGAGAGAGACGGGCAGGTGCTTTGTGGTGGGTGGGCAATGACATTGTAGAAGCCATCCTGGGGGATCAGGGTGTCTTGTATTAAGATGAGATTGGGATTGAAATCCCTGCCACTGGGATGGCCCAAAAGATGATGTCATAGCCCCTTTCTGGGTCACAGTGTCAAGCAAAAACAGTGAACTTGTAGACAAAGATGTGCTCTACTGATCTGAGATCTC
This sequence comes from Tenrec ecaudatus, assembly GCF_050624435.1. Classification (NCBI taxonomy): domain Eukaryota; kingdom Metazoa; phylum Chordata; class Mammalia; order Afrosoricida; family Tenrecidae; genus Tenrec; species Tenrec ecaudatus. Next base: position 224,708,943 of record NC_134530.1, on the reverse strand, counting down.
CGTTCCCAGCTACAGCTGTGCAAAACCCGGTCCCATCACGTGCAGTCTCCTTTCAGAGCGAGACTGTGTCTAACTGGCCCCAAACAAGACTTCTCCTCCTCTGTCCTCAACGAAGACGGAAGTCACTCTCATCTCACCCGCTCACAGGCAGGAAATGCGGGCTCCTGAGTTCTTCAGTCAGAGCACAGTGCCCTGGGACCAACGGCCTCTCTTCTCACCCTATCCAGCACATGGCAGGGCCAGAGACTGCTGGCTGAGGAACAGAGGATCAACGACCAGCTCTCTAGACAGATGCCCCCTCTGGAAAGGCGGGCCCTCCCATTATGCTGGGTGTCCTCTTTGACAAATGGCCCCTTGTCACTCGGAGCTCATCAGAGGCAGAGGGTGGTAGGGAGTGGCCCTTGCTTGGATGGTCGAGTCAAGGTGACGGCTGTGTGCCCTGCACCACCATCCTGGCAGCCTGAGAGCCTGTAGGGGGCGGGGGAGGGAGCTGGGAGGATCTGGGGGTTCTCCTTGGGTTTTCGCAAGGCCATCTGGCCCCAGTGTGTGTTGGCGCCTCCTGCCCCTCCTCCAGCCTTACCAGTAATCCTCCATGCTTCCTCCTCTGCTGTAGACGGGGCCCTCCAGCTCCCTGGGGTTCTGGAAGATGTTCTCGTGCTGCATGATGATGGTTTTGATGAGCTCGTTCACGTGGGCCTGGCAGGACACCTGGTCGTGGCCCTCAGGCACTGACATCAGCGAGGGCCCGAAGCAGATGGCCAGGTTGTAGGGGTCCATCATGTTCTCCTCACTGAACTGTGATAAACTGGAGGAGAAGGGGGGTCGGCAAGCTGCAGTGTGCCTGCACAGACGCCCAGAAAGCACCATCACAGGAGTTGCTGCCCAGAGCAGAAGCACAAGCTCCACGCGTTGCCACCTGCTGTCCCAGCTGCCAGGGCCCTTCCAGAGAGCAGAGCTGGGGAGGGGGCATGACTGCCTGGGCGGTCAGTCCAGACCCAGGTAAAGGCACAGACTCTCGGCAACTCCAGCCCCCTCCCCTTCCTAGCCCCACTGACCACCCCATCCGGGGCCTCTGTCACCAAAGCTACTCTGCCTTGAGGGCACGCCCTCTATTCCAAAGCTTCCTCCTGAGAATGTGATCAGGCAGGTGAGGTCCCTCCAGCTGCCCTGGTGGTGATGTGGTCAGAGGCCACCGGCATTGTGGAGTGCATTTGTCAGTCCTAGCAAAATAATCACATTATTAAATTCTGTCCAAGGCTCTAGACTTATTTAGAAATAATAATAATAAAAGACCCAATCAGTTAGCTTCTGCATACCATCAGGCGAGTGAGGTCTTTCTGGCAGAGCTAACGCGGTTGTGCTTCAGTCCCCTAACACCCTCTTCTACTGTGATGTGCCGGATTCAGCAGGAGGAGGTCAGCGTGCTGCTCAGCTCCTCCTGGATTCCGACTAACTTCATTCTGGGCTCTTTGTTTTGTTCTGGGAACTCTTCCTTCCATGCTAGTGGCTGCTTCAGCCACACCTCCAAGCTGCCCTCCAACAAGTTCCTGCAGCTACTGAGCCAGGCGCCAAGGGCAGCCTCGGCTCTAGACCCATCCTCCCACCGGCCCTCAGAGCTGTCCACTTTGCTCAGTAATTGTGCCTCACGTATGGGGGCAGCAGCAGCGAGGGAAGCCTCCACATCTGATCCTGCCAGGCCAGGGGAAGAACCCAACGCCTCTTGCTGCTGAGCTACAAGATTGAGGGTTAGCAGTCTTCACCTACACGGTGGTCCTTTCTGGTGTAGCCTCAAGTTCAGGCTCCAGTCACTGGGCTGCTCTCTCTACTGCAGTGGGCCTCTCCTCCCTGGGGGATTCTGACATCCTGACCCTGTCCTTCTAGACCAGGGCCAGAAAACTTTTGGGGCAGAAGATTGAATCTTGTCCTCACAATTTAAAGATGCCTCGGGAGCTAGAAATGTATTTTTACAAACCAAATCACCATTATCTGAATAATATCCTTTAAATTTTTCCCAAGTGAAACTATGACAGCTTTATTTTCATCATTCAAGTTTACTTCAGATCCATGGATGGCTCCTGAGCGGCAGGCTGCCGCCCCACGCTCTGACCATCACTGCAGGGTGTGAGTGACGGGCACGTGGGGAGAGGTTGAGAGTCGCTGCTGGGTAGGACTGGAACCACAGGTAGGAGAGGCCTGTGATGGCTAAGCTCAGTGGCTGGGTTGCACCACAGGATTCGGCAAAGATCTAATTTTACAATCCTGGCTCCTCAGTTAAAAGGGAGCTGTGATTTTAAAAGGCTGGAGGTGGGGCGTTTCCAAGAGGATTCCATGTTAAATGAAATCTGGAGAGAGATGACTTTTGGTCACTTCAGGAGGGACAACTGAGGAGGAGATGCCACAAGGCTTTGGTTCCAATCTCAGAGTGGTCAGTTCCCAGAGCTGTGGAGGGACTCAGATGAAGGAGGCTCCCGTTTCTTTAACGTGACCTGATACTGTGCTGGTCAAACATGGAAGAAAATCAGTGAGTCCTGGGAAGCCGGAGGGTCCAGGGGAAACAAAGTTTGGCCCCGAGACTCATGTCAAAATGTGGCAAAAGATGAGAAGCCTCGCTAAGCTGAGAAGGGTCAGGGCCCTCTGTGCCTTGGGGGGTACAGCGGCAGCGCCCGGGGACGACAGCTTTGTGGACTGTGGTCTCACGGGCCAGGCTCACTTTCTTACTCTCACCCATGCCCAGACTCAGATCCTCTGCGCTCTTCCCGCCTGCAAGGCAATCGCCAAACTGCAGGGGCCAAAGCGGGTGGGGACCACGGGCTCCTCACAAGCCGGCCAGGACCTTGGGAGCCCTGCCCCTGGGAAAGCCACGCCGTGCACCAGGCCCGTCACCCTCCAGCAGAAGCAGCTCTCTGTACTGTGCACACGAATAGTAGCACCCTCTTAAAAATGCTGTGTGCGTGTGGTGGGAGGCTTGGCGTCTACACATGCTGTCTCCTCTAAGCGTTGTACTAAGTTTGACTCAAGCTAAAAGGTCCAGCACGATGTAAGGCCATGATGAAATGCCCTTGTGCCAGTGGTTGGGGTTTCTGGGCAGCCGTTAGGAGCACAGGTTTTGGGGGGCAGTGTGAGAATCAGGACTAGGGTGTGGGGGACGACCTGTTTCATCACCAGGCACTTTTTTTAAAGACTTCAGGGATGTGTATTTGTCTCTTGACTAATTAAAACTACTAAACACTGCAAAGACCCCCGAGTTAGGCAGACCCACTTGATGGCTCCGTGCTAGCCTCCTCACTTCTCCGTCATAAAACTCGGAGTGAGCCCTCAGCCAGCATTTAGCCGAGCAGTGGCTCTCCGCCGTCCTGATGCCGTGACCCTTTCAGACAGTGCCTCCTGTGGTGGGGACCCCAACCATCACATTACTGTCATGGCTACTTCAGAACTGTCATTTTGCTACTGTTATGTACTGGGTGAGCTCTGTGAAAGGGCCGTTAAACCCCCAAAGGGGTCGTGACCCACAAGTTAAGAACCGCTGGCCTAGCACATAGGTGGTTAAAAACCTTTGCCCTGTTCATTTAGAATATCCTGATCTGGCCTTGATGTGGGCAGGTGAAGGGAGGCGCGGCTGCCAGCCTTCGGCAGTGCCGGGTTTCCAGTGATCTGCCTCTCTGCTTACCCCGACAGGCATCCGTCTCTCAAATCAAAACCATCAATCCTCAAGGAGCACGCTGCCCTTTGGACAGGCTGTGCTAAACACATGACATCTCCCTTAAAAACTTCAACCTCCGGGTCCCAGGGGTTTGCTTTGGCAACAAGCAGCAGGCTCAGGGTAAGATATGACGCAGTTGATCTGAGTTTCCAAAGGACGAGGAGAAACTGTATCGTTCGCCAAGACCTTGGTTGAAACCTATGGAGGAAGCCTTCCCGGGCTTTGCCGAGGGCAGACCTAGCTTCCCGCTCTGAGCTAGCCACAGCTGCCTTCAGAGAGCCCTGCAGGTATGCTGCGCTGCTCAGCGGGCTGCCGAGTGAAAGCTGGAGGTTCGAACCCACTAGCTGCTCTGAGGGAGGGCAACAGTCGGCTTCTGTAAAGAGTCACAGCCTCTGACACCTTTGGGAGCAGCCCTCGCTGTCCTCCAGGGTCGCTCTGAGTTAGCATCGAGTGGCCAGCAGTAGGTCTGACAGCATGTCCTCCACAGGGGCCCCAGAGTTTCCTCCCTGAGAGACAGGCAGGAAAGGTCACTCTGGCCGACTCTCAGATGGCCCTTCAAAGGCCTTCCCCAACTCCTTTCCCCTAATGCCACCATCACTCATTTTCCATGCTCCCCGTCTCTAACGGCTAACTTCCACCCGGCGCAGCCTGTTCCACCGTCTCCCACCAGTTTCCCGAGGCCGCGCTAGCACACGCCCTTGCTCTCGCCTCCAGGCTTTCTTTCCGCACCACCCAAGTGTGTAGCAATCCCTCCCACCTTAGAGCAACGCTCTCCTCAGACCCCCGCCCCTCCACTCCCTGTCCTTGTCCCTCGCCGGCCCTCTGCCCATGCCACTCTGCTGCCGCTCCTTTTCTTGGGCTGACTGGTCTTGAAACACTTCCTCTCCAAGGTTTCCTTTCTTCTGACCCACTGCCCACTGTCGCCTCAGCGAGGCCTACTCTGACAATGGCCTCTGACGAGCAGATCCCCCTCCCTGACTCTGGTGTTCTCCACCACCCCGGCTCCACTTCATTGTTCTGTACACATTTATGTGCACCCATTTACTCTGTCTGTCTTCTTCAAGAGGATGCACCTCCAAGAGGACACGGCCCCTCAGTTTGGGGCACTAGTCTATGGCAGCCAGCAGCCCACACAGGGCCTGGCACACTGGCTGGTGCTGTGTGCTGCCACGTCCATCCTGACTCCCGGGGACTCTAGAGGAAGGAGCAGAACTGCCCCATGGGGTTTCCCAGGCTGCAGTCTCTGCGGGAGCAGATTGCCCAGTCTCCCCTCCTGCAGTGCCACTGAGAGGTTCCAGTAGATGCTTAATAACGAGGTGTCAAATCAACAAATGAATTTACAGGCGCACCAGGGAGTCTCTAAGACAACGGGATGCACTTCTCCTTGCCCAGCTGCACGGGCTTCTGTGTGAAAGGCCCACAGAGGTTCTTTCTCAACCGGGTGTCCCTTGGAGATTGGGAGACTTATGGGGAGTTGCTGGGCAGGGCGCACCATGAAGGCCAGGCGTGACGATTCACTGCACTAACGGTGCACGGAATGTGAAGCCTGCAGTGGTGCTTGCAGACCATGTGCAAACAGATTCTGATTCGGCAGTTCTGATTTGTGTGAAAACAAAGATTCTGGTTTGTGCAGCGGGGGCCGGGAGCACGCACTGCCCACACTCCCCTGAAGTCCTGGATTCTGCTGGTCCGAGGACCTCACTGGATCAGCAAGAGGTCAAGCCAGTTCTCACCAGGGCGACTGCAACTCCCGGAGACTTCAGGTGTGCTGAACTGGAAGGGAGCTCTAGGGGCTTTCCTGTGGCGGGGCTTTTCAAAGGCAGAGCACCGGGCCTTTTTGCCGAGACACGTTTGGGTGGGCTCAAACTCAGGGACGTAGCAGAGTCTGGTCATTGTTTGCACCACCCAGGGGCTCCAGCAAGGGGCTGAAACCACTTACGTCATTCAGCATCTGAAGAAATCTGGTCTCAAAAGGCAAACCTAGAGTCAGCTGCAGGAAAGGGGTGGGGGGAGGGGAGCCCCCACACTTTGACAGGGGCAGAAAATCGCTGGCTAGGACACATATGCAGTATACAGCCTACCCATCAACGAGGACCCCGTGATTTCCTGGCGTTCACACTCATAATTCACCCCCGAGGGTGGGCTAGTGTCAGTGACTCCTTTCTAGGGAAGACAGTGCAGCGGAGGGGAGGGGCTACCTCTGAGACCAGGTGATAAAGACTGCGGCTTCTGTCAGGCTGTGCGCAGCTCTGTGGAGAGGTGCATATGAAGAGAAATGAAAAGAAGCCTCTGGGCAGCAGTCAGCCAGGGAAACTGAGGCTCTTGGTCCCAAACCCACTAGAAATGGAATCCTGCCCATGACCACGTGAGTGGGCCGAAGGTAGACCCTCTTGTGGTCAGCACCCTCACTGCAGGCCTAGGAGACCTAGAGCCCGAGGCCCCAGCTAAACCACCCGGGTTTCTAGCCCACAGAAACGTGCGCTAACAGATGCTGCTGTCTAAGTTGTTCAATGCCCAGCAGCCGATCAAACCAGCACTACCAGGAAGGGAAATGATGCACTGTCCACAAGGCCTGTGGGCCAGGCAGGCTTTTTCCAAGGTTCCTTTAGGAGGAGGGTGCAGACAGCCCGGGGCAGCCACAGCAGGGAAGAAAACACTTGGAGCCCAGACCAACAAAGTGGGGTCCTGAAAGAGGGGTCTCCACAGGGAGCCGCCTGCTAACCGTCCCTTACCTGTCAGCCATACCCACGCGGAGCTGCCCATCTTCACCATCTGCGCCCCCACATTCTACTCTCTATCTCAGGAAACGCTGTGACTGTCAGTGCCGCTTTACTGAGCAAAGCAATCTCTCCAATGAAAGACCCCGACGGGCAAGTCAGCCTTTCACAATTTTCATTAGCGGAAATGAGTAGACAAAATAATAAACAAAGATCCTAATTTGAGCTAGAGCAAGCCCCACGTCTTCTTCAAGAGTGGCTGCCACCTTCAGCTCGACATACATTCACTCTATGTGCCCACCCCGAACCCCCCACCCCTGATGGCACCACGGGAATGTGGGAGAGAGCAGCAGGCCACTGGGTTCACATATACAGGAACCCCAGGAGCTCCCTGCCCCTTACCTGCTTGCCCCTGACCACCATGCTTCTTGCTCAGGGCCAAGAAAAAGGGCTCACTTTGAGGGCACGTATTGCCCAGAAAGGAGAGATGGGTATGTGGTCGGAGGTCAACTCCGGAGTAATTACACCAGCCTAAACCGGCTTGCATGTGAACAGGCTGTGCCAGCCGTAAACCCAAACCCAAACTCACTGGCAGCAAGTCCATGCCGACGCATAGTGACCCTGTAGGACAGGGTGGAACTGTCCCAGTGCGTTTCTGAGACTGTCACTCTTTACAGGAGTAGAAAGCCCTGTCTTTCACCAGGGCAGCTGGAGTGCTGAGCTGGGGCCCAGGTTACCCAGCGAGCATGTGCGCCAGGCTGAGGAGGCAGCCTGTAGTGGCAGGGCCAGCAACACACAGGGAAGTGGTGTTTTGTGTCCCAGAAAGGTCTCGGGCAGGGACGATACCTCAGCTAAACAGCACCGACACATGGATGTTCCCCCCCTCCCCCCCAAACACCACTGCACCAGCTCTCTTCCCTGAGTGCCTTTGCTCCACTGCCCCATCTGACCGGGAGCACACCGAGCATGTCCATATGGGCAATTCGTCTTGAGTCCTTCCTCTGTGTCTTGTCTATGGCACCACCACTTCCTTGTGGCTTATGCCAAAAATGTCACATTAGGCCAACCTTCATTTCTCAATTTCGTCCTGACAATTCCATGTTCCAAGTCCCCCCATCTGACTGCTCCTCCCCACCCCCACCCTGCCTTGGTCTAAGCTACCCATGCCCGGTCTACACACTGCAAAGCCTCTTACCAGGTACTCTGCACCTCTTCCCATGCCTCTGCAGGAGCAGCTCAAGGGTGCCAACAAACATAAACTGGATCACAACTTCCTTTTGTCTAAAACCTCCCAAGTGCTTCTAGCATCCACACCCCTTCTCTGGTCTGGACAGGGAGCGCTGGTGGTGCTGGTGGTTGGGTTGTGAACCCAAGGCGGGTGATTCAAATTCATTTCATGTAGCCTGCAGCTCAGGGAGCTCTCAGGTCTTCTCTGACCGCCCGTCCCATGTAGCACTACTTCCTTGCCGCCCTGGCCTCACGCTGCCTTCTATTCTCACCCCCTTCTGTCTTTTTCTTTAAAGTACCTATGCGCACCGGACAGGGCTGTGACTATCTGTCTCGTCCTCTGGAGGTAAGCTCAGTGCCGTGCTGGTGCTCGTCTCTGGTCCTCCAGTGTACATCCTTACAGCCTAGTATGCTCTCAGCAGACCCAGCACACAGTAGGTGTTCAGTTGTGATCTGTGGGGTCCTTATGTCAACTTCCAGGAACCAACACCAGGGCTGGCTGGGGAAGCTACTCACTGATTGAGGAAAGCAAAGAGGTATCTCATGATGATCAGAGTGGTCTTGGGCAGGGCCAGGAGGGCTTTCCGGATGTGCAGCGCTCTCTCCTGCAGGTTGTCCATTGCTGAAAGAAGGAGGCCATGCATTATCCTCCCACCTCTGTAGTCAGAAATCACTTGATCACGGCAGGTGGAACCCTGAGAGCACGCGGGGGAAGGTCGCACTGTGAAAGGGGTTTGGTCCTTGTGACCTCGGAGAGGGCTTCCGAGACAGGCACACGCTGAGTTCTGGGCTTACCGATGCAGGGCCTAAGGCGTATATTCATGCCATGGATGCAGATGGGTCTGGGATGTTCCCCATCTCACTTACTACTCTCTCTTTCAAGCAGCCACTGACAAGGAACTGACCAAAAGCTTGCTAGGATTGTGTAACGTCCGGCCTTGGGGGCCCACCTCGGGGAGGGAGAGGCTGTGCAGGCCCTGCAGGAATCACCTTGCCTTCTGGAGAAGGCCGGCTCATCTACAGCGGGAATGAACAGGTCATGTCCAAAGACAGGAGGTGGCAGGCCCCTGTGAGATCTGCAAAGATGCTGGACGTCTCCTGACTGGTGGCCTGCAGGGAGGCTTGTTACAGGTATGGCCCTAGGTCTGTGGTCTCCGCCACGGCATCTCCCTCTCTTCCCCAGGGAATGCTTATCATCAGTTTCTGTGCCTTTACGGGACAGAGAACTGGGAAGGGTGGGTTAGAAGGAGGAGTTCATATCAAGAGCAGAACTAAGTGAGTTATCTATACTGTCTTTGTGATCACCGCCCCCTCCCCGAGCAGCTGAAGGTCCACTTCTGTTAAGAACATAAGCAGAGAGGTGCATGTGTTTAATCACTCACGTAACTCTCACAAAGGAGCGAGGCAAACAAACCACCTGGCTGCTCAGGACCTTTTCCTCCTGGAATGACTGGGGGAGTAACAGGCAAGTACTCGTACTGAGTCAGGGCGGAAAGGCAGGGCCTGGGAAGAAGGCTCGTTCTTCTTCATTTCAAAAGCCCTGCTCACGCGTGTCTCTGGAGCATTCAAATGGGGTCTGCTTCCACAAGGACCTAGTGTTAACCCAAGTTTCCACGGATCACTTTCCACGGAAAACAAATGGGAAGATGCTTCAGTTCCGCATGAGGCAGACTCAGTGACGGAGGTAGCTTTATCAGCCCACATTTTAGAGCAACAAAGTGTTCTCTTGGACTTGTGCCCTGCAGGTCTAGAATGGCACTCAGCCCTGTGGAGGAAGACTCCATCACTGGGGAGCAATAGGGCAGCAGGCGCCCAAGGGCAAAGGTCGGAGGGGTAGGAGAGGAGGAGGAGAGCAAACAGGAAACATACAAGGCTCAGTGGTGTATGCCGAGGGGTGCAATGGATGTGTTGGGACGTGGGAAACTGACAGTCTGCTCTTTGCCCCTGCCCCTCGCTCACAGTTGACAAACGTTTCCTACTGTTACCTAACAGCGACAGTCACGACACAAACGTTACCAACTGACAGGTGGCTGCAGCAATGGGCTCAGACATAGCCCTGGTGAAGATGACACAGGGCCGGGCAGGGTTTCCCTCTGCTGCACACGGGCTCACGAGGAGCCACCAAACACCAAGGATAAAGTAGGACAGAGAGCTCTCCCTGGACAAACACCAGAGTGCTACTTATGCATGTGCAGGGGATTTTGTTCCTAGGAGGACCCGTGCTCACATGTCTAGCAGGACCCGCCATGCCTTGTTGAAAGCACTGGGCAGGAAATGGCCCCTGCTGGGCTTTCTCCCCCTGTGTCATGAAAAAGACAAACACAAGCCTTGGCATGTACAGAACCCATACACACAGAGACAGAGCTTCTGTAACTGACAAGGGCGGTAACTTTTGTGTGAAGATGGAGGTCTTTCGCTGAAGGAAGATAAAACCCAGAGTTTACAGGTAGAGGCAAATCAAAAAGGAAAACGCCAAGAATCCTATCATGGGATTCTATCTCCCTCCCACCCCCACCCCCACCCCCACCACTGAGTGATGAGGAAGTGAGGAGGAGGAGGGTAAACTTCCCAGAGGAAAAAGGAGAACATCCCTGAGAAGCTCCAAAGACACAAAGACCCCAAGGGAATGTTGTCCCCGTGGCTACACGGGTGGGGGAGAAATGCCCAGAGCTCTGCTAAGAAGCTGGTCTGAGGCCCAGTGAATACGTACTGACACAGGCGATCAGGTCATGGAAGATGTCCTTGGGGAAGAGAGGGTGCTCCAGCCCCCGGAAGTAAAGCTTCAAGACGCCAGCTATGGAGTCCATGTCATGGTCATTCTGGTCCCCAGCCAGGGGGTCCTCTCCTGGGGATCAACAAAGGCCCCCCAAACAGAAAGGCAGAGTGAGAAAAGTAACATACAGTGAGGATGAGGCAGGGGTGCTCAGGAAGAGGGGCCTATTTGCAGCCTCGTCCCAGCCCATCAGTTCCCTGCCCACCTGGGGTGGTCGATACAGCAAAGGGGGCCCGGGAGTGGAGAAGGGACAGAACAGTCCCTCAGAACCAACTCTTTTGTGCCAGACGATCTCAGGGACATTCCCTGTGGGCTGGGTTGGGCTGGGATATGGCCTCTGCCTCTCTCACAAGAACCAGAAAGCCAGGCAGGGAGCAAGTCCCTGGGGGAGGAAGAGGAGGCTGGGGCGGGGGCTCTTCGAGGCCAGCCACAAAGGACACCTCCTTACAGGAGAACGATCCTGCTGAGGCTCCCTATGGGAAATTTCATATCAGATGTAATTAGATTTAATGATAGGGCCAACCTCAAATTGAAACTATATATATCCATTACAGTGACGGAAATTGCCAAAGCTTGCCCATTACCTTAATTGCCCACAAGGTAATAAATGGGCTACGATGAACAGGCGCATCAGCCTCAGTATTAACTGCCACCAACGGTTCCGGAGGAAGCTGAAAACCACCCAGCTAAGCATAGTTAACTTCTTGGGTTTCACTAGGCCAGAGCCAGAGAGGTAGGATGAACAGGGCAGCTGGGGTGTGCCCTCGTGGGCTTTCCTGGCACAGGAGAGCAGGGGCCCGGGCTGAGGAGGGGGGCAAGCTGGCTTCCAGACCTCTAGGGACCCTCATGTTCAGGGTAGGAAAGGTGGGGCCAACACAGGGGGTGAGAAGGGAGCATGCCCAACGTTTCCACGATGTTTCCTCACCTCTCTCAAAGGCGTTTTTGATGTCATTCACTTCCACCTGGGATCCCGACACCCGGAAAATCCCTTCATGCTGCAGCCCTGGGGAACAGACAGACAGGGAAACGTGATCCAGGAGGACTAGCAAACTCGCACCCTCAGCTCGGGCTGTCTGTCCCACCCGGCACATACAGACTCTCATCTTCAAGCCAAAGGAGAACAGCGTGTGCAGGGGTGTTGGGGAAATCGCTGGGAGGACCACACACAGGCCCAGAGAAAACTCCGCATCACTAATTTATTTATTATTCCCTTTGAGGAGCACAGTGCTATTGGGCTGTATTTTCACATTTGACTGTGAATGTGTGAAGCTTTATAGAGCAGAGCAGATTTCCATTCAACAACTCAAACAACACATTTTGTTTCGCGCCCTGACTACAATCCCCACAATGCAACATCACTTATTCCACCTCCTTTTTGTGTTTTCTGTGTCTATCGGCCTTCTTTCCTAACCCCTGCCAGAGACTTGACTTTGGGTAAATGCTGTCCTTTTGATCTCAAGAAAGTAAAAATAAAAAATGAACGAAACACAACTCTGCTATCGACTCCTAGTGAGAGGAGACTTGATGTGGCCTCCTGGTGACCCTGCAGGACAGAGTGGAACTGCCCCTGTGGGTTTCTGAGACTGTCCCTCTTCATGGGAGTGGCAAGCCTTCTCTTTCTCCAAAGGGCTGATTGTTCTAAGGCGTATGTACTTGAGTCCCCGAGTAGAGGTGTTTACACCCGACTTCACTTCTGGCTCCTAGGGAGACGACGAGCTCTTCCCTTGCCTTTGCCTCCCTGTTCCCATCCAAAGAGTGGGAGAGGGGACTCCGACCTGATGCTACGTTGTCACTCAGGGTCAAGATAGGAAATGAGAGCTTGACAGACAAGGCACCGCTGGAGGAGTTACAAAATGTCTGAACAATTCTGAGGCTGCTCTACAATGGCTGCTTTAGCTGTTGCCATGCCCCTTGTTCTAAGGGCCAATGTTGTCGCTATTTAATGAAAAACAATGTATGCACATGAGCAAACAAGTAACAAGTACTATTTTCAGGCACTAAGCCCAATACTGTAGCTTCACTGGGACGAAAAACATACATGTATGCATGCTACTTATGTGGCAGTTACATAATCTCCTGTCAATTTGTGAAGGAGTGGAGGCCAGCCTGCCAATCAGGTCACAGCATGATGACCTCATTTGGAAATGAAAAGGAGATAAATAGCTCACTGGAGCGAGATCCACTCTCTGCTTCATCTTCCTGCTGACAAGACACATGGAGCTATGCTGATGGAGCCAGAGCCCTGGAGCTGTAGCAGCCCCGTGGAGGCTCATGCCAGTGCGGAGATGCTTCCACTGCCACTGGATCTACAAGATTTTCCACCCACTGGACTGTAACCTTCCTGCATTCGACATTATTGCATGGCTGCGTGAGTCTGAAGAGGAATTTATAGACTGGTGTTGGACTTAGGGACTTGATCTGGACTGGGTTGTGATGTTTTCTCAATATACAACTGTTCTTGTACATAAAACGCTTTCTTATACACGAGTGTCTCCCTGGATTTGTTTCTCTGGTCAACCCGGACTAACACACTATACTATGATAATATAAATGAACACTATGTCTTAGGTTTTGGTAAAGAAGAAATAGTCGTAATAAACAATGTGCTCGGTCCTAGTAGACATCCAAAAGAACTGGAAACAGAAACGCACACAGAAACTTGTGCACCACTGACTGGCAGCACTGCTCACACCAGCTCAGAGGTGGAGGTCTGTGACCAAATGAATGGAGAGGCACACATACAACGGAACACTCGTCAGCCGTAGAGAAAAACGAGTAGTTTAGACATGTGCTGCAACATGAATGGATACTGACAAGGGCGAACACCGTATGACCCATTCACATAACATGCTACAAGAGGACCAAAGTGTGCCGTGTTGCTAGGGATGGGAGAAGAGGGAAGGGCGTATCCTTCTGTAGCGGGTCCTGGGATCTGGCTAACATGGGGGACTCATCTGGAGACAGATGGGGGAGGGCGGGAGGGGTGCTGCTGCAGAGCATGAACATGTGCTCAGCGTGGTTGATGTGGCCACGTCAAAGGTGTCAAATCGGCAAATGCTTTGTGACACAGGCGGGGCTTCAGAAAGTTCAGGGGAAAATTCTGTGATCTTTTAATTCCATTTTTGAGGCCCGTGTGTATATGCACACATTTATTTATAGATATGTTTATATTTATATGTGTCATGTCACAGGCATTTATGTATGAACACGTACATTAAGCACGCACACGAACGTATTGACAAATACCCAAGGTGTTCTCAGTGGCATTCGCACGGCAGGGGAAATCCCTGTGCAGGTTACTGTGCATAGTGTTCACGAGCCTGGTTACACGCTTCACAGTGTTTTATCATTTTCAGTCACTCTCTGCCAGATGTCTCCCTTTCAATAGCCGGTCTCCTTAGTCTTTCAACTTTGCTTTAGGGCATAGCTTTCCAAACATATTTCAACCCTCTGCAGAAAAACAGCACTCAGTGCCCGCCCTGGCAACGAACAACTTCCACACTGTAGCCCATAATCCAGGATAAAGTGTCAGCATCTGCTTTCAACGCCCCTCGAATCTTCCCCGTGCCCCAGGGGCAGTGTCACCCACTTTGGGAACCATGGCTTTGGAGCAACTGTTGACCATTTACCCTGTCATATATATTTGTAACCACAGGAAAACAAGCAGCAACAATGTTTTGTTGCTAGCAAGTGCTTTTATCCCCTGGTCCTCGCCAGAGCCATGTGAGGGAAGGTCAACTTTGCTGGACCAGGCACTGATGAGCGATGACTCGGGCTATGTAGGTGTTAAGAACCAGAGGCAGGACTCCAGCCCAGGCCTTCAGACTGCACTTGGGACTGACTCATGCCTGCACCTCCGCTCTAGGCCTGTGGGTTTACTACAGCGAACTAACATGCCAAGAGATACCGCATAGGCAAGTTCTTAGCCGATGAGAAATCTACTCATTCATCCTGAGCCTGGAGGTTGGATGAGTGAGACTGGTGCCTCTGATCACATCAGGCCTGTCCAGTTCTCTCCGCAGTTCTGTGACTCAATCTCGGGATACTGTCAAAAATCCTGCTCTTCACAAACAATACCTGACAGGTCAGAGAAATGTATAATAAACATACTTTAGGACAACAAATAACCACGCTGCTTCAATTGCCCACTGGTTTCGAGCTACTGCCTTACTGAGGGGCTACTGGATTCTGTCAGTCCTTTGGAGGAAAACCATGCTGCTCAGGGCTGAAATCCTGAATCTAATCGAAACAACATAAAGAAGCAGGGAGGGAAAATGTAATCATCTGGGTAGTAATAAGACTTGAGTTTTCTGCTTCTCTATGGGAATCTCTAGAATATTCCTCACAGGAGAGCAGGCAGTGCTCCAAACCCATTAGCACCAATGTAATAGTATCATATTAGTTACCAATGGGATGTAACAGGCAGATAATGCCATTCAAACATAAAATGTAAATAGCAAGTGTTCTCAGAGAAAGAGCCACATACTCAAGTGACTTGTCAAAACCACACTTTAATAAGGAGAAGCTTCGGGGACGAGGCTTCTTGGGGTGTTCTAGTCAGGCAAGCACACTACCCCAACTTTGTGGGAAAGAGATTTTCCTATTTCTTGGTAGATCAGGCCATTAAAGAGACAAGAAGCCAGACGAGGAGCTGGGTGGAACACAGGCAGCGGCAGGCCTGAGACACCTGGGCGTGCTTCCGGTCTGATTTCAACTTCTCCTCAAGAGTCCCCTGTGTTCATGGTCAGGAGCAATTCGGAAAGGGGGGTGGGGGCGAAGGGTGGTGAGAAGGGTCGCACACTCAAAGAATGCCATCAGTCACTGCACTGCCAGGGTAGAAACAATTGCATTGCTGGACGGCCTACGGTGCACATTCTCAACAACAGAAAGAAAATAAATGAGAAAAAAGGGGCCAAACAAAGAACCTACAAGTCGTTTAGAAGGCCCACTGTGTTGTTCTTGCTCCACAGACAGGCCCCTCTAGAGACAGGCAGGGCGGTTAGAGGACCGAAAGTGACGGTTCTGAGAGCAGGCAATTAACCAACCAAGGTTTCCAGATGGCAAACGGGAAACCAGTTGGCTTTTTATTGGAATGCACGCCAGTCTTCGTATGGCCTGTGTCACATGCCCATCACTTTACTTTTCCTCAGTGCCTACTGCCACCTAGAAGCCTAATGGTGATGCGACGTGGACACGTTCTGCGGACACGGGTCCTTCACTCTGCGCTGGACCAGCTGGGGACAAGGTGTTCTTCTGGGGCATTTCTGAACGATGGCTCGAACAGCCTCTTCTTGTCCACATTTCACGGGAAAACACTTTTTGTGACTCGATTCTGTCTCATTGTTCCTCCTACCCTGGCCCTTCTCTTTGACTCTGCTTGGGTCACCTGGAGCCACCATGAATAGGTCAGCCCCAGCTTTCCCCTGATCAAGTGAGGATCATAATGCCTACTTCCCAGGGGTCACGGTGAGAGTCAGCATGTGGAAATTCCCAGCATTCTGTGGGCTGTGGACCCTTTCTGGACTGACAGAGGTGGTGGACATCACTGCCATTAGATACATGGACACAATCATTTTAACCACGATTTTTAGGAAATTCAGAATACCCTGAACTCCTATTTGGGAAACAATTCAATTTAGCTGAACAAAGGGCTCCTGGGAGGGCTCTTATATTTTTGTCTCCTCGTGCACTGTACCTGTTCAGGAGCAGGGGTTAGGCACATTCGAGACACACTTCCTGGAACATGTCCAAGCCACCAGCCTAAGGGCCCTGATCGCTAAAGGAGCCACCTGACTGCTCCTTCTTATCTCCAAGCAGCAGCAAGGGCCCGTCAGAAAGACCAGGCTCATTCAAAAGTCTCCAGTCTCAGCAGAAGATAATCTAAGCACCTACTTTACCTGACAAGGGCATGGGCCTCAACACTCTCCTCCAGCCACACTGGCCATCTGCCTGCTGTCCTTGCATCAGCCAATCACCCGCTCTGGGGCGCTCAGGGCCTCTGCCCTGGAGGGTCCCTCTCCATGGTGTCTCCAGATATCAAGGAGCTCAGCCTTCGCCATCTACTCCAATGCCGTCTGGCTGTCTGGTGGTGGTCAGGTGCCATAAGCTGGTTCTGACGCACAGCTACCCCACATACAACAGAAGGAAACCCTGCTCGATCCGGTGCCATCCTCTCAATTGTGCCCATGTTTAAGCCCATTGCTGACAGCTGCTGTATCAATCCATCTCATCACGGGTTTCCTCCTTCCCTTGACCCTGTATTTTACGAGCATACGACCCTTCTCCAAGGACGGGTCCCTCCTGGCAAACGTCCAGAGTATTTCAGCTGAAGCCTAGTCTTTCTCTGGCTGTACTGCCTCCAAGACGGATTTGTCCTTCTGGAAGCCAATGGCGTGTTCATTATTCTCGCCAGCACCTTACTTCAAATGCACCGATTCTTCTCCATTCTTCTGTACTCACTGTCCGTCTTTCACATGCACACGGGGCCATGGAAAACACCATGATGTGGAGCAGGCGCACCCACCTTAGTCCTGAAAGCGACATCTTTTCTCTAGAACACTTTAAAGAGGTCTTTGGCAGATTTGCCCAATGCAAATTATTTGCTTTCTTGGCCACTGCTTACCTGAGCATTGTAGATCTAAGTAAAAGGAAGTCTGTGGTAATTGCCTAATTTCATGTCAACTTGAAGATCTAGAAAAGTGTAGGGGGGGGGGTCTAGCCCATCAGTGAGGTCACAGCCTGATGGTGCCTCTTTGTGGGTGTGGCCTTCGCATAAGGAGGGTCCTGGGAAGCTCCCCTCTCTCTCTGCCGTCACCTTCCTGCTGGCTGACCCTGGTTGCTGTGAGCCCTGTGATGCGGCCACTGCCACTGGGGCCACACGACTTTGCATTTACGGGCCGTGTACATCACTGCATGAGTCTGAAGAGGGACTTGTGGACTAGTGTGTGAATTATGGACTTGATCTGGACTGGGTTGGGATGTTTGCTTGATATATAATATTGATATAAAGCTTTCTCTTACACATCTATATGGTAAGTGTCCCTAGATTTGTTTCTCTAGTCAAACCAGCCTAACACAAAGTCCCTGACAACTGCTGTCTTTTCTGCATGTTGTATGATGTTGGTCACTGGTCCAGTTGTGAAGGGTTTTGTTTTTTCTTTTCACAGAGGTGTGATCCACCCTCTTAGGAGAGGCCTTACTCCACAACCCATCTAAACCCATGTCCTCTCCCCAGTACTTCACCTGGCTTTCCTATCCTACAGGAAACTCACCAACATCTGGCACATTGCATATTGCTTATTTAGGAGTTAATTAACCGATTGCACTTATCTACTCTCCAGTAAGAGCCCTGAGGGCAGAAGTGTTTTCTTGGCAACAGACAACCAACATATATTGGGATGACTAGATGGATGAATGAAATGGATGGATCAATTAATAAGAGTTCAAATTCTCTTCTTCCTATTGTCCTTAAGGCATAGCTAATTCTTCCTTTCCTGAACTCTGTTTGGACTTATCTTTGCCAACTTCCTAGCCATTCATCATTGCTATCTTGTGAAATTTCTTACCTTGCTTATTCTGAATTACTACAGCTTATCTCTTCTTTAGCTGTTCACACGCTTCTTTATTTTTTCTCAACTGCATCACAGAGCCATGTTAAGACAGAGTATCACCCGGTTTTTGTTTTCCTGCTTGGTAATAATGCACAGTGTCCAGAATTGATTAAGGTTTGATAAATATTTGTTCAGTGTTCAATAGTGATATACCATGTTGTTACTTCAAGTGAATCGCGATAAGGTTAAAAAATTGTAGTTGATTAGAATGAGATTTAAGCCGAAAATCTACCAAAATAATTACAATTCTCTCAAAAATGAACCTAAGCGAAGTCCCAGCTCAGAGAAAGAGGAAGGAAAAGAGGGAGGAAGGAAGAGAGAATGGCTGTCTCTGAGCTCAGACCAACCATCCGCTTCACACTCCCTTCCTCCGGGGATGTCACTCTGTCCCTTTTCCTATTACCAGACAAGACAGCATCTAAAAACCATTTCTCATGCCCAATTCCTAGACATTTCCCTGGCTCCATCTCGGATACCTGTGCTTTCTAAACGCTCTGACATTTGGAGGGGGTTCTCTAGCATTGTATCTCCATCTCTAAATTCTATCCACCTAGACTCGTTGTCAGTGAGGCCTGGGTTTTAAGAGATTCGGCTTTGTGCACGCTAAAGACAGCGTGACTGGACTTAAGCAGAAGAAGAAGTCAGCTCCACAGATGCTCAGGTGTTGGTCCTGGGCCTCAGCTTGGAGACCAGTTTCTACCTGAGCTCTCAGGGAGGCTGAATCCAGTGAGACCAAACCAGAAGGAAAATGAGATGCTTTTAGGAAGCAACCTATCATTGGACAAGGAGTTGCTTTCAAACCAGTCTGATGGAGAACGTCAATTGTTCGAGAAGGGTCAAGGCCGTGTGGGGATGATCCCTCCAGGAGCAAAGACAGTGAGTAATGGCAGACCTGCCTGCACACAGCGTCAACTGTCCTCACACATGACCACTGCGATTTACAATATACTCTCAAGCGGAGAGAAAGGGCAGTGTGGGAAGGGGCTCAGGCGATTGAGGGCAAAACATTCGTGTGTGTAGGTGTGGCCATTCTGAGCTGGCCAGCATGCTATGGACAAAGGCAATCTTAGTGCGTGTCCGAATGTCAGGGTGGGAAGCCGATCGCTATTCTTACTCTACACAGAATCCCTGGAAGTCCTCCCCAGTCTTTGCAGAAGCATGGGCAAGGCTGTTGTCCTGCTTACCGTGTCTGCTGATGAATCGGATACAGCTTTCTACCACCAGAGGAATCGCCTGGCTGGAATCCTGACAAGCCAAGAGAAAGAAACAGGGCACATTAGACTCTTCAATCCAGGGTGGCCCACGGGCAAAGAAAACAGGCCACAGTGTTCGGAGCCTGTCTCAGCTGCTCCAGCAGTTCTGGTCTTGCCTCCGTGCTCCTGACACACACAGGCAGAACTCAGAGCTATTGCGGGACTGGTTCCGGACTCCTGCAATCAAGCGAACACTGCAATAAAGCAACACACAGGGATATTTTGGATTCCCAGTGCATACATGTTCAGATACTTCTTTCAGTCTATAAAGAGCACAAAACCAACCAAACCAAACCCACTGCCATCAGGTTGATTTGACTCATAGCAGCCTCCTATGAGGTTTCTCAGGTGGTAAATCTGTAAGAGAGCAGACAGCCTCATCTCTGTCCCATGGAGCGTCTGGCAGTTTTGAACGGCCAACCTTGCAGTTAGTAATTCAATGCTTACTGACCAGTGTCGTCAGGGTTAACCTTATGAAAAAGCCTGAAATATTGGGAGGATCACTAAGATGTGACCCAGCCATGGAGTGAGCACGTGCTACTGGAGAAAATGGCACTAACTGACTTGCTCAACAGGCTGTCACTGACCTTCAATGGGCAAAATATACGTGCACATCTATTTACATATGTGCAAATATTAATAAACAGAAATACCCGAGAAGTGCAAAGAACAAAGTGCAGTACAACAAGGAATGCCACCCACATGCCTTCAACTCAACGCACCATAAACAGAACTAATCATCTTTTATTCCAAACCAACACCCCACTGAGGGCCACCCAGCCATTCACTACTTCCTGCCAATTTTGTCTTTGAAATCCCTTCCCAATACTTTGCATCTCCACTGCCACCACCCAGCCCCCAGCACCACTACCTCAATCCGTGGGCTTTCCCACCTCCACCCCAGCTGCCCGCCAATCCATGTTTCGCTTCCCTCACACTGGGATTGGGTGATTTTTCAAAACGTAGTTCTTATCATTTACTCCCCCCAGTCTCTCTGGTCCCGCCACATGGACCTTCCTTCTGCTCCTCAGGGTTTGAAACGGGTGGCCTTTGATGCTGGGATGTTTCTCCCTGACTGTGGCCTCAGTGCAATGAACTGTCCTCCCCTGGATTCCACAGCAGAGATCAGGTGCACGGTCTGCAAGCCCCCGGCACCCTGTACTTAGCGTCACAAGCCTTCCCGCGATGTTGACTGTGTGGGTGGAAGCATTTGCACGGCCACCACCGCAGCTCAAACCCCACAAGGGCAGATCCTATCCAGGCCCGTTCTTGCGTGTCCAGGGCTGGCCATGACACCTCTCACAAGGCCAGGGAGCTTCAGCTAGGGCGTGTACAAAGTAGGAATGAAGGGAGAAGAAAAGACCTGTTGGGAGAGGAGTCTCTGGGACCGAGCAGCGACGCAGGGCTCAACGACACCTTTGTGCTGCCCTCTCGCTGTGCGGCCCTTGTGTGTCATTTACATTGTGTCTTTTATTTCAATAAGTCATTTTATTGGGGCTCTCGCAGCTCGTCTTCATTTAAATTCTTCAGGTCTCAGTTTGGCATCTGCAAACTGATGAGCAGACTGGTGGTAAGGACAGTGACATTTCCTATTGGCACATGAAGATCTACACTTCCAGAGGACTCAGGGAGGTGCTGGGCGAGGGACGAAGTGCTTACGATGGATTGGGCCTGGGAGCAACCCGGTGGGCTTATTATTACTGGATATATTAGTTGATACTATTTTTTACTAAACTCATTTTACAAACAAGGAAGAGAAGGCTGCTTCAGGTCCCATAGCTGCTTTGGGTCCCACAGATGGTAAATGGCAGAGCCAGGACTCAAACCCAGGATGTCTCCCTCCACCCTGAATACTTCAGCTCCACTCACACTGCCTCCTATGACCTTGGCAAGTAATCTCTGCGGTGTACAGCCACCACTACCAAAGCCGAGCAGGCTTTATCATGCAACTGTGCCCAAGAATACAGGCCTGGGAGAAGGAAACCCGGCAGAGGGGCACTGAAGCAACTGGAAAGGGTAAAGGCCGTCTAATGTTAAGGAGAGAGACTGGACAATCCAGCGGGCTGGCTCCCTGAGTCTGTGCATTTCCCATATCCGCCTGGCCCTTGCTCCTGGCTCTGCATTTTCAACTGTACCTTGGGCCTGGGCCACTGCTAGGGTAGCAGCTGGGCCTCCTGAAGGAGTCAGGCAGGGAGATGAGCTGTCAAGGCCTCTAGTTCCCTCGCTTGCTGGGAAACAAGGATGTTGCCAGAGAGATTCGGCGGGTCCACTTTAGGGCTGGAGTCTCGTCTACCCAACCGTTCTCACAACCTCTAGGCCTGTAGGCCATCTCCCTGGCTTTCCAGGCCCGGAGGCCAGCACCGCTGTGCCAACATTGCTGACTTTGCCATGCAGATGGTGGGGAAAGACCCTGGCGGAAGAGCGGGCTTCATTCTCCAGCTACCACCAAACACCGGGTTCCATTACAAGGAAAACACAAAGCCCCACCTTTTGGAAGTCTGTTTATAAGACGTTTTGTGATGATTTTTTTCAATTACCGACAGTAGTAGAGGCGAAACTGCCAGCATCCTGAGACGTTTGCGGCAAGTGTCGCTGTGCCCAGATTTCTATACAATGTTTGGTCAGGATCAAGATCAGATCCCAAATGCATCTTTAAGTTGGATTTGTAGGTCAAGCAGGAACAGGGGCACATGCTCCTAGCTCACCGGCTTCAGTGTGTGAGAGAGGAGCTCTGGTGGGGCGGTCGGCTCAAACCCACCAGCAGCTCTGAGGGAGAAAGTTGTGGCTGGCTGCTCCTGTCAAGGCTTACAACTTTGGAAACCCTGCATTAGGTGGCCATGCATCAGCATCAGCAGTAGGTGTTTGGTTTCAGTGCACGAGGAGGCTCGGTGGCTGCTTTATCATAACTGGGATGAAGACTTGGTTTCAAGTAGGGGCTTGTTCTATCCTTTCAAAGTGAGAGAAATTTACATACCGTTAAAGGGCAAGTATGAGTAGTCCACAGTTGTCTATTAAGTTTCATGTCGTTAACCACAGACTTTATATACAAAGACCCAGAGGGAGTGAGGTTGGAAAACTCACAGGTCATTGGTTCATTATGTTATGGGATGGAATAATTCTGGTGGGGTGTGCAGAAATGAAGGATTCCTGATTTTTAAAGAGGCAGGAAGCAAGGCATCAAAGATGCTATCCTACATGCCCAAGGTTCCCCCCAATACGACAGAAGACCCCAGAGAGATAATCTGTGGCCTTGAGACTGATCTCCTCTAGAAGGTAACATTTCCCTAGCCCCCTGCTCTAATGGAGCCCAAGACAGCAGCCACTGGAGAGAAAAAAGGACCATGTCACCAGGCGCCAGCTCTTCCTGCCATCTCCCCACACTGGGATGCTTCAAAGCTCTGAATGAATGCCTCTCCGCCAGGACCAGCCTCTGGGCCCCTGTGGTGTCCTGCACCTCACCACCAACTTTGCATAGCCAACAATGCTGGGTCGCGGTGGGTTTTTATTCACCATATCTGTTGTGTGCTCTCTCACCCTCCCCCAGTGTTAGAATCAGGCCATTTCGGTCAGATAATGTCAGGGTAGGAAGGACACATTAAGAAGCAGGAGGAAAAATGTCCCTCCATCGATCAGAGAGTTATGGTGGCAGAATGGTAGCATTCTCGCCTTCGATGTAGGGACCTGGATCTGATGCTTGGCCAGTGCACCTAACGCAGGCTCTATCCCTCTGCCAGGGGAGGCTCGTGCAATGCTCTGATCCTGAGCAGGTGTCGGAAGCTTCCAGATGAAGAGGGACGAGAGAAGAAAGGCGTGGCAGTCTCCCACCAAAACTCAGCCAATACAAAGTCTATGGAGCATACGGCCATGCTGGGCTGGGATGGGCTGCGTTGATTTGGGGTCACTGCTGGCTGGGCAGTAGCTAGCAGCAACCACCCAAAGCAGGAAGAGCGGCAGGCAAGACTTGGGAAAGATAATGAAGCGGGGTCTGGTGATTTGCAGGAGAAAGCAATCAGGAAATAATCAGAGACTACCTCAATATGCAACTGTTTGGAAGGATTGTTCCTGAGTGAAAGGATTAGGAGTTTTTGTCATGTACTGGTCTCCTTCCACTTGCTCGATTTCTGTCTTCACTGAAGGAGAAAAGACAAGTCTTAACAGCTGATCAGATGTGAGTGATGAGACAAAAAGAGAGGTCAGATCAGATGGGGGGCTTGGGCTGTGGCCCTTGGGAGGAGGCTCCCAAGAACAGACGAGGAGGAGGTAGGGGAGCTGCTAAGGAAGTTACAATGTGGTGGCGGAGGCAAAGAGACTGATGCTGGGGGAAGAAGGTGCTCTTGCAACTCCCCAGTGTAAATGTCCGGGCAGCCTGTTGGGAACCAGAGCCAGAGCCTGAGAATGATGGGGGCATGGAGAAAAGGGCACGAGGGAGGGGGTCAGGCTTCTCCGGGGACACGGCCAACAAGGCCAGTAATGAGGTGCCAACTTAAGAGAGGGTCAAGTCTTAGAAAACTGCCTACATGCAGGGCGCTAGAGAGAGCCGGACCAGCAGAGCAATGGTCGGGAGAAAACTGGAAGGGAATGAGCCCAGAAGCCACAACTTAGGTGTCTCTTTTGCAGAAAAGTCTGGGATGATTCGTGACCCTGGTCTTTGCTAGGGACTGGAACACATCTGGAATCCTCAAAAATAAAAGCTTCCAGATTCTTCCTTTGGTTTTACGAAGAGCCATAACCTCCCCCTCCCTCCATTATCTCTTGATTACTTATACAAGACAACAGAGCTCCTAGGTTCCTCCCTTTTCTACCTGCCTGTCTGTCTGAGGAAAGCTCTCTGCAGATCCACCATTAGGCCTGAGCTCCTGGAGAGACACCGGGCAGCAGAAGGAACTCCAGGTCGCTGTTCAGTGGAGGTCCGGCAGTCTCTAATAAGTCTTACGTAGATCCAGCACCGGGCAGATGCTCTTTGCTGTACCTGCTTGGATATGGCAGGATGCAAACCAGCTGGGTGCCGTTCCCGCTTGTGCTGAGTCCACCCAGGGGAGCACGTCCCCTGCCTCCTCGAGCTAGCCAGCTAACTGTGGCCTCTGCTCTCGCAGCCAGTGCCAGTCCTGCAAGGCCCTGACACAGACACGCGTCTATGAGCAAAGGCCTCATTCTAGGACAGGAACAGAGGAAAGGAACCAAGTGCAAGTCCAAGTGTGCTCTCAGGAAACGGGGAAAAAGGCTTGCTTCATCTTCAAGATACTCCACCTCTTGATTCTAAAATTCAATAAATGGTACCTGGGAGGCAGGCCATTCCTCTGCAGGTTTAAATGAAATTAAGAAAGGAAGGAGGATGAAGACAGGAATGGAAGAATAAGAGACACAATGAGATTTGTATCATGTGTGGTAGTTACGTAATTCCATGTCAACTTGAAAATATACAGAAGCGTAGGGATGGTATCAAACCTGTCAGTCGGGTCACAGCCTGATGGTGCCTCCTTATGGACATGGCCTTCTCATAAGGAGGGCCCAGGAAACCTCCCCCTCTCCCTCTGCCTTCACCTTCCTGTTTGCTGACTGCTGCCAGAACTCTGCGATGGGTCTACCGCCAATGGGTCCACATGACTTTGCACCCACTAACCTGTGATATTCCTGCATCATTGTTTGTGCCTTCCTGAGGGACCTTCTGAAGAGGGACTTATGGACTTGAGCTGGACTGGGTTAGGATATTTTCCTGATATATAAAGCTCCTGGATAAAGCGCTCTCTTATATATGTGTGTCTGGATTTTTCTAGCCAACTAGGCCTAATCCATCCTGTAAGAAAAAGGCGCAATCACAGTGGATGGCACTGTCACTAAGACAAGGATTGTCACTAAGACAGTGGAGAAGATAAAGAACCAGTGACTTCAGAGCGAAGATACATGGGGATCTAGGCTGCCTCAGGTCCCCAGTGGGACCAGCCAGCCAGCCAGATCAGCTGAAAAACTCGCTGGAGTTGCCAACACCACAGAAACCTCCACATGCGATTAGCTCTCTTTGGCTAGAGCCACTGTGAAGTGTCCAGAGGAGGCCTAGAGGCCTCTATCAGTTTCCCGCGGCAGACAGTGCTGCCCAGTCCTCTCCAGTGCTCCCTGCTGACTGCTTAGCTGGTGTGAAAAAACCCCTCCAAACTCACTGCCATCCAATCAGTTCTAATTCATAGTGACCCTATAAGACAGGGTGGACCCACCCCTGTGGGTTTATGAGACTGCCATTCTTCACTGGAGTACAGAAAGCCTCATTTTTCTCCTGCAGAGTGGCTAGTGGTTTTGAACTGCTGATGTGGTTCCTAATCCAACATATAACCCACTGTGCCTCCAGGACTTCTGTGTGTGAACTTAGGGGACTCAAATTCATGTCTGCATTTCCCACAAAGTACAGTTAGAAAATCTAATCTGCCACTGCCGAAGAAAAATAAAACCTGATTATGATTCTCTTTTTAAAGGCTCGCAAGTGCTGTTGACCTTGCAGTCACGTGCGCACCGCAGTCTTCCACCACTGACCTCCCACCCTCGCGCATAGTTGGCGTGTGTTAGGAATACAAAGAACCAGAGCAGCAGACGCGTCGACGCAAACAAACAGCTGCAGAAGGAGAACAAGCCAGCCTGCTTGAGGTGTCAGCTGGTGTGTGACGTGGGAGAGTGCAGGCAGGAGGCGCTCTCTCGGTGGGCTCTCAGAGGAGACGCTTGTGAAAGAAAGCCCAGCACAGCTCTTTGGGAACACGGTTCTGGCACGATCTGCGGTCATCCAAAGCAAACCCGGTACAAAGGGAAAAGCTACCGCCCGGAAGCTGCCATGCTGGCGAACACACAGTGCCGGAGCGGAACATTCTACTCTCAGCTGGGAGGTCAGGGAAGTGCCCGTTCCACCCCTGTGTGCAGGCTCCCCCGACTCTTGAGCCAGACCAGCCGGCTCTCTCGCTGGGCCCTTACCTGTTTCCTCACGGTGGAGCTACGCCTGCAGTCGGCCCCGCCGAGTCAGAGAGGACAGCACCCAGGAACAGGGATGAACAAAAGAGAAAAGAGGGACAGGGTGACACAGACACCACGCTGACACCCAGAAGGCACTGTGTGGTAAGCGGGTAAAAGATAATCTGGCATTGTTTGATGGAACAATCAGCAGACCCAGACGTGGCTAAAAGCACGCTCACTGACTTGCCACGTCAGCCCAATGAAGCTCTTTCTTCACACAGGCGGGAAGTGGGTCAATTTACTGTGAGCTGTCTTTGGGTTAGACCGTGCGGTCTGCCATCCAGTTGATGCCCACTCGTAGCGACCCTAGGCCTCGGTGGCTTTCTGAGACCGTAACTCTTCATGGGAGTAGAAAGCCTTATCTTTCTCCCTATAGGGGGCTGGTGGATTTGAATCGATGGCCATGTTGTTAGCAGGCCAACACATAAACACTACACCCCCAGAATCACACAGGGAAGCGTGTGGCTGGGGAGCCACATCTCATCATTGAAAAAGGGCAGTGTCCAGGTGGGAAGGAACCTCGGCAGGCTTGAGGGCAACAGTGTCCAGCTGTGTGTGGCCTCAGAAGGGACTCTGACTTGGAGGGACAATACCCAAAGCACATAGAACAGCACTGCCAGGGTTGAGTGCAGGCAGGGACCAGCTTCCAGCTCCAAGCCTCCCTCTGCTCCTCCACCGGACCACTCCTAAAGAACCTCTTTACCACCCAAGGGCCCCTCAGAGCTTGTGTAAGCCTCTGTCTTACAGCCGAGGGCACTGGGGCTCAGGGAGGGCAGTGAGTAGCAACAGGGAATTCAATTCAGGTCTTCTCCCCCCTGCAGGGCCCTGTCCTCTGTAGGGATGGGCCTTGCAGTGAACTTGAATGAAGGCTCTGTCACCATGGTACAGTGTCCCCAGCCATCAGGACTGGCCCACGAATGGGGTCTTTACTGTGACCCACAGGACAGACCAATGAAAGCCAAATGAAGCTCTCTCTCAAGAATGACTGGCCTTGTGATTACTGTGGATGTTGGCAGATATCCCTGGCTGATATAATGGACTAACCCGGGGTTTCAAAGGAGCCCCACCCATTAAAGTGCTGTCCTCGGTGGAATCAGGACATTTTTCAGCATCTGAGAATGGCTGGCTTTATGACGTCTCCATTCTCCGTCAGTTCGCACAGTGACTGGGAGGGAAAAATACTTGCCTTGGGTCGGGGAGGGATAGGAGGGTGGGAAAGGGACTTGGGATGGGGCGGAGCAGGTTGCATACTTGCTCATCTGGCAGGGATTTCAAGCAGTGCTGTCGGGCAAGTCAGTGCAATGTCATATTTCATTATCCAGCACCAGTCACTAATTGGGGCCGGTCACCCTTTCTACCCATGCAAACAAACAAACAGCCTCAGCTCACGTGCCATTGCCAGAGTGTCTTCTGGGTCAGAGGCTCCCCCAAAGCCCACATGGTGAAGGCTGGTGGCCAAGGTCAGGTGACCAGGATCTTTCAGAGGCACACATTCCTTCCCCTTGCACTGTGGTGGCTTAGGGGAGGCCCAGGGACTGTTCTAGTAAGGGACAACACCCTGCCCCCAGCCCTGTGCAGCTTACAACACAGCCCATTTCCATGTGAAACCAGATGGAGTCAGCAGGGCAGAAGGAAGGATGCTCCCCCGCCACAGCCACTCCTCGACACAGTTGCTGAAAGCCCCAACGGCTCAGCTCCTTGGCTCTTGCCCAGGCTGGGGGGGGGGGGGTCACCCTACCCATGGTCCTTCTCCTACTCCCCCTTCCCCACAACACCCAGGCCACACCTACCTGGCCAGGCTGCAATCAGTCCGCTGACCTGTCAGGAAGAAAACGGCAGAAAAACACATGGTAAAGGGGACAGGCTGAGCCAGGGAGACTTGTTCCTCAGTCACTCGCCCTGCCTTACTTCCCAGCGTCCCTGCAAAGGCCCTCAACTGCGAACCCAAAGGTTGGAGGCTTAAGTCCACCCAGCAACGGCATCTCAGAAGAAAGGTCTGGTGACCGGTCCGAAACAGGCCAGCCAGTGAAAACCCCGTGGGAGGCAGTTCTACTCAGACACACGCAGGATCGCCATGGGTCAGAGCTGACCAGATAGCAAGTGGGAGGGAGTGTGGGACGGTGACCCACGAGCCAGCCTCCCTCTCCCCCCGGGCCAGACGAAGAGAAACGAGCAGAGCCCCTCTCTGGCAAGTTCTGCTTCTGACACTGGTACAGCACTCAGGCTGCCGGGCCTCCCAGTGGGGAAACAGGGGAGGAGGGAAAGAACAAACAACAAGGCAGGACATGTTTTACAGAACATGTGATTAGAAGCCTTCTTGGAGAGAAACCTAGCTTCTCATGTAGAGGTGCGCACACACACATGCACACGAGGGGGCTTCATAGAGGTTGTGGAAAAATAACGGAATTTATCCCCAAACTGTTTTAAAGCCCCTTGTATGTTGAGTTTGTGTGGTGTGTGTGTGTGGGGGGGGGCAAGCATGAAAATAATATGCGCGTGCATATGCACGCACACACACGCAGCAGGAAGAAAGACAGTGGAGTTGTTTGGGGGTGGGGAAGGAAAAGACATGTATGTTCTAGTCAGAGTCACAGTAGATTCTCCTGTTAGGCTGGGCTGGTGGCAAGAGCTAAGAGCTCATGCTGATGCTGCTTCAAACACTGATGCTCCATTTAATCGTTAGCTCAGATATTAAATTAAATGGGTCACAACCAGCTTCAAAAATGGGTCAAAGAACATTAACATGCATAAGAAGTGCTCATATGTTGTAAAAATGCGTCCACATGAGTTCATGAGCAGTGGGGTGAACGCTGCCGTTTGCTGTGGGCCTTGACTGATGGAGCTGGAGCTGTGTCGCACCCCCAGAAGGTGGTCCGAGAGAGCAGACCGGGGAAGGTGAGCTCTGCTCCTGCACCCCAACCAGGCAACCCCCGGGGCAGGGGCACGGAGGAGGGAGCAGGCAAGGTGGCTAACCACCGATTACAGTGTAGTGCCCCTCCAGCCCCAGGCTCCCTAGCCCCCGCAGAGGCTGGGCTTGCATCCGCAACAACCAGGATTCTGAGCCCTGAGCTTCCACATCTGCCCCATTTCCATCCTGGAATATGCATACACATCCATTCTCCCTCGGTGCCAAGAGCAAGGGGCTCCTGCCTGACGGGGACAAATGCGTACAGAAGGCAGGCCGTGACGACTTGCCGAGGACGTCTACCGCAGTTTGCTCCTCCACCTTTACTGCCGGCACTTGTCATCTTTAGATGAAGGCAACTGGCAGCACTAATGGATAGGCACCAGTGGGCCGTCTCCAGAGTAGCACGTTTTGGGTATGTGTGTGCATACATATATTCATTGTCTCTCTCTCTCTGGTGTGTGTGTGTGCATACGCATGTGCATGTGTGTGGGTGCGCGCACTCGAGCTCACATCCCAGGCGCCTATGGGCTATTCCAGGATTTCTTTACAAAAGGAAACCACAGTTATAAAGTTGTTTCACATAGTTCTGGGCTCCCTTCCAAGTCCCCAGGGGCAGACTGCTAACCCTGGGAGTAAAGATGTCCTGTAGCTGGAGGTGGGGCCACGAGGCCCAAACCCGCTCAGCCTGACCAAGTCCCCTGGGTGGCGGTAAGGGCAGAGAACAGCGGTTCCCTCACAGGTTGCCGCCACTTAGCAGAAGAGGCACTCAAAGGCATTGGAAGAAAAAGGAGTCATTTGTGGGGTGAGTGCAGGGCAGGGTGGGGAGAAGGCTCTGGAATGAAATGTGGGGCTACTGAGTGGCAAGTCTTGCCCGCTTCCCCAGCCTGTGCTCAAGAGCCTGAGGCCTCTGTGTGTGGGCATGGCTGCCTTCTGCTGAGGTGGCCACATAGTCAGGAGGGGGGCAGGGCCGGGGAGGAGGAATGGAGGAACCCCCAACCTGAGAGTCCCACTAATGACAGCATGCTAAGAGCTAGGCAGGAGCCCCGGGGACGCTTCTCTTTCACCTCTCCTTCTGTTTGACAGCCTAGGGGAGAAGGCCCAGCGTGCCTGCAGGCCAGCTAGCAGCCTCGCTCGGTCCAGGCTCTGGTGAAAATAAACCTGGAGGCAGGGCCAGTCCGCTCAGCCCCAGGACCCTTCCAAGCAGAAGGGAAGCAACTCTACTCTGAAGCTCCAGAAAGCAACAGTCTGTCCATCACCCCTCGCCCTACCCCACTTGGAGAATCCTCCCTCTCCTCAGAGCAGCTGGGTGGCCCATCTCGCATGTCCCCACCTTCTGTCTCCGTCTTGCTGCAGAGGAGCAGGGGGTTTTAATCCAGTGTGGGAGAGTAAATAACCCATCAGCCCCATCGGGGCAGAGGCGGCGGCAGAGGGCTGGGTGGAGAGCAGCACGCTCCATTTAAACAAATGGATGATGCACATTAGTGCCTCATTAAGCACTGGCCTCCTCCCATTACTCAAGCAGTCATTTGGGGCGGGCACTCCCACATCAAATGGGCGAGGAGAAGCAACGCAGTGGTCCAAGTCCACAGAGGCTGGGCCCACCGGGCTGCGAGGGAGGCGTGGCTCAGCCTTTGGCCCTGTCTACCCTCCAGCACAGCTACCATACTCACTCTCGCCCAGCGTTTTCTGCAGCAGGTCGTGCTTGGCTTGTAACTTGGTGATGAGGTTCCTGCCCTCCAGATACTCCTTCATTTTCTGTACGGGAGGCAGGGGAGAAAGAACGATCAGAGAGGGAAATCACTGCTCAGCTCCACAACTCCGTTTCCAAGGGCTCAATCGGTTTCTGGCCCGCCTTTCATCTTCCTGGCCCTGAGCAAGTGAGCATCCACTGAACACCTCCCTCTACTGCCCCAGGAGCTCCCCGGGTCTGAGAGAGACTTGAGCACCAAACGTGTGTCCTTCGGTTCTACTGACCGACGATGGGACTGGAGGGCTGGTGGGCTTGCTGAGGCTTGGCCACCTGTCCCCTCTGCTGACATCCAGTCTCATCTCGGGCTGTGCCGCGCTAGACTAGGAACAAGGCCACTGGTAGGCTCAGCCACTGCCTCTGCTGAGAGCCTGGCCGGGACGGTGACAGGACCTCTGTCCCAGGGCACCTTCTGGCCGGCCTCCTTTGCTACTCTGGTCTGAGTCCTGGAGGAAAGCTTGGGATTCCTGAGTACTCAGCCCCGCCCCCCACTTTTACATACATACACACGCATGCTCATGAGCCCACAGGTTCCACACACAGGTGACTCCACTTGCTCCAGTGATCAAAACATGCTCTGGGCTAGGCTGGTCAATTTGACTGTTCCCTACTTGACCCTGCTCAGTGAATCTCCATTGCACGAGAAGGCTTCAAAAGTGTGTGTGTGTGGGGGGGGGGGAGTTCTATTACATTTTCACTGTTTTCCCAGGATCTTTTTTGAAGACTCTTGCATTTCCCCATACAGAGAAAATTCACCAAATCTTCCAAACAACCCTATGAACCAGCACTACCCTTATCCCCATGCTATGCCTTGGGAAGATGACGTGGCACCAGATTGAGAATGGAGGGAGTGGGGGGCACTCGATGTAAACACACAGAGCTGGGTAACACCGCACAGCGTCTAAACCAGGGCTGGGCCCATGGGTCTGTGAGATCATCCATACCACAAAGCAGCCAACACTGCACGCCTCACCAGGGCACGGTAGCTCCAGTCATCACACCAGGGGTGGGTGAATTAAATGTGTTAGCAAGATGGCTTGCAAATGATGCTATACACATCCAGCAGAGAAGGTCCTCCACCTGTGGTGAACCAGAGGTTCCCTAACTTATTTGGTCTACTGCCTCCTTTATCAGAAGAAAAACCCCAAAACATCAGAGAAGAAAAATTAAAAGAAAAACCTCAGCGCCCCACCCCACCCCAGTGAAACACTTTGGTACTAGAGCCTACAGTCCAGGACAGGGTCTGCTCCTGCAAGCCCCCTGGATCTGGATCATTCCAGCGCCCTCCAGGGGGCGGTATGGCCACTCTGGGAAACACTGCTCTGAAGCATTATGATCAAACACTCCATCCCTTATGGCACATAACAGCAGGAGAAATTGTCCTGGTGTAAATATTTAGAGATGTGTCGAACTTCATAGTCTTTGAAGCGCTTAGGATTCCCTGGGTGGCGCGCATGGCTTCCAACTGAAAGGCTGGTGGTTCAAACCCACCCAGAGACACCCTGGGAGACAAGTCTGGAGATCTGCTGAAAGCCCGGTGGGGCACCACTCTGCTTGGAAACGGGTCTCCCCAAGGCGGAGTCTCTCCCGCACCTCTCAGTGACTGTGCACAGACTGGGAAGGGCCATTGTCGTCATTCAAGTGAGAAGATGCTCTCGGAAGGGCAGCTGCCAAATAACTGGCCGAGTGTTGAGAGGCAGTGAGTGGTAGTGAGAGCCCTGGAGCTGGGCTGCCTGACTCTTGACATGGTGTCCGCTTCTCTACGAGGGTATCAGTGTGCCCCGGTTGCCCCCTGCCGCGGCGGTTCCTCCTCTACCCAATTCCAAGCCCGAGTCTGACCCTGACTCACTGGTGACCTCGGGTAGTTTACCGAGTGGGTCTTGTTGCTGTTGTGTGCCCGCAAGCTGAATCCGGGCCTTTGAACCGGTTCATTCCCGTTCGAGCCCCTGCTGAGAATTTGCCTTATGCATCACGTGTGTGAAATCAGATTCATGGCTAGCATCAGGTGGCTTCTCTGGAGAGGAAAGGCAAGTTCTCAGCAGGGGGCCATGTAGGAATGTACTGGCTCAAAGACCTGCTTGGTTCCAATCACAGCGATTTTATAGTGGTCCTCGTGACCTCACAGGAGAGGAGAACCGAGGTTTCTTCAGGCGGTTGTCTTTACAGGACCTTCCCTTACCCATGGCCGTTGAGTGACTCTATGGGGCAGAAGAAAACTCCTCCTTAGGGTTTTGGACGCTATCAGTCTTTATAGGAACAAGCAGCTTGTCTTTCTCCCTCAGAGTAGCTGGTGGGTTTGAACCACCAACTGCGTGGTTAGCAGCTCAATGTTTAACCCACTCTGCTACCAAGGTTTCACCAGGGCCCTTGTACAATTGGACAAAACTGTTCAAACTGTGCTAGTCAGGTCTTTCTTTTAAGGTATACTCAACAACAAGTGTGGCACTGTGAGATAACCTGAAAAACAGACTTCTCACTTTGCTCTCAGGGCTCCTCTGGGCCACAGTGGCCAAGCACTCGGGGCGCCGTGGTTCAGTTTGGCGGCTCCCACCAGTTGCTCTGGGGGAGATGTCCAGCCTGGGAAGCTCTGTGGGACTCTCTGGGCTGTTCAATGCATCAGAACTGACTCGAGGGCAGTGGGGTTTGGCTCTTACCCATTGTCCAAAACTAACAAAAACTCGACCCAAACTGCTCTTGCCTAGAGCCTTGCTTCCACCTCAAACTGTTCATCTCTGTGGCCACTTGGTTCACTTATTCTCTCACCCCTTACAGAGAGCCGTCGCTCACAAGCCCGCATCTCAGGGAGTTCATGAGTTTTCCAGGCACACGGCCTCCGCGTCACAGAAATGGCAACAGCAGGCTGGTTTCCCAGAGACAGCTGTAGAGCACTTGGTCACCAAGCAGCCCTGGCGGTGTAATGGGTTACATGCTGGGCTCACCGCAGCTCAGCAGGGTGAACTCTGAGGGGCAGAGGGAGGCCGTCAGGATGTGCAGCCGACTGAACCCCAAAGAAGAGTTCTACTCTGCCCTATCAATAGGCTTTTGTTTCTTTGTGCCTCAAAGACACCACAACCAACAAAAAGCCATGCAAGACTTTGATTTCATGGCATTAGACTTCTAACCTCCAGGTTGGTGGTTTAAACCCACCAGATGCTCCAATGTTCAGCCTCAAAAACAGGCCTGCTGCGAGTCAGAATCTACTCGCTGGAGGTGGGTCTGGTTTCCTTAGAACAGGACGGAAAGAGACATGGTAAAAAACATGAGGCTCACTTTATCTCTATATACTTCATACATTGGAACTTTTTATCCACAACTATCTCTCTTAGACACACACACACACACACACACACACACACACACACACACACACACACACACACAATCAATTGCTTGCCCGGGATGCAGCCTCTGGCCCTGCCCTGCCCACACAGACGCTCCTGGGTACATCTCTGCAAAGTCCCACACAGCACTGTCCCCAAGCAGTGTGTCTTTCTCAGAGGGTCTCCTCCCTCTGGCCACAGACCATGTCATTCATCATTGCTGACATCCCTGAAGCGTGGCACTGTGCCTGGCAGAGCGGAGCGGAGAGGAAGGAGAGGAGAGGAGAGGTGAGAGAGGCAGAGCTCACTCACTGTGAGGGGGAGCCAGTGAGGGCACCTCCTCCCTCGACTCGACTCCGCAGAGAACTTTCCTCAGCGGGCACAAGCCCAGCCTCCAGGTGTGGCTGCCCCTCTAAGTGGAAAGCCAGCCTCGCCCTACTCACAGCCTGCTCCTGGTCCCTCTGCTCCTTTGTGCTTTTGCACGAGAACATCTGCAGCCAAACAGACTAGACTGTCACCTTCCCCCTTCCATCTGCTCTGCTGCCAGCTCACCTGCTGCCACTCGGTGCTGGCTGCTCAGTTTCCTCCCAAGTGCATGCCTAGTTGAGAGGCCCGGACAGTGCTTCAGGGCAGGCTTTCGAGACACCCCCGCCTGCTGAGGACTTGCATTTCCACCCCAAACAGATGGAGTCAGAATCCATGAGAGGGATTCAAAACGGCTTGTGGAAAGATGCCAATGTCTTTCTGCTCCACTTTGCCACAATCACTTGGAAGACCCTGATGCATGGTGATGAGACTGCCCCAGTGACTAACAGAAGATCTTAAGATGGATTCTGACTCACGCTTCAAGGGCTTCAAAAAGTTGAAGGAAGATTCCATTGTCTTTTACTTCTCCCCGTTGTATGCCCCCTCACCCCCGGACTTTTTGAAGCCCCCTCAAATCTGGGGTATACAGGCAAATTCTCAGCTAGTGGAGAATGATGCTTCAGGGCCTGGGGGGTAAAAATCTTCAGGAAACACCCACAGTTAACAACTTAGTTCTCAGAGGTCTCTCTCATAGGGAGGTCCTCCCAGGAGATGCTAAGGGTTTCATAAGGGGGAAAAAAGAATTCACCAGGAAAATAACCTTCCAAACAAGACCAGACTGCTCAAGAAAACAGGCAAAATTCTCAAAGGAGATTAATGCAAATTCCTTCCTCTCACTCACGTTTCTACTTGTGATTCTGGAAATTGTTTTCCATTTCGTTTTCTTGCCCCCTCTGCTCATGGTTCATAGCTCACTCGTTAACTCCGGCTGTCCCTCAGCAAACCATTAAAATAAATAACAATCTGATAAAGAGGTGTGATGGATTACATTGGTGAGTCCCATTAAATCCCGAAGGATCACGCAGTGTCAGCTCTGACAGGCATCCCTAACTCTGGGTGGAGACAAAGGCTGGGGGATTCCGACTGGTGCGCTGGACCTGGGAAGAAGGTACTGCCCCTACCCGCAGAGGCGGCTGCCATGTTACTCCTCACCGCCCTGTCCTGCTGGTGCAGAGAGCACCCATCTGGGTGGAGGCACGTGGGGACAAAAGGCCTTTCCTTTCCTGGAGCAATACAGTTATAAGAGCGGCCTTGGTTGAGTGGTTTGTGAGGGGCTGCTCTTTAGGAATTACCAAATGGGAATGACCAATTCCTTGTGCTGGTGCAAGGTCAGCAGTTTGAACCCACCAGCCACTCCCAGGGAAAAAGATGAGGCTTTCTATTCCTGAAAGAGTTAGAGTCTAGGAAGCCCACTGGGGCAGTTCAACTGTTGTATAGGGTGGCTATGAGTCAGAACTGACTTAAGACTTATAGCCGCCCTATAGGACAGTTGAACTACCCCTGTGAGATTTCAAGACTGTAACTGCTTACGGGAGTTGAAAGCCCCGTCTTTCTCCCACAGAGCAGCTGGCGGTTTCAAACTGCTGACCTTGTGGATTGCAGCCCAGCATGTAACCACTGCGCCACCAGGGCTCCTTTCTAAGAGGGTAATCTGAGACAGACACACAGAGAAGAAAACCATGTGAGGAAGGAGGCCGAGAGTGGAGCCATGGAGTGAGCACATCGCGGGGTGCTGGCAGGCCCAAGCTGCTGGGAAGGAGGTGCAGAATGACTTGGCCCTCAGTTTCCAATGGAAACCAGCACTACCAACACCTTGGGAGGCCTCCAGACCTCTGAGTGAACCCACTGCTGTGGTGCTGCGCCACCTTGGTGGTCCTTGGTTATGGTGGTCTTCTTGGCTAGAGACCAGGATGAGGACGTGAAGCAGGCTTCTGACTCTTTAAACAGAGTAAGAGACCCAAGAATGTTTTTCAAATAGAATTTTTAAAAACCTCTTGCTGTAAGCATACTCAAGTATCGGGCATAAAACTCCTGGGCCCTCACTCATGTCTTGCATTTAATTTTCACCAACCCGGGACCCCCAATGCCCTCTGCACAGCCAAGGGGAGGGGCGGCTGAGGACGGAGATGCAGATGCCGTCATCAAGGCTGCTTCCCTAGCACCAGGCGCAGGAACATTTCCCCTGTTCTCCATTTGAAAGCAGGAACCAGCTGTCAGGCAGAAAGCATCATGGAGTCAGCTGTAAGCCGGAGCTCACCTCCAGTTTAACTGACAGGGCAGGGGCGTCCATTGATTTGGACCTGCTTAGCACCCATTTCCTGAGTGCCAGCACAGCGCAGGCAGCAGGGAGCCCCACGCTAGAGCCACCGCCTCAACGCAAGCTCCCAGGCTAGAGGGAGGTCTAGCTCAGCTTCTGAAACAATGGGTTGGCAACCCCATAGGGGGTATTGTAACTGAATGTGGGGGTGGTGAAACATTTGAGGACACGAAAAGCTTTCTGATCTCGCGAGGGCCCCACAGCCATTCACAATCAAAAGCATCATGAAGCTTGGGTGTTCCTGGCAGCGCTTGCCCGTGATGGACCACGAGACCACTGCAGACCTGCTCTGGACACACCACGGCCACTCGCAGCCACCACAGCATTCACCTCCCACGCCCAGCTGGCTGTGCAACTCGGGGATCTTCGCTTCCCATCACTTGGTGCTATCAACTTGATGCGGCACACACACCGGCCTTCTTCAACTTCCCCGGCTAGAGACCGCCTTTCGCCAGAAAAACGTTTAGGAGAACCCGGGCGTATAAAATAAATACTGAAATCAAATGTGGCTTTCATGACATTCATGATGTTGAGCATCTAACTCTGGTGACACTTTTTGGCTGCAGGTGCTTGTTTTGTGTGACTCCTACAGAGTCAAGCAAGAGCCACAGTCTAAGAGGCTCTCTTCAGGCACTGCCCGGCAGCAAAAGGAAGGTCTTTTTCCATTCATGCTGTTATGAGGAGTTATCCAGTCCGCCCCTAGCTCACAGGGACCCGTTCCCAATGGAAGGCAAGGCGGCCTGGCCCTGGGTCATCTGCAGGACTGGTTGTCCCTGGACCATCATGACCCACGGGTTTGCCTTGGCTGGTTTTGAGAAGTAGGCTTTTCTTCCTAGTCCACCTTTGTCTGAAAGCTCTGCTGAATCCCACTGAGCACCGTGGCTGCGTGCAAGCCTCCATGGACAGATGGTGGTGGTCATGCCTGAGATGCACGGCCGGAAATCAGCCCCCAGTCTCCTGCATGGAAGGCGAGAATTCCGCGAGGGAATTTACCCTGTTCTCTCCTCCCCTTCTCCAAATCCACTC
The DNA here is from genome assembly GCF_050624435.1 of Tenrec ecaudatus. Classification (NCBI taxonomy): domain Eukaryota; kingdom Metazoa; phylum Chordata; class Mammalia; order Afrosoricida; family Tenrecidae; genus Tenrec; species Tenrec ecaudatus. The sequence continues at coordinate 224,670,989 of NC_134530.1, read as the reverse complement.
CCAAGAATTCAGGCATTCTACTTGTGTATTTTATTCGCCTTAATTCTTCCACGATACAAGAACTTTAGAACTATGTATCGAGAATTATTAAGGAAAATGTCATCATTCTAGGGCTTGGGGGCGCATTGCCCACCAGCAGGGAATTGATTACATCAACAAAGGGCTAACATACTGTGGGTTCTACAGTCATTAAAGGAGGCAGATCTTTTGGACTGAAGGGGAAACACTACCCCAAATGAACCAGGTGACAAGACTAAGGTGAAGAATCGCATGAGCGGCATGCCTGTTAGGAGTTTCAAAGGCTGTGTAGAAAGATATCAGTGGCTGCCTATAGGCAACCGGCATACCTCTGGAGGACCCGGAAACAACCGGCATACCTCTGGAGGACCCGGAAACAACCGGCATACCTCTGGAGGACCCGGAAACAACCGGCATACCTCTGGAGGACCCGGAAACAATGGCTTCCAGCAGCAGCAGAGGGGATGGAAAGCGTGGTGGGGCCAGGGATGGGAAGAAGTGTTTTTTACTTTTCCTGAATACTCTTTTTTCATAGTAAAAATGGATTTTTTAACAATAATAACAAAGGTCAAAGAAAACGCAGATCTTGTTGAGTCATATGCTACAGAAGGATGCTAGCCTGCCGGAGGGACCAGGAAATACCTCCTTATAACCCGTTGCCACCCCAGTGGTTCCCACTCTCGGTGAGTGTGGCCGGGAACAGAACGGCGTGAACGGCTGGCTTTTCTCAAGTTCACCGTGGGCCTTTCTTTCACGGCACCTCGTGGTGGACTTGGACCTCCCACCTCGGGAACATCTTTAGGGCAAAGAGGGGGAGAAAGGTGCTGAGCTGTCTCTGAGCCTCTCCTGCTGCTCTGCTTCGTCGGTAAAGGCTGGCGACCACAGAGCTCCCTTCAGCCCTGGCTGACGACGTTGGGTCAGCTGCTTATCCTTGCTGGAGTTGTACATGCATTTTAAACAATAACCTTTCAAATGAGGAGGTTGGGTTAAATGAAAAGTCACTTCAAGCCTTAAAATCCCGTGATTATTTTCTTGGGACTTTGGCAAGAGACTGACCCCTCAAGTTCAGGCTTCCGAGTACTAAGTGGTGTCATGTGGGCAGAGCAATCTGACGACAGCTTGAGAGGTCACGAAGCCCCTTCTATCACCAGGCACGCTGCCTAGGAGTGGAGGTTGTGGCAAGGCCCGCCAGCTCTCCCAGGGTGCCCTGCCCTGGCGTGTGGAAGGGCGAGGAGCCATGTGTGCAGAGGCAACAGGCAGAAGGGAAAGTGCCCCCTGGGCTGTGCAGGCGGCAAATGGCTTGGCAGCAACTGTTTAACACGGGGACCCCCTTTTCTTCAAGGTCTGTTTCACTACCCACCCATCCCCAAAAGGCCCCCTTTCACCATGAAATGAATTAATCTGACACATTCCAAGTACCAGTCACGAAAATGATGAATTCTCTTGTAAATCTGCTACTAGACAAGCCGGGACAAAACCCATTCCTGTTAGCCCAGAAAATCTACACACGATTTTGATAAGCAGGCCTCTGGCCACAAAAGACAGGAAATGAATTTGAAGACACCAGGGCATTCAGACCTTAGGTGAAAGGCTGGGCAGGATTGGAGAGGTCACCAGCTTGAATACAGCCATTCCTACTTTTACTAAAGGTCAAGTTTGAATACAAATGCAATCGCTTCCTTTACAGCCGAAAAGCAAGTCTGACAAAGGCTGTCTGAAATACAGATTATTTTTAATGTCCACAATTTCTAACTTAATTTTAAAAATAGTGTGTGTGTGTGTGTGTGTGTGTGTGTGTGTGTGTGTGTGTGTGCGTGTGTCGGTGGGGGTGGTGGTGGGCTTTTTGCAATGTCACCAGATTGGGTCACTTAAGTAGTGTTATATCTAGGTAGTGCAGACAGACCAGCCAAACAATGTTCTATGTGAAAAGTCACAAGAGAGTTCCACATCCTCCTTGGGTAATGAAGCAGGGGACATATGCTCGGCCTCAGGGGGCCGGGAACTCTCTGACCAGCTGACCCTGCTTGTGGGCTTTATGCTCTTGCACATGCTGTTCTTTCCTCATGGAATGCCAGTCTCCTCCCTGATTCACTGCCAGGTCCCCACCCAAGACCAAGACCCAAAATTATTTTATGGCAGTGTTCCCCCAACTGTAGGCATCCCGGTTGCCGCTCATGCACGCATGCATGAAGGCCTTTTTTTTTTTTTTTAACATTTTACTAGGGGCTCATACAACTCTTATCACAATCCATACATATACATACATCAATTGTATAAAGCACATCCGTACATTCTTTGCCCTAATCATTTCCAAAGCATTTGCTCTCCACTTAAGCCCTTTGCATCAAGTCCTCTTTCCCCCCTCCCTCCCTCCCCGCTCTCCCCTCCCTCATGAGCCCTTGATAATTTATAGATTGTTATTTTGTCATATCTTGCCCTATCCGGAGTCTCCCTTTACCCCTTTCTCTGCCGTCTGTCTCTCAGGGAGGAGGTCACATGTAGATCCTTGTAATCAGTTCCTCCTTTCCAACCCACTCACCCCCTCCCACTCTCCCAACATCGTCCCTCACACCCCTGGTCCTGAAGGTATCATCCACCCTGGATTCCCTGTGCCTCCAGCTCCCATATGCACCAGTGTACAACCTCTGCTCTATCCAGCCCTGCAAGGTAGAATTCAGATCATGGTAGTTGGGGGGAGGAAGCATGCAGGATCTGGGCGAAAGCTGTGTTCTTCATCGGTACTATATGGCACCCTGACTGACCCATCTCCTCTCCTAAACCCCTCTGTGAGGGGATCTCCAGTGGCTGACAAATGGGCTTTGGGTCTCCACTTCCCCCCTTCATTCACTATGGTATATATATATATAATTTTTGGATGATGCCTTATACCTGGTCCCTTTGGCACCTTGTGATTGCACAGGCTGGTGTGTTCTTCCATGTGGGCTTTGTTGCTTCTGAGCTAGATGGCCACTTGTTCACCTTCAAGCCTTTAAGACCCCAGTCACGATCTCTTTTGATAGCCGGGCACCATCAGCTTTCTTCGCCACATTTACTTGTTCACCCACTTTGGCTTCAGCAGTTGTGTCGGAAGGGTGAGCATCATAGAGTGCCAATTTAATAGAAGAAAGTATTCGTGCATTGAGGGAGTGCTTGAATGGAGGCCCAAGGTCCTGCACGAAGGCCTTTTTAAATGTTTGTGGTTGCTTTGTAAAAGGATGAAAACCAAGCATGCCAGTTGTTGGAGAAATACCTGGGGTGAACATCAAAGTCCTCCCCTCCCCTCTGCCTTACCCCAGTCACTGCCCTCTCTCTGTCCGCGCCCCAGCATTGGTGTACGTGCAGCACAGTGCCTGGTCTAGAGCACAGCCAACAGAGGGTGAAGAACACCTCTCGGGATGAACAAATTCCCGATGATGCTGGTGACACATCTTCAGCGTGCATCGCGCATCAGCTACAAACCAGGCCGTGCGCTACGTGTCTCACCAACACGAGGCAGGGAAGGGACCTTTACTCATGCGCTCGTCTACAACACACCGTGCTCACTAATCTTTAGGATGATTCATAATTTGCTGTGAGAATGAAAATGGCTGGTTATTAAAACAATGTATGGAGCAGTATCCCCTTCTCTGGTAACAGACTTCAAAGCATCTATGTTTGTGTATGCAGGAGTCCTGGTGGTGTCCTGGTTACAAGTTGGGTTGTGACCGGCATGGTCGGCAGTTCGAAACCAGCAGCAGCTCCCCGGGAAGGGATCAGGAGCCCCAACTCTCGCAGCTTGGGGTACAAGCTGGCTTCTGAATGACCAGCTGCCCAAAGTGACTTTCCCGTTCTGCGTGGGCAAAGCCGGCACTGAGGCAGGGCTCTCATCAAAGCAGAGCTGTGAAGCCAGGAGGCGGGAAGACGCAGGGCGAGTTTCAGATCCATGCAGCTAAGTCATTCCCTTTCAACAGTCTTCTCCAGGATATAAAAGAAAAAACAATTCTAAAGATTTCTGAGCTTAACTAATGAAAACAACAGGTTTCTTAAAACAAACAAAAGGAGTTAGCTAATCATCAGTGTTCTCCTGGAGCTAGGGTAGAATTAAACAAATTTCTCCAGTCAGAGGAAAACGCAATTGGTTGCACGCAGACGGTGTTTCTTGACTGAAAAACAAGGGGAGCCCTTTCGCTCGGCATCAGGATGCATGTTCACTGGCGACATTTCATCTCACATCTGCAAACTTAATTTTTTCTCTTCTGCTTGTCAGACGATTAGGAAATTTTAACCCAGGCAAAAAATCGTGCTGGGCAAGCTCAAAATAGCTTAGTTATTTAAAAGTAGCACCAAAGACCAGCCAACAATCTTCCAAAGGACTATTAATACTATATACTCAAAACACGACAACAGCGGGGGTGGAGGGTGGTGTCCATCTGTCTGAAAGAAGACTGGGTGACACGGGAATAACAAAACCCAATGTTCTGGAGTTCTCTGTGGAACAACAACACCAAACACAAACTGTTTCTTAGAATTTAGCAATAACTAGAAATCATCCTTTCCCAACGACCAGAGTTACAAAATAATGTACCATCACTCAGTAGACTCTGAACTTTAAATACAGGATATCTGCTAGCTGGGATATTTGGTTGTTGTTTCCAAGAATCAAGAGGTGGCCGCCCTATCCGAGCCCCCTTTCCTGGTCTCATGTGGCTGAGAAGGAACTTTCAAACGAAAGCCTCCTACCGACCAGCAGGCTAAAGAGTTCCTGGAGAGGGAAATCTTGGCGGTATACTTGGGAGAAGCCTTTCTCGTGGGAGGGGTCCCTGGTAGACAGAAACAACTTGGAGATATTTCTGTGTAAGGTGATCTTCAAGTATAAAATCCCAGAGCCAAACCCCACTGCTGTTGAGTCCATTCCAGCTCACAGAGAATCGAAGCTAGTAAAAGACTGAAGCCCTGGTGGTGCTGTGAGGACCCCTAGTGGCAGTGTGGGATAAGCACTAGACTGTTAACTAGAATGGTGGTTCAAATCCACTAGCTTCTCCATGGGAGAAAGACGAGGCTGTCTGCTCCCATGACGACCGACAGTCTCAAAAACTCTATCTAAGGTTGTGCTGAGTCAGACTGAGTCAATGGCAGCGGGATCGGGTTTGGGGCCTCTCAGACACTTGACAAAGCCTTGGCTTCCCTGTCTCCCACATGCACCACGGTGCTCAAGGCCCGCTCACCGTGAAGTAGAACTGCTCTGTCTCCTGCTGGTTGGCTCTCCTCTTGGCAATGCTGGGCTTGCTCATGAACGTCTCAGAGACCGTGGATTTGACGGATTCCATGGAGTTGCTGTACTGGAAGCAGTCAGATACGTCGAAGTCCTCGACGGTGACAATGTCCTGGATGGTCTGCAGGGTGGCCTCCATTGTCTTCTTCACCTGCCATGACAAGGGACAACATAATGCGTACGGGGTGGGCTGCAAATCTGCAGGTAATGGGTGTTTGGAGGGGAGCGAGTGGGAGAAGACTGAAGAAGGGGACGGGCTGCAGACACCAAGGCACAGCTCTCCTCCCAGAGACAGTGCTGAGCCACGAGAACCGCTGGGGCCCTCCAATCCCACACATGGCCTGCTTCTTAGAATTTAGGACCTACAGACCCCACTACTCCTTTCATGCTTTACGCATAGCCCAGCTCTTTTATTTAAGATTCATTTTAAACTGGACATTAGATCTTGGCTATCATGGAAGTCCGGCAGGAAAAGGAATCCAAACCAACCCCACAGTACAAAGGGTGAGTGAAAATATGTGATGGAGTCTAATTTGGTATCTGCCCCAGGCTCTGCGTCATGACCTTTGACAGACCCAATGCCTTGTCTCCTTGTTTGCAAACCAAGTGATCAGTTCTTCCTGATCTTCCTGGGAAGCAGCAGGGCTTACTGAAGGGCAGGGCGAGAAGTCCTCCGTGCTCAGAAGATGAGAGCTGGGGACTCCATCACACTGCCCTGTGGAAGCAGCTGACGGCAAATAGGCTGGGTCCAGAAGACATGCACCCTCAATTAAGAGGATGGAGAGATGTGAAGTACTGGAGGCAAAGGCCTCAGTCTGTCTGAAAATGCTGGGGAAATCCAGGCCTAAGGGGGTGACTGCAGAGTCAGAGACACAATATTGTTCACACAGCTGCCAAGTTCAAGTGCCATTTTGATGAAACGTGTAGAGGAGGGGGAGAAAGAAAGAGAGAGAAAGCATTGTGCCAAAGCTCAAAATAGACCTCAACCTTTGGCAATACAAGAGCAACTTCCTAGAGTTCAAGGGCAGGATGTAGCAGAGGGGGAAAATCTAAGCCTCCGTTTAGCTAGGAGGTGTGTGCAGCAGGCCGGACATTCTCTGCATGCTCTTTCCACCTGCTCCCGGATTGGCAGCGGCAAGAAGTTGGGCAGGGAAACTCTGCAGGCAGACGGGTGGCTCTGAGCCTCCTGGGCTGGAACTCACCTCTTCGTTCTCAATCTTCAGGGTGGATAAGCGCGACTGCAGTTGTTGGCATCTCTGTACCAACTCACTCTGGACAGGCTGCTGGGCACAGAGCTGGGAGGTCTGCCAAAAATAAGCAACGTCAGGTCAGGAAGAGGACACTACCCCGTTGCCGGTTCCAGAGTTCCCAGGACTGCTAGTAAAAGCCCTTATACTCATAGGCGGAAGGCTCACCGTTAGTACACGGAAATGCAGTCCAGAGTCCAAGTGTGTGACCCGCTCCCAGACCAAGCACGAGGTGAAAGGAATGCGGAGAGGGACTCCCTTGGAAAGACTGGCCTGGAGCTTGGTGCTTGGCAGGGGCAGGTTGACCCGGAGGCCGTGGGCTGAGGAAGCCAGAGCAGGGAGCCTCGGGCAGACCCAGATACCGAAACACAATGCTTTAGCGCAGGGAAGGTTTCCTGCTAGAGGTCCAAGTAGCCACCTCCCCGGCCCTCCCTCAGCCTCCGTCATCCATCAGAGTGAAGGCAGTAGAGAAGTGGGTCAGGAGGCTACCTTGCCGTGCTTGGCAGGCGGCATGTTTATAAATCCCAGCCATGCTTGCGAGCTCTGACTCAATCCCAGAGAGCCCAAAGACAGAAACAAGTCGGCAGACGATGCTAGACGGCCCCAGAGGGCATGGAACATGGCAGAGCTTGGCATTTTCCAAAGAGCCATCTTTTCACCCCACCAGCCCTGCGTGTGAGGGAAGCCTGTCCTTCCCCCAAGGGTCACGACAATGAGCTTTCCCCCAGCAGCCCCCCGGTGAAGAAGGAATGACTCGCTGCTTTTGGATGGGCATGGCTATGGCATGAGGTCACAGTTCCAAGATGGCGGAGAAGGAGCAGACGGCGGGGAGAGTTGGGAACTTTGGGAGGCAGGAGATGGGAACCATGTGGAGGCAACTTCTGTCACCATGCCACCACGTGTCCCTTAACCTGTCATCTGTGGTGAGACGTCTGGACGCAGCCGGCCGCCTTCCTCCCCAGCAACGAGTAGGCACATTCACATGCCCGCAGTCCATTCTCTGGCTTGAGAAGACAAAACCTCTCTTCAAGTGGCGGAGGCTGGGACTTGACCTTTCCCTCCATTGGCTTTTAAGCTCCCCACTGACTTGACCTCCTCCCCCAGCCGAGAGGCCGGCCTGAGCCCAGCTCTCAGATCTAAAGAGAGCTGACTTCACTCTGGCTCTTAGAGAAAGGGACACAATGGAGAACGTCAGTGGCCAGAATGGGTCAGTGCCAGAGAGAAACTCTTTGGCTGCCTGATGTCACCGGTCAGGCATCCTGAGCCCCACAAGCCTCTGGGGGTGGCAAGAGTAGAGCCAAGCACCTCCTTCTCATACATCTGAGAGCGCTTGGCATCCACTCTGGTGGTGAGCACCCAGCGTACCAGACTCAGTGTGAGGCTTGGCCAATTCCAGGGCTTTCGGTCAAAATGCCACCCGAATGTTGGCCCTCGTTCAGCCTTCCAGACCGCTCTCTCGGGTAGCCTCCACACTCTACCGACAGCCGCACTGATGGGGACAGACCAGCTGCAGGGACCAAGAAGGACCTGCCCTCCCATCACTTACTTCCCAGTGATAAGGAGGCTAAGCTGGAACCAGAGCCTCTGCCAGCACTGGGGCTGATCCTGGCCTTGGCCTGGCTCACATACAGGAGGGAGCCTGGCAGGAGGGAGCGTTAATGGTTTTTAAAGTAACCCAGACCTAGCAGGGAGGGACCACAGAGGGAAAGCTACCCCCACCCTCAAGCCTGCTCCTTTAAGCAGCAGCGCAGCAGCAGAGGCATGCTTTGGCAGTGGGTCCTTTATAGGGGTACAAAGTAATAAATTCCAGCTGTGCTCAGAGTATAGAAATGAGGCTCTGACAAGGCGGGGAGGGGGCTCGAGAACCCAGCTGCTGATTTCCCCGTTTATGGAGATGGGCTCATAAGGCAACTCAGTCTACACCAGGAAACGTAACCCAGTGCTCAGCTGGCCCCAGCTCTACCCGTTCTTGGGAGGGAATCTCAGGGGCAGTTGGAGAAGGGCTGACAGCAGGCACTTGGAAGGTTTGCCCAGCAGACAGGGCAGGTGAGGAATGAAGCTTCCGGGGGCCGGGCTCAGTGACACCCTTCCCCCACTCTCATTGCACATGCTGCCACCACCTCACTTCCCCATCTGTTCAGAGGCTGACATTTCGGAAGCCTCAGCAATGGAAACCAACTGTAAATGGGTTGGTTTTCCCCGAGAAGCAGAGGAAAGACGTCTTCTCCATATTTCTGTCTTTGGGATGGAAATGGCCCACTCCCCAAAATGGCCTAGTGATCACAGCAAATCTTCTGGCTACACTGATAACAGCGGTCACTCCCAGAGCAGGCTTTCTTCCAGTCTGGATCCTGATCTGAGGGGAAGCAACGTTCTGGTGACAACGCTGAACTTTTTTTTTGGCTACCCAACATCCACCCCTTTTGGTAGCTGGCTTGATTGCTCTATGGGGGAACCTGTCCCTAACACAAGCCGTGCGCTGTGAACGGAGCTCTCCGTGACTCAGAGAAGAAGCACGTGGTCCACGTATAAGCCAATTAGAAGACTGCAGAAACCCAACCAAGGGGGGTTGGCTGAAGGATAAGCACTTCACCCAATCAGAGTCCACTGAGACACAATGAGACGGTTGTGGGGACCTCTGGGCAAGAGGGAGATGTGCTTTCCACTAGATTTCAACTTGCAAGCTTCCAAAACAAAAAACGCCAACAACAAATTAACTGCCATTGAGTTGATGCCAACTCACAGTGACCTTACAGGGCAGGGGAAAACTGCCTCTGTGGGTTTCTAAGATTGCAGCTCTTTACAGGAGTAGAGAGCCTCGCCTTTCTCCTGTGGAGTGGCTGCTGGTTTCAAACTGATGACTTTGCAGTTAGCAGTCTAACTTGTAACCACTACGCCAAGCTGGAAATCAGTCCCCTGGCCCCAGGAGGAAAAGGCCTGAGAACAAGAAGTAGAGCAAAGAGACAAAGTCGTGATATGCTTTTTGGTCCTTAATCCAATCAGGCCTACAGATCCATCCAGAACTTCACTATTATATAAGCATATATACATCCTCTCTTCTGACTTGGCCAACCCCACCCCAATAGAATAGTTGGTTATGAGTTGGCTGTGAACTGCAAGTTCGCCAGTTCAAACCCATTAGCTGCTTTGTGGAAGGAGAGATGAGGCTGCTTGCTCCCATCAAGACTGACAGCCTTGGGAGCCCTGAAGAGCAGCCCCACTCTGCCCTGTGGGGTCGCTAGGAGTCAGAACTGGTTTGAGGGTGATGCGCTTGGTTTGGATTTGTTTTGGTCACAGGGCCTTGGTGGCATAGCGGGTACACTGCTGGTGTGCTAACCAAAAGGCGCGAGCCCATTAGCCACTCCATGAACGATGCAGAGGTCTCTCTGTCAATGTGAGATAGTTCTAGTCTGTCCTATCGGGCCACGATGCGTCAGAATCCACTCGATGGAGGCAAGTAGACGTGGTCTGTGCTGGTCTTGTTGCAGTCGCTGGGGGTGCAGAGTCCTAAACTGCGCCGCCCTTAGGCCATGCTGCCCTGCCGGCACAGCCAACCTCCGGCGGCGTTTTAGCCCCACCCCTTTCTGGAGGGCTCCATTCTGATTTTCATGTTAAACAAACCAAACCAAACTCACTGTCACTGAGTCCATGCTGACTCATAGCAACTCCCAGGAAAGGCTGGACCTGCCCCTGTGGGTTTCCAAGACTGTAAATGCTTTGTGGGAGTAGAAAGTCTTACCTTTCTCCCATGGAGCCGCTGGTGGTTTCAAACTGCTAATCTTGTGGTTTGTAGCCTACCATGTAACCCAGCAAGACCCCAAGGGAATGATCGATAGACTTTATTATTAATCTCTTAACCTCAGGAGAATAGGACCTCCCAGAATCTCATGACAATAGAATCCACACCCCTGGTAAACTGTAGCCCCACAAGGCCTCTATAGCCTGGCTTACCCCCAGGAATCAATTCTTGTAGCCTACCATGTGGCACGACTCCCTCCCCCGAGAAGTTTTGGAACACACCTGCTGATTGCCTCCTTTCAGCACACTGGCCCGTTCAGGTCTTTCCCTATGAATTTTTCTAACTCCTTCACACCTTGGCGACCTCTGCAGCCAGGCTGTTTGCCCCCTTGAGCATGCAATCCCCAGGGACTGCAGGCGCATGCTCAGTCCGTGCTGAGTAAATGAGCCGTGTATGCGTCACTTCGGTAAGACAGACACTTGCCTGACAGGAAGCCAGCCTGCCCAGAGTTATGAATCTAGAGACAAGTGAGACAAGAGCCTCTGGTGCTGGGGTGTGGAGAGGGCCTCACCATGTCCCCCATGTGGGGCTGGAACTCAAACTTCATAGGTGGGCAGAAGACATTGTTGTACATCTCCATGAGGCGCTGCTTGTCGCTGATGGCATCCAGGTTTTCTACTGCGTTCTCGATGGTGTCTAGGCCCTCGTGCTTGGACTGCTCCAGGTTTAACTCGGCCGAGAGGAAGGTGCGCAGGGCCCGGTTCAGGCTGGCATGGTAGCCCAGGTCACAACACTGCTGTGGGTCAGAGACAGAAGGCCTGTGAGCACCGTACACAAGCTGAGGGCTTGGTGGGCAAGGAGGGTGGCCCTTGGGGCAGATCTGAGACTAGCATGCAGTGGGAAGAAGGCTGACAGGCCAACCTCCAAGCTTGGGAGTGAGCTCTGTTCTTGACTCCCCATTCCATGGGTGCTTACACACCTCAGCGGGTGTGGTGACTAGAACGAGGTTGATTCATGAGGATGACAAGGTGTCATTTAATCCTGTGTTGTGGAATTCTGTTTGGTAAACACAGGCAGGGGTCTGTCTATTTTTGGTTTGTCTTTGGAGGAAGTCATCACAAAACTCAACTATGAGAATGTGGCTGCCAGTCCGTGAGGGTTCCTGTAGGTAAGCCACTACACTGCAACCAAGCAACCGCTTCAACATTCAGGCATCAGAAATCAGGATTGTTGTCAGAGCAGTTAATGTCCCCAAACTTACTCAGAACTCTGGGTGGGTAAAAAGAGAGTGGGGCCTTGGGAGGTGTACTCATTTTCCATCAGGCATTCCTCCCACCATTCTGAGACAGGCCTTTGCTGCAGACTAGGATTTCTGTGCTGAGGCCCTTGTCCTCCAGAAATTGCAGCTGAATATAGGCCCAAAGAACTCAAAACAAGTCTTCATGGAAAAATTCAGACCACGTAAGAAAGAAAATGACACAGAAGAGAATACAGCAGAACACCACCGCTGGTCAAGGAGGCCAGTAGCCACGGAAAGACCACTTCCCATCTTCTAGCCTGCTTCCTCTACTGCCAAACAGCCACCTCTGACCGGGGTGGTGGTTTCTGGTGGCCCAGCAGCGACCCAAGAGGCTGTGCACGTGTGCAGAGGCTGCCTCTGGGAAGGCGCTACAAGGACAGCCATGCTGGTGGGCCTGGATGTCTTTGAGGCCTGCTTCAAGCAAACCACTTCTGCTGCTCCTTCTATGTAACATCTTGCCGATTCTGCATAAGGTCTGGCTTGGAGAAAGAGCTCTTCTAGAGAAAAGGATTGGAAATCCTTGGGCTCAAAGGTGTTCCCAAGGTCCTCTTCAGTTGCTACATTCTATAAAATGATGACAGACTCACTCTCCGGCCCTGAAGGGCTCGGAGATTCACATTTCTAGAACTTCTATTATGCTATCTATCGCTCACCTCACTCTGAGGTCCAGAAGCTAAGACCTGTCAGAGAGGAAGCATCCACAGATAAAGATGATCTGTCTGAATACCAGTTCACTCCATATGCAGACATCAAATTAACACCACCCCCCAGTCAAAGATCACACTGGGAGCGGTCGTTATTGGGAAAGAAAAACACGTGGTACACTCCCTTCTCCTCAGAAGCTGACAAGATGCTCAGTGACCGAATGCCTGTCAGGCTGAGCTCTGGGTTCAGTGCCAAGAGGCCCTGGCAGGTGCCTGGCTGCGGCGGAAGAACAGCAGTTACTGCTTAAGGAGAGGCAGAGGATGGGGAAGCATTACATTCAGTGGGGAGGGAAGAGCAAATGGAAGCAAGACAAAAGCGGCTGATTGGGAGGCTGCACGTGCAGGGCGCCTGCCTGCCTCCACTGGGGGATGCTGCTTGCTGGTCTGGCCAGCCTGCCATTGAACTCAGAAACCGTCAGTGTAGACCCCGGTGGTTAACTCTATGCCTCTCTGTCTAAAGACCAAAAGAAATGGCGCTGCCCACCCACAGGCTGAACAAGTGTGTGTGATAGAGTGTCTAAGGAGGGTGAGCTCTTAAGGCAGAAAAGATGGAGGGGGAGGCAACGTGCCCTTCATAAGCCTTTGCATGCTTCTGGTAACCCACCTTTCCTCTTTATTCTAACAAACCCTACCCTGTTTCCCTCTGTCTTATCTTACACCAGTGCTGATTTCGAACCTGGGTGATGTAATGGTTATACGTTGGGTTGTGAGCCACAAGGTCTGCAGTTCAAAACCACCAGTTGCTCTGAGAGAGAAAGACTAGACCCTACTCCCATAAAGAGGTCAGTCTCGGAAACTCACAGGAGCAGTTCTACCCTGTCCACGATGGTCGCTATGAGTTGGCGCCGACTCGATGGCAGTGTGAGAGAGAGTGCTGCGTGCTTAGCTGTCTTAAAATGTGTGCTGAAGAACCCTCCATAGCGCTCACGTGTTTCTAAGACAAAGTTCCTGTTCCCCCGTTTGGCGAGTAAACATTGCCTCCATTCGCTGCGTGTGCTTTCTATAGACCAGGCAGTGTGCTATGTGCTCGGTGTGTATTCTCCATGCTAATCCTCACAGGAACCCTGATGAGGCAGAGAGCACCTGAATTTGCCAGACGGGGGAGCTGGGGCTCAGTGAAGTTAACAAACTGGAGCAAGGTCAGAGAGCTGGAACAAACTAAGATAGCCTCAACTGACCCATTCCACACTGTCTCCATGTTCTTACTCAGACGTGTCCTAATCCAATGACATGCTCTCTGTGTGGGGCCAAACTCAAAACCCAACTCACTGACAGCAAGTTGTTTCTGACTCACAAAGACCCTACAGGCCAGGGAAGAACTGCCCCTTTGGGTTCAGAGATTGTCCGTCTTTGTAGGAATGGGCAGTCTCACTGTTCCCTTGTGGAGCAGGGACTGAAAATTCATGAACCTGAAATCAGCGGTGTGACCGTCAACAAGCTATGAGCCCCTCGGGGCCAGTGAACACAGGAAATATATTGGCATCTATCAGGGACCATACCACTTACTATAATATCCTTCCTGAAACGTAGACCCTGCTACTCGGCTGCTGGATTGGGCCTCATCTTCTTGATCAAATCAAACTCCCTACTTCGGGGAAGTCAACCTGACAGCCCCGCACCCCTGACCTATGCTTGGAGCCGTACCCTCGTGCAGCCCCAGCGTGTCACAGTCTGCTCCCACACGCTGGAACTGCCCTTCCCTATCACCTGGGCCAGAAGGTGAGCTTCAAGGGCCTGACCAGCGTCTTATTATTCTTTCTGGCACTCACCATAATGCCCTTCCCATAGCAGACGTTCCAGAAACTCAGTTGATGGGCTGAGGCCAGGGATCTATAAATCCCAGCCTCTCAGAGAATGACCCCAACCAAAGCCAAACCCATGGCCACGGCCTTGGAGCTGGTCCTCACATATAATGAAGGGCCCCACAGGCCAAAGAAGAACTTCCCCTGAGGGGTTCCAAGCGGTAGGTCTTTCTGGAAGTAGATTGCCCTCTTCGCCCTCTGAGTAGCTGGCTCAAGCGGCTGGCCTCTTGACTAGCAGGACAGCACGTAAGTACCGTGCCATCAGGGCGCCTTGGGGAAGAGTGCACAGAGGTGAAGTCAAGTGGGTAGATGTGACCACTGAAGCCTTGTTTTGTTTACTCTGCATGCCCTAAAGGGACTCTGGTGGCTTAGTGGGGGATGCACGGGGCTGATAAGCACAAAGTCAACAGTTTGAAACCACCAGCCTCTCCCCCGGGAGCAAGAGGCGGCTTTCTCCTCCTGGAAAGAGTTACAGCCTTGGAAATCCACAGGACCAGTTCCACCTGGTTCTTTTGGGTCACCGAGTCAGAGTGAACTCGAGGGCAGGGAGCTTGCCGGAGGAAGGCAGGGAGCTGGTCCACTGCCTCTATCTACGTGACTTCCATAGCTGGGCTGGGCCAGCGAGGTGGTTTCTGCACTGTGGTATGCCTGCCCTCTGCATCCCTGAGGCCCCGGGAGTAAGAGCCAGCATCTGAGCCATCAGCAAAGAAGCCTTTCTGGTGTTCTTTGGAAATCTCATCCGTCTCCCAGGAGAGCCCCAGTGGGTAGAGGCAGCACATTATTTTGTCTACAATGGGGACAAAGCAGGCTTTCCACTGCCTCGGAAGAGTCTGTGGCCCTTTCTGGGTTATGTCAATGTTTGAAGAGAACCCTCTGCAGGGACATCAAATTCCTACAGCCCAACCAGATGTCTGATGACTGGAGCTGATGGCTCATTAACCCTTTACCAGTGAACTTCTGCACTCCAAGGCACCACGGAGAGACACCTTGGAAGAGAAAACGGGTGTCTCCTAAGCTCGCCCTAAGAGAAAAACACAGTTCACCCTAAGAGAAAAACGCTGCTCTTAGTAAAATTTCCTGAGGAAATTGAGCTCTGACTTTGGGAACACATGACCTCCCAAACTTTCTGTCCACAGACGCTCTGCATGGGGACAATGTGCTGTTCTTCATTTAGCCATCTGCTCCTGGGCTGAGCTTGCCTCGGGAGGACAGGGAGGAAGCTCACATTCCAAAGAGGCTCCAGTTCTTAGACGCTATCAAGTGAGCTCAGAATGTCTTTCTGGCCGGCACTCAAGGTCTTCCTGGCATGTGTCAGATGCCTCCCATAGATGCCTCTAGTCTGACTTTCAGGCTTATGCCGGACTATAAAAAGCAGTTGAGCCAGCCTTGTGTCACTGTACCAGGGATGGGGGTGAGGATGTGTGTGTGTGTGTGTGTGTGTGTGTGTGTGTGTGTGTGTGTGTGTGTAAAACCAACCACAACTTCTTTTCACTTATCCTCCATGCCTTAGGCACACTGAGCTTCCACACTCGGAGGGAGGCCGACAGGTCTGCACAACACAGATGGCAATGGACTGGAACAAGACTCATTCCACAGCAAGTTCTGGAGACTGTCAGGATCCGAATGCCAAGGTACTCAGCTTCCCTACTTCCCCCTGCTCAAACTGCCAGTTCAGCTACAAAGTGTGGCTTTTGGGGGCCTTTTGGGGGCATCACTTACTGCTATCGAATCAATACCGATTCATGACGACCCTATTGGACTGGGTAGAACTCCCCCTGTGGGTTTCCAAGGTTTAACTCTTTAATGGGAGGGGAAAGTCCCATCTTTTACCCCCGCAGAGCAGCTGGTGGTTTCGAACTGCTGACCTTGTGGATCGCAGCCCAACCCATAACCCTTATACCACCAGGTCACTTGCATAGGTCACTCTAAAAAGGAACAAACACTGATATGAGCAACCACATGGGTGAAGCCTAACAACCTGCTAAGCAGAAAAGGGAAAATATCAGAACATATCTGCTGAATAATCCCATCTCTGTGAAATTCCACAACGGACCATGCTGGCTTATGTTAAAACAGGCTGCCTAGGGGTTGGGATAAATTAACTGGAAGGAAGGAACTTTCTGAGGGGATGACAATATTCTGTAGCTTGACAGAGATGTAGGTTCCAGCTCAACCACTGCTGCTGAGTCGGTTCTGACGCATAGCCACCCTGGAGGACAGAGCAGACTGCTCATTAACGTTTCTAAGACTTAAAAATCTTTATGCGAGCAGCCTCATTTATAGCCTCATTTTTCTTTCATTGAGTGACTGGTGGATTTGAACCACCGACCTTGGGGTTAGCAGTTCAATACTTTGTATGGGTTTCTCAAAGTTCTCCAAACTGTAACAAGTCATTGTATGAAAATTGTACCTTCATTAAAAATATATATATACTTAAGAGGCCCCCCAAATAATCTTGATTTAAGTTCTCTTCTCTTCCTCCTTCCTTTTTTCAATGAATATCTGATGCAGCTAGCTCTGTTTTAGTGCCGGTGGCTACTAACGAAAAGAGAAGACTTGGGACTTGCCCTTGGGGAGCTGCTGCTTCTGCTCTCAGGGCTTTCTGAACCCCCAACTCACAGTAGAAAATGAACATCGTATTGCAACACCTGTCATATATGAACATGTACACCTGCACCCTCACCCCACAAATCAGTTTCAAAAAGTACAATGTAACCTTACATGAGGATGTCTGCTCTCATAACGATGGTCAGCCTCAGAAATCCTATACAGGATTGCTGTCAGAATTGACTCGACGGCAGTGGGAAAATGGGAAGTGTGATACGCTCAGATTTACTCTATTCATTTATCAAAAAGTAGGTCAAAGCCCCTAATGAATCAACATCTACAGTTTGAAAAAGGCTCAGCGCCCCCTGTGCTCACCTCTGGCACTGCAATTGCCTGGTTTCATAGACAGGATCTGATTGCGCAGATACGAAACCCTCCAGGCCAAAAAGACATTTTTATTCCTTTCTGTAGCCGTAGTGAAGGAGCCCTGGGCAGTGCATCTGGCTTCTAATGGCAAGGCTAGCAGTTCAAAACCACCAGCTGCTCCTTGGGAGAATGGTGAGGCTTTTTGGGAAGAGCGGCAGTCTCAGAAACCCACAGGGGCAGTTCTACCGGGTCCCATAGGGTCGCCGTGAGTCAGAGTTGACTTGGTGGTAGTCCGTGCCTGACACCACTCTCCCCACGAATTACTAAACATTTACAGTGCAGAATAATATCGTACTTCCCCACCCAAGCCCCCTTTTAAAGATAGTAACTACATGCCCCAGGGAGGAAGAGAGAAATAAAACAAACGACAAACTAACAGGATCTAACAAGACACGACAAAGGCACTGCAGCGGGAAATGAGCGCAGCTTCACTACCCACATGGCCGGGAAGGCTGCCAAGCTGGACTTAGCTGTGGTAACCTCGACCCGCACCCCGGCTGGGGGGACACGGGGGTGGGGGGAGGTGGATTCTTTATGGTTCGTCGGAATTAGGCTCTTGCCACACTTACAGACAGCCACCACAACAAACTCGAACAAGTTGGAAAACAGCTTGCTTCTCGGGTTGATTTTGAAACACCTGCTACAAGCAGTTAGTGAGCTCAGCAGCCAACCCAAAGGTTGGAGGTTCCAATCTGCTCAATAGTGGACTCCATGTGCTTCCACAAACCCAGCCACTGAAACCCCGTAGAGTGCTGCGTTACTCTGACGCACGGGGCGGGGAGGGGAGAGGAGAGGCACGGGGTAGAGTCAGCAAGACAGCAACTGGTTTGGGTTTGGATTTTGGCTCACACCTGATACGAGGATCTGTGGATTGCAAAGGGTGTGGCTCGTTCATCGTAGCCCTTTCTTTGCTGAGGTCAGTGCTGTGGAGCAAGGGGTGAGAAAGGGGCTCTGCAAGGACACACCAGAGGGACAGGTGTAGCCGACTCGATGGTCTGGGTGCCAGATAAGCCAAAAATGAGCCTAAGAAAGAACTGATTATCTCCCTTGTGTTGAGAACAAGTCTCTCTCCCAACAGTGAGGGGCTGTCCCTCTGAGGAGGCAGAAAGGATCTTGTTTAGGGCTTTGACCTCCACTGAAGGGCAGTGTTCAGATTGGCATCAACAAGCAGAGAGAACAAAGAGGCGCCTGGGCCGGACTCAGGGCTCCGTTTACCCAGGGAGACGATGACACCGGGGCATTAGGAGGCTGGACGCCAGGGAATCCAAACTCCCTGGGTGAAGACACACGACTCGAGTTCAGAAAAGCTCCCAAGCAACCCTGATAAGAAACCAGACGTATGGGCCAGTTCTTCAGTTGACGGAGGGGAGATGAAGCAAAGGGCAGCAGTCCAGGGGAGTTAAGTGATGGCCCCAGGTGACCTAGTGGGTTATATAACAGTGAGTGAGTCTTAGACCAGAATCCAGAACCCCACATGATGAGCAGGTGTGGCGGCAGGTCTGCTTGAGGAGAAACCAAGCCAGACACTCTTGCGAGGCCCATCTACTGAGAGCTGGAGGCCCATGCCAAGCCTCAGTCAGAGAGATGGGGACACAGACGGCACATCAGCCAGTGCCAGGGCCCTCGTGTCGATGGTTGGAGGGGGAGGGAAGAAAGGGTGTGTTTATGTGGCTTCAATCAGGATTGCTTCAGAAACGGGGCCACTTCACATCCTACACAGAGGGCTCCCAGACTCAACCCTACGGTCTCAGGGAAGCAGCGGGAGGAAAGGAGCCCAGGACGGACCTAGAAATCCAAAGACAAAAGGCTTATCCTTTGTGGCGTGTGACTGGTGGTGGTGGAGTCCGTTTTGACTGGTGACGCCATGCGTGCTGAGCAGAAATGCAATCCATTCATAGGATTGTCAACGGCGGGTATTTTGGAAGTCAATGGCCACACTTTCTGAGGCATTTCTAGGTGGGTTGAAATCTCAGTCCTTTGGCTACTGGTCAAGTGCATGTGGCTGCCCAAGACAGACCACACACTTCTTCCCAACCACCTTTGCACCCCATTTCAGAAAGAGCAGGCCAGATATCAGGGCATCTAGAAATCCTCCAGATCAAGGTCCTAACAGTGGTGCCACCGCCTGCGCCCCAGATTCCATAGCCACAAATCAGGGATTATAATATTTACCTACAGGGGCGATGTGACGATCAGCCCAGATGGAATTAGGAAGTATTACTGTCTTACGAATGTCAATGGGAGCAGTCTTTTCAACTCGTGCCACCAACTTGTATAGAGTAGCTGGTCTAAGGGACTATTGCTTTGGGGGTGGAAGGATAGCATGATGATGAGCATGGGTTTGGGAATCAGACCCAGGTGCAAATGTCTCCATTACCATCAGTTGACTCTGGCTGAGTGAGCCAGACTCTCTGAATGTCAATCTGTCAAAATGGGGAAGTGGGGACTCCACGGGATGATGTGTGAAGTGTTTCTCCTGTCACCCGGCAAGCCCCTGATGGACGGTGGCTGCCATCTTCGTTAACTATTCTCAAGATACCCTGAGGTTGCTGAGTAACGCAAGTGGGGTGCCGCGGACCGGGGTTCCAGTGCTGTGAGAGAGGTACCCTTGTCGGCCTGGCTTTAAATACTTACATCAATAAGGTCCGACAGGTCGTGGATGTAGTACTTGAAGACGGACGCGTTGGTTGCCTCCAGAGCCAGTAAGTACTCATTCCGGGCTTTAATGGCCTTCAGCTTATTCTCCGTGTACTTGGCTTGGCGCTGAAAAGGGAACAGTGTTCAATTTTACTTTAAAAAATTATTTTCTGAAAAGGAGAGATTGTTCTCTGAGAGATGAAAGTACAGTACATTCAAGAACCGCATTATGCTGCTATTCCCAACGCGCGTCTGCCAGAGATTGGGTTCTAATTCTGTGTAATGAGATTCCGGCTTGGAATGTAGATCGATGCAGGAAAGGTTAACGAGGTGCCCTGTGTCAGAGCCGTGTCCCACTTTGGTTTTCTCTGCAAATGCCAGGCTCTGTCCTGGCATTCGGTGTCACCCAAAAGAAGTTTCCCTACCCCTGACCCTGAACACCTGACATCCCAAGCCAAACTCAGTCCACACCCCCCTCCCCGTCCCCCTCCCCGCAAATGCCCCAGCACTAGTAGAGCTAACTGGCTCTGTTTAGTAAATGGACTGGGGAGGATGACTACTGGTTCTCATTTCTCTGCGAGAGCAGGGCCTGGAACCTTTACTCTGCTAGGAACCATTTGGATATTTGTTACATCATTCACAAGTCCTAGTGGTCAAGCATCTAATACCACTCACCCACGGTGTGATGGCTGGAATTGCTGCCCTCAGCTGAGACATCCGATGTTAGCTGGTAAGGATGGTTTCTTGTCCTTAAATGGCTGGATGATCCCCACCCCCAGGCCAGAGGTTGACAACTTCCAATACCTAGGATTTCTCCCTCACGAGGGCTCACCTTGCTCCCTTGCTCTGCTCTGCAGGGCACCTATAAGGGTGCTCCTGGCAGACTGGCTTCCCATAGCGATCAGACACGACCCTGCCTGCTGTCCAAGCACACGCACCTTCTCCTTCATCTTCTCGATCTTCTTCACCGAGCTCCTCCGGACGTGCTTCTCCTCGATGCGAGCGTGCGACGAGGAGTCGGGGGAGCGGGGAGTCTGCCGGTCCTCCTGCTTGACTGATTTGCCAATTTGCTTCTCCTCCTGCTTCTCCGCTTCCTTCAGTTTGCTCTGAGCACTGATGCTGTCAGCGTTGTACATGTGATATGTCTTCATGACCTGCAAGACAGCCCCGCCCGTGCCCCTAAAGGTCAAGCCAATAGGGTCAATTCTCTGCTTTACAGATGAACAGACTCCAAGGGACCTCTGTCTGCCACGGAACAGTGTCCTCAGACCCTGAAGGGCAAAGTCCAAAACTGTTTGGTTCGGTAAGCACCATCGATTAAAGACTGCTGGCACAGGGAAGCAGGCTTTGGACGACGTCAGCATGTCTTAGGCAGGGCGGCATGCCCACCATGTATTAATTATTCCTGTTCCTTATCGTTGGTAAAACATGGCTCTTCTTAGCAGCCAAGGGCTTTCCATGGCTTCCCAGTACTGAGTGGATGCTGCTGTCAGCATGCGTGGGCAGGTTAAGAACCACACCAAAGGCAGGGTTGTGGAGGAGGAGACTGTCTACTTCACTTAGTTTAGAACATAAAAGCGAGAAAAGGCTTTATACTGAGGTTCTTTATACTGGTCTGGCATTCTGGGGGACCGTCTGCTTTGCTCTGTTTTGATCAAACACCCAAACCCTCTCCACTAGAACAGCAGCCACGGTAACAATAGCAGCTTCCACTTGCTGAGCCCAGGACACATTCCCAACCTTGGGCCCAGTGCCGGGCCAGCAGGCCTCTCCTTTGAGCCTAGTAGCAGGTCTAGGATCCAGACCACAACCCACGGGCATGGTAGACCAGCAGAGTGTGAGGTAGCTAGTTTATTGTGCCAACCTGGCCGATACACATGTGGGATTAATTGAAGGGCAGAGAGATAAATGGCTCGGCTTGTTTCTTGCTCTTTGATCATCAGACCAGTATGCGGCTGCCTTGCTTGTTCTTTGCCTCAATTTGCAAGCTACACTACCCGTGGGGCACCTAACCCATGGACTGTGTCGCTGTAATTTGAGGCTCCTTCAAGACCTGCTTTGCCACACCATTGGAATTTACATCTTTTGAGCTGGGGACTGTCGGACCCTGTCATCTGGTTGACTGTTGGTGACTTGTTGTTTGCTGCCTGTGCCGGATAGCCTGAAATGCTCTACAGAGGACTACCTGGTGGCCCTCAAGACTTGAAGGACTGCCAGTGTCTCACAACTCTCTCACGGGAGTGAGTTGCACTGAGCCATTTGTACTGCTTTAGAATTTAATTAACTGTTTCCTATGTTATATATCCATCTATGTGTGAATATATATATATATATATATATATATATATATATATATATAATTAGCATTCTGGTTTTGTTTCTACAGAGAACCCTGTCTAACACACAGTGATTCAGCTTAGAGTCTGGGAAGGAAGAAAACCCACAGCAAGTGCAACCGGGGTGGCTATAGCAGGGGGTGAAGCACCAAAGCAAAGAGGTGCTTCCGGTTGCTAATGTCCCATCAAAGCATTTCCATGAACAAGGAGGGTGAGAAACAGGAAACTAGCTGTTCCTTTCAAATCTTCTGCCACACTCCTCCCTCCAGAGAGCTGTTTCTGAAACACAGGAGCCTCTATTTCTCTCTGGACTGAAGATGCTGCTACCATGTGCTATTGTAATCTCAAGTTCAAGAGTGCTGCACTGTGACGCCAGGGGATTTCGTTGAGAGGGGACTGGGAAAGTGGAGGGATCGGGGAAGAGCCGAGTGAACAGAGGAGGGGACGAACAGTAATGGCTATATTTGGTCAGTATGTACCTCATGCCAATGCTTTATGAACTTGGCTTCATTAAATCCTCAATGCGACTAATTCTACTTTTAAAGATGAGCAAACTGAGGTTCAAAGAGGTCATCATACCCAGTCGTGAGCTTGAACTGCCAGCCTTATAGCTAACAGCCCAACACCTGGCCCGCAGTGCCACCAAGTCCCTTCAGTAGATGACAAAAGCAGGATTCAAATCCAGGTCTGTCAGACTCCAAGTCCACATTCTTAGCTACAAAGTTACACTGCCCCTCCTCTGTATAAGACTCAAACTCTAAACACCAAACTGGCTGCCACTGAGTCTTATAGTACAGAGTAGAACTCCCTTGGTTTCTGAGGCTACAACTCTTTATGGAAGTAGCAAATCTCATCTTTAACTGCTGATGCGGCTAGTGGCTTTGAACTGCTGACTTTGGTTAGCAGCCCAACGCGTAACCCACTACATTACCAGGAGTTCTTTGCATAGGGCTGGAGCTGGGTTAAGGGAGGAAAGGTGAACATATAGAAAGTTTGCATGGTCTATCTAACAAGGGTGGTCTTGTGCAGACTGGTTTCTAAAGGATGTACCGTAAGAATGCCCAGTTATTTAAGCCCGCCTCAGCAGTTAAGAAAACATCTTACTTTCCCTTAGTAACTCACTACGGGCTGGGCATTGCTTTATTCCTGGTAGCCAACAAACTGTCTATTCATGACAAGAGGTGCTCAGAGGCTGAACATGTACAAGTTTGCTTGCTAAGGGTCTGAAATCATGGAAGCCGACCCAAAGTATCTTAAAGAGATAGTGCATTCCCTGAGGGATGGACGTTGGCCCAGCAGCCCGCTGGGGACATTGGGTAGTCTCTGGAGGCATTTTGAAGTGTCAAAGCCAGGGGTTTGCCACTGGCAGCTGGAGGCCAGGGGTGCTGTTAAGTACCACACGACAGGAGGGTCGCTCCCGGCAAAGACTTATCCAAGCCCACACGTCAGCAGTACCAAGGTTGAAAAGATCTCCGCAGGACCCTGTGGATACCCTTATCCTTGAGATGTGCGCGAAGGCATCTGGCGTCCTGGGGCCATCGGGCAGTGCAGGGTAGAGTGCGCCACTGCAGACACGGCTACATGGAAAGGGGGCATCTTCACATTAGAATCTGCGTTTGACCCAGTGAATTTGTTCCGGTGTTTAATGTTGCCTGCTTTCTTTCCCATTGTTTTTGGGTTGAGTTTGACATCATTGTGTTGTGGTGTTTGTTCTGTGTTTCTGTATTTAAACTCCAGAACAGGCACATCCATAGTGATTGGATTCAGTTTCCTCGGGTGATGGCAGGGGAGCTTGGGAGGAAATGGAGAGGGAGCAACAATGAGCCCAAGAAAGAAGAAAATGTTCTAAAATTGAGGGTGATGATGATTTCCACGATCGAGGAGGCCGAGAAACCGGGAACCGTTTCATATGACTGAACTATTGAATTGTACGATATGTGACTTATATGTCAATAAAACTGAAGAGACAGTAATATTGGGATACTGAGCAAATCCAAGCTTGCGAGAATCTAAGTGATGCCCCATTTCGGATGAAGTCTGTTTCCAATCAGCTTCACCTTATTCTGAGCCGGAGGCCATTTCCTACAAGGGGAAAACGCTCACACTCAGCATGGGAGCAGCGCTACTTAATGACAACGACCACCGCATGGAAGGCTCGTCTGAAAAGAAACCGACAGCCAGCTCATGATCAATGTCAAGAGGAAACACTGAGACTGAACATGGAGACCTCCCCCCCCCCCCCCCCGCCAAAGCTCAAGGACACAGTGCGAAGAAGACAACAAAATCCGAAAAGACCACCATTTAAAACGAGGCTCCGGTCCTTGGAAGAACTCAAAGCGCAGTCTTGTCACAGGAAAAGTGAAACGCTCCCCGTGTCAGAATCAGTGCATTCCAGAGCAAGGGCAGGCACCACTCCTGCTTCTCATGTGGGCTCTCCTCCACAGTCGGGAGAGTGTGTGAGTTCTCACCATCCCTGCGGTGGCCCAGTGACACCAAGCCTCCTCTGTGGAACCACTGTGGGGAACTCCTAGTGCCCTCGCCCAGGGAAGACTGAGTGCCTCGAGGCTGCAGCTTGAATAAGCAACGTCTAAACAACTGGGCAAAAAGGGACGCCAAGCTGAGACGAAGAAATTAGAGGGAAAACCTCAGAAATCCACATTCTCAGTTCTAAAAGGCTTATCACTTTCCTTTGAAAAACTAATTTTTAGTCCATGCCCCTAGCTCTGATGCTGCCTCACACCCCACTGAAAGAAGATAAAAGCTTTTAAATTATGAATTTATGATGAATAGAAATAGAGCATGAGAATGGTGGGATGGGCAGGTGGTCAGTAACTCACTGAACCCTTCACCAAATGTGGGCACAGCCCAGAATCAACCTGCTACATGGCAGAAGCCCGAGAGGAATCCAAAGTCGTGACATGACCCCATTGTGGTTGAGCTGACTCAGCAGATCCTACAGGACAGAGAACTGCTCCATAGGGTTTCCAAGGCTGAAACTCTTCCTGGAAACAGACTGCCTCATCTTTCTCCCGCAGAGTGACTGTGGCTTCAAACTGCTGACCTTTTGGCTAGCAGCCCTATACTTCACTCACAGCGTCACCAGGCTCCTTTGAGTCGCACGGAGGTGAAACTACAAACAAGCGAGATGATGGGAATCTACTTAAGAACCGCTGAGTCCCCCCTCTCCTTTCCCACCATCACAGACAAACTTGAGGTCTACTCTCTTACAGAGTCTAGACTGGCTAGCTAGGGGCTGGGTAAGGGCCGTGAACTGAAGACAGGAGGGTCAACAGGAAATTATATATTGAACATGAGGGACATTCCAGGGCTTGTCTCAACTCAGCTTCCAGAGGTGCAGTCAGCAGAGTTCACGACTCAGAAATACTGCTATCTGCAATTCTCCACGGACAAGGCCTCGCTAGTTCATGCTACTCGGATGGCCAGGTAACACAGAGCTTCAGCGCAGACAGCTTAGCCGAGGACCGCTAGATCATTGAGGGAAATCTCCAATGTGGAAGATTATGACAAAAACAAGGGACTGTGAGGAAAC
Source organism: Tenrec ecaudatus (assembly GCF_050624435.1). NCBI lineage: Eukaryota > Metazoa > Chordata > Mammalia > Afrosoricida > Tenrecidae > Tenrec > Tenrec ecaudatus. The sequence goes on along the minus strand of NC_134530.1, from coordinate 224,645,432 downwards.
CAAGAAAATGTCTAATAACAATCCATCAATAATATCCCCAAGGAGACAAATGGGAAATGAAAAGCTACTTCAACCTGAAACAAGAGCAGGATGTTATAAAAAAAGAGCACTCAAGAAAACACTGAGAGCGCCCTTGTTAATTCAGACTCCATTCAAGTGTCCCTTCAAGGACCCTGAGCTCAGCGCCCCTCCCCTGTGCACACACGGAAAGAAGTCTCACCACTTCGTCCGTCTTTTCTGTGCTACCTTCTGTTATTTTTACGCAAATAGTGCGTGCCAGCTTTCTTTGTTTGTTTGCCAATGGCAATCTCCTGTCAGGTATTTTCCTATGCACTATGCCAATTCATTACATGCTGCTGCTGTGTGTGGGGAGGGGAGGTGGATATGAAAAAAAAGAATCTGGGGGAGGGGCAGAGTGGCTAGCAAACAAATACAGAAGGTTCTAGAAGACTTGAGTTATGTGAGTGAAAATGCATACTCTGTCTCTCCCTATGAAAACATAAATGCCTGCAGTTCAGGGCCATCCTTTGTCTTTGCATCCTTAATGGTTTGTACCCAGGGCAAATAGACAAGCAGAATTAGGGGACCAGAAACCACTGCTTTGAGCAAACAGGTGCCAAACACCAGTCTGAAGTGGCCCCTCAGGAAGCCAGCTCCTGTACTGTCAGGGAACATCCAAGTATTTTCAGGGCGAGCACAAAAGCATCACCACCACCTGTCTGCCAGTGCGCTGCACCCTGGTGGCTTGAGTATGGCTGGCATGCTGGGAGCTATGCCATTGGCAACGAACATACCACCTGGGCCATGTTTCAGTGGAGCGCCAGCTTTAGACAGACGAGGAAGGAAGGCCTGGTGATCTGATGAAAATAAGTCAGTGGAAGCCCTATGGGTCATGACTGTGCTGTCCGACTCACTTTATTGTTGACATGCCAATATGAAAGATCAACTACACTCCTGGCGGAGGACATATTTGGTGACGTAGAGGGGCAGTGAGAATAAGGGGTACTTGAAGGAGCTAGACTGTCACAACGATCACATCAATGGATTTGAGCATGCCAGCAATCATGAGGACAACATGGGACTTGGCAATATTTTGTTCTGTCGTACACAGGCTACCCCGAGTCGGAGTCAACTTGCCTAGAGCTACGTATGTATGTAATCGACAAGCGTTTCATACCTCCGCGGGCAACAACAGCCCCGCCGCACTCTCTCAACACCTCTTCTCTCTCGTTAAAGTCCAAAGCTTCCTGGGCTCTTCACGTGCAGCCACTTCTTCTGGCTTCAGTTCCCCCAGCACACACTCTACTCTTTCCTGTGGCAGATTGCTGGCTATTCCTGATCTGGCCTCTGAGTACCACTGAGGCAGAGAGTTGCAGAATTTCTCTGGTAGGCAGCATGCTCCAACTTCAAAGGAATTTCTGGATCATCAGCCAGAAAGTGAAAACCGCACATGCTATGGCCTACGAATCAAAGAGCTCATTCCAGTGGGGGACACATGTGGAGAAGACTGCGCTGGGAATGCTCTCTGAATGGCAGCTGTGGGAAGCGGCCCCTGGCACAGAGTGCCACGTCAGGGAAATGCCAAGCCTGTCAGGGAAAAGAGGAAGGAGCAGCTGGGCAGCTGGCCTCTGAAGGTGGGAGTCTAGTCCTCTTGGCAAAGGCCTCTTTCTTCACACCTGGGCACTTACCCTTGGATCATTCAGGTTCCAAAGTCATTAAATTACCAGCCTTTGGGTAATCAGTCCCCCCCAAAAGCAGTAATGGTGGGCACTGGGGAAAGATGGGCCATCCACAGAGCACTGAAAACTCTCCTTGGTTTCCTCTTTCCAGTGCTCACAGATAACTTTTATTGCCTACATGGTACTGAAACCAAGAGGCACAGCATCTCTTCTGTGACTTCCTGAAGCGCTCTTCCAACTCCTCTGAGCAAGCAATTGTCCAAAGATAGCACACAGAGGTCCAAGTTCCCACTCGATGAACTCATGATCTCCTGCATGGTGACGAATCATGGCTTTCCCCAGGACTTTCCCAGTGTCAGCTCTGGCAGTCTTGTGTCCCAGGAAACTCAGCAGTCCCCAGTGAAATGGGCCAGTTGTAAGCCCAGTCCCAGAGTGCTTTATTCAGTCCACTCCTAAATTGACCTTGCCCTCTAGAAGATACAACTTCTAATGTGATTCTAGGAACTTCCTAATGGTCTGTAGAAGCTGTAAGCTCATTGGATATTTCCAGGAATATGTCTCCTGCAGCTCTCTCCGTCAGCCCTCAGAATGAAGGCGGCGACCCTGAGGATATGGACATATCCCTAAGTGGTGTTCAAGATCCCAGGGTTGTAGAAGTTAGACATTATCCTCAAGTCACGAAGCTGGTGGTCAAAACAGGGCACGATCTTGCTTGCTGAATTCAGGAAGCTCTAATTCGAGTTTCTCAATCTGGGCACAACTATTTTGAGCTTGTCGTGGGGCAGGAAGGGACTGTCCACGGCCCTGTGGGTTTTAACAGCAACCCTGGCCTCTGTTAGCTAACAGAACCCTACCTGTTCCCTTGAACTATAGTCTCTAGACACTGTGCCATGGCTGGGGTTGAGGGGAGTAAGCTCACCTGCTACCATAGGCCTACCTCCTCTGAAATTTTTCTAATCTCTACTTTTTACTCATTTTGATTGGCTACTGGGGGAAAAAAATCCCTCTCTGGCTAAGTCTTGGACAGATTATAAAGTTTGTAAGCAACTGATCTCATGGCAGCGATGCCAATTCTCTATTTGAACACGACTGGGAGGACTTGCCCGGTGCATTGGTTGTGGCCTCACAGTGAGCTGCCCACGCAGCTGGCCAACACTGGACTTCGTGAAGGCTGCAGGAGGAAGTACCCGTGAGACTCTCCTCTGGCCCATGCAGCAAGTCCCAGAGTTTTTCCTCACTCTAAGAAGTATGGGTAAAAGCCAACAGACCCCTGGCTAGAGTTCTTCCTACGCTGGTTTCCGTCTTCCCGGGCACAGATGCAAATAGCAGAGGCCTACGTCGATGAGTGGGAACTGACTCAATGCTTGTGTTTGGTTTGGAGGTTGAGAAGACGCTGTGGGGCTATAAGGTAAACCTTGGGCTGCTGACCGAATCTAGCAGTGGTTCAAACCCACCAGCTACTCCATGGGAGAAAGATGAGGTAGTCTGCTTCCATAAAGAGGGACAATCTTGGGAACTTTGTGGAGAAGTTCTCCTGGCTCTACAGGGTCATTGTGAGTTGAAATTGACTTGATAGCAGTGGGGTGTTTAAAAAGCTTGGGTGATGCAGTAGGTTACGCATTGTACTACTATCCAGAAGGCTGGTGATTCAAACCCACCAGCATCAGTGTGGGGAAGAGATGAGGCAGTCCTCTCCCGGAAATGTGGTGGACAGTCTCAGAAGCACTGCGGGGCAGCTCCACTCTGTGTTACAGGCTATCTGTGCGTGTGAGCGGCTTGATGGGGAAGCCGTTTAAGGGAAAAGAAAAGGATTCTTATGATGTCATTTTCTATCTTAGTGACTCCTCTGCCTGGAGAGGCGCAGTAGCTTTTCCTGGTGCATAGAAGATGCTCTACAATTACACAGAAGTCAAGCGTGAAAAGGGAAGGGCTCTGGGAACGGTTCATGCCAACGTGCTTCCGTCTTTCTCACAGTCTTAGCTTCAGTGAAAAGAAACGCAGATCGGAGCACTGAACCAAGGGGCACCACCTATCTCTGGGGCTGCAGAGGGGAACAGCTCTCAGAGCAGAGAGCCCGCCAAGCCGGGCAGCACTCGGGACTGGTCAGATGACTATAGCCACATTGACTCACTGAACAGTTGCCATGACTAAAGGACCACACCTAGGCGTTTGGATCAAGAACATGGAATTCTCTGATCCCACATGCCTGTGAAGCATGTCACCACGGCCTGTTCTTCCTGTGAATTAAAGAGAGAAGAAAAGAGAAAAGGCAGCAAACGGCAAGCAAGCCAACAATGGAAAGCAATTTCATCACCAAAACAGGATGGTGCGACCTTGAAGGACACAGAGTGGCCACAAGCCTGCGGGAGGGGGAGGGGCCCCACAGGGCCGGGTTGTACCACTGCAATCGTCCCTGAACAGCAACAGGCGTGTGTGTGTGTGTGTGTGTGTGTGTGTGTGTGTGTTCAAGTGTATGTTGCTTATAACTAATGAAACATGGCTGAGGAAACATCCCCCCTTGCCCCCCAGGCAAGAGGAAACACGCATCTGCCTCAGGCACCATGGACCTGAAGCTCTGGTCAACTCAGAAAAGACGGTCTTGTCCAGGCCAGCAGTCTGCCTCTACTCGAAGGTCTGGCCTTCAGAGAAGCCCAGCAGCGAGCTGGTGCACAGTTCTCGGGCCTGACCTGGCCAGTGATACTGGGGGCTCTGAGCACGCTGCTTCCCTCCAGAGCAGATCACCCAAGGTCTGATGCACCACCTTCAACAGTGGACTCTTACCACCGGGCATGGGCCAGGAGTGCTTTGTCCCTTGCCGCCGTGAGACCCGGGGTTCCTGGCTGGCTGTGATGGCGTCCGTTGTGTTGGGAATGTAGGCCCTTGGTTGATCTCTAGGGATTTTACCTCAGATGAAGCCAGATTGAACCTGCCTGCACAGGTGAGGAGGGCTCTTCTTTTGGGAAAATGTGTTTGGGCTCATTTGAGTTTGAAAATACGAGCATGGACAAGAGAGAGGGGGATGTGTGTGGGGGGTCACCCCCTGATGGGGACCAAGCTCAATCTAGTTCTGTTGCTGATGTGCCCCGAGAACCCCACGCTGCCAAAGGCTGCTTCCCCTGCTGGTCAGAGAGCCGGGCCCGCAGCTGGTTTACCGAGTAGAGCTCGTTCAGGACCTTCATCAAATCGTCTTGGAGTTGCTGGCCGACTTCTTTACTCTGCAAGGAAAGAGGAATGGAGGTTAATTGGGCAACAGAAGGAGGGGGCAGCCAAGGCAAGGGCAGTCCTGGCTCTCCAAACAACGCAGACTCAATTAAGGGCCATTATTTAACCTAGCAAATCAGATAACCACTCAGATCCGACCCAATTACGGTCAGATTACTCAAAGAGTTTTAATAAAATGAAATGGGCCCCTTCTAGAGCTTAGCAAAGGCAATCCTGTGGTGTGGAGAAGGGGTTGTAGCCTTTGGTTTTTCAAATGGTCTCCCGGGAGCAGGGCTGAAAGCCACATGCTACCTAGCAACTGTTGTTAGGAGGGACACTGGAGGCCAAGCATTCCAGGGGACTGGGGAGGGAGGGAAGATATGAAATAGGATGAGGAAGGAAGAAGGAGCCGCATATTAGGGAGTTCAAGTACCTAACAGAAATAGGAAACTCCAGGTGGGAACAACTACACCTCTTATTTACTTGATTTCTACCCCAGACCCCCAGGACAGTGGGGCCTCCGCAGTAACGACGGGCTGCCGGATTAGCTACCATTTCTCCATTCTGATCGTATCTATTATGGCTTCTCCAACTGGTTAATCCTGCGCAGCGGGGACACTCAGATTCCTAGCTGCTGCCACCCAGCACTGGCATCTATCCACAGAGAAAGAACACATGTACCGAGACCGAGGAAGCAGAAGGAAAGAAAGCCACGCCTGTTTCATGTCCTGAGAGAGCAGGCAGTAACACCGATTGGCATTCCTGGGGCACTGTGGGGGGCAGGCTTTACTTCATCTCCTGCCAGCTCCTTCCAATTCTTCCCAGGAAGAACCCAGATACCAACAGCACGCATCCAGCAGCAGGCAGAGGTCGGCACCCAGGCCCAAAGAAAAATAAGGCCTTCTCTGTCAGAGACATAATCACGAAGACTGCTTTTGCAAGATGCATGACTCTAAACAGTGTTTGTGTTTCCTCCCGGCAATAAAAGTAACCCAGTGAAACCGGCCAAAGCCAGGAGAGGGGCGGGGTGTGGTGTGGTGTAGGGGTGGGGGACTCTCAGAGAAGGAAAACCCAAAATAAGGTGGTCCCTCCCTCACTGAGTTCCTGCTCTTACGGGCTTTTCTGAAACCAATAAAGACGATAAAAGGTCTTTTAAAAGAAAACAAACATAAGTCTTAATTCTCTCCACTTAAAAAACCACCACTTGATACTTTGATGTAAATTCATTTGATCTTCTCTCATTAGTCATTTTAAAAATCAGAATTACACACATACACGTAACTTTTTCACTTGCATGCCTACTCTGAACATTTCCCTGTTTTTTTTTCCAGTAATATAAGAATGCATAATATTGATGTAGGCCCCCTTCTTGGACATTTATTTTGCTTCTGGTTGTTGTTGTTTTTTTGTAGTAGCAATGCTACATTGTTATTTTGTATACAATTTATGCACACACTTTCATTATTTTCTCCTAGAATCCATCTCTAATTCAGACCTTGGTAGTGTGTGTGCCTTTTGGGGAGCCCAGTCTCAGGGGCCCGGGAAGGGTTGCTGAGCAGGCCACTGTGCTGGGCAGAGAAAGGAAGCTGCGAGGCTAGGGAGATCTGCCCCCAGACCAATTGCAACTCAGCTCACTGCTCTCAAGTGGCTTCCGGCTCATAGCAACCCTGCAGGGCAGAGCAGAACTGTCCCTGTGGGTTTCGGCACTGCAACTCTTTACAGGGGCAGAAAGCCTCATCTTTTTCTCTCTCCATCAGCTGGTGGTTTCGAAGAGCTGACTTTGCCGTTAGCAGCCCAATGTGTAACTCACTATGCCAGGCTCTTTCCGAAAGAAAAGGGGGACATTTATTCCCTGGAACAACTACTGGTTGCAAGACCACTCATTTATATATTAAATTACCTTTGAGAAAACTGCACTCATTTAAAAATACCACCAGCAGCAATATAAGACCACTCCCCCCCCCCACCCTTTTTAATCTTCACGATCGGGGATGTGCTATCTTATTGTAATTGCAGTCCTTTGATTCTAGTGAACTGGAACTCCCCCCCCCCCCCAACAAGCTTATAGGCTATTCAAATTCCTCATCTGCGGCCTGTCCTTTTCCTGTGAGGTATCCATTGTGAACTAGGGCAATCTGCGTGCCCTTTGTCCTGAATAGGCTGGATCTTTCACAGGTAGCAGTGGGAGAGGGTGGCAAAGAACCCTAGGTTAGCCATGAGAAGACTGCCCTTCTATCTCAAGCTCCTCCATCACCAAGTGGGCAACTTTGGGTGACATGGTTAATCATTCTAGGCCTCTTGTTAGCTTCCAGAAAACGGAAGCCTTGGGGTAAAACATCTCTAAAGTCTCTTCCAACCTCTGCCACCCTGCGGTTCCACATGATCTTCTGCCTGATCCAGGGTCTGTATCACATTCACACACCACACCCTGTAGTTCACACTTATGGTTGGTTTCATGCCAGATAAGAAGATAACAGGAAAATAAGCATGTTCTTTCACTGTGGGGCTGTGCCGGATTCAGGGGCACTTGGTCAATCTTAAATGAACCTTTCCCAAATGTCTATCTGCCAATGATGTCAATCACTGCAGATCGCCACTGCCTCTCACAGGCGATCTCCTACCAGCCTCTCCATTGCACCGGGAAGCCTAGAAGGCCCAAGGAGGTGAAGTGAGGCGAAATGACTCAACACCAGGCCCAGAGTCAGCAAAAACGGCCAGGAAGTGAACAAGAGTATCACTTCCCACTGCCTTGCTGACTGCCTCCAGCCCAGCTGCCCTCGTGCAGCCCCCCAGTCTCCCGTTCATACTTACCACCACCACCTTCTTAAGTGGCAGAGATTACTGGACAGGGCCCCATGGACCTACCCTGCTGCTTTACCCAGAACTCAAACAACGTGGCTCCTAGGGAGGGTGTAGGAAAGCAGAACCCATAAAATAACAATTAAGCCCGGGCAGATGTTTCCTTTCGTGTCCTGATTAGTTGGGAGAAGGCCACGCACTCAACTACTATCTCTGTTTATTTGAACAGGCTGCTGCAGCGGTCCGGTCCTGGCTTACTGCTCGGGCGCAGTGCCCTGCGGCGGGCGGGCGGGCTGGGAATCCTGGGCGCGGGCGCAGTGGGCACACACCAGAATGCCTGCAGCCAGCGGGGGCAGATTTGGAAGAGAGGCAGGAAATAGCCAGTGCCTCTCCTTTCAGAGAAAAGGCCACCCTGTCCGTCAGTCTGTCCTCTAACTCAGAAACCTTGCGCCTCTGGGGGAGGGCAAGGCCCCTGCGTCCCAGGAAAGGGTTGCGTGCTGGCGCCTCTGCAGAACGGCTGACGGCTGACTGAGAAAGGAAGCAGCTCGGACCCGCCCAAAGACAAGGGGGACATTTATTCCCCGGGGAGAGCTAAACCTGAGGAGGCCGAGCACATGACAATGAAAGCTCCCCAGCCTTTCCGCTCCCTATAAAAAAGCCAGGGGGTTCGGGGCGGCAGCAGCAGTGGCAGCGGCAGCAGCATTTACAGAGCCGCCTTTGTGCACTATCACACAGGCTGCATCTCTTTTCTTTAAAATTTCTTGGAAGAGAATGAGTCATCTAAACATTGCAGGAAGCCAAAGAGAAGTCCGGGTGGGGGCACAAAAAATTACTTTGGGCAAAGTTTTTCTCTTAAATGTTTGTACAGTAATCTTTGCCTGAAAAAAAATTTTTAAAAGGTGCCTAAATTTAGAAAAGAGATGTGGCGGGTGGCCAGGGCTCGTTCTATGGGATGGGTAGGGAGATGGGGTGCGACCTCATCCTGAAACTCACCACAACTGCAGGGCCGGAGTTGGTTCTCTAGGGGGGAAGGGGAGAGCTGCTGAGGCGGGGCTGATCGGAAAACAGTGAGATTGCGATACCTCCTGCCAGCTGCGTGCTCACAAACTGGTGGAGAACCCTCCCTTTGCAGCGGATCTCGCTGCAGGAGACAACAGAGCTGACGGCCCCGCCTCATCTCTCTGGAACTGTCACGCTCCAAGGCCTCCACACTTGCACACAGATGGCAGCAGAAATGTCAGGAAACCATCAGACTGCCCCCAAAAAACGTCCCAGGAGCCTGTTAACCAGGCTGGATGCACCTCTGCACCTCTTTACACCACTCCCTTTCTTGAGCTTCAGTAGATCTATTCGCATGTCTCCAAACTACCAATTATGAAAGGGTATCAATGTCCTCATCAGGAGAGATGACCTGATTCTTGAGTTATTTAGATCTATACTCATGTGCTTCCTCAAGTTGGGAAAGAAGGGGAGGGGGGCTATTGTTTATTGTATATCTCTAAAGCTGTGTAGCTATCTTTTTAGACACAATAAAGCTATATTATTTGGTAGGCGCAAGATTCTCCCCTAGTTACATGAAAAGGAAAAAAGAGGAAGGCATGTCTGTGCCACGTGGGGAGAGCTAATCTCAGCCCTTCCCCATGACCTAGCCTGTCAGCAGGTACAAACAGTAGAGCCATTTAGTTCTCTGCTGCTTCGCCTGTGTCAGCACTCCCCCCCCCCCAAAGAATCCAATATCCAAGGGCACACGTATCTCCTTCCGCCAGAGCTAGCACCCCCTCCCACTCCAAAGAACGTCAGAGACCCAAGCGCTCACAAAATCCTATTCAAAACGGAATCGACTTTTCCAGATTGCAAAGAAAGGACTTGGATCCTATATTGTACTCTGGCAGCAAGAAGAAGGCACGCTAACATAGTCTCGCTGTTTCAGGGGTACTCCCTCCCCACTTCAAAGAGGCCACGTGTCATAAGCTGGCACCCTGCCTGAGGTTCTTTGGGGAGAGGGGCAGGGCTGAGAAGAATGGCTGTTTGGTAGCAGGGCCAGTGGTGGGCAGGGTGGGCAGTGACATGCTGGGGCATGTTGACCCAGGGAGTGGTGATGTGGTAGGTCAGAGCTCAGGAATGACCTGCAGTGTCCACCTCACTCGGGCATCCTACAAAAGCACACTGCCTTGCTTATACTCCATGGGGATCTCTATGTCAGTATTCACTCAGTGAACGCCCCAAGGCACGAAGGCTCTCAGAAGGCTGACTCCTCACACTCCAGCCCTTAGTCAGCCTCTTACACTCTGGAGAATCCTCAACATGCGGCGGCTTCAAAAAGGAAAAAATTCCATTATCTTTTAATTCCATTTTCCACGTGCACCTGAAGCCCTCTCGTATGAAATACAAATACACTGATTTGCAAAACTGTTAATAGAGAGAAAGGCTGAGAGTTGTCATGAGAGGGACCCCTGAAGTGCTTTTACGTTCTGAAGATGGGGATGCTGGGAAAATACCTTTTTGGTTGCAACCGGTGCAGGGCATGTGTATGAGAGGTGGGGGGAGCATCTACAACAAAAATATGTCTTCTGGATAGTGTAGCCTGATGGTTTTCTACTCTGTTTTCATCTTTTTAAAATTAGCCATAACTCACTAATAAACTATGCAAACCCATTCCTAAAAGCCTCAAGAGGCTGGATACATGGTGACTGTGGACTTAATGAAGAAAACAATGGATTAAGGCCTGGAATTCACCAACCAAGGCAGGAACTGAAGTCCCTGACTTCTCATGATACCTGATCAGATGTTTCAAAGCAGGGCCAGTTCCTAAATCCCTGCAGGAGGGGAAACGACTATATGTTAGGGATTGGGCCACAAAGAGTGCATCGATAAATATTTACGGAACACTTAACTAGGCGCCAGGCACTTGTGGCTTGACTGTGATTGTGGCAGTATAAAAACCAGCTGGTTTAACAGTTCACCGTCTACTGAGAGTTGGACAGCAGCGTGGTGTCTGAGCCCATCAGAATTCAACTCTTTCAGTCTCAAAGGCATTGAACAGGAATTGAACAGGACACAATGTATTCTAGCCAAAGCGCAGTTTAAGGTCAAATGGTTTCCCGATTCCCAGAAATAGAAATCTGATTTTAAGAAATCCAGCTACTACATATAAAACATGTACTTTTTGAATCTGCTTTTCTAAGACACTAATGGGTATTTCAGATTGTAATGACACTGCTTTAGTATAAGTGGCTCCCATAGCAGTCACATTCCATCTTTAAAGAATCCCCTGGGCCTGAAAGTCCCACAGAAACAAATCTCACTACTAGTTCCTTCACTCAAACATTAATGGATGTGAACACTCCCAGTGGCAAAAGCCATATTTAAAAAAGAAAATGTCAGAGAGTGTTGGCACAACCTAAGACATAATGCTTGACTCTAAATTCACTTTCTGAAACATAAATGGTTTGTCAATTAGATTCCAGTTTGTTTGTTTTTATCAAAATCGAACAAAAAAATCATAGCAAATTACTAAAATATAAACACATCTAATGGAGGAGAAAGATTATAACTTTCTTAAGCATGGTTTTGTACTCCATGGTACTCAATCTACTATTTGTACACAGTAGCTATAAAATATTCAGTTGTTGAATTGATGAGGTAAAATTTTAGTTTATGCTAAAACACTACACTTTCAAGACTAAGAATAAAAATTGATAGCAGCATTCTCTTCACATAGATTATTAAACTCCATCCAACATTACCCATGTGAACTCTGTCAGGTTTACAGATGAGCTCCAAAAATGACAACATTTTGATGTAGCTGTGGGCTAAGCATTGGGCTGCTAACCATGAGGTCAGTGGTTCAAACCCACCAGCCACTCCAAGGGAGAAAGATAAAGCTGTCTGCTTCTGCACACCACCCAGTGTGATCACAAGGTGCCCATGGGATCAGTTATCAGGCATCAAAGAACAAAATGTCCTATCATTGTAAATGAGGGGGAGTGTGGAGTGAGGACACAAAGCCCATTTGTAGACCACTGGACATACCCTTACAGAAGGGTCTTGGGGAGGAGACAAGCCAGTAAGGGTGCAGTGTAGCAACGATAAACATACAACTTTCCTCTAATTCCTAAATGCTTCCTCTCCCCCCACTATCATGATCCCAACTCTATCTTACAAATCTGGCTAGACAGGATGTACATTGGTACAGATAGGAACTAGAAATGCAAGGGAATCCAGGGCGGATGATCCCTTCAGGATCAGTGGTGAGAGTGGCAATAGCGAGTGGGTGGAGGGAGGGTGAGGTGGAAAGGGAGAGCCGATTACAAGGATCTACATATTAACCTCCTCCTTGGGGGAAAGACAACAGAAAAGTGGGTGAAGGGAGATGTCGGATAGTGTATGATATGATATGACAAATAATAATTTATGAATTATCAAGGGTTCATAAGGGGGGGAGCGGGGAAGGAGGGGGAAAATAAGGAGTTGGTGCCAGGTGCTTAAGTGGGGAGCAAATGTTTTGAGAATGATGAGGGCAATCAATGTACAGATGTGCTTTACACAACGGATGTATGTATGGATTGTGATAAGAGTTGTGTGTGCCCCTAATAAAATGACAGAAAAAACCAACTGTCTGCTTCTGTAAAAATTTACAGTCTTGGACCCCTCAGGTAAGGAGCAGTTGCGTTTGGTAATGTCTAGGGTCATCGTGAGCTGGGACTGATCTGATGACAGTAGAGTTTCTGGGGTCACACAGCTCTACGTAGCTTTATTAGGAGCAGGTGCAGCATGAGAAGAGGGTGACACATCAAGGCTTGGGAGTAGGACCCGAATTATGAGACCTCTCAGGTAAGTCACGTAACTATTCTTAGTCCCCATATGTGTAAAATAAGATAATAGTAAGTCACGCATATAAAATGATTAAAATAGAACCTACTGTTCAGTAGATGTTAGCTATTGAATTAGAATCCAGTTCCTTCAACCCCTCGCTTGGGTGTCCTTTCTACCACACTGCAATGCCTCTGCATTTTCTGCACACTGTAAGCATTCCCTGGGCTCAGCACAACCTGCAGAAACAACCTCAAAGTGAGGCATCCAGTCCCGTCCTCCCATGGGGAACTCTACTTACCCAATGGGAAGACGATCCTTTATTTTTCCTTCTGCCTCCGGTGGCACCATCTAGTCACGAGCTTTCCCCTTTCAGTCCCAATGAACAGTTCTGAGAGACAGATGAAGCTTCTTCTGAAGAAAGAGTTTTACCAAAGATGGTAAAACTCAAAACACACTGAGTCAATTCTGACTTATAGCCACCTTACAGGTCAGAGTAGGACAGCACCTGTGAGTTTCTCAGATTGTAACTCTTTATGGGAGTTGAAAACCTCACGGAATTGGTTGGGGGGGGGGGTTTCCAGAGAAGTGGCTGATTTCGAACTGTTGACCTTTGGCAGCCCAACACATAACCACTATACCACCAGGGCCAGGTGTTTAACAGAAAGTTGGAAATGAGGACCAGGTAGAAGGGAAATAGGATAGAAATGTTTCCTAACCCTCCAGGTACATGACACAGAAAAGCTTATTCTCAGCTGCTCAAATGGGACTTGGATTCAACAGGGGTCAGAAATGCTTACAGGTAGGAGTTCCTTCCACTTTCTAGGTCACATATGACAAAAATGCCCACCACCAGGCTACGTTCCGACTGAACCAAATCCAGGACCGTTCACCTCTTAGGGCATGTGCTGCTGAGAGCCACATGCTGAAGACCTTTGCAGAAACTAGACTGAGTTGGGTGAGTGGCCCTGGGAGACATCCTGTCTCTGGTGTGACTCAGAGCGCTGTGGACCCTCATGGACCCTCTCTGGGCTCTGTGTCCGTGGCCCCAAACTTTTGGTCAAGGGAGCACAGCTGGACAAGTCTGCAGCAGAGGTAGAGGCCAGGCAAGCAGAAGTCGAAAGCCCTCGGCTCCCCCACAATCTTTGTTGGCACAGTTGGAAACAGTCCTGACAGCCTCGCCATGGTTGCTCCAATCTCTTGAATTGCTCTACTCCAATACTGAGAAAATAAGCCGATAGCAACATCCTCCCACAATACGACAATCCAATTTGAAGCTTCATTTCCTTAACCACCACTGTGATCTTTTTCTGGGCAATGTCTTCTTTCACTCTCTGGGAAGTGGCTTGAGTGGGAGTCTAATCCTGTCTCCGGCCCCGACTGCTCATGCCAAAGCATTTCTTGAGGCTATTCTGAAGACTGGGGATCATCCTCTTTCCTAGAGATGTCTAGGTGACTGTGGGCGCCCTTGTGTAGACAGGGACACGAGGGACAAAAGACACAAAGGCAAACTGGCAACACAAGAACGCAAGTCTCTCAACAGCTGTAAAATGAACTCCGGAGGAAACACAAGTCAATGGCTTGGAACCAGGAGTGCAAAGAAAGCCGGGAAGATAAGGTGCCTGCAAGCAGATGCCCTGCTACAACAAGGCATGCCTTGAGCTGGGGGCTGGGAAGAATGGGAGCGCAGCTCCCAGATGGCTGGGCCTGGAGGAGGCTGGAAGCACAGGAGTTAATAGAGCTCATCTCAAAGTTGGCAGAGTGAACGCCGTGAGCAGAGCAGCTTGGTAGGAAGTCAAAGAGTCAGCAGTGCCCATGCAGGAAATGCCTGGGCATGGGGGAAAATCGCTGATGAACAGCTTCGAGAGGAACACATCAGCAAAGCCAAGGCCTTGAGAGATGCATGTAGTTCTGGAGCTGCCTTTGAATCCCTTTGTCAGGAGATGGGAAGAGGTTTCAATTATGGAGAGAAGAGCTTTTGACTCCTTAAGTTATCAGATGAGTTACAGTCTCAGAAACCCACAGGGGCAGTTCCACTCTGTCCTATAGGGTCTCTATCAGTCAGAATGGGCGGATGGCAGTGTGTTTATTTGGGTAGGAAAGATCAGAGCTAGACTTCACTGGAGCATAAAGCAAACTTGGAGAGAGCGAGTCAAGTTCTTTGCTGATAGAGAAGGTCAGCGTGCCCGCTCTTCCTTGCGTCTGGAATAGAAATTTGGTTCTGGACCAGCTTGCATTAGCTATAGTGGTGGCTTGCAACCTCCCCCAGTCTCTGTCCAAACTAATCCAGCGCGCAGCCAATCCCATCAGTCAAGGTCCACATGCACTTGAAACGTCTCTATCTTTGCGAGTGCCTCACCTTCCCTGAAGAGCACCACTGAACTGTAAGATGGGGCTGGGACCAGGAGACGTCTAGTTCTCTACTGCTTTCCCACCTAAGCTCTTTGACCTTTCCTCTCCAGGTCAGGTTTAAACTTTCTAAGCATCCTTTGTGCACTTCAAAAACATGTAGATAGTCTGTCGGCAGCTGCTACACACAGGCCATTTAGGTTAGGTTTATTAACTGTGTTTTTCGAATCTTCTAAATCGTTACCGGTTCTTAGGTCGAGTGGTATAATCATTTACAAAGACAGGTGGATTAAATGCCCCATCGGGGTTGAAACTTTTGTATTTTTCTTTTCAAGTCTGTCCATTTTTAATTTTTCTATCGTAAGCCTGTATTATTAAGTACATACTTCTTCCTATTGCCTTGAATCTTTTAAGATTATGGGATGCCTCTCTTCCTCTCTAATAATACTTGCTGCATTTAAAGCTAAGTTGCATGATTTAACCAGTTATCTCTGTGGCGCGTCTGATTGGTCCTCCTCTAATGTCCCTGGTAGAGTGGAAGGTCAGCCAAAAGAAGAGACTCGGAGAGATGGATTGACACAGTGGCTGCAACAATGGGCTTCATCCTGGAGACAACTGTGAGGGTGTCGCAGGCCCCCGCAGGGTTGCTATAAATCAGAGCCGGCTCCATGGTATGCAAGTGTAACCACCACGGGGACTAATGAGGGGGAGCATATTGCCATGGGTTTGTTGGTCATTGGGAACGTCCTTTATAGGCGTGTCTAGTCACGTATCTTGCCCATTTGCACATTGTTTTGTTTTTTGTTGTTGGAGTGAATGAATTCTTTATATATTCTGGATACTAGAATTTAATTTCCAAATATCTTCTCCAGGATAGCTTTTCACTTTTTTTATTTAAGTACTTTTACACAGAAAAGTTGTTTTAAATATTGGTGATGTCTAATTTCTCTCTCACCCCCCATTTGTCGCTTGCCTTTTTGTGACACATCTAACAAACTGGTGCCCGATTCAAGGGCATTCAGATGTACACCTATGCTTCAGATAGTTTCCGATCTTAGTTAGGTCTTTGATCTGTTTCGAGTTGTCTGACTCCTCTGTCTTATTTCCAGTTTTCTGCTCTTACAATTTAATTTCATAAACATAGTCAAAGTTTGTCATGATTATCAGTATATGAAACTCCTGTGGATTCATTGTTTCTTTTATTTTTTTGTCACATCTCATTTCTTTATGAAAGAAATTAATTACTATAATTGAGCGCCAAACATTGTAAAGTAAAACCGTAGAGATATATTAGGACTACAATAATCCCATCTTCCTCTTGAGAGGATTTAAGTTTGCTTCTAGCCAACTAGATCACCTTAATCCAATTAGAGATTAAGATAATTTGAAACTAGGCTTCATTCCCTCTGAGGGATTATCTACATTGATTTGCCCTTACTTGTCAGTTCTATCTCTTTGGGGTCCTGAAGTCTGGAGGGTGTACCATGCTGCCCACCTCCCTCCAACTTTTGGCCTTAAATTCCATTTTTTGTCCTGCTAGCCCTTTCAGGTCTATTAAAAGCTCTGCACAACTCTGATCCTTGGTTTCCTTTTCTAGAACGGCAGGTGCCTCCCAGGGGAAAAAACAGTTGCGATGTAGCAGAAAGGTTACCCAAACTGCCACTTATATTACCCAAACTGCCACTTCCCGAAACATACGGGGAAGTTTAAGCTTTTGAAGAGATTATTTTATGCTTCCTTGTAGCCCACACCAGCGCAATGTTGGTTCCTTTGTAAATTCACTGCCATCCAATCAATTCTGACTCAGAGACACCCTACAGGACAGAGAACTGTAACTCTCTGCAGGAGCAGAAAGTCTCATCTTTCTCCCTAGGAGGGGCTGGTGGTTTTGAACTCCTGACATTGCACTCAGCAGCCCGACATGTAACCCACTTTTGATGCCCAGGCTACCAGATACATAGTAAGTACTTACAGAAGATTTGTGGGAGTGAATGAATGAATTGGAATATTGGTAAAAGTGAAGGCTTAGTGAACTATATTCCAAAACTACTCATTTCCCAAGACAAGGTAAGTGAATATTCCAGTGAAACAACAGAGAAGCAAACCTGAGGTTTTCACTATGGTTCCTCACTACCTCCTTAGGGGCTTTTAAAAAATCAGAATACATCAAAGGGTTGGAGAAAGCTGGACCTATCTCAAGAAAAAAGGGGGTGCGGGGCGCATCTTTGAAATTAGCTTAATTGATTGAGCCAAACAAATGCTGAGAAAGAAGTAACCCCTGGCTTCTAATTCTCAGCCCAGTGAAGAGCTATGCACTATTGGTTTTTCCTGAATGAAAAGTCATCTCATGTTTATTTCCTCTTTTTGACTCCTCTTACCATTGCTAACCTCCGTCCATACAGGCTCTCACTTCCTGTCCTTCTACTAAAGACCTGCCACCACCAGGTGCTGTCGAGCAGATTCTGACTCATGGTGAGCCCATGTGTGTAAGAGTAGAACTGCAACAGGAAGTGTCCAGGGGCTGGAGCACCAGCCCTTACTTCCAACAAACATACCTGGGATGAACTTGAACCTTCATTTTCGACAGTTAGCAGCCAGGTGTGTTAATCATTTGCATCATGCAAGGACTACCGGAAAGGCCCCGTCTTTCTGAAATAACAGCTCCACTTTATTATTTTCCTCTGAATAAGCCTGCCATGGCTCCCTCGTACTCTTAGAATGAACAGCATTCAAACTCCACGATCTGAAATTCCGGGCTCTTTTTGGTGGCCTCACCTGCTCTCGCAGCACTCTGCTTTCACCCAGCTGGCTTGCTCATCTCCCCGCGAAGAGTCTTCAGCATTCCGTGCTCTTACTCGACATACAACTTGTCCCTCTCACATGGAATGTTGAAAACTCTTCACTTTTCCATCTCTAATAACTGAAATAGTTTTCATTCGTTAAAAACAAAGCTCAAATTTGGTCGTTCAATTTATTTTTGTAAAGCATTTATGTAGTACATACCCGGCACAGAATACATTTCCAACACATGTGTGTTGCGTATGTGGGGGGAGTGGTGGTGGTGGTATTAATTTTCAATCCGTTGTTGTGAGGTGCTGTTGGGCCAGTTGGTCCCACACATAATGACCTTATTCAACACAGAACCAAACACCGCCTGGTCCCGGTGTCACCCTCATGAACATTGTTGCTTGTGCTTCATTGTTGCAGCCACGGTGTCAGTCCACATTGTTCATGGTCTTCCTTTTTGCCGAGCCCCCTGCTTTACAAAGCATGATGTCCTTCTCCAGAGACTGGTCCCTCCGAATAACATGCCTAAAGTATGTGAGAAGTCTCCAAGCCCCATTCTACAGAATAGACTGGTGTGCTTCTTCTAAATCAGATTTGTGTTCATTCTTCTGGCTCACATGGTAACTTCAGTATTCTTCACCAGCACCCCCAGTCCAATGCATCAATTTCCTCGTCTGCTTTATTCATGGTCCCGCTTTCACATGCGCAGGAAGCGACTCAAATACCATGGCAGGGTCAGGTTCACCTTAGTCCTCAAAGTGGTATCTTTGCTCTTGAACACTTTAAAGAGGTAGGACAATTGCAGAGGATGTGGTCAATACATTTTTTTTTAATTTCTTGACTGCTGCTCCCATGAGCATTGCCTATGGATCTAAGTACAATGAAATACGTGACAACTTCAATCTTCTTTCCATTTGTCATGATGCTACTTAATGCTTCAGTTGTGAGAACTTTTGTTTTCTAGACATTGAGGTTGTAGTCTATAATCGATCAATAGGTTATGGAAATTGGTGTCCGCTTGGGGAAAAAAAAGAAGGCATTGTGTTCCTACCTCACACATACTAAAAAGTTAATTTCAAAGGCGTGGCTTTAATACCATACATAATATAAAAGGCAAAACTACACAGCTTTCACGAGAGGAGAGTATCGTCAGACCTTTGGAATGGAAAGGCGGACTAGGAAGGAAAATGACTCAATGGCACTAAAATGATGAACTGCATTAGACAGAAGAGAACATGAAAAGAGGAGGGACGGTGAAGAACAGTACCGGTCCACACCTGTCACCTACTGCTGTAACACAGGCCTGACTGTCAGTGATACTGTCCAAATGAAACCCAACCCGAGAAGAGCCCAAACGCTCACTGATACCAAAATTGATACATGCATTACGGAATGTTCCTAAGCAAAACCCTTCAGCAATGAATGTAAGCAAGGCGCAGCTATACTCAACGACACGGTGAAACTCATGAACCATGACCAACAAGAGACGTAAAACACCCGGGCTGCATCCAGTCAAGTTCAAAAAAGGCACGAGCATGTACAGGGCTGCACAGGTAGGCGACCTAATGAAGGAAAATCAAGGAACTAATTATAAAAAAAATGATAGGGTGCTGAACCAAATGGCTATGACGACACTGGGGTATTCTATTACACTTGGGGACTCCAGGAATGGCTGATAAAGGGCTGGATTTCGTGACCTGTGTGGTGAGTGACTTGAGTGTTTACTTTAACATTTACTGTGCATGTGTGCTTTTCAGTTCTTGTATTATATTTCATATTCTCAAGTCAGGATGGAAAAAAGAGGAGTTTCAGGGTTGATTAGCCATAACCATCAGGAAACCAGGAAGGCGGTGGGGGCTACTACAGGGGTTTCAGAAGTTTGGAGAATGGCATTCACAGATCTTGGAACTTTCCCGTACACTTTTTGAAGTCCCCTCATATTCACCGGCTCACAGATCTTTCTTGACTTGAGCTTGAAATGAGTGTTTCCTCTGCCACTGTACTGTATTCTTGAGCAATTACTCTGCCATTATGGGAACTTAACATATTTACACTGACTGCCTTGGGTAGAGGGATTTATGCAAATGACTGATCTTCTTTCAACTATACCATGTGCTTCCCGAGGCTTTGACTATGCCTTCCAATTAATAATTAATATACAAATAGTAATTGCAGCTTACATTCACATGCTAGTGTGCTAACCAATTATTGGCATTACCTCACTTAATCCTCACAATAACTTTATGAGGTGGCTATTTTTAGGATCTCTACTTTACAGATCCTGCTCCCTAGAGAGGTTAGGAAACTTGTCCCACAGGTACAGCTACTAAGCAGTGGACATGGAATTGAAACCCAAGACCTCCTGCTCTTAAGCAATGTGATTTTGTCATCTTGTAAATTCTGCTCCTCATCTTGCACAATGTCTTGTGTGGCGCAGAGAAGGGCCAAAAACTCAGAGCACGCGAGTGAGGGATGGTACAGGAAACGAGTGTGGAAGCATTTGCTTTCTGATCTTCAGGTATACTGCTGGAAAGAGTGTGATTTTAGCTGCTAAAAAGAGAATCATAGATGCAAGGAGTTTTAAACGGACAGGGGACTTGGGTTAGAGGGAAGGAATCTAAGCCTTAATCGGTGTTTAAATTCATTCATTGAATTTAGATGACATGCAGTTCACAGGGCAAATGGCATAGCACGTCTCAGGCCACGTGGCTGACAGAACTGAAGTCTAGATGACCCATCCAGGAAGCATTACTGCTCTCCCACTGACCCACGCGGCCCGGTGGATGCCTTCAACAGCCCATCTGTTCTTCACTTTGGTCTCAAGACCTAACAGTGACTGGGACAAGGATGGTGGGTAAGTGACAAGGGTGGGTTCTGTCTTGGGGGCACTGCCTCTTGTCTTTGCCCTACAGAGTTCGGGCAGCAACCTCGTAGGGGAGCCCCAAAGAAGGGAGTCGAGGGAAGCTGAAGACGACGGACGCTTTCAGGCGTCCCTTTTAGCCCCTCGGAGGAAAGAGAGAAGAAAAGAAGGTGGGAGCCAGCAGAAGAGAGAACATGGATTGGTCAGAGAATTGCTTGCCCAAGTCCCAGCACAGAGAAAGCAACAGCATTCTTGCCTTTCCATGCCAGGCTGTCGCCTCAACTTGGAGATGAAGAGCATGACCGCCGCTGCCCTCTCCCCTGGCCGTCCCCACCCCCCCAACTCCTGGGACAATTGCGCTGTGTCTGGCATGTGTGGAGCTGCAGGTCATGGCCATACTTAAGGGGAACATTCATTCTCCACAGGCGCTACAGGGCTCCTCAAAACGCCCTTTGTGTCGCTGCGCTTTTCTCCCCCCCCCCCTAATTTAATCAAGATGTCTTTCTAGCTAGCAGACCAGGCAGACTAGCCAGTTCCGCATTCCTCCTGGCATTAGGGATTCGGAGCCAACTATGTGAGCTATAACCAGCATAGGGAGTCAGGGTCTCTAAGCCAGAGCATGGCAGCCTGGTGTGGAACCCCAGGCACAAAGAGCTCGTTAGGTTTGTAGTGTGTTCCTATCATTTTTTATTAACCCTAACTAATCCAGAGAGGTTGAGAAATATTCCTTAGGCAAATATGCAGGCATTTAGAAAGAAATGGGGTGGGGTTGGGAGAGAGAGCTGAAGAGGCTTTCAGTGTTACCTTTGGGATTCATCAGGTCATCAGGACAATTTCTCGGATGCAGAACTAGACGTTGGTGCATCACAACTCTGCCTACCCTTGCTCTCTAGCCATCTCACCCATCACTTTGAAAAACCTGAAAACCCTTGTCTTTCTTCAGGACCAGATTTTGCTACCAATTTGCCTTCCTTAGCTGTTTCTCTAGGACACAGTCAACCGCTAGAAGGATCCAGAGAGCCTGCTAAAATTGTGGCAGAGAATGAAACCAACAAGACAAAAGTAAAGAAACTATCTGTAATGCTGTGGCCCCCACGCAGGTCACTGGTCCCTGGTTGGACGTTATTTTCCTGCACCATGGTAGCTCATCACGACAGCGTCACGACTTGTTGGCCCTCTCCTGAGTTAATTTGCAGGCCCTAGGCTGAGCCCTGAAGCCTGAGCTAGGTGGCTAAAACTCGACTCCAAATGGGGCATAAGGCAGGCCCGGGAACTCAGAGCCTATCTGGGTAGCGGGGTTTTGATGTGTGTGGGAATTCCTCTCTGCAATCACAGATCCGATCATCAGGATCTCCCACCTGGGACATATAGCCCATTCCCTCCCTCATCTGTCGCCAGTCAAATCAGTTCAAAGTCACCATGGACAGAAACAGAAGGCTAGTCGGCTGGCCCTCTATACCTCACGTTCCACACCCTTGGATTCAACCGACTGTGGGCTGAAAATATCCTCGAGGGTTGTCGGAAGCAACCAGTGGTCAAAGCCATTCCTGAGCGGGAGCACTGAAGTGATATTGACCTGGTGTTTTCTTTGTATTAGGTATTATAAGTCACCTAGAGAGGATGGAAAGCACACAGGAGGCTGTGAGTAGATTAGCTGCAAAAGCTACATCATTTTATAGGAGGGACTTGGGCATCTGTGGATTGGGGGGTCCCAGGCCCCAACCTCCACAAGTCCCCAGGGACAAATGTATATTTGAAGGGACATGGTTTCAGAGCCCCCAAGGAGATGTTCGAAAATCATGCAGGACATCAGAATATAAGAGGGCGTGTCCTCCACATTTGGGGAGAAAGAAGTCTGAGCTCAGTGCGGTCTAAGTGAATACCCTTGTAATAATGTCACGTGCTCTGCTTCTTAGTAGAGTAAAAGTGGACATTAGAGAAGAGATGTACATTTTTCCAGGATTTAAATCCCTAGCACAAAATCTAAGTCCAGACAGTCTGGTTCCAGGCACAGCCAGAAGTCCGCTCCACCTTCTCCAGTCCCTGCTCTCATGGCTTACCCTTCAGGACCACGTCATCCCTGTAATGAGCAATCACAACAGTTTTCTCTTGGTTCTCACTCTTCTGATCTCGCCCAGCCGCAAACATTCCAGGGTAATCTTTCTAAAAGGCATCACCCGACTTTGGGTAATACCCATTACCGTGTTTCATCTACAAATGCTAAAATAAGCTAAATTCCTTAGTCTTAAAGTTATTTATTTACAATATACCTATTACTATGCAAAGGGAAAAAGAGTAGAAACATGGTAGACACCTGACAGACGTCACTCTAACCAAGAGATCAACATTACCCACGACTAAGCGCAGCATCCCTTCTCTGTTGGTTTTGCCCCAAAATGCAAAACCTGAATACAAAGATGAAGACACACCAGAAAAACTCAAATTAAGGATGATAGTTGGCCGGTACTCTTCAAAGATGTCAACATCATGATCAGTAAAGTAGGATGCTACAGGCTGCAAGAGACTCCGGAGATGTAACAACTAAAGGCAACAGGTGATACCAAACAGGACCCCACCCCAGAAATTGGACATCAGGGGGAAATCAGTATATCAACTAATGATAGAATTGCATCTGTGCTATTTCCCAAGTTTGGTCTTTGTATTGTGGGTTATACGCAATTTTAACCTTTGGGGAATGTGGGTGAAGGTTGTACGGAAAATTTAGGTACTATTTTGGCAACTTCTCTGTAAGTCTGAAATGATTCCAAAATGAACAGGTTAAACAACGACAAGATGAGAGGAGCTCCCTTTCCCTGGTTTGAAAATGTAAGGCAGCACCTACCTCCGCAGCCTTGCCACTGTCCCTTCCCTACAAGAGCGAGGGCTCAGCCACCTTCACTCAGAGTACTTGGAATTGATATTCTATGCCCTTGTGTTTGCATGGGGGCTTCATCTTCCAGAAACCCCTCTGTTGCCCTTGCCCACTTATCTCGAACAACTTCAGAAGGAAACTTGACACCTCTTGCTTCTTTCCACTGCAAATCCATATTTACACAACACTATCAGTACTTGTTTACCTATATGTTTCTCCCACAAGACTGTGATTGATGTCAGGGGTCACCACACTGGGCCATCTTCATGTTCTCAGCACTTGGCAGTGTGCCTGAGCTGGGACACAGTAATTGTGCTGAGTGAACATGTGGTCTACACTCAGAATCACTGTAATACCCATATCTGTATAGGATCAAATGGTTTATCAAGGTTTTTCATAGATATTCCCTCACTGAGTCCACATAAAAATTTCATTATTTTGCAAATGAGAAAGCCAAGACCCCAATGGTTAAAAAGTTAGGGTCATATTTTGAGTCACTGTGAAAACATGGATAAGACCCCGATTCCCAAATAAAGCCTTTTTAAAAATTATTCATAAACTATAATCACAGCATGCATACAGAACCATCTGGGCCTGGCGTGGAGTCTGAGGAGCGCGTTACATAGGGAAACCCTGTGTGCCAGAGCAGAGAAGACTTGTTCTCTGTATCACAGGGTTTTCAGGTGGCGCAGGTGGGTTACATGTCGGGCTACTAAACGCCAGGTCAGAGTTGGAAACCCCCAGCCACTGCACTGGGAGGAAGAGGAGGTTTTCTTCTCCCCTCAAGATTTAGTCTCGGAAATCCACAGGGGCAGTTCTACTCCATCCTACAGGGCCTCTATGAGTCAGAAACAACAGGCTGTCAGAGAGTTGAGGGCGTCCAAAGGCTAATTCTTTAGAAATAGATTGCCAGGCTGTCTGTTACCTTGGGATGGGCGCAAACTGTCCACCTTTGGGTGAGAGCAGGCAGGCCCATAACAGTTTGGGTTGCCCAGGGGCAGTTTTAGATAAAAAGACCTGATTTTCAAATCCAGAGAACCCTATCTCCAGAAAGGGAGCTGGGCTTCCCACAGTGCTGGTGGGAGGCAGGGAGGGATCCTGCATAGCCTGGAGCCATGTAGTAACAGGCCAGAGGCAACCAGCTCGGAACACAGCCTAGCATCTGACCTGGGGAGAAAGCCCATCCCCTGTGTCAGAAATCATCTGCTCTGATTACAACACGCTTTTTAATCTTCCTGGCCCAGGAGGAGATATGCACTGATAACTTTAATAATGCCAGCAGGTACAATTAATTTCCATTCCCTTTCTTCATACACTGTTATATGAAGGGGACTGGAAGGACAGAATTAAACCCCATTAAGGCTGCAGCCTGAAGCTCTGCAGCAGATTGACTGCTTAGCACCCAGCATGGAAACCCCCTCCCTGTCTGCATTTCAGCAGAGAGCATGATGCTGGGTGATGAAGGCTTGAGGGAGCCTGCCTGGCACCGAGGGTGGGATGATCATCTCTTTTGTGGATGAGGGAAAAATGACTACAAAAATTAAATTTAAAAGCCTAGGCAAGACTTGATAAGAGTCTAATGGAAAGAGGTATTAAGCAAGATTTAGGCAAAATGATACTGAGATATTTTCTATTGTCTCAAAGAGGAATATCTATCTTATAGTTGACGCATTGTTCTGCAATTAATGTATCCCTACTTTAAATTATTTTTATGCCTCTTAAGAATTTGAGTGTCAACTAGAAAGCATCATCAGGCACGGGCCCTTCCTTGCTGCTAGCCTGGTGATCTCCAAGGGTCAAAGGGAGTGGCCTGGTGAGGCGGTGGTTACACATTGGGCTGCTAACCGCAAGCTCTGTAGTTTGAAACCACCAGCTGCTCCAAGGGAGAAGGTGAGGGAAAGTAGAGACTTCCTTCCCATCGTAAAGAGCGACAGTTTCAGAAACCCCTTGGGGCAGTTCTACCGTCCCCAGTATGGTTGCTATGAGTCAGGATCAACTTGACAGCAATGAGAGCAGGAAACAAGCTTCTTGATCAATCTGTGGGTACAGGGAAGAGGTCTGAGAATGGCAGGGTTCGAACACATTTAAAAAGACAAACAAACCCAAACTCCCTGCCTCAGGCTTGAGCTTTTGTATTATTTTTCCCTGTCGGCCAGAAGGGCAAGAAAAGTGCTTTGGAGTTTAGTGAGGTTGTGCTGCAGGCTGCAGCCAGATTCTCAAACCCCAGTCGAATGCACTTGCTCAGACCCCATGCTTCTCAACCCCTGGGGCCATCCTCTCTGAAGTCCCAAGAGTTGTATGACTCTCACTTCCCTTTTGCCCATGCTACAAGTGTTGTGCTATATTGCTTATGCATTGAGCAACTAACTGCAAGATCAGCAGTTTGAAACCAGCCACCCTGTGGGAGAAAGACGAGCTTTATGCTCCAGTAAAGTTACAGTCTCGGGCACTCACAGAACGAGGTTCTACCCTGTCTTATAGGGCTGCAGTGAGCTGGCATCGACTTGATGGCAGAGTGTTTGGTCTGGTTTTGGTTCTGGACATTGCGTCTCTCCTGTTTGTTGGCGCCTCGAAGTCCTCTTTCTCCGCTTAAACCACCCTCCCACGGATGACTCACTTTCACGGCTGCTGAGTGGGCAACTTTCACACCCCCTCCAGCCCTTCCGTCCCTTCACTAGGCCTGCATTTCACCGGGCCGAAAGTGGATCTTTGGAAGTGTGATGCCAGGTCCCGGGAAGCGCCCTGAAGAGAAGCCGGAAGAACTGATGGCTGCAGGCCCACGTCTAGCCAGCGGGCTAACCAAAGCAAGCCACTTCTCGCCGGCTCTCAGTCTTCACCTGCTTACTTAGAGGACTGGACTAGAACCGGCGGCTCTGCCTTACACTTGGCCCGATCAAAAATGGAACTCCAACTTCCAGCTGGCCCTGGCCCAAGTCCTCTTTGACTCCTCTTTTCACACACCCATATCCAATCCAGCAGCACATCATGTCTGCATCAAGAAGTTCATGGAAATTTTCTATGTAAATTAATGCCAATTTTTCCACAAACTTTTGGAAGCGTCCCCAACCCCCACCCCAGCACCGTACATACCCACATTTGACTACTTCTTTCTTTTTTTTTTCTATTTCTATTGTGAGTTGGGTGAAAGGTAACAGAGCAAATGGGATTTCTATGAACAATTCACACACATTTTGTCTTGTTACCCACAAGGTAACAACACCCACCTTATTTCCTGCCAGTGCTTACCACAGCCATTTGTCCTTCCTTCCAGCCTTCCAGACTTGACCCCAGGGCCCATGCTGCCCTTTTGATCTCATGATTGACTGTTCTAAGGGGTGTGGCCCGTCCTGGTGGCCCTGTTCACCTTACAGGCTATTTCCTTTGGCTCAAAATTGAGCCATGGGGGTGAGTTTAGTTCAAGGCTTGAAAGGTGTCTAAGGGCCATAATCTCGGGGGTTCCCCAAGTCTCTCTCGGATCAGTCAGATGGTGTGTGTGGTTCTGGTTTTCAGTTTTGATGTACATCTTTCACCCGCTCTATCGAGGACCTTCTATTATGACCCCTTTCAGAACATCACCTCCTGCCTGAACGAGGCAGAAATGCCGCCATAACCAGTCTCCCTCTCATGCTTTCTTTCAGCCCTCTTTAACACAGAGACCAAAGTAATCCTATTCACACAGAGTTGGATTACATTCACTCCTCTGGCCAAAATTCTCCAATGGCTCTTCAATAAACTTCAAAGGCCTTCCTGATTGGGTGCTTTCCCTGGCTCCCACCCCAACCTCATCACCTACAGCTCTTCCCAACGCCCATCCTGCACCAGGGCTCCTTGTTGCCTCTCTAACGGGCTGAGCACACTATCTCATGGCCAAGACATGCAGTTTCTTCAGCACGGAATACCTTCCTTCAGAGAGGGCAACAGCAAAAGCTCTTACCTCCTTTAAGAACCTGCTCATTGAAGGAAGGGATAAGCCACTCAGGGTGCAGTATAACACTGAGCAAACATACTGTTTCCTCTAGTTCTTTAATAATTCCACCCCCACCAACTATCATGATCCCAATTCTACCTTACAAGCCCAGCTAGACCAGAGCATGGACACAGGTATAGATACGAGCTGGAAGCACAGGGAATCGGGGACAGATAAACCCTTCAGGACCAACAATGAGAGGGGCGATACCAGGAAGGTAAGGGTAAGGTGGGGGGAGAGAGGGAGAACCCATCACAATGAACTACATATAATCCCCTCCCAGGGGGACGGACAACAGAAAAATGGGTGAAAGTACACATCAGTCAGTGTAAGACATGAAAAAAATAATGATTTAGAAATTATCAAGGGTTCATGAAGGAGGGAGGGTGGGAGAGAGAAGAGAAAAAAATGAGGAACTGATATCAAGTAGAAAGAAAACATCTTGACAGTGATGATGGCAACAAATGTGCTTGACACAATGGATGTTTGCATGGATTGTGCTAAGAGCTGTAAAAGCCCCCAATAAAATGATAAAGAATCAAAAAGAAAGGAATCTGCTCAAATACCAATGTAAGGAGGCCTTCCCTGACCACTCTATCTCAAACACCAATATCCCAAGCACTCCCTCCCTTTGCCTCCTTTTTACTGCTTTATTAAGTTAGTCTGTTTCTCTTACTAGTGCGCAAGCTCTGTGTCAGGGAAGACTTGTTTGGTTTTGTTGCATGCGTGTGCCTGTACCTTGCACAGTGGTTGGGACATGAGAGGCATACTGTAAATATTTGTGGAATGGTTATATGAAATTTTCTTCTTCTCAAGCCTTTACCTTGTCCCGCCTTACACGAGGCCACTCGGTCTGTCTAAAACTGTTTTCCTGCATCTATGAGTAACGCCCATTGGCCATTGCCATTATCAGAGAACTGCTCTTACATCCTCCTCACTGAATGACTGCAGTGAGTCCCAAGTACTTACTTCCAACCCAAATCACGCTGTACAGTACCTGCCACTGATACCCATGAGCATTGTAGTTTTTGCAGTTTTACTGCTTTGCCTACTATAGTCAATGGCTCTCTTTGACCTATAGCTCACACTCCTCGATCTGGCATTCAGGGCCCTCCACACTTGGGCTCAGAGCTCTCCCCACACTTCCTCCCAGGGGTGGCCACCAGCAGGAAGCCTCTGGTGCTGTCATGATGTTCTCCCCAGTTGCATCCCTAATGGGGACAAAGAGGCAGGAAAGGCAGTTGGCACCAGACAATGTGGAAATATTGAAAAGATATTTCCATAAGATAAGAAATGGATAGGTAATTGAGAGAATCGTGGCAGCATATAATTAAAAGAACATCGTCCAATTCTTTCCCCTTTTTGAAGCTGGACTGACTCATTGCTCATGATGTTTTTTCTCAAGCTCCTATGGACAACTAATTATCTGCACTACTCATTACAGTACTGTCTTACCTTGTCACCTACTTCACCTGTTTATCCAACTGAGATACAAAAAAATGTAAGTGCTTGAAATTCTTATGCCTCTTACAGCTCTTATAACAATCCATACATTAATTGTATCAAGCATAGTTGTACATATTTTACCATTATCATTTTCAAAATATTTCCTACTTGAACTCTTGGTATAAGCTCTTTTTCCCCCCTCCCTTCCACCCTTGTGAATTCTTGATCAATTATATATTGTAATTATTTCATATCTTACACTGTCCATTGTCTCCCTTCATCCATTTGATGGGAGAGGGCTATATATTTCCAATCTTGTGATGGGTTCCCCCTTTATTCCCTTTCCCCTCCCCAACCATCCCCCGACCCTCATGATATCACTACTCCCATTACTGTTCCTGAGAGGTTCATCTGCCCTGAATTTCATGTGTCGAGAGCTATTCTGTACCAATGTGTGTTCTCCAGTATAACCAGATTTGTAAGGTAGAACTGGGTCATGGGGGATGGGGGGTGGAGGGAGAGAAGCATTCAGGAACTAGAGAAATGATGTGTGATGTGTTGGTGTTATACTGCACCTTAGTTGACGCATCCCTTCCTTATAACCCTTCTGTTGTGGGATGTCCAATTGTCTACAGATGGGCTTTGGGTCTCCACTCCGTGCTCCTCATTCACTTTGATATGATTATTTTTTGTTCTGGGTCTTTGATGCCTGATAACTGATACCTGATCCTGTCGACACCCCATGATCACAGAGGCTGGTGTGCTTCTTCCATGGAGGCCATTTGCTTCCCTGCTAGATGGCTGCTTATTTTACTTCAAGCCTTAAAGACCCCAGACACTGTATCTCTTGACAGCCGGGCACCATCCGCTCTTTTCGCCACATTTGCTTATGCACCCGCTTTGTCTTCAACGATCCTGTCGGGAAGGTGAGTAGCTCGAACCATTCTTGAGCTTTCCCCGCAGCCTTTTACAATGCCAGGTTAGATGCTGACAC
The DNA here is from genome assembly GCF_050624435.1 of Tenrec ecaudatus. Classification (NCBI taxonomy): domain Eukaryota; kingdom Metazoa; phylum Chordata; class Mammalia; order Afrosoricida; family Tenrecidae; genus Tenrec; species Tenrec ecaudatus. Next base: position 224,615,666 of record NC_134530.1, on the reverse strand, counting down.
TTAAACAGTGCTTATTTAATAAGTAAATAGAACTGATGAACTGCTAGTGGTTACTTATGTTCCTATATTTAAATAAAGCTGTGCTGTTTGGGTGGGGGTGGGGGTGGGAGGGGAGGGAAGCACTCCTGAAAAAAAGGGCAGGTAGATTGGATAATTTTTCTTCCCGAGAACTCCAAAGGCCAATAACGCCTCTACCCAATGAGCAAGAAAAAGAGAAAGGCTTCTGTTTTCCACCCTGCAAAGAGGACAGCAAAAGGAAAACGAGGTCCCGGGAAGAAGCAAGGCAGGAAAGGTTGTGGGGACTTGGGGACAGAAGGCTGGGGGGACCGTGGTTTGGAAAAAGAGATGACTACAGCAACAGACTGGCTCGCCAGTTTGCCTTCTGTACTTGCTTTCTATCCTTCAGGATGGCACACGGCTGACAAAGACTGGCTTAGAAAGACAAAGATCCCGGCCCTGAGAAGGCTCAAGATGCATCCTCTTCTCCACGGACACATTCAGAGACCATCTGGGCACATCAAACCTCTAGAGCGCATTCCAGATTCCACTGGTTCCCCTGACCTTCAAGAAAGAAAGAAAAGAGGGTGGGAGTAATTTCCTACCTGTAGAGATGAGGAAACGGAAACTGGGTGTAACAGAAGCCAGGCTCTTGCACAGCAATGCTGAGCTCAGGCAATGAGGAAGATAGAAGCGGAAGAAAAAAGGAAAGAAAAGGAGGGGAGTGCTCCTCTTCTTGGCTTACAGCAAATGGAAGTAGGGTATTTCCAAATGACTGCCAGCCATTTAAAGCTAAACCAAGCCCACTGCCATTGCGCTGATTCCGACTCAACAGGACAGAGTAGACCTGCCCTCCCTGGTAGGGTTTCCAAGGCTGTAAATCTTTACAGATTTGAACCACTGACTTTTCAGTTACCAGCTCAGCACTTCGCCACTGTGCTACCAGGGTACCTTTACACGTCACCTAAACAAACCAACAAACAAACTCGCTGCCAGCAACTCAATTCTGACTCATACTGACCCTAGAGGACAGGGTAGAGCAGCCCCCTGTGAGTTTCCGAGACTATAACCCTTTATGGGTCCCGTCTTTCTCCCAAAGTGGCCAATGGTTTCAAACTGCTGATCTTTCAGATCGAAGGCCCAACTACTAACCACTACGCCACCAGGACTCTAGACACTCTAAAAAAAAAAGGTGACTTTCAAGAAGGTATCAGTACAAAAGGAGGAGCTAAAAGGAAAGTTAACCACTGACTTTAATGACATTCTGGTTTGGTTCTTGATGTAAAAACAGAGAAACAAGAGACTACAGGCAAAGAATTCAATACCAATGAACTAGGAATTTATGAATAAACAATGGAACAACCAGAAGGTAGAATATTGTATAATCATTAAGAACAAAGCTTTAAAAGAACATGCAATGACATGAAAAAGATGCTCTCTTATAATGTTATATTTAAAAATATACAAACCTAATTTATAATATGATCCTAACTCCTAATTTTCTTTTTTACATGTTAATTTGTTTCCATTTATTTTAAAATTGGGAGCTATTACAGATACCATATCATTGTACAGTTCAGTCACGTCAAGCAGTATTGTACAGTTGCTGTCACAGTCAGTTTCCACACATTCTCTTCCTTCCTGGACTGGACATCGTCTCCCTTTTACCCTGTCCCCGCCCCCCAGAGACAGACCCTTATTCTACTTGCTGTCCCTATAGGGTCATCAATCCTGGGGGATCCTAATTTTCTAAAGAAAAAAATATACATTAAAAAAGGATTGAAAAGAAGTACACCAAAATATAAATAGGTAATTATTCCCAGCAATATCTTCTGCTGCTGCTTTTTTTTCCTGGCCCCTAAAAGACCTTGAACAAAGGTGCATTAATTTAGTGATGGAAAAAAAGTTAAGCTGGTTTTTTGTGTTTTTTTGGGGCTTTTGTTCAATATTTTTTAAAACATTCCGTCTCAGTCCTGTCCCTAGGTCCCTACAGTAAGTATTTATCCTGCCAAGAAGATAATTCCAAGAGTCTTTGAGGCCAGGAAGAGAGGTGCTCCCAAGTCTCGATGGTTTCTCAAAGCCAAGAATTAATCTGTACCTGAAAAAGCCTGTAGAGTAAGCACTGGTAAGGGCTAAACTCTAGACTGAACTGATTCATGGAGCAGAGGGGAAAACAAAACCAAGTGTGGAGGAGCTGGGTTAAAAGCAAATAAAGGGAGGTAGGACCAGGCAGAAAAATGAAGAGATCAGAAAAATCCAGAATCATAAAGAGATAAAGTGAGATGGAGACTAACTAAAGATGCTATCTCAAAAGAGAATTTTAAAACATATATTTTTCATTTTAGATTTAAAAAAAAAAGCATGCTCAGATAAGCAGAGGGAAAATATAAACAAAAGTTCCTGACCAACCCTACCTAAGAAGGAAGGTGAAACCCAGTTTCTTTGGACCAGCTGACAAGAAGCAGAGCACAGCGGGCATCCTGGCCTCACAGAGCCCCTCAGTGTTAGTCTGCAGAATGAACATGTCTTTGTTCCTTGCACAAGCATGGGCCCTTGAGCTTTCAATGTGATGGTCACCTTTCTACATGCCAGGCAGCAGAGCCGGTGATGTGAAGAGATGGCTCAGAGGCAGACTTCCAGGCTCAGAGCCCTGCTCTGTCATCAACCAGCTAATTTCCTTGATTATAATCGTACCCGTTTCAAAGGGTTGTTGGCATGACTAAATGGGCTAATGCGTGTCCAGCACTTAGCATAGTCCCCGGGCGTGGTTAATACTCATTTAGTATTAGTTACAATGATTATTATTTTTATTAATGCTGTGGAACGTATACAAAACTGGTACCAGTCAGATTCCACACTGTTAGTGTAGTTTCTCCTGGGAGTAATGAATTTTTGCCAACTACTACCTATTTGCCTGGTGCTTGCTAAGTTGTCTTAGTAATCCTCTTCTTTTCTCAGAGAAGCAGCTTGCAGTCACGTGTGAGACACAGAGAAGGTAAAAAGTCACTTGTCTGGAATTATCTATTAGTGTTCAAATCAATGGCTGAGGTGGAACCAAATATAACATGGTTGCTGCTGCTGGCCGCAGCACTGGTCGTGATTCACAGCGACCACCTCACCAATGTAGGGTAGAACTGCCCCAGGGCCGCCATCTTGCAGAAGCAGGCCTGCCTCTGATGTGGAATGTGGTGAGCTCGAACATCTGACCTTCCAGCTAGCAGTTGAGTGCTGTTTGGAACCCCCAGGGACTCCTACTAAACAGCAGACAACTTTCTATGGCATGAGGGAGAGATGTGGCTAAAATGGTGAATCCAGACCGTCACCACCCTGGTCTAGGAGTCAATCTTGCAGCAGTATTAATGAGCTAACTAGATACTATGTATTTCCAGATGTGAAGTCACATGAAGTGCCTAACATCTCCTCTTATGCAATCTTGTAAAAAATATTCAGCATGAATCCATTTGACCTTTAGAACTAACTTCCGATTTGTAAAACTATGAGAGATGTAGAAGCAATACAATATGACAAGGAGAAGCATCTAGACCAATCTAGAAGGTGGGGCACCCTACAGAACAACGAGCTAGTGTTCTCGCCCCCACCATAAGGGAACAGTACTAGACTAAAAGGAACTTAAGGGACATAAAATGCCTGTGTCCGGGACATTGTTCAGGCAATGAAGGAAATGTTGCTATGGCCTGGGCATAGAAACCAGTTGAGATTAAAGTATACTGACATGAAAAGGTGTCATCTTGACAAAAACAGCAGATTACAAATTAGTATGTACAATATAGTCAGTGTTTTCAGTATCCTATATTTTGCTCTTTGTATTTTCTAATTTTCTATAACACAGGAGTATTATATAAAATGTAAAGGCTATTCAAAAGAGTACGGGAGTGAGGGAGGACAGGAAGAAGGGTGAGAGTGAGTGAGCGAAGAAAGGAGGAGAGGGAAGACGAGCAGGTTTTGAATTCAGTGTCTTACCAAAGGTAGGGCTGTAAATACAGGTGGCAGTCCTAGAGGAGGGTGATGCAGTGGCAATGCCAACCTCACCTCCTTCTTGCCTTCCAAAAAAAATTCTTTATCAAACTATGGTTTAATCTTCTCAACTATACTATAAACAACATTATATCCCTATCAGCATTCCTCATAAGAGCCTCAAAGGGAAAGCTACTCCAATGCCATTCATGGTAGAAGAGCTAAAATACAGAAAACGGAAAGTCCTTTTCAAGAATTCCTCAGCTGCAGAGAAACAGGGACAGCTGGTCATTCTAGATGCTGCCCGCTATCACTCACACATTGCTATCAAGTCCATTCTGACTCCTGGTGACCCTACAGGACAGGGTAGAACTGCCCCTGTGAGTTTCCAAGACGTCTTTACGGGAGTAGAAAGTCTCCTCTTTCTCCTGATGAGTGGCTGGTAGTCTTGAACAGCTGACTTTGCAGTTAGCAGCCCAATGCATAACCATTACACCAGCAGGGCTCCTACTATAGGGGAGACAAAATTTGGAGTTCCAGCCTCGTCAAGTTAAAAGACTTCATATACATCTCAGGCATTCCAGAGACACTCCAGGAAGGCCATGTCTTACGTGTAAAAGTTATGTATCAGGCCTCAGGGTAAAACCAAACTAGATTCACTCTCGCAAAGCATAAATTCAAGTGTCCTCAAACTCAGGACAATCAGTAGGTTAATTAATTGCTTGCTAAAACAAAACATATCCCCTTCAGAGGTGTGGAGGGAGGGTAAAAGGAGCTGATACCAAGGGCTCACGTGGAAAGAAAATGCTTTGGAAATAATGATGGCAACATATATATAAATGTGCTTGAAACAACTGATATATGGATTGTCCTAAGAGTTGTAAGAGCCCCCAATAAAATGATTTAAAAAATTGTTCAAAAATGACAGTAAAAATAAGAGCAATGTAGGCATTTCAGGAAAAAAGGCAAAAAAAGAACATGCACATATACAGTTCAGTGATTTTTTTAAACTGAAAACAACTACATAGCTAGCACCTAAATATTGAAAAGATACTGAAAACATGGACATCGCACAAGCCCCTCTTTTGTGTTTCCTTCCAGTAATTGCCTACTGAAGAGAAACCTCCTCCCTGACTTCTAACAGGCTCTATAAATATTTACCTACTTAAAGGAATCATATAAACCCACTGCTCAGTTATTCCTTTATGGTTAGGTTCCCAAGAACAGGTTAAGTGAAAATCGGCACTATGCAAAACTGGAGAATGACCACAGCAGATCACAAAAGAGGGTGACCTTAGTGCTCACCTGCTAAACGACATCACTACATGATTGCAGAACCATGGAGAACCATAGCCCAGCCAAGCTGACTCATAACCTTAACCATCGCAAACAGCAGCATTACTCTTACCTGACGCGCGTCTGTATGCTCGTTAACATGCAAAATTGTCAGAAGATAGGTCTTTACTGCTTTTATAAATGTGAAATGTCAGAGAGCGACACAGTTGATAAGAGAGGAATAGGTCTAATATTCTTTCAGCAATTTAAATTTGGCATTTCTTTGTTTTCGACCTTCCATTGTTTCTGATAAGAAATTAGCACTAATTCTTAACTGTTGCTGCCTTGTTGTAAATAGTGTTTTTGGGCTGCTTTGAATATTCAGTTTCCATTGTATTTGTCCTGCTTGAATAAGTACAATATTTAGGGCCTGTTACAGTTTGTGCATGGCATTCATAGTAGGAATTTTATAAAATGTTGCTGTTATTGGTATTATTATCATTAACCCCCCCCCCAAAGTTTTGGGAGGTCCAAATCAACCCCAAAATGCCTAAGACCCTGAAACAAGCCCTACACAATGTGGTTTTAAGGTCATTTTAGAGCCTGACATGTGTTCACAGCGTTAACTCGAGTATTTATGACTGAATGAACTGTCATTTTAGGGTCATCTTCAAAAACAAGGGTGTTCCCGCATACTTTTGTCTTCTGGCAGCTGCCTTTTCTTTCTTATTCTTCTTTTGTGTTTCAGTTGCTCTTCTTCAGATTTTCTCTTCATCTTTCCCGTGGCTTCCAGGGCTCTAAGCTATATTAAGTCTTTGGTGGTTCTAAACATAGCACATTCAGCTCCTGTGAGAAAGGCACCCAGATATCTAAGCACTGAAACACCAAAAAGGCAAACATAAACTAACCTAGGACTGCAGGCATCTTTGAAGCACATTCCCTTTGAGCTGAAATCTTCCGCAGTCCAAAGCAAGCCTGGACCACCCAGAGAGAAACCCCAAGGGAGAGGATACAGATGCCGCTGACCTACTGTCACAGAAACCAAAGCTGAACCACCACAAACAGCACTAGCTGCAAAGTTCCCCTCAGTGTTGGCTTTGGCAGCAAACCTGACGTCTCTTATCAGCAGAGATACCTTTGAAGTAGCTGGCAGCCTTCCATCTCTTCCTCCAATAAGCTCAGCTACACATCCTATTTTCTCCAAAGAAGATCTTTTTATCAGATATGAGAGAAGAAAGTCCAATTAATCAGGACAGACTCTGCTACCCACAAGATGAATTGGGTAACCAGGACAGCTATCTGTGAAACACTGAGCGATCTTGTTAGAGGCTATGTTATAATGCAGAGGAAACTCAGTCGATATAAAATAAACAGCAAAAACCAGATCCTAAATTAAGTGGGAAAGAGAAAGGGTTAGGTCGGTCATCTTACATTGCTTAAAGATGCCTATGAGCTAACTCCTTTCTCAAAAAGCCAGAACCCAGGGAAACCACCTTTCGTACCGAATCAGGGATAAGCAACTCGATGACCATTGTCAGACATCTCTCCTTTTCTTATCTGTGACAGTCACGCCATTAAACAGGTCTGCTTACAATAGTATCATCGTCTCGCCTCATAAGCATCTTTGAGTCCCAGGAGCTGGACTCCAGAGTACCCGTGGGAAATCCTAAGCCAGCCCGAAAGGGATAAACAGGAAATTTCCTCCTCCCTCTTTCCCTGACAGAACCATTTCCTCGGTATGAAACGACAGGGCTGGCTGGGGCCTTTCCGGTGTGACAGATGCACTAATGGTAGAGGACAAGTTTAACACCTGGGGGCCCAGGGTAAAAGGACCAATCGAGTCTATTACATTTCTTGCCTAGCAACCTTCTTGCATTATTTGAAACCAAGTTCATTCCCCCTTGCCTGGCAGAAATAAGAAGGAGACCATGATAAGCTGTCTAGAGAAACTAGCCAAGATGCTTCACAATCCTGTCTATTGCAGCGGCAGACATGCCTCATATTATAGTGCGACAGGAGCAGATGGCTTCAGATGGCTTCTGCAGGGGAAACAACAGAGTACTGTGAGCAATGGGCCTCAACCCAGGGGTCCTAATCCAGAGACTGAATCAATTGCACTGAACTGCGGCCCTGAAATTGGTGTGTTTCAAGATCTTTTATAGTAAGCTTATTGAGGCCTAATATACATACACTAAAAAAAGTACACATTTTAAGAGTATGGTATAATGCGTTATTTAAATGAACAAATCCACAGCCCACCATGATAATCAAGATCATATAACATTTTCATCACCCCCAAGGTCACTGGTGTGCCTTTGATGTTAACACCTCCCAGCTACCCTCACCTCTGTCCCCAAAACAAGCACTGATTTTGCCTCTTCTCACTACACAGTAGATTTACCTGTTCTAAAATTTCTTATCAATAGGACAATACAGGATCTATTCTGTTGTGCCTGTTCCTGTGATCAGCATGCTGGTTTTTCAGTCTATCTGCATTGCTCTATGTTGCAGTATTTGGGTTCTTTTTATAGCTCGATAGTATTCTACATGGAAATATCACAATTTTTTCCTGCAATTCATCTGTTGATGGGCACTTGGGCTTTTTTCCAGAGCCCGTAGGTTCTTTCAAAGTCTGTGGATGCTTACAGTTTTAGTTCTAATTCCGCCTGTGGTATATTATAATTCTGGCCTCTAGACGTGTGTCTATAATCCCATTTAGAGGGGGTCTCTGCTGTGCAAATGGACATGATTAAGGTGGGAGTAAGTCTCTAATTTAGTAAAGGGTGTGAACTAAATCACACCTTTTGCTTTCTTGGGGGTTCAGTCTGCGTAAAGACAAAACCCACACCTCGAGGCGGAGATCAGAGACTGAGGCAAGGAAACCATGGATTAGAATGGAGGAGCAATGCCGAGACTAAGGGGCTGCAAGACAGAGGGACAGGTGGGCTTCCTGGCTCACGAGGCTGGCAGAGGCCAAGGGACCTCTTGGCCTAGAGGCTGTAGACCAGAGCGAGGCTTGGTTGTTGGCTAAGAAGAGGTGTTGAACTGAACCAAGGCCTCGATCCTTATTGTTGACGGATTCCCTAACAAATCCCCATAATTGTGAGTATTGTCTGGGCGTTCTGTGTGGCCATTGCAACAAATGATTGAACTGAGCAGAGAAGCAGAATGCCATGAGAGGGATGGTTGGCATCAGAATAAAGTTAAGAATTGCAGCCTAAACGCCCCCCCCCCCCCGCAGATTCCCTGCCCCTCAGATCGAAACATTGGTCTGGGTGTGTGGAAAAAGGAAGAAAAGCAAAACGGAAGTGGACTTGGATCCTTCAGTGACATACACAAGTTCATTTCAAACACAGGCAAGAAAAACGCAGCAGCAGCACGCAGGGAGGGGACATGTCCAACCCTTGCCTCCTGGCAACAGAGAAGACAGAAGAGGTCAGAGAGAGTCCCCGCGCTGCCACAGACTGCCTGGATAAAGTATTAGCCTCCTACTGCAGCTTCCATAATTCACATGAGCTTGGTGGCTTAAAACAAAACCCTTTTGGTCCCTTACTGTCTGGTGGTGAGAGGTCTAGCAGCAGCTTCACTGGGCCAAAACCAAGGTTGTGCCTCCAGAGGCTCTCCGGGAGATTCTGCTTCCTTAACTTCCGCAGCCTCTAGAGCTGCAGTCCTGGAAGCGTGCTCCGTCCTCCATCTTCCAAGCCAGAGGCATCGCATCTTCTGTTTGTGCCTCTGCTTTCTGTCACATGGCCTTCTACCTATAATCTAGTTCTTTCTTATAGGGACACTTTAGGGTCCTTCTGGGTAATCCAGGATCATCTCCCCATCTCAAGAGCTTTAACTGCATTATGTCTGCAAAGTCCTTGCAATATATGGTAACATTAAAAAAATTCTACATTTTGAGTGAGCAGTATTCAGCAAAAGCTATTCTGAATATTAATATACAAACCATCGTGTGACGCTATGCTTTCATTTATTCCTAGACATACCCTGGTACCAGAGCGGCTATGCTTTGGGCTGCTAATCGCAAGGTCGGCAGCTCGAAAGAAAAAGCCACTCCACGGGAGAAAGAGGAGGCTCTCTACCCCTGCGGAGTCCCAGTCGCAGAAACGCACAAGAGCAGTTCCACAATGTCCGAGAGCGTCCTTGTGAATCACAATTGACTTGGTGGTGGTGAGATGGTATGTGTATATTTAACTTAGTAAGAGATTAAAACATTTTTTAAATAGTTGTATTATTTTACATCCTCACCTGAAATGTGTGAGCATTCTATTACTCCAAATCCTCACAAAATTCGGTAGAGTCATTTTGAATTTCAACTATTCTAGTGAATCGATAATATACAAGTCAATCCTTACAGTTTCAATTTGCATTTCCCTGAGGATTATTGGGCATTTTCTCATCGTTTGTGTACCTTCTTTAGTGAAGTGCCTGCTCAAACCTTTTAACTAATGTTTTTAAAACAGTCACTTGTCTTCCTCCTTGTTGATTTCAAAGTTCTTTAGATAACTTGATATAACTACTTCGTCAAATGTCTGTATTGTGAATATTATTTTCTCTTCTATTGATATTCATTTTTCTTAACAAGATCTTTCCAGAGCAAAAGTTTATTTTGATGCCCAATTTATCATTATTTCTTTTCTTCAGTTTATGCTTTTTGTATTCTAACAAATCCCTGAAAAGTCATCTATGTAAAATCACAGTAATTCCTTTTAAACACACCAGATCCATGCACAGGCAGGAGTCAAGAACGACTGGGCCACAGGGTAGCTGAGTTCACCCGAGTTTCCACCGAAGAAACTTACGCTACCAGAAATAAGATAGGAATTTCATGAGCCAGACTTTGGGGGAAACAGGAAAGGAAACGGAGAGACGGTCTTAGGACTATTTGAATAGGGCAGGCATCTAAGCTTAAGCATGAGCAGCTGTTACGGGCTAGAAGCGGGCACAGGAAAAGCCACGCCATAGTCTAGCTAAAGTGAGAGGAGGGAGAGAAAACAGGATTGTGCCTTCCTGCTGGGGGAAAAAACCATCCAATTTTATTTCAGTCCAGCCTGACAAAGTAGGCAAAATCATTTCTCCTTTCGGTGGGATTGTGTAGAACATGCCTCTCAGAGTGCACATGTAAAGGGGGCAGGAATGAAGGGTGTGCTTCCAAAAGTTCCTGGAGAAACAGAATGAAAACAAACAAGCAAACAAAGAAACCAAAAGCCCTTTTCCACGAACTTTTTGAAGGCCCCGTGCAGTGCCGGGAGTCAAACTTGGCAGTGTTTGGCCACCGTCTTTTGAAGCCGCTGCAGTCAACAAATGGAGGTGGCAGCAATAATATTTGCCTACACCTTGGTTCCAACTGGGATTACACAGACTGAGCTTTCATCACCCAAAAGGGGATGTCAGAGCACCAAATAGGCTCAGTTTTCCCTGCAGTCCTGGACAAAGTAGCTCTGTCTCGGTGGACAGGAGGCTACTCTCTCCAGGTGTTATATTTAGCTGAAGGAACCCTCCATTATAACCTCATGCAACATCTAACATGAGTCCCGGCAGACACAACCACAAGCCAGAGCCAGCAGGGAGCATCCCTTTAAGGGGCTTCAGCAGCAGAGAGGGGCCAATTGTACAGCTACCCTGACACCCCCAAATTAGCTGCATTAGCAGTGAGTCAGATTTTGGGGCCAGCTCTCCTATTTAATGAGTTCTTTGCGTTTCCCTGCTTACTAAAGATTCTCCCCCTGGGGGCGGAAACCTACTCCCTAATGCACTCCCAACTTCCTGATGCTTGCCCAACACCTTGTAGGAGAAACAATCCAATGTTATAAAATACTTCAATACCTTTTAAAGATTTGTGTGCAAGGGAAAAACTCAAAACGCCCCTGCCATCAAGTCCATTCCAACACACAGCGACCCTGTAGGTCAGCGTAAACCTGCCCCCACACTCCCACCCTTTTGAGACTGTAACCCTTGACGAGAGTAGAAAGCCCCATCTTTCTCCCACAGAGTGGCTGCTGGTTTCAAATTGCTGATCTTGCAGTTAGCAGCCCAAGCATAACCCACTGCCTCACCAGGGCTCCTTGTGCAAGAGAGAAGGCTAGGCTAATTCTCTAAGAAATATACCTGGATTCCATGAACAAGCATAAGCAAACCCTACGTCCCTGCTACACTGCACGTCATACCTAGATAATCTGAGTAGAGCTGCCTGACAGACTGAGGGTTCTAGAACCACATGGCTGGATTTATATACTAGGCTCAGTTTCTTCAGTCAGAAAAGGAGTTGATCACAGTGCCTCTAAAACCCAGCAAAACAGCTGACAAGGCAGTTCAGAACACATGGCCATTCATGGGTTTACAGTTTAGAACTGAGTTCCATAGGGTTTGCTTGGCTACTCTTATGGAAACAAATTGCTAGGCCTTTCTACTGCATGCCAATGGGTATGAACCACCAACCTATCTTTAATAGCCAAGACCAAACTGTTTCTGTTACCTAGCGACCTAAGCGTTAACTATCTTCTAGTTATTTTAAGGAATGAATGAGATGGTGCATGTTAAATCAGTACCTGACAGAATAAAAGGCTCAAGAATATTAACATTATTATAACTTTCATCAGTTGAATCATTAAATTTTATAGATTAGAAAAGGAATTAAAAAGAAGAAAATCTGTGACTTTTAACAGTGACAAACAGATTGAAATTCACACCAACCATGAATGTCCACAAGGGAGTACCTCCCCCCAAAACGTAATTTTTTTTCAAAGCTATGTATTTACATTTTTTTAACAAAACAACCTTATCACCTTCACCATTACACTTAATACATATTTCAAATCTGCGATTTCATTCTTGGAAACATTTTTCGAACTCATCTGTTTGGATGGCTGCAGCACCTCCCTCATTTGTTTTTTTCTTGACCTCGCCTACATCGTCAAATTGCTGGTCATTATATATAAAACCCTTGAAATAAGAAAGAAAACAGAAAAACAATACCTGAAACTCTGAGCACGAAACATTTCCTTGGTTGATAAGACAGTAGCCTTGAGACATAGTCTCACTCCTTTAAGGAATTTGCTCATCAATTACGAATATTCTTATCTCTGAGACTGCTATTTGCCTTCCCTGGCTTAACAAAAGAAGCAGAAGTCCCCAGCCTAGGATACTCATGTTATCAGAGAATTACAGAACATTAGATTAGAAAGCTCTGTATGGAAATCACAAGGAGCCCTGGTTAAACACTAAGCCTCTAGCCAAAAGGTCAGCAGTTCAAACTCACTGGCCTCTCTGCTAGCAAAAGACGTGGCTGTATGCTTCTGCGAAGATGTTTTACTTTATTTTTTTTCCATTGTGAATTGAATCAAGGTTTACAAAACAGATCTGTTTTCCATTCAATAATTCATACATATTTTTCCATCTTCTGGATTGAGGTATAGCATCACTTACTCCATTTCCTTTCCATGTATCCCTCCTCTAATCCTGTTTTACTCCTAACCTTGAACTCTACACCCTTGGGTAAATGCTGGCCTTTTGATCTCCCGTGGGAAATGATTCCAAGTTGTGTGTGCCTTACTGGTGCTTCTGTCCCCTGATATAACCGGCTATTGTTTGGATGAAAATGGAGCAACAGGAAGGAACTAATTTGCAGACTGTGGGGGTTATGTAATCTGGTGTCAATTTGAGGATTAAGAGTGAAGGGGTGGAGTTTAGCCTGCCAATCAGATCACAGCTTGATGACCTCATTTGGAGGCGCAAAAGAGATAAACAGCTTGTTGGAGGAGGGACATAGGCTCACTCCCTGAGAAACTCTCTATTGACAAGACAAATGGGGCTATGCTGATTGCAGTGAGAGTCCTGGACCTGGAGGAGCCACGTGGAGACCCACGCCAGTTCTGAAATGCTTCCACCGTTACTGGATCCACAAGACTATCCACCCACTGGCCTGTGATCTTCCTGCATTCAGCATCATAACATGTTTTTTGAGTCTCAAGAGGCATTTATAGATTGGTGTCAGGCATACGGGCTAATATCGGGCTTATGGGCTTGATCTGGACTGGGCTGGGATGTTTTCTTAATGTACTCTTTATATAAACCTTTCTTATATACATGTGTCTATGAATTTGTTTCTCTAGTCTACCCAGTTTAACACAGAGACCTAACAGGTGACTAAGAGCCATAGTCTTGGGGTCCCACAGCCTCCATCTGACTAGTAAGATGATTCTGACTTCTGTTCCACATTTTCCTCCTGCTGTATCCAGGACTTTCTAATGTGGTGCCTCTCAGAGCCTCCATGAAGACTGTTGCCGTGGGACAGAGTGAATTCTGACTTGGAGCAAGCCAACAGGACAGAGCAGAACTGCTGCCTAAGTTACAGTCGTTACGGGAGCAGCTTGCCAGGTTAGCAGCCAGCACTGAACCATTGGGCCACCAAGGCTCCTTCCCTGAAGACTCCAGCCTTGAAAAGGCTAAGAGGAAACTCTACTCTGGGGTCCTTATGAGTCCAAATGGCAGTGGTTCTGGAGATCCTATCAGAACCTGAGAAAAGTTACTCCCTGTTTACAGCCGAGGAAGCGGAGGCACAGAAAGGTGAGGTTATTGTCCAGAGTAACAACAGAGCTGAGCTTAACAGGAAGTATCTCATGGAAATGGCCTCTGCTCTCATTGCACAAATTAAGTCCAGGAAACCTTCATATAACTGGTGGGATAACCAGGCACATTCCTTAGGTCTCTTATCTGATTCCTACTTCTCATCCAGTGGGATCCTAATTCCTCATGTGAAAGACACTCTATAAACGACAACAAAAGTGAAGAATTGGAGTGTGCTCAAGTAGAAAGCAAATGTTTTGAGAATGATGAGGGTAACAAATGTACAAATGTGCTTGATACAATGGATGGATGGATGGATTGTGATAAGTGTTATATAAGTCCTCAATAAAATCATTAAAAATAAGAAAAAGAATTGGAGTGTGGAATGTTCCTTTTGTCTATTACTAGAAAGCTCAGCGTTTCTCCTTCATCCCAGATAATTAATCAACTCTTCTATCTACCAAGCCAGCCTTGACTTCAGAATTCTCTGCCCACATTGCGACCCCAGGGGAGTAGAGAATGGAGATTATTCATCCTATGGGACAGTAAACACTGACCATTCCACAATACCATGCCTATCTCTAATCAACTATCATTTAATTGGTGGAAAGTTAAAAAAGATTAAGAAGCAGTCCTATGATCTACAATGATTTATAATAATTTGGGTCAATCTTATAAAACAGGTTGCTGGCGGCCATCTAGCTCAGAAGCGACAAAGTCCACATGGAAGAACACACCAGCCTGTGTGATCGATTGGTCCCGAAGGGATCAGTTACCAGGCATCAAAGAACAAAAAATCATATCATTGACTGCACACCTCCATGATAGGATCGCTGAAGACAAATGGGTGCATAAGCAAATGTGGTGAAGAAAGCTGATGGTGCCCGGCTATCAAAAGAGATAGTGTCTGGGGTCTTAAAGGCTTGAAGGTGAACAAGCGGCCATCTAGCTCAGAAGCAAAAAAGCCCACATGGAAGAAGCACACCGGCCAGTGCGATCACGAGGTGCCCAAGGGACCAGGTATAAGGCATCATGCAAAAAAAAAAAAAAAGATATAAGTGTGTGTATGTATGTGTATATGTATATTTGTATATGTATATATATACCGTATTAAATGAAGGGGGAAGTGCAGAGTGGAGACCCAAGGCCCAAGTGTCGGCCAATGGAGATCCCCTCATAGAGGGGTTTAGGAGAGGAGATGGGTTAATTAGGGTGCGAGGTAGTACCGATGAAGAACACAGCTTTCCCCCAGATCCTGGATGCTTCCTCCCCCCAACTACCGTGATCCGAATTCTACCTTGCAGGGCTGGATAGGGCAGAGGCTGTACACTGGTACATATGAGGGCTGGAGGTACAAGGAATCCAAGGTGGATGATACCTTCAGGACCAAGGGTGTGAGGGACGATGCTGGGAGAGTGGAGGGTGAGTGGGTTGGAAAGGGGTTACTGATTACAAGGATCCACATGTGACCTCTTCCCTGGGAGAGGGAAAGCAGAGAAGGAGGGGGAAGGGAGACTCCGGATAGGGCAAGATAGGACAAAATAACGATGTATAAATTACCAAGGGCACATGAGGGAGGGGGGAAAGGGGAGGGAGGGGGAAAAAAAAAAGAGGACCTGATGCAAGGGGCTTAAGTGGAGAGCAAATGCTTTGAGAATGATTGGGGCAGGGAACGTATGGATGTGCTTTATACAATTGATGTATGTATATGTATGGATGGTGATAAGAGTTGTATGAGTCCCTAATAAAATGTAAAAAAAGAAAAAAAAACAGGTTGCTGGCTGAGAGAAAACAAACAAAAACACACACGTTGTTTTCTCCTATTTCTATAAAGCATGAAACAGAGCCGAGTCAATGTCTTCTGTTAGGCGTCAGGACAGTGGTTATCCTTGAAGTGGGGCTGGGCGTTGGAACTAGAAGGGAGCATGAGGGAGAGTTAGTTCTAGGGCTCTGTAGTGTTTCTCCGTCTGGGAACTGGCTATCCAGGTATGTTCCGTGTGTGGAAAAGCACTGAGCTGTATTCTTAGAACATGTGAGTTTTTTTTCAATGAAATATACACACAGCAAACAAACCTGTGAGAAATAAATTCTTCCACATAGAAACACAGTTTGAGGTCAACCTGGGAGCACGACTAGGAATACCCTTCATTCATGGGAAGGCTTTCCTTCTGGAGGTCCAATTGCACACACCATGCACTTAGACCTTCACAATGTGACTGGCGCCTGGTGTGTGGAGCCAGGAGCAATCCTGGCTTTGCTGTCTGCCTGCCATCAGCCTCAAGGTCTGGATCTGGAATGGTCATCAGAACTAGCTCACCTTGGGTCTTCTCTAGTCTTCTAAGGCTGAGAGGAAAGGGAGCTGAATTATGGAGCAAGGTCTAGATGTCTGGCTATCTCACACAAGGGTTTCCCACCGATGAACAGAGAACGGAGGAGGGAACCGCCAGGTGATCCCCTTCCTTCTTGAGAGAGTGGTTGTCAAGGTCAAGGAGAACAGTTGCAGTGGTATCTGACTACTGTCAAGGTTTTGCCTGAGGAGGTTTTCATTTTAGTCGCACACATGTCACCAAGTGCTAAAGAATAATTCAAACTGCTGACAACCAAGCTGAAGCAGATGCTGGAAAGCAGGGAGGAGACAGCAAAACTCATCCTCACCGTGAAACAAAGTGTGACCCCCACCACCGCTCAGCAGGGCCACCACAGACAGACAGGGAGGCTCTGGGAGGTGCTAGCTTTTGCTTCCTTCTTTGTCACATGATCGTCCTCTCAGTATCCTGCCACTTGGAGACAGGGAGAGCTCCTTCAGGGATGCAGTTATACAGGAGGGAGAGTCTAAATCTATTCTCTTCAGGCTAGTAAGAAAATAGAAGAAACTGGGCTCTAATTTTTTTTTTAACCTAGATCTAGAAAGCTTCTTAACAGTAAGAATTATAAAACTTATCAGCAATCAATAGCAATAGATGGTTATATCCCCCACAATCTTATTTACCAGGCGTAAATTTTAACACTAGGTTTTGTTCAATGGAAACCAATGAATTCTATCCGGCCCCTATTATCCCCTTTCTACTTCTAACTCACAGGGAGATTACTTGCTTCAGAAAAGTCATCTGGGGCTGCTACTTCTTGAATGCCAGACACACTACACCTTGAACAATGATGGAGAATGTGGGTCACCATTTGCCACCAAGCCCAAGAAGAACCTGGTTCCACCACTGATGAGTATGGTAGATTTGGGAGAAATTCCTGATGATTCACAATGTGTTGCTATGTCCCTAATTAAATGAATCTACCTTCACCCAAGGATTTGTGCTGAACGACTAGACCCAGGAAGCACTGGAGGACCCAAAGGAAAAGAAAAACATGTCAGGGTACGAACAATCAAACGGCGGAGCCCAGCCTGGCCGAGATGAGAGTCTGGAAGGAAGTGAACAGACAAGCACGCAAGGACTGCCTACACGAATTAGAAAACACAAAATGATGCGGAAGCCCCTGAACTTCAGTAACTCCCCATTACCACCTGCCCACGGAAGCAGTCGTTATTCACACAGGCAGACTCCGAGTCAAGGTGCCAGCCCCTGGACTGCTCCTCGCAAGCAGTCCCTTCGCAGGGCTCTTCACAGCTCAGGGCTTCTTAACCTTTTCCCACGCATGACCCCTTTTCGCCTGGGAAAGTTGCAGCATGCGCCAGCGCAGCCAGAAATGCCTCGGGTTCATTATGCCTTTGATTTTGAATTATTTTTTGGTGACTGTGTCTCCAGAAACTTTTACCGTCGCCAGATTTTTCACAGCCCCCACATTCAGATTAAGAAGCTATGAGTTCACCCAGAAAGAAATGAATTCATTTCTTTTTCCCCACCGTATATGGAGAAATGTTCATTCATCCCCCCACCCCCCGGGCCTGTGGTGAGGACTGACCAGGCTCAATGTCGTTTAAATCAAGCAACAAAACGATCCTTTTGCTTATTTACAAGTTTGCTTCGTGACTTCAGCCCAGAGCTGTGACCAGGAAGCCCGGGTACCTTTTTAAAGAGTCTTCCCGAGTCCTCGCTGACTTGGACAAAGCGAGGAATGATATTGTTCAAGTAGATGTCACTCAGGGTGGTGTGGTCCCGGCTCTCTCGCTTCACCTGGTTTAAGAGGAGATTCCAGCAGTTGACTGGAGAGAGGACATTCTGATCCTTCCTGCAATGGAACAAAAGAGGAGGGTAAGAGTCAACGCAGTTAAATAAGCAAAAATCTACGCTCATAGTCTACTGTCACAAAATCACAGGAAGCAAAGTCAAACCAGAAATGAAGATAGCTTGCCTCTTGAAACTCCAGTTTAGGTTTTCTCCTTCTCTGAAAACTCCCGAGGGAAACAATGTGAAGGAAAAGAGGGCGAGGAAAAGAGGGAAGAAGAAGAGAAGCAAGAGTATCTGCTGAGCATCTGTTAGGTGCTAAGAACTTGCTCAGTGATTTATATGCATGTTCTCATCGAAGCTCCATCACTTTGTTGTATGAAGAGTCACCATCATGTCCATTAGACTCATTAGACAACTGAGCCTTGGAGAGATTGTCCCTTGCCCAGTGTTAAGTAAGAGGGGGTCAGAGTCTAGAACCACAGTTCTTTGTTGTCAACCAGAACAGGTCAAGGCTGCCTGATTCCAGAGTCAATAGCTCTGCCTACAAAGTAACGTGGTCTTGTCTTTAGTGACAATACCCCTAGGGTGCTAGAGACTGCCCTTCCCACAAATTTATCAGAATCCACTCATGGCTAACAACAATGGTTGACAGCAAGAACAAGAAAGCAACCTGGAGGCATTTGCCATGAAAACCAAAACAACATCAATAAAAACTATTCAAGTCTGTAGAAGGGGATTTAGATGCCAAGAAGCAGCCATGATCTCACAAAGAGCACAAAGCATGGGGGGGGGGGAGAGCACTAATTCCTCCAATGGGATGGCTCCAGCGGAGCAATAAAGAGCCGTGCTCGATGCTCTTTGCTAAGGAAAACACTGGGACCCAAGACAATGACCAACTACCTCTCTGTTCACAGCACTAATTTAAGCAATGAGAAGTTTCTCGCTTGGAACTTGAATTTCTTTGTGGAGAGAAACCAAAAATATGGGTTATTTGTACTACTTACCAAGGCCTGAGAATGAGCCGTTTACTTCAAACTCACAGCAGCCAAGATGGCAGATATTATTAACCACAGTCAGAGAAGAAAATAAGACTAAGAGAGGGCCCCACAGCTAAAGGTGGCAAGCTGGCATGCGGAACCAACCAGGGATTGCAAACACGAGTGCTTTGTGCAGTTACTGTGTGACAACCTGTTCGTTCCCTTTGCCTTCTCTTCCCTCCAGTTAGTCTTTTCATGCCAGAAAATTGGGTGAGAAGGGCTGGTTGCTTAAGGCAGCAATGTCCCGGTCCAGGACTAGAGGCTGCCAGCCTCTGTGATTGGTATTCGTAGATCGCAGAATGGAACTTCAAAGGGCTTTTCCGATTCTTCAGTGAAGTGATGGTTAACAATTACACCAGACCTACTCCGACTTGAGAACACACCACACCAATAAATCAAAAATCTGTCAAATCCACTCCAAGAAGCCACATCCAACCAAGGAATATTAAAGTCCTAATGGAAACTTCTCCGTTCCTCTCCTCTCTCTAAGGCAGTGGTTCCCAACCTTCCGAATGTCACAACCCTTTAATACAGTTCCTCATGTTGCGGTGACCCCCCCAACCATAAGATTATTTCCGTTGCTACTCCATCACTGTCATGTTGCCACTGTTATGAATCGGGCCACCCATAGGTTGAGAGCCGCTGCTCTACGGGCATCACATTGCTGCGGGTCGCACTGCTTCACAGTTACATGCTTATTATGTGCCAGCCACTGAGCTAACATGATGCTCAGCTACCTTTCCATGGAAATTGAAAGAGAGGGCAACATTCTAGCTAATTAAAAGATATGGCTATAATTTTGGACAGTTTCAAGTGGCACATAATTCACATATCATATAATTCAATAGTTCAATCACATCAAGAAGAGTTAGACAATCATCACCAAAATCCATTTTAGAACATTATTAGCTTCCTATTTCCCCCCAAACCTTCCCTGCCACACCCGCAAGGAACCATTAATCCAGTGACTGTCTCTATAGATGTAACTACCCTGGATTTCATACATAGGAAAACATTTAAAAAACAAACTAACAATAAAAACAAAGTAAAACAGATGGAAACCTCAAATTGAAAAATATTAAATCTGAGAACAAATTTAAATGGATCATAAGGGAGATCAAATGATGGGGTGCTAAAAAGATATGACAATATTAATGTACTCTTTCCAGACTGTCTAGCATCTAAAGGACATGAACAGGAAACAGTCCTAAATTCCAAATGGTGAGAGACTGAGCACCATGCAGTGACATTTCATGTTCCCATTTGCTAGAAAACCTCCAAATTGACTCCAAATCCCTTTCCGTTACAAAATTCCAGATAATCCAACAGATATCTTTAGATACCTGTGTCCCCAGCAGCCACGGAACACACTGCACAATTACACTTGCTTTTTAAAAAGCTAGGTCTTTGATTTACAGTGGGTTTTAATGTGTTTATGATTTCGAGTGAACAGAGGTTGTGGTCTCTATTGGTTGGAACATAGGGCTGGTGAGTTCTTTTCTCAATTAAAAAAACTGTTGTCCAGCTGATTCTGACTTTTTGACTCCTAGTAAGTAGAGTGGTTTCATGTTGGGCTGCTAGCCACAAAGTCGGCAGTTCACAACCTCCAGCAGAGGCTCCAAAGGTGAAAGAGGAGACGTTCTACTTCCCTTAAGAGTGAGTCTGGACACCCACAGGGCCAGTTCTGCACTGTGCTACAGAGGCACTCTGAGCTGCCATCAACTCTGCAATCGACCTGCCCAAGGCAGCACAGCATTTTATTTGACTGCTACTTCCATGGTGTTCCAAATAAAACAAAACTCTAGGCCTCTTTAATATTCTCCCCATGTCTTATGATGTAGCTTATTGGCCAGTTGTAAAGATTTTTGTTTTCTTTTATGTTGAGGTGTGATCGATACTGAAGGTTGGAGTCTTGGTGCTTCAAGCCCTCTTCACTTTCATGAAAGCAAGCTTACATTCTCTGCATTTCACAGATTATCAGTGAGTCTTACTCCAATCCCGGCGCAAAATTCTTTATATAGTTCAGCTCCTCATAGTATTTGCTCAGCACAATGAGTGAATGAATAACGTGAGAGGATAGAAGTCCAACATACACCTTTCCTGATTTTAAACCGTACAAGTAACCCTTGTTCTGTTTGAACAACTGCCTCTTGGTCTATGTACAGGTTCCACATGCACACAATAAAGCGTTCTACAATTTTCCTTCATGACATTATCCATATGTGTTAAGGTCCACATAATCGAATGCCTTTGAATAGTCAATAAACAAGTAAATATCTTTCTAGTGCTCTTTACTTTCAGCCAAGATCCATCTAATCACTGTAACGAGATTCTCAGCACACGCCTTCTTCTGCCTCTGGCTTGAACTCCTAGCAGTTCCTTTTCAAGGTGCTGCTGCAACAGTTTCTTAATGATCTCTGGGGAAATTTTACTTAGATGCGATATTAGTATTAATGATTTCGCTCAACAATTTCAACATGCTGTAGGATCACCTTGCTTTGGAGTGGGCACACACATACGGATGTCTCCTCGTCAGACGGTCAAGTAGCTGCCCTCCAGATTTCTTGGCGCAGAGACTGAATGCCTCAAACACCGGATCCAGTTTCTCAAACATTACAGCCAGTCAATTCCCGGAGTCTTAGGGCTGCTTTGATTTGGTTTTTGTTTTTGCCAATGACCGAAGCCTTCAGAGGAGCTCGGGCTCCTTCCTCCAGCATCACAGGATCTTCCTTTGCTACGTCCGGAAGTGGTAGAATGATGATGGATTCTTTTTGGTACAGAGACTGTGTCTTCCTTTCTTCTTCAGCCGATGCTTCCTGTGCCATACAGTATTTTGCCCACAGAATTCTTCAAAGTCCCCTTTGTGAATTTCCATTTGAAAGGTAAATTTATCCCTGCAAAACACTGCTTTGACCGGCTTCATATACTGAGATGCTCTGTCAAGTTTCTACTTTGAAAAAGGAATCTATGGCTTTCAAAACAAGCAAACAAACAAGCAAGCAAACCGTTGCTCAGTCCTCTGCGTGTGTCTTTTAGGGTGCCCCGTCTGTTCTAGCATCACTCTACCGCGTCATGCAATCGCCTGGTTCTCTGAGTTTGTGCACTCTCTCAGACCTAGCTCTCTTTTCAACCGAGGTCTTTTAATGAGCGCAATGATTTAATTTTGGACAGAGGTGGGACAGATGAGGGGATATGTGAGGAGAAAAACACACATTTACGGCACAGACAATTTCCCGGCCAACATGCATAAAGGCAGGGTTAGGAACAAGCTCCAAAGAGGAAACACACTTCAAGCTGGAAAAGAAGCAAGTCGACGAGACGTGATTTCAGACGGCGTACAGTGAGGTTCTGCTGGAATGGCTTCCTGCCGCGGCGACTTCAGGGCCTTATTTAATGTGGGGGCTGCGAGAGCCAAGAAGACTTCGTTTGGTTAAGAGATTGAAATTTGTCTTTATATCTTTTCCATCTATCACTTGTTTGTACAGTCTCTTTACTTTCCCTGCCCCCAGAGCCTTAGGTTGTGTGATATTTGGACATTGAAAGAGGAGGGTCTGCATCCCTTAGGAATGCGTTGAACAGCTGCGAACCTCCTCAAACTTTAATCCCTAAAAAGCAGACAAAATAGCCACTCGTATTTTTCTTACTCCAATTGTTTTTTCAGGAGGACGAACAAGAAAACATAATACTGTTCTCGAGAAGGGAGGGCTCTGGAGTCTAGAGAAAGAGACCCGGAAAGTCACGGCTGGCTGAGTATCTGCAGAAGAGATTATCAGCACAAATGCTCGGAGCGAGATAAACCTGCGAGGCTGAATCATTAACTTCAACACATTAGCCTAGTTTTTCCTCCCTCAACTTAGACTATTTATGGATGTTCAAGAAACTTAGTGACAAATGCTCAGAGGGATTTCTCTAAAATATCTAGGGTGAAGAGGGTACTCTATAGAAGTCCAAATCGACCCTTTGTTAACATGGCTTCTCCCCGGCCCACATTCCCTCTGGTCCATCTCCAGGAGCCCTGATGGGGGAGTGGGTTCTGAGTTGGGCTACTAATCAAAAGGTCAACAGTGTGGATCCACCAGCTGCTGCACAGGAGAAAGATGAGGCTTTCTGCTCCCGTCGGTAAAGTCTTCCTGTCTCAGAGACCCACAGGGGAAGTTGTACCCTGTCCTACAGGGTTGACATGAGTCAGCCTGAACCTGATGGCAGTGAGTTTGGTTGGTTTTCTGGTCTCCTCAGTAGCCTTGTCTAGAAAAAGAGCTCAAAAGCACAGGGTTGAGCTGTACACTACGGGGACATCTCCTGGCCTTAGGTATTGTACAGTTAATAGTTGCTACGTAGCACACATGGTTAAGTGCTCAACTTGGAGCCGAGGGTTGGTGGTTCAAAACTACCCAGCAATGTCTCCGATGTTAGGCCTAGTGATCTATTTCTGAAAGGCCACAGTATTGAAAATCCGATGGAGTACACAGTTCTCCTCTGCACGCATGGGGGCGCCAGGAGTTGGAACCGGCTCAACCACAACCAGCAACCATGGCGTGTGGTTAAGCCAGTGGAACTCAAGGCACCACTGAGGCACGGTGGGCGAGGCTTAAACTGCTACGCTGCTCTATTGAAGCAGCGTGCCCCTTTTTGGACCTCCAGTTTCTGACTTGTCCACCTCATGAGGTTGCTGGGTGGACCAGATAAAACAGAAGAATCATGTCAACAATAAAGCCCTATGCAAATGTGAGGAAATGTTATTATTTTTATTTCCAAACAAACTTGGACTCAGCTTTCATCAATTTCCAACATGGTCTTTAACCAGCCCTGGGCCAGGGCCAAGAGCTCAGTCTGCTGAAAATGCACAGCCCTCTGCAAATAATGACTGGGATCAAACAGCAGCAACAGGCAATTAACAAAGCAGCTGTAAGTCCTGGGGAAGAAGTGAGGGAGATGCCAATGGGAGAGCGGAATTTAATCTTCCATTGTCCTTCCCTAAGGGACAAGGTGGAAGATAAGCCCTGCATTTCACGCAGGGAGCTGTGTGCTGAGGCTGACAGGAAGAAATCCAAGGGGAGTCCAGATGGCTGGAACCCTGGCTGTTTCAGCAACTTCTACCACACACTCCCCACCCCCACCTTCTTCCCAAATTCCTATCAAACCTTCTCCTCTGTACACAGGGGTGGAACATATCAACACACCTAAGAACATTATCACTTTTTAAGCACAGGCACACGCGCACACACACACAGACACACACACACACACACACACACACACGATAGTAGACAAAACCTCAGAGAAGTCAAATACATCATCCAATCGATCTATGTTAGTAAACACACCGG
The DNA here is from genome assembly GCF_050624435.1 of Tenrec ecaudatus. Lineage (NCBI taxonomy): Eukaryota > Metazoa > Chordata > Mammalia > Afrosoricida > Tenrecidae > Tenrec > Tenrec ecaudatus. The sequence goes on along the minus strand of NC_134530.1, from coordinate 224,591,366 downwards.
TGAGGTAGATAGAAAAACAAAGGTACGTGAAAGACATAAGACATTGTTCTGCGACAGTTGGGTAGAGAACAGGCAAGAAGGCTGGCATTTTCAGCCTAAATTCTCTCCTGGCACCCTGATTAAAATGAAATGAACTGAGGCAGCCAAAGAGATTATTTTATTCAGATGAGTGTTATTAGCCTTTCTGGCTTATTTTCTCTGTTATGCATTTTGCAGATGCTGACAGAAGCAGACAGGCAGGATGGAAGCCACGCTGCAGGGATTTATGGTCTGGCAGTGCCATACATAAAATCAGACCCTTGCTGACCCAGATAAGCCTGGGAAGATGGGATTTGCTGAGGGAAGGTGTTAAAAGGGCGGGGGGTGGGGACACGGATCTCCAAGGTGGGAACTGACTTGAAAAGGATTCTGCCTGCAGTGGAGTCTGCTCACAGTCTGACCAGTAGGACAGCAGCAGCCTCGGGGCACCTTTCAAAGGTGGGCAGGAAGGCACACCTATCTAGCTTTATCATAGGCCTAGTTTCAGCTCTATCAGCAAAGTGATGGAAGTAGGAGAATTAAGAGATGGAAAAGAGTCAGGCAAAAGCCAAATCATGTAAACCTACCCCTCGCCTTACCAAAGCTCTCGTGATCCACCATTTCCCATTGATGACAATAGTAAACCGTCTACTATGTGGCTATTTTTTATGCAATCATGAGAAGCCATGAGGTCAATCGAGCGGGAAGCCAGAGAAGTGAGGACCTGGGGGCTGCTGGGAGGCCTGGAAGCAGGGTCAAACAACGATGGGCTCCTGCAGGCTCCATGATCATGGGAAAGGTGTGGTGGGGAAGGGGGTCCACCATGCAACCTGCATGGAGATGTGCCGGGGCGTCCACCCTCTGGATGAGCGCACAAGAGCACCGGTGCTGAAGACTGGCCCTGACTGTCCTAACAGCTCGCAGCCTGGTCTCTGGAAGATTTATGTCTGGAGAAACAGCTTTTCCATTTTCCAGGGAAACTTAGTACCACAAATCAGCTTTAGTAGCCTAGACAGATGATTAGAAAGGATTCGTGGCATACCCATCTGACTCAAAATAGTCTACACTGTCCCCTGTAATCAGGTTTGGGGGAAGAGCTGCATAGAAATGACATTCTTGTGGCTCTGGATGTGTTCCGAGAGCCCAGTCACACCCTGGGAGCACAGCAGCTTGTTCACGAGCGGGCCTTAGGAGTCTGCTTTGAAGTGGAGAACTCGACTACCAAGATGTCTGACACTATTAAGTGCTTAATAACTACTTCCTGACTAGAGGTTCCCCGAGTTAGGTCAGAGAACTGTGAATGGTCTCCAGGTTCAAGCCACTGTAGATTCTCCTTGGCGAGTTCTCCATCAATGGCCCAGTGAGAGATGCTCCCTTCCCTTCAGTGGCCCCATCTCAGCCTATATTCCTGGTGAGAAGAGGGGGCTCTTCTCTGAAAATCAAGTCAGCCCAGGCATGGGGTCTACTCAAGATTTCGGTCCCTGTCACCCAGATTTCTTGCCTGGATCCTTGACCTGTTATAATCCAGGCTCTGAGTCCCTGATCTCTACTGTCTTCATCATTCATTGACTCAGTATCCACTGAGCACCTAGTAGGTACCAGGCCCTGATCTAAGCACCAGGGCTAAACTGATCAGCATCCTTGTCTCTGACTTGCTTCTCCCACATCTGCAGACCTTGTGGATCCGAGACATGGCACTCCTGGCTCCTAGATTGTCCATCCAGGAACAGCCCACATGGCATCCTGCTCTTGCTGCTTGGGCGTACACTAGCCTGGAGGCGGTCACTGTGAATCCCCGGGGGCTGTCTTCTAAAATTGCTTTGCCCATCAGTCCCTTCTGTGGTTTGTGCAGGTCTGGCTTCTTCTTCTCACGGATACCTCATGTCTCAGAACTGGTGTTTGCAGCATAACAACCCATTGCAATTGAGTCGATTTGGACTCATACTGACCCTGCTGAACAGAGTAGCTCAGCGGTTCTCAATCTGTGGGTTGTGACCCCTTTGGAGGTCGAACGACCCCTTTCACAAGGGTTGTCTGATTCATAACACTAGCAAAATTTCAGTTACAAAGTAGCAACGAAAATAACTTTATGGTTAGGGGGGGGGGTCACCACAACATGAGGAACTGTATTAAAAGGCCACGGCATTAGGAAGGTTGAGAACCATAGATAGATCTGCCTTGTGGCGTTTCCATGGCTCTAAATCTTTGCAGGCACAGATTTGCCACATGCTTCTCCCATAAAGTAGATGATGAGGTCTATCTGATGACCTTGCTGTTGACAGTCGCATGTTTTCACCGTGGCTCCTTCATACCACAGGGGAAGAATAAACAAAGAGCCTACCAGCCCTCGTGGTGTTCTCTGCGGACAAGCTAGATGTTGATGAATCAGCACTATGCTCTCCACCACAGCCATCTGTAGCGCTCCAAAAAAGGAAAAACCCACAACGAACAACAAACGTGCTTCTAGAGAGCGGATGCCGAGTCATATAGACCCTATAGGGCAGAGGAGAGCTGTCCTGAGGGTCCAGAATCTGCCTTCCTGGAAGCAGCCAGCCCCATCTTTCTCCCTCAGCGCAGCTGTGGGGGTGACGCGCTTCTCTGGAGATCAGCAGCTCAGTGTGTAACCCACTACACTGCCAGGGCTCCTTATCTATCGAATTAGGAGCCTAGAAATTCCCTTTTATAGTAAGCTTCCCCTCCCAGGAAGCCCCCCAAAAGTGGCTGGGGTCACATTAAATGGCCTGCTAGATCTTCATTCAATGATTAAAACTGAACCCCATAACAAGGCCAAAAGATTTGTTATTCATGTTTCTCGTTTAAAAAGAATTTATAAGCATCAGTGTTCAGTTGAGTCAGATCCACATATTCTGTAGAATAACCTGTGAACAATGCTACAATTAAATCTTCCGTTTTTCTTCTCTCACTAATTAAGATGTCTCCAGAAGTCCCATAAGTAATTACAGCACATGACAAACATACAGAAGGAAAATGTTCACACAGATGCGGGAGCAGATTTTTACAAGAATGACACTGGGGTAGTGGCTGGGACAGAGTGTTTGGCTCACTCTGGTCCCTGGTTCTAGAGCTTGATCAATATATGTCTGGGTCAGACTGGAATGACCTCACTCAGAAGGCTACACACCTATTTTCCAAACAGTAGCCACCATGTTAGGAGCAGGCACTGCGGGGCGGCTTGCGCCACGGGCAGTGATTCTCCCTGGCTGGCAAACAGTCAAACAGTCCTTAAGCACACCGAATGCCAGCAAGCTGCGGGGGAGGAGGAGTGGAGTGGATGCGTGTGAGTGTGACACCTCTCTCCCAGGTCTGTGGGTTTCCCTTACAGCCTAAGACAGCAATGTGCACGAAAGGGAGAAGTGATAGGACAGCACTGGATTCTGGGAAACTCTCAAGAGTGAGCGGAGGGCTCATAGGTAATTTTGATTTGGATCTTGCCGTTAGAGGAAGGAAGATTCAATGAAAGCGCATTATAAGAACTGGGTTGGTACTTAGTCAGTGTTGACTAATGACAGGTGTCAAAGGCACAGCAATCCTGTAAGTGCTGAGCGTAGTAAGACCACGATTCCTCTAAGGCAGTGGTTCTCCGCCTTCCTCAGGCCGCAACCCTGTAATACAGCTCCTCATGTGGTGGGGACCCCACCCCACCCCCAACCATACAATTATTTTTGTTGCTACTTCATCACTGTAATTTTGCTACTGTTATGGATCGGGTGACCCCTGTGAAAAAGTCATTCGACACCCAAAGGGGTCACGACCCACAGGTTGAGAACCACTGTTCTAATGGCTAGTTCCTATCTCCAGCCTCCATCAGTGTTGCCTAACCAACTGCTCTGGCAAGGACCTCTTTGTGCGCCCTCTCTGCAGGGCTGCTGAGCCCATTGGCTGGCATGCTCCATAGCATATTATTAAGCATGGTGCAGACACTTTACTGGCAACACTTTACAGGGTTGGCAGCTAAGTGAGATCTCTTGGTCGATTTCAAGGTTAGTAGGTCAAATTACTGAGGCCTGAAAGGGTGTAAAATGTCTGGATATATGAAAAACCCCATCTCAGCAAGATGGCATTCATGGAGAGCCCCCTGTACTAGGCTTAAGGCTCAGAGTTTGATACCAGCTTTGCCACCACTAGCCAGACATTGACTACTAACTGAAAGGTCATCAGTTCAAAACCTCCCACTGGTCCATGGGAGAAAGAGGAAGCTGTCTACTCCTGTAAATATGTATAGTCTTTGAAACCCACACGGACGGTTCTACTCTATCCAGTAAGATTACTATGCGTTGGAACCAACTTGATGGCAGTAAGAAAAAATAAGAATTTTCTTAAAAAAAAATCCTACTCATGAGCACCTTCTTTGGGTGGGTAGTGAGCCAAATAGGAATCCTAAGCACCTTGTCTTTGGATGGCAGCTTACCACAGCAGCCAGGATATTCAGGGGAACGAACAGTGAGGCGCCCTGGTGGGGTGGATTGCACTTTGGCTGCTAACCTTAAGGCCAGAGGTTGAAAGACAGCAGCCGCTCCCTGGGGGAAAGATGAGGCTTCCTGCTCTCGGAAAGAGTTAGTCTCCCAAACGCACAGGGGCAGTTTCAGCCTGTCCTACCAGGCTTTCATCTGAATCGACTCGACAGCAGTAGGTTTGGAGAGAATTTGGAGCCAGGCAACCCTGAGGAAATCATGGAAGCCTTCTGGGCACCTCAACGTTTCTTCATTGGCTTACAAATAATACAGGGGACCGAAAACAAGTTCTAACCAACTGGTACAAAGATTGACAAAGTAATGAGCATTCAAATAAAACAACAGCTTTACACACACGAAAGTGCCCTCACCTGTGAACCTGGATTGCCATCTTCCCTTGTGATTGTTGCAACTGTTCTTGTTACTTGACGGTCATGGCTACATGCAACGTGGCTCCAGTGGTGTGTGGAAACACAAACCAATTGCCAGGCCTTCCCCAATTCTGCAATGACCTTGTTTTTGTAAACGTTCTCCTTCATCAGAACACGCAATAGGAACGCATGTTGCTAGCAACTGATCCTGCGATTCTCTGGAAATTCTCCAACCCAGTGAGTCTCCTGTGCCCAATCTAGCGGCTGCTTGAAAGGGGAAGGCTTTCAAAGTGTAAGGAGGAAAGTCAGAGGGTAATAAAAAAACTAGAATCCTGGAATTTCAGAGCTGGAAGGGACTTTCAAGTTGGTCTCGAGTCTCGACTGAACCTGTCATTTTCTAAGTGAGGAAATTGAAGCCCGGGGAGCCTGAGGTCACAGACTGTGATGGAGCAAAGGCAAGAACCAGCTCTCTTGACTACTGGTCACTTGTTTCATTGTGGTTCCTGCTGTATTGCAACCAAAGGGCTCATAGCTTCCTGGTGCTGAAAGGGTTACTGGACCCTGCTAGCTGCCCAAGCCACAGAGTGCTTCTCAGACAGCACATAACAGGAATACCAAGGGTCCGTGAACCCGGACGGAGCAAGCTGCTGTGCCTAATGGCGCCGGAAAGCATGTTGACACACCGCATGTGGTCACACATGGAAGTGAATAGGAATCCCACCCCATTCTAAATTGGGACTGGCTCTTGGGCACCTACTAAATGACTGGGCCGCACCCTGGCCATTCTGTAAAATGACCCCTCAGCTCCTTCACTCTGTTCTATGTTCTCAGTTAACCCCTTCTCTGCCCTCACAAGGACCACAACAAGCAACAGGAAAACAATTGAAACAAAACAAAAAAATGGGGCTTTTTGGGGTAAGAAGATCCTGTAAGACAATTCTCTGTCTGGATTCACATGTCACTCCCCAGTATCTCCTATTCTTTGAGTAAGTGGATGACCAGAAGCCTTAAGCGGCCAGACGCACAAGTCCATGAAAGCAGTTTCTCTAAGTATAGGTCTCTGGATCCCTGAACTACTTCATATGAGAATTATCGGGGCGCCAAGTTCAAGGTGGGTTCCTGTACTCCTATGCAGAGATCTGAGTCCCTGAGGTAAAGTAGTATACAGGAACCTGCATATTAAATAAGCACCCCCAGATAATTCAGCACACAGCAAAAATTTCAGAACCAATATCCTTAAAGCAAGGTTTTTCAAATGGTGGAATAAAACCTATTACTTACCCACTGCCATCAAGGCAGTTCTGCCTCATAGCAACCCTATGACCCCTCCTCAGAGCAGAACTGCCCCATAGAATTTCCCAAGCTCTAAGTCTTTACAGATACAGCCTCCTCAGCTTTCTCCTGTATGACCACTGATGGCTTTGAAGCACAGACCTGTTGGATAGCAGCCAACATGCTTCCACTACTGTGCCCCCAGGTCTGCATAACCTGTTAAACTCAAATACCAAAGTCACTGCCATTGGGTCAACTCCAACTCATGGAAGCCAACCCACAGGATTCCTTTAGAACCTATGACTGGGGTCAAAATAACACTTTAATGCCAATAATAACAATGTACAATCTCTATCAAGGGGTGATGGGGGGGTGAGGGAAGAAAAATAAAGAAGAGCTGACATCAAGGGCTCAACAGAAAGTAAATATCTAGAAAAGAATGAAGGTGCAACATATGTATAAATTCGCCTATGCAATCGATGTATGGATATTGATAAGAATTTTAAGAGTCCCCAATAAAAACCAATAATAATAAAAAAATAACAATTTAGTAGCATTTCTCAAAATGAAATAAAGAAATCGAAAACAGTGAAAGAGTAATAACACAGAACAGGGTAAAAGGTAGCAAAGTACAACACATCAAGTAAAGATTAAATATTACCGTGTCAAGCTTCTGTTCTCCTTTATTTAAAAATGTGTGTGTATTCCAGCTTGTGATATAAAATATAGTGATTCACAATTAAAAGGTTTAAAACCCAATGCTCTGGAATGTTCCTGAAATTTAAAAGGTACCTCAGGCCTTTTTAAGAAGCCATAGAAAAGTTTGTATTCCCTTCAAAGAAAGGAATGAAGGGATGGAAGAAGGAAGGAGACAGAGAGAAATGGAAGAAAGAGTACACATCCACACTGTAATTCACACATGAGTTCAGGGCTCCCTGGACTGACGGAGTCGTCCCGGAAGACCTCTCTAGGAGGGCACTCCTACAATGTCTAGCACTCTGGTCACAGTGGACACCCGATCCTCACTGAATTATGCCAATAGCTTTCTTTCTCCTGGTGCTCTGTTGATGTCTGCCAAGGCCTGAGTGACTGACACACCTGTGAGCTAAGTGCTACCTACTATGTGGATTGTCCTACTCTTAATGCTGAAGTTAAATGATGCTCTACGGCAACATTTGGTTTGTTAGTACATTTCAGGAATGAGGGTTTTGGAAATGGATGGTGTGGGCACAATGTCACTGCTTCCCAAAGAACATTCTCTCCTCTGTAGTGTGCAAGGATGACAGTGGGACTGTCACAGAAGGACATCACCTTTAGTCTCAAGCTGGCGACGTCTCTGACTGTTGACATAGAGGCTCTCAGCCTCACTCTTCCTGAATGGTCAAAGGGTAGAAATGAGATCTGATGGAAGGTTCAAAAACAAAACAGCAACAACCCTAATTTGATGAGTAACACATCCCACTCGGCATGAAAGAGGGTGCAAATGGGGCCAACTTTGCTCAAGGAAGCATACTAGGAAGAAACAGAAGGGTGGAGAGGTATAACGTGGTGGGGAAGGTGGAGTGGAAGAGAAAGGACCAGCAAGAAGCCAGGAGAATGCTCACATACCACCCCACCCCCATCCTCAAACCATTCTAAAAATCTTGAGAGCTTTTTAGCCATTTTTTCTCATGTGGTGGAAAAATTGGCATCTAGGATGCTTTGGGCCCATCTGTTTTTGAACCTAAACTGAAGGCAAGATTCAGAACAGCTGGAACTCACAGCACTGACCATGGTACAAGTGTCTGGGAGAAGGCAAAATATAAAAAATGTGTGGGAGATGACAGAAGGAAGAGGGTTAAGTAGAGGAGAGGAAGGGGAATCTGGAAGCCATCTCTAGACAGAGAGAAGACAAGAGCCAGGCCAGAATTGATGCTAAAGAGCTATTCCAGAGACCAAAGCATCTGAGAGAAGAAAGCCAGGAGAGAGATCGCAGGAACGTCAGAGCCGGGAGCCAGCAAACAGTCCAACACCGGCACCTAATACCCTGCATTTTAGATGTCAGGGAGCAGAGTCCCTGAGCTTCTTCACCTCTGAGAGACCAGACGAACAGCATCTAATGGTCCTCCATCAAGAGGAGGTCAACAGCCCAGAGGAACTGTGATGAACATGTGGTTTCAGGTTCTCTGCAGGCCACGAGAGGTGATCATGGAGAGTGGTAAGGAAAACATGAGAGGGGCAGTCCTAGGAGGCATGGCAAGGCTTCCAATTCATACAGGGGCTTGTCCAGAGCCAAGGGCATGAAGGAGGTAGCGGGATCGTGGGAATGTCCTCAGGAATAGGCCTCAGTGGCTGCTCTGTATTTGAATTAGAACCCCCTCACATTAACTAAAGCCCTGCCTTACTCTGTGTTACACAGGTCTCTGGGATCTGCTGGGACTGCTTAGTCTCTAAACCAGGCGTCCTCAACTGTGGCCCGCCGGAAGACATGTATCCAGTCCGCCGGGTGGTTTTGCCCCATTTGGTTTTTTTTACTTCAAAATAAGATATGTGCAGTGTGCATAGGAATTTGTTCATAGTTTTTTAAAAACTATAGTCCGGCCCTCCAACAGGTCTGAGGGACAGTGAACTGGCCCCCTGTTTAAAAAGTTTGAGGACCCCTTGCTCTAAGCCAAGAGAAAAGTCAATCAAGACCCCACTCAGGAGGGGGGGAATAAATGAATACAAACAGAAATAAACACAATTGTATTTCAAATGAATGAATTGCCTTGAAGGTCTGGGAAGTGGGGAAGAGCCAGCCAACTAGCTTTTAATCGGCATATTTTGGTCATCAGGGCTATGAACTAAAAAGGACTCTACACCAAATCTAAACTCCAGTGAGTGGCCTTCTAGTAGGCATGGGTCAGGAATTCTGAAACTACTTTCTGTACATTCTTGGACTGAACAATTAAATAAATATATAATGGGTAACGGGAACCAGGTTTCTCACAGTTCAGAGTTCCAAATATAGAAAGAAGAGAAACTAGATTGTGGATTGGAATGGAAGGTATCAGTGTGAACTGATATCTTTACTATAGGGACATAGGAGTCAGAATTGGCATGGCACCAGGTAACAATAATACAGCCAAAGAGCTCTGGACACGCAAACATTAAGTGTTCACCTGCTAACCAGAAGGTCAGAGCTTCAAACCCACATGCCAGTCCGTGGGAGAAATGACCTGGTGATCTATTCACGCAGAGATCGTAGTCCAGAAAACCCTATGAGTCAAGATCAACTCAATGGCACACCACAACAATGAGACAGATAGATGATAGAGAGACAGCTCGATACATACAAACACAGACAGATAAGACAGGCAGACAAAGTATGTGGACAGACAAGGGGCATCAAAAAACTTTTGGGGGAAATTGAATGAAAAAATAATAGAATTGTCCCACCAACTTTCTGAAGCCCCATTGGACACACAGTGCACATATTTCCTGGCTGTATCTGCTGAGAGACACTAGAAAACGATACTTTCGTATCAAGGAAAACATGCGTGCTTTCTAAACAGCACTTTCCACTGAAAGGAACCAGGGCTCGTTGAAGAGCTCCTTGGCTCCAGAGCGGAAGCAGGGGAAGCATAGAGTGAACCTGGGACATCTTGTTGTGCCAGAAAGGAAGAGTGCACTCAAAGGGGCATACCAAAGAAGTGTCCCGGGCAGCCTGAGGGGCTCCCCTAGCCAAACCAGGGACAGGATGAGCACCAAAAGAAAGCTGATGGAGGATTATAACCGGAGTGATAAAACGAGAACCGCGAATCCTCATGAATATAAACAAACCTAAGTGCGGAAGTCGGGACAGCTCTTTCTTAGAATTCCAACTGATAAATACAGAAGGAATGATGGAATTAGAAAAGTCAACATTTGGGCGAGACACTCCATGAAACAGAGTCAGAGTTGGAAGCCATTCCATCCTAGAGGAGACTGAAGAGACCAGACAAGTGAGTAAAATGCACATACAGTCCAGGTGTTCTTTTGTCACAGGGACAATTCTTGGGTCAGTTGGTTAAATCTGAATAAGTCCTGTGATGTAATGTACTATTATTGCATCAATATTTATAGCCTCAAAAATACCCACTGAAGGCTTCTTACCATGGAACACTAGTTTAGCTCAATTTGTATAGAAGGTCTGCCTTGAGCACCATTCTCTATCCAGCTGGCACCAAAGTGATGACAGCAACACGGAAAGATCAGACAGGATGGGGGGGAGGGGGTAAGGCAGGGAGTTGATGTGACTGGGGGAGGAAAGGCTCAGAAAAGGAGGGAACAACTTGGTTGCACAACTTGGAAAATGTAAGCAACGTCACTACATTGTACACATAGAAACTGCCTGGTTGACTTATGCTTTGTCATGTATATATGTCCTCAACGACCAAAGAACTAAACAAACAATTTTTAAGAAAAAATATTTATGCCTGGATTTTGATAACTGTACTTGGAGGATAGGCATGTAAGAAAGGGTCCTTGTTCTCTGACGTTTACAGAAGTGAAGGAGCATCATCATGTCTGCAACTCAGTCTCAGCTGTTTCAGAAAAAAGAACATGTGCGTGTGTTATGTGTGTCTACAGAGACAAAAAAGGACGAAACAAATGTAGTGCTGTGCTAATATTTCTAAGAATTCTTGGCACTATTCTTGTAAATCTAAAATTATGCTAAACTAATTTTTTTTAAACAGAAACCTCCTCTCTCTCCTTTTGTAGTTGAGTATATGTTGCATTGTGTGCTCGGTCCTATAAAGGAAAAGGCTTTACACCTGACCACATGAGCTTCCTGAGAGAAGGTGTTGGGTCCTGCACCTCTGGCCCCAGCATCTGCAGAGGACTGGCTGGTCAATGTTAATGCTGAGAGCAAGGCCAAGTGTTTATTACGAATCGCATATACTAACAAAAAGTGACTAAGAAGATCACCTAACAATTCTGACCTTTCAGCCTTACGCTCTGCAACTCCTGTCAGCTCACAAGCAGGAGGGCGCACACACACACAATCTGAACAGAAATATTTCTCATTAAATGTGCAGATATATAAATCAGTGAAACAAGGGCTTATTCTTCTATGTCTATTTAATTCCTAGAACCACCCTTACCATAGACTAGAAAACTCAACCAGTTGCTGTTGAGTCGAATCCAAGTTTTGGTGACCGCACCTAGGTAAAATAAAACTTCCCTTTGTGGGGCTTTCCTCGGAAGCAGATTGCCAGGGGTTTCCAGGTAGATTCGAACTGCCGGCTCTTCATTTAGTAGTCTACCCAGGGACCCCTTGGCATAGGAGAGGGGCTGAATATTTGCTGGAGGGAAAAAAATTAATCTCCTATAAGCGGGAAGGGTGTTTGCCAACATTTTGCCTACTAATGGAGAAGAGGCTGAAAATGAACTTGTCAATACAGCACAAAGATGCGCTTACAACCCCCTAATCATAATGATCCTATCAAGGACTTTGAAGCTAGCCTTTTTGGGTAATTAAGAGTGGTTCAAAAGCAGGCCCAGACTGGATTTTTAAAAATCATATATTTTTTTATTCATTTGATTAAAGGGGAGAACTCTTCTGAAGATTTCTGCAATTTGTTACCAAGAAGGCCTACTAAAGATTATAAATGTATATATGTATGTATACACACATACAGGCAAATATATATATATATATATATATATATATATATATATATACACACTAAAGCTATATACACTAATATATACCAAATACACAGTAAACACACACACACACTAAAAACCTAGACATATATTAAAGACATATATAAATTTTTAGTATACATATCTATGTATACACTAAAATATAGAGCTTTTTCCATTGCGGCTGCTTGTGACTATGTTACCAAGTGCAGGGTTTTCCTCAGCGCTCATCATTTGGCTGGAAACTCATTTGATTTGTCAAAAAGTGGGAGGTGGGTAGGACATGAGCAGCAGCACTGAAATCTTAATCAGCCCCATTCTCTTCACCTACTGCCAAGTGCTGATGTAATGACAACCTGGCAAAAAATGAATATTGAGAAGACTAGGTGAGAATCCAAGACAAAGGCCCAGAACAATATCCCATGAATGTGTATCTCTTGTGCACAAGAACTGCTTCAGGTGCTAATGGAAAAGACTGCACATCTCGTGCGGCGGTGTGTACAGAATGTGTACGTGGCAGGCTGTGGTAGGGAAGGGCAGACATTTCCACCCCTTACCAGCTAAGAAAGAAGCCTGGTGGTGGCTGGCAAACCCGGTCCCTGCAAAAAAAAGTAGGGAGGGGGACAGACATGGAGTCAAGACAGGGTAAAAGCCACGCTTTTCAGAGCTGGGCCTTCTTTCTGGCCTTCACCTGCTCTCCACTCAGTCCCCTCAATAACCTGAATACAGCACCCTTTCCACCTGTACACAGCACATTCAATCGTGCCCCAACTTCCCCCTCCTGCCAAATCCCCACGACTCTGCCTGTACATTCAAAGAATTTCAAGCATCAACAGAAACCCCCGCCCCCACCCCCAGAATTTAGTTATGAACATCTGTTGTTTACAAGGGTTCAGGCTGAGAGCTGCCAGACTTGTTCGGCAACCTCTACTTTAACAGGGAGCTGCCAGGGAGGGATGTCTGAATTTCATGCAAGGATGCCCTGTCCTGGCTGCTTAAACAGAAATGGCAAACCCAGTGCAGCATCCGGCAGTGGAAGAGAAGCCGGGTCTGTTCCCTTCCCTTAGACTCCTGGTTCTTAACCAGCTGTGGCTGGAATGTGTTAAATAGAGTAGGGTCCACTGATCACCCGGGAATTTAACTGCCCGGGGGCAAGGATAGCTGGGGGTATTTAAAGATAGGAGCTGGGAGAAAAGATTATTTTTTTGGATGACTATAGGGTGGTGGGGGGATGTACCTCTGAAAAATCCAAACCCTACTTTGTCCTCATGCTCCTGAAATCCTTCATTAACATGGAGCTCTTCCCACAGGCCGGCTGTCTCTCCTCACAGCGTGATTCTGCGGTGCGGCACAGGAATTAGATATGAAAGTCTTTACTTCAATTAACTTGGGACCCAATCTAATTGAGAACATAACTATCCTATCTTTTACCTTTCCCTGACTGAGTCCCTCCTGAGTCCTCCACTCTCTCCGCTCGCCCTCCCTCCCTCTCTCCTTTCCTGGTAAACTGCTAGAGCCCGGCTTTAAATGGGATCCTATTTTTAGCTGCATGTGCCCAAGTGCACATGTGTCCTTATTATTCTCTCAGCCTGCCTGGTTTCCCTCATTTCAATTATAAAAGTCCATACGGCAGAGACTCTCTTTTCTTCTTATCTTGTAAACCCTCCCACTTAACACACTCAGCTCCCAATAAAGACGACATGGCTTTTTGCCTTTAAAAAAAGAAGTGGATCAAAGTCAATTCATTTAATTGGCTGCAAATTCCTGAGAATTAAAGATCCCATGAACCAACCACACATGCTTCCTGTGTCTACTCCGGAATTATTATGGGGCTTACGAGAGGCGAGAGAAAGAACCCTAAAAAGTTACCCCCGCCCCAGCACTACTGTCAAGGGACGTGATCCCCAGCATCTCTGCTCTGCAAGCTGGAAGGCCTAAGGTGTGGTCCACCGACATTCCAGTGCCCTTCCTAGGAGACACAGGAAGCTCTCTGGAGTCCCCAGTATCCTCCCAGTTGCGTATGAAAGCATGTTTTGCTTCCAACCTGCCCTCTGTCCCTCCGTACTCAGAAAGGAGGTGATGAAGAGGGTTATCAGAAGCATGGGAGCCTGGCTGGGCCGTTAAACTCCTGACCCAGCCTTGGTCTGGGTGGAACTACAGGAGGTTGAACAGAAACTGCCTTCTGTCGTTCAGCCTGGTCATCTCAGCACTGAGCGATGGGAAGAACCTGATAATCTGACAACTGGCTGAAATTATAAACTCTTGTCAGCTCAGCTGCTTAACCAAAGGGTTCGCAGTTTGAGTCCATCCCAAAAGCACCTCAGAAGAAAGGTCTGGCAATCTACTTCAAAACAATCAGCCAGAGAAGACCCTAAGGAGCACAGTTCTACTGCGCCACGAGGCAGACGCGATGGCACCCAGATTATGGACTCTGTGAGGACAAGCACATCGGGAGGCGACTGTGTCACACACTGTCTCAGGCGGACCGCTAAGAGGCTTGACCTGAAAGGCGCATGCCAGGGTTGAACTGCACTCAGTGCTGGGGAGTGCCTGTGATTATGAATAGCTGAGGATGGAGCCAAACGGCCACTGCCGAGTTGCCATAGGTGCTGGATACAGAATTCATAAAGTCATAAAAATTGCATGTGACCTGCCAATAGTCATACATACAAATCAGGAAGAAGGCTGAGTGTGTCAGGAATAAAGGTCCACAGGGGTCTGTGAAGAAAATGGAGACTGGTACAGTATTACCTAGGCCAGGCATAGGCATGTGTAATCCTGCAAAAGGAATACTAATGAATGGAGTCTGTATGTAGCCGTGTAACTATTGTTCTGTGCCATTGAGTTGATTCCACGTCAGAGCAATCTCATAGAGCAGAGCTTCTCGGTAGGCTTTCCAAGGTTAAGGTCTTAACAGAAGCAGACTGCTACTTCTTCCTCTCACTGAGCAGCGAATGGGTTTGAACTACCAACAATTTGGTTGGTAGCAGAGGGCTTTAACCATTGTGCCACCAGGACCCCTTAAAGGGAATAGGAGGATACTTCAGAGAATTCATGAAAAAAAAAAATCCATTATCTTACAATTCCAATTTTCTAATGAGCCTTTTGAAGTCACACAGCTTAAAAACCCACGGTCATCAAATCAGATGCAATTTGATAAGACAGAGTAGAACTGCTCCATAGTTTACTGATGGGGTCCAGAGAGCCTCTACTTTCTCCTTCAGAGGAGCTTGTGGATTTGAACTGCTGACCTTGTGGCCAGCAGCCCAGTGCTTAGCCCACTGTACCACCCCCTCCCAATTTCTGAGGATGAGCTTGAAGAGTAGCTACTGTTTGTATTTCCAATGTGTCAAGGACTGTCTAAGTTCTTCACGTGTATTAATGCACTTAATCAGCACAGCAACTCTCTGACAGGTATATTATCCTCATTTCACAGGCGAGGAAACTGCGGTGGCCAAAAGCCTTAATCCAAAGTCACGCCACTGATATGGAGGAGCATCCAGAACGCTCACACTCCCTCCTCACCTGCCCCAGTGAAGGAATCCTGTTAGATGAATTCTTTCATGGTTCCAAAGACCGGCCAACCCACGTTGCTTTCTTGAGTCTCTTGATTCTGCTTCAATCCTAAATAGTGGGCCTTCTCAACTCTTACCCACAAAGGAAAACGCCCAGCCACCATCTACAAATCTATCTGGACTGGCCACTCAAGCCCCACCCCACCCCCACCGCCAAGGCCCTATGTTCCTCTCTAAACAAGGGCAGCCTGGGTTGCGGAAGAAGCCAACCCTTGCTCGGCACCAGATGCTACATCTGGGCAGACTTTTCCTGAGGGAGCACAGAGCTCCCCAAGATGTCGAAGATGTGACGCACTGGTCCCAGGAAGCCAGGGTTCTTGCTTCCAACAGTTTCATACTTCCCCCTACTCCCCTCCCCTCCCCAAGGTCACCCCAGAGACAAAGAGGAACTTTCTGGGTCCCCACCCCTTTCCGATTTGCAACTGCAACCATGGCTGTACCCTCCCCAGGGCCCCATCAGACTGTGCTTTTCCACCACTGCCATCCCGTGAGAGCAAAGAACAGCTGAGCCCACCTCCAGAGGAGGACTCCATCAGCAGGTGACGCAGCTAGAGGGCCCACAGCCAGGCACACGGACTCTACATGAATTTCTCTTTAGTTAATTGTGTCCCTAACCATCCACTGAGGGGACGGTTACAGGCTCTTGAGATGCCTAGCTCCAACTCCCTGGGACCCTTTCCAGAGGGTAAGACTGCTCACAGCCAAAGTAGGAGGCTCTTTTCCAGTGTATCTCCTTAGTATAGCACCCATTACAGTTCCTGTGAACAGGATATGGAATAGGGCATTGTCTCCTTTGCCCCTAGCCCCAGTCCGAGCTCAGTGCCTGGTACATACACAGCTCCCCAAAACGTTTACCAAATGAATACGTTAATAACTCTTTAAATACCCTTTTCCTCTCTGAAAATTGAGTCTCACAAATTACTGAAGGAATTTTCTTTTTTCCTTTCTACACCCTATCTCTAGTCTCAACCATCACCTCTTGGTGAAAAAACTAGATTTCTCTCTTAAAGTGGAAGACAGCCATTTTCTCTATCTTTCTATTGCTAGAAATTTCAGCCCCAATTATTTTTCTAGATACTTTAAATGGCAAAATCCCCTACTCAAATTTCTCATTATAACCCTTCAAAAACAGCTCCTCCTCAGTCTCTGTTTCTATTGGTGGCACCACTAGTTTATCAGCGCCCGGTCTAGAAGCAGTCCTCTTTCCTGTGTGGTCTCTGCTCCCTTGAAACTTGAATCCCATCAGTCCGCAATTCTAACAGTACCTTCCCAAGCCAGGTGTTGTCCATCTGTCTCTAGAGTCTAAGCTCCCGGAGTGCTGAAGTTGTGGCTGCCATGCCTGGCATGTGTCTGGCCCATGGCAAGAACATATGCATATGTGCTTTATAGACGGATGGAGGCATCTTCTTTTCATTCCTACCATCCTGCCTCAGTCTACATCCTTGTTACCTTGTTACCTTCACTGGATCCAGTTTCTTCCAAACCAAACTCACTGCCATCAGGTCAGTGCCAACTCAATAGTGATCCCACAGGACAGGGCAGAACTAGCCCTGTGGGTTTCTGAGACTGGAATTCTTACGGGAGGAGAAAGCCTCTTTATACTCCTGCGGAGTAGCTGGTCGTTTCGAACTACTGAACTTGGGTCAGCAGCCCAAACCACTAGGAGCGTTGGTTTCCCAATGGTTCGACTCAGCTGTCATCCATAAGGTGAGTGGTTTGAACCCAGCAGTGGCTCCATGAAGAACAGTGTGGCAGTCGGACTCATAGATTACTATAGATTACTCATAGACTGGTGTCCAGTCCATTCTGACTCACAGCACCCTTAGAAGTCAGAGTAGAGCTGTCCCCAGAAGGCTTCCAGGACCATAAGTCCTGCCCCATCTCTCCCCCATAGGGCAGCTGATGGTTTCAAACCACCTACCTTTTGGTTAGCAGCCAAGTGCTTAACCTCTGTGCCACTGGGGATCTTCCTTAAAGATTACAGTGCTAGAAATACTACAGGCTAGTTCTCTGTCCTGTGAGTCAGAATCAGCTCATTCATAACAGGTAGCAAACTACCACCAGGTTCATCTTCCCTAGACGGGTTCCTTGGATGAGCTCAGACATGGCGCTGTGCAAACAGTCAAGTGGTTTTTGGCATCTCCTGCATTGAGCCAAGCCTCTTAGCCACCGGACTATATACGTTTATCCAATTTTCCCTTCTACACTTTTGATTCCAAACCATTCTGCTCCATGGACCCCAAAGGTGCTTTGTCCTTTTCATCCACTGCACACACACCCCACCCTTTGCCTAGATCTCTCCTCTCCATCTATTGAATTTTTCTTCAAGGTATGACTCAAATCCCATCTCCTCCCTGAAAATGTCCTGACCATACCAGCCGTAGGCTATCTCCACAGCCGTGAGCTGGCGGTCAGCAGCACACACATGGCCACCGTCTCATTGGCTCCTGCCAGCCTCACGTGCAACAGAAAGTGAGGAGTTCGATCCCGCACTATTTCCGAGCCTGGCTGTGAAACAGCGCACTGTGGTCCAAAGAGGACTTTTTCGCTGGCTGCTGTCTGAAAGAGATCCCGGTCTTTCTTCTCCGGCTGTAAGCTCCATGGAAAGCTGCTCAGCGGCACAGCAACACACAAAGTGTACCGACCAGGAAAGGAACCCGGGTCCTCTGCGTGGAAGGCAAGAATCCTACTGAGGAGCCACTGGCACCTCACGTGAATTCTTACATGTTGCCTTACATTGAAGACCTGTGTTCTTGTCTTTGGGAGTACTTTATCCCCTACTCAACTCTAAATGTGCATGTCAGAGAACCACTCTTCTTTGGCCCTCCCCATGGAAAAGCTGAGAACAATGCCTTGGAAAATGTTCACTCCGTACTTGCTGAGGGGCAGGAGAGCTGGGAGAAAGAAAAGGCATTGGCAGTAGGTTATAAAATACTAGTAACTGCAAGGTCTCGCAAAGGAACACAGCAGGCTGCATTGCGGGAGTCCTCTGAAAAACTGAACAGGAAATAAAGAAATGAAACTGACCTCAAAATGAAAGAAAGAAATGAGCTATTACGAGCTGATCAAAACCAAGTGAGTGGGACTGAAAGGTAATTTACAGCAAGTCTATGTGAAGAAAAAAAAACAGAACAAAACAAAAAACCCACCAATGCATCATCAATTAGAGTCCCGCTGAGCAATATTAACACAGAGTTCCCTTTAAAGAGGCCATCAAAGGCTCAGCAACAAATAGGAATACATTTAGACACTTCAAGGGGCCAAAGAAAATGCAAGAACATCTTCCCTTGGAAGCTTTCTTACCCTCACATCATAGTTTATCTTTGCTCTTGATCAAACCAGGCCGACAGGCTCTCAGATGTCGAACAGAATCCTTCCACAAGTCACAGGGAGGGGGGTAGCCAAGCACCTACTTCACAGGGAACAGAATTCGGTACTCGGATAATTGCTAGCCTTCTTCTTCAGCCTGTGTGCTCATGCTTTTGATTGGGGAGGGGAAGAGAGGAGAGGGATGAGACGTGTGGCCAGGCTCAGCCAGGGCTGCGGAGGCTGGGAGGGTTTTAAGCAGGGTATTTGCACTGAGCACCGTCAGGAGGAGGCAAAGGGGGCGCAGGATCACAGCAGAATAGGAACCAAAGCCAAAGGGAGACAGCCATGGCTTCCAGAGGAAGAACTGTGCCAAGAAAAGATGAAAAAACAAAAAAGCCCCTAGTTGGGCAGCCTTGGTCCCTCAATGCCATCTCTTACAACTGTAACACAATCCCCAGGCCCGCCTCGTCTGACGCTGACATCCAGCCAGCGTGAGAGACACTGGCCTGGAAAACAATGCGATGGATGCTTCCATGTGGACCATCCCACCTCATCCCAAGATGAACGGTGGCCATGTCCCCTAGAGGCGCCTGGTGGCAGCTGCCTTCCTGGCAGGACAGAGAGACAAATTCATGGCCTTGTCAGGCCAGCAGCTGCTACAGCTCCCGGGGAGGGGCGAGTGCCTGCTAAGATGCTGAGGGAAGGGAATGAATTCTTCCAGGGACCAGCCCTCGAGACAGCAAAATCGAGGCTGCCGTTCACCCACTCAATGGAAATGCTGTCTGCTCACCACTCCAGAGACCCATAGAACCGTTCTGTCTGGTCCTCTCCATTTCACCACTCAATTGCTGCCCGCCCGTGTGGCCCCATCTTTCTTATTTCCAAAGGCAAGCCTTCCAGGCCCATATTAACCTCTCCACTGGACTGCAATACGGCCTCCCTCCAGTCACTCCGCTCCAGTGGATCTCGGAACTGTCACCATAGCTACCTTTCTAAAGCACAGACATAATGCTGCTCCTTCCTCAAAAACCATCAATGGCTCCCCACAGCTTAGAGAAGAACCTCAAGCCCTGTCACCTGGCTCTCACGCACCTCTCTAATTTGGCCCCAACCAACACTTCCAGGCTTGTCTCATGACCACATTGATGACTTCCATCTGCCGCAGAATAGACGAGGTCACTGCTGTGCGTGGTTTTCCCCACCTGCAAGCCTTTGCTAATGCTGCGCTCTCTGCCCGTCTGCTTGCTCGTCTTCCTTCACTTCCACATGGTCTCGACGAACTTAAACCCATGATTCTGACTGGGCAGTGGCACTTTTTGGGGGGCCCTTCCCCACTCAGCGGCCTCCATCAAGCGCTTCGCAATCTTTTGGCCAGAGAAAACCCCTCTTCTCTGTGTACCTGGGGCAGACTGTATAATGGGCAGTCATGGCCTTTCAGACACGTTGCTGCATGCATTTCCCAGGGCGGTTTCCTAGGGCAACAAGAGTACCGCAAAATGGACGGTTTAAAATGACAGAAATCCATTGTCTCACAATTCTGAAGGCCGGAAGTCAAACTTGAGGGTGCTCAGGCCCATGCTCCCATTCACAATCTCCCCAGTTGCTGGGGACTCCAGGCAAAACTTAGTTTACAGCTTCGGCATAAGTCCAGCTCTGCCTCCCTCTTCACATGGCCACCCCTCACTCTGCCTGGCTCTCTGGGCCTCCTCTCAATAACAATGACACTACTCCAAGACCAGACCACTTGATTCTGCAGTATGATTCCTATGGTAACTAATAACATCTTCAAAGAGCCTCTGTCCAAACACGATCATATTCACAAGCACAGGCATTAGGACATCAACATGATCTTTTAGGGGGTGCGAGGCAAAAACCATTTAATGTGGCTCTTCCAGCCATCACTGTAGAAACTCCCACTAAGGGAACTTTTCCTGATCGATCTGGCTAAGAGAAGGTGGGGAAGATAGTGACAGAATTTAGTTGTGAGTGACTGTTCACAGGATTCACTGACTGCCATCTGGGCGGGTATGAACAAGCCATTTCAGAAGTTGGCTTCTTGCTCACTACCAGCAAGAGCGGAGCACAACCCCTGGGCCCAGAGATCCCTGGCCAGTGAACGTTATTGATCCAGAAGACAATGGTGGGTAGCATCAGCGGAACCAGGAGCTAGAGCATGAGACCTAGTGGTGAACTTCCCAGCCCCAGAACAAGGAAAGCCAAGTGCTTTGGGCCCAGAGGCTGGCTTATGGGGTGGGGTGCCTCTGGGCATTTAGTTGGGGAAGCTGAGCTTGCAAACTCCCTGAGGTGGTGGGTGGGTCTTGAGTGTCTGTGGGATGAGGCTTACTGGGGGGGGGGGGGGGGGGCGGGGGAAAGAGCATTTTGTAGCACCCTGAAGGAACTTTGTAGCATGTCCTGCCCAACGGACTCTACCCTGAGCATTTCTCACCAGCTTTGAAACCTGTCAGCTTCCTTAATAACCCTTTAATCATGAATATCATCTATGAGCTCTGTGTGGTCATTGCAATGAATTCTCGAACTCAGCTTCTGAAAAGTAGAGACTGTTGTATGTGATAGAAGGGGGCATGGTGGAGGCATAATTCAACTTATCGCATGCTCCATTACACAGTTTTCAAAACTGTGGCAGAGACTGTGACTTGTCCCCAATATGTTTTTCCTATATTACTAGAGATGTTACTTTCTGGTCGCCCAAGAAAACTATAGTCCCCAGTCCTTATCGTGGCTTGACAGCCACGTGACTAAGTTCTGGCCAGTGGGATGTGAGTTAGATAGATGCATGTGCCTGTATCTTTAAAGAATAAGGCCCATACCCTCCCCTCACCCTGTAGCCTTTCCATTGGCTAGAGCAGGGATGTGGTGGCAGTGAGTCACTTTCAGTCATAGAGACCAGGAAAACTGTGAGACAAGGAATAGGGACAAGGAGCCTGCATGCCTGACACAGGGCTGGGTGGCGAATGCCTAGATTAGTACCCACCATTGGCCTGTATAAGACTTGTTTTTGACAGTCTATAACAGGTGCCAGACCTAGATATACTAACCCAACAGATGTGCCTAAGAAGCTTTTCCTGTGCTGAAATGTGAGGAGCCCTGGAGGCAGAGTAGCTATGTACTGGGCTACGCTCCCTAAGATCAGCAGTTCGCAAACTACCAGGCACCCCATGGGACAAAGATGAGCCTTTCTACTCCCATAAGGAGTTAAGTCTGGGAAACTCACAGGGCAGTTCCACCCTGCCTTATGGGGTTGCTCCAGCATGGTGCCCAAATGGAGACTTTTCAGTTGTTCACAATATTTCCAGGTAGGTCTGGCGGTGTGTGGTAGATACTGCCTGCCAAGTGCCAATCCAGTTCCCTCCGCACACATGTACACACGCACGGCTATCACTGTCCTGCAGTGTGTGCCCCTGCCACTTTATCTGCCTCCACAGAAATGGGTGGACGATAGACAAATGAAAGTGCCAGTGCTGATGTGCCGAGAAGCAGAGTCCACGTGGCCATATTAGTAAAGACCAAGGCTGAACACATCAGCCGAGTGGATGGACTCTTGTATCTCCACCAGCTAGCTGCTCACTGGGCTTAGCAGGCAGGCAGTGGGTGTGATGGTGGAGAAAAAAAATAAAATTAAGGAGAAGCCACAGAATGCTAACAGTGTGTCAGGTGAGGTAAAATTCAGAAAGTCACATATATACTTAGAGTAATGGAACCCACTGACCCTACATAAATCTGACTTTTAACCATTCTTCTTCCACAGAGTAAATTATGCAGGAGGGTACAAGCTCATGGAAAACCATGCAGGAGGGTGACCGGATGGCAATTGTTGAGCTTTTGACCATCTTCCCTCTTTAAAGACCCCCGTGGCTCCCTCTCCCACATCCCATGACCCGGAGGCAGCCAGCCTTTAGCTGTTAAAGCAGCAGTTTCCTGTCTTTCACGCTGACAAATTGAAAGTGCTGGGGGTTGGTCATCTGTGCAGCTCTCCACAAGCCTTGTGTGGGTGTGAAAGAGAAACTGCTGTAACGTACAGGTCGCGCTACCTGTAACTCTTGTAGTTCCCCAGACGGCACTAGCTTACCCAACAGCCTGCTCTGTTAACCGCACTGAAAACAGAGAGCTCTTTCTCCCTGTGTTCCTCTTTCCAGCTCCCCCATCACTCTCCGCTTCTTCTGGCATCGTTTCCTTCTCCTACCCCTTAGCACCAGCGATCTCAAACCTTGGGTCCTGGGTTTAGCCCTTCATGTTTTTTTTTCTTCTGAGTTCACTTCATTTTATACCTTCCCTGATCATTTTGCTACTGAAGACTCGGGTTCTCACCTCGGCAGTCCATCCCCAGCTGGATACATGAAGGCCTCCATGGCCCAGCGTCCCCCAAGAAGGGACACCATCTCCATTGCCATCATGGCGGGTACAACTGTTGAAAGGCCCCGAGGGACCTCAGCCCATTCTAATAGCACTTTCCTCAGTCAGCTACCCAGTTCTGTCCAGTTTCTTGAATACCTCCATTTTCCGCTATCACGTTATGCGTGGGCTGCTCCCTACGCATTCGCCCTGGCCTCTTCTGGCATAAAAATGCCTCCTCCATTCACATTTCCCCCTCCTACAAGGGGACTTCAAAGAGTTGGTGGGAAAATAGAATTAGAAGATAATGGAATTTTCCCACAAATGTTTTGATGTCTCCTTGTATTTCTCTCACTATCAGGTGGCTGCATCAAATCTGAATGATCCTGCTTGGCTGCCAAAGACACATCCTTTGGGGACCCATTCTTCTTATCTAACCATCCTTCCCACTGCTTAGGAAAATATCTGTGCCTTCATTTTGTTCAGACCTCTTCAGAAGCCCTTCTCACAGGATCTTCCTTACATGGCGCTCTTGCTGGTAGCCTACAAGACAGATCCCAGAGCTCCACAGGAGCCAGGCTAAAGCCCAACACCAGTAGGTATGGAAGGAAGGCTCAGCAAGTCGCAGTAGACCACTGCTCAGGAGCACAGGAAGCTGTTGGCGTAAAGCAGCCACAAAGTGGCAGCTCAGAGTGGAGATGACCCTCTCGCCTATGTTCTCATCCTTTCACGACACTCAGCCCAACGTTAAATTATGTATCTAGTTGTGTGGTTTAAGGGCTGTTTCTCCATTCTATTGCACGGCCCATGCGGAAGAGACAGTGCTCATTTACTTCTACACCCAAGGCGGACATGTCTGGTCCAAAAGATTACAAGGAATGGGCAACGGATATTTGCCCGAAGAATATGTAAGAACCTTCCATTGAATGACGCTGGATTCCTCACTGCTTCACACCCCTCACTGCCAAACATTCCTGTTCTCCACTCACACAAACACTGCCTTCTTGGTCTAACCTCAGTCCCACTTGCTTCATACGGACTCTCCTAATCCAGACTCTTGATCTTTGATGATGTATCACTGACTTCTTAGCACATCTGTGTTCTACTTAATATCAATGATAATCTTAATGAGATCGTTATGGCCTCATCTCCTAATTGTTTCTTTAGTCGAATACTTCCTCCCCACCATGTGAGAATCCCTGTGGATACAAGCAATGAAATTGCCTCTTGTAACTTCCCATACTTTGTACAAGTATGGGGGGGGGGCGGGCTCAGAGGAGCTAAGGACCAAGATTATCAGAAGTAAAATCATGTTCTTCCATTTTCTGAGAATATACCCTATTCCTTATTTATGATTTAATCAGAGCAATTCAGATGACTTTAAGAAATAAGCACATTTGTGTTCCAAAGTATAATAGAGATGGCTCTTAAACCAAGAATAGGGCATTAGACTAAAAATCAAATGCCATTTTCAACTTAGGACGAGTTTACTAACAGAATTAGTCCAACTTGGAATCACTTCTCTATGGTGAATTTTTCCTCCCCTGTGTCCACATTTAACACACGATAATAGCATTATATCAGCATTATCTATCATAAAGAGAACAGACTTATCTAGGAATTTCTTAGGTAAAAAATTCTAAGGAGAAAACATCTTAAGGAAATTCTCATTTGGGTTTCTAGTGGGACTTATGTTCCCCTCAATCATTCCTCAAAGCTGGCATGTAAAGGATCATTTGTGTCTCATATTATTAGGGCAATAAAAGAGGGAAAATGAAATTCACTTGGAATTCTTAACTGCTTTCATTTGCCTACTCATTCAAAAATTTTATTAAGCATCAACTCATTACCACATGTTAACCCAAGCACTGGAGGATAACTCAGATAAGATGAGGTGGTCCACTAAGGGCAGCTAACTCAGGTAAGCCGATGTGATCCACTAAGGGAAGATAACCCAAGGTAGACAGTGCTGATGCTCGAAGAGAGGAGCAAGCAAAATGCTAGAAGAATTCAGAAGAGGGAACACATTCTTCTGGACATAGCAGGGAAGTTTGGGGGAACAGTAGCATAGATCGGGCTGTAAAGAACGGGTTCCTGAGTGCAAGTGACAGGATGGGCAGATGCGGTGGAGTATGACTAGAAAGCACAGTGGAGCAGGAGCAGGAAATATGATTGGACAGGTGGAGAGGGACTTCAACACCATGCCAAGAAGCCTGCACCCTTGTGAATAGAGAAGTGACTCCCAAATGTCAGCATGCACACCAATCACCCTGGGATCTTGTTACAGGTTTGCGTTTGGGACACTTATGCTTCTAACCTCCCCGGGGTTGCCAATCCTGGGAGACCACATCTGGAGTGTCAAAACATAAAAGCAAAGGGCCATTCGATAGAATCACCCAGGGAGGCTTTACAGCAGGCACAACCCAAGCCCCAGGCCCAGAGATGCTGATTTTACTGGTCTGGAGTTGGGCCTTGGATTCAGCCTTTGTAAAAAGTTCTCCAGAAGATTCTGATGGAAAGCCAGAATTAAAACCTCTGCTCTGGATGATATAAGTAAGCACTGCAATACTTCATCAGGGCGAAACATAGCAATGATCTTAACAAGGACACTGGGAAGGGGGACATAGGGAGGGACCCCGGGGCATAAAGTGCTATAAATATAGAGGGAATGGGCCTTTGTGACTTCCTGGGCAGGAATTTGGAATGTATGCCTATCCTACCACTCACTTCTTTTTTTTTTTTAACAATTTATTGGGGCTCATATAATTCTTATCACAGTTCATACATATACATACATCAATTGTATAAAGCACATCTGTACAGTCTTTGCCCTAATCATTTTTTTCTCCTCTTTTCTTTTTTTACATTTTATTAGGGACTCATACAACTCTTATCACAATCCATACATATACATACATCAATTGTATAAAGCACATCCATACATTCCCTGCCCCAATCATTCTCAAGGCATTTGCTCTCCACTTAACCCCCTGCATCAGGTCCTCTTTTTTTTTTTTCCCCTCCCTCCCCTTTCCCACCTCCCTCATGTGTCCTTGGTAATTTATACATCGTTATTTTGTCATATCTTGCCCTATCCGGAGTCTCCCTTCCACCCTTCTCTGCTGTCCCTCTCCCAGGGAAGAGGTCACTTGTGGATCCTTGTAATCAGTTCCCCCTTTCCAACCCACTCACCCTCCACTCTCCCAGCATCGTCCCTCACACCCCTGGTCCTGAAGGTATCATCCACCCTGGATTCCCTGTACCTCCAGCCCTCATATGTACCAGTGTACAGCCTCTGTCCTATCCAGCCTTGCAAGGTAGAATTCGGATCACGGTAGTTGGGGGGAGGAAGCATCCAGGATCTGGGGGAAAGCTGTGTTCTTCATCGGTACTACCTCGCACCCTAATTAACCCATCTCCTCTCCTAAACCCCTCTATGAGGGGATCTCCATTGGCCGACACTTGGGCCTTGGGTCTCCACTCTGCACTTCCCCCTTCATTTAATATGGTATATATATACATATATACATATACATATATACATATACACATACATACACACACTTATATCTTTTTTTTTTTGCATGATGCCTTATACCTGGTTCCTTGGCACCTCGTGATTGCACCTCGTGATTGCCGGTGTGCTTCTTCCATGTGGGCTTTTTTGCTTCTGAGCTAGATGGCCACTTGTTCACCCTCAAGCCCTTAAGACCCCAGACACTATCTCTTTTGATAGCCGGGCACCATCAGCTTTCTTCACCACATTTGCTTATGCACCCATTTGTCTTCAGCGATCCTATCATGGAGGTGTGCAGTCAATGATATGATTTCTTGTTCTTTGATGCCTGGTAACTGATCCCTTCGGGACCACTCGATCACACAGGCTGGTGTGTTCTTCCATGTGGACTTTGTTTCTTCTGAGCTAGATGGCCGCTTGTTTATCTTCAAGCCTTTAAGACCCCAGTCACTATCTCTTTTGATAGCTGGGCACCATCAGCTTTCTTCACCACATTTACTTGTTCACCCACTTTGGCTCCAGCTGTTGTGTTGGGAGAGTGAGCTTCATAGAGTTCCAATTTAATAAAAGAAGGTATTCATGCATTGAGGGAGTGTTTGAGTAGAGGCCCAAGGTCCTTCCACCATCTTAATACTTGACCTATAAATATAGACACATAGATCTATTTCCCCATCCTCCCACATATATTTGCATGTACATGTCTTTGTCTAGACCTCCATGAATGCTCTTTGACTCCTAGCTCTTTCCTCCACCTCCCTTGACTTTCCTCCTGCCCTACTACCATGCCTCGTCGCCACCTGGGCTAGAGTATACCTCTTCTCTAAGCAACCTTACCCTTGATCATTTCCCACCAGGCCTGCCACTCCCCCTTCTCTACCATTTGGGTCCCATGTTTTTCCCTTGTCCCTGGGTTTGTTAACACCACTTCCTTACCCCTTCTACCCCCCCACTCCAAGTCCCCCCGGAACTGTCGGTCCCGTTGTTTTTCCTCCAGATAGTTCATCCAGCCTGTCCTATTCAGACAGACCTGTGGAGACACTAACATGCACGAAAACAAGACAGAGGAAAACAAAGCAACAGTATACAACCAGACAACAAAACAACAAAAACAAACCACTCACAAAGAACAGGACAAAACAGTTCACAAGAGAAAAGCTTGTAGTTAGTTCAGGGATCCACTCATTTCTTTTAGTTAAAGACAGTTTGGTGTCTCTGACTGCCTGTTTTTGAATGCCGGCTCTTATGTTTACTAGGTAGATGTGTGACATTGGGCCTTCGTTTGCTCATCAGAGAATCGGGGATGATATCAGGAACTAACATATGGAGTTGTGATAGGGATTATATGAGTTGGCATGCCTGGCACACAGGTAGAGACTCCGGTCTTTCCAGGTTGTTGAACTACATGTAAGATTGACCTGGAAAAGAAGAAATCCTTGAAAGTTTTCAACGTTCAGCCAATTGGAGGCCATTGGGTTATCTGGCTCATGAATCCCTCTGGGTCTAGGTGGTCCACCATGGGTCCCTCCACCCAGCCCTGATCCCGAGACCCTTGAAGAGGAACAGCCACAGAGGCCCCTACTTGAATTGCTGGTCCTTGGTGCTGCGTGTCTTGGCCAGGAAGCGCTCGGCCAGCTTCTCTAGGTTGCGAGAGTAGTCCATCTCGATCTCAGCCTTCTTTCGGAAGAAGTCCTGGAGGTCCTGCAACAGCTGCACCCGGAGCTCACATTGCTGGTCCAGGCATTTCATCTGCTCTGTGAGCTGAGCGCGAATCTCTGCAGCAAAAAACAAGGAAGGGCATTCAGAGGGAGATCCCAAACCCAGCACCACACATGCCAGTTAGTCCTGCTCAGCCCTCTGGGGAACTCAAAAGCCCTTTTAATAAAAGCCTAAGTATGCCAAACAATAAGGGGAACGAGAACACTGGTAATGTATGCACGTCTCAGCATCATCAACCATTTGCCATCAGGAGAGCATGGACCCAAAGACACAAGTTCAGAGGAGTTAGGCAAGGGGGAAGAATGGAGACAGGTAACCCAATGAGGCAGTGGGCTATGTAACATTACATTAAGGGGATCACAATGAATGAGACACAACAAAGTGTGTATGACTGTTGAATGGAAAATTATGATCTGCTCTGTAAACCTTCATCCATTCCCAATAAAGAGGTAAAAAGGAAGCAGCAGCAGCCTAAACCCTAAACTGGTACTATGGTGATGGGTACATCCAAAAACTCTATGAACATTTTCATACCCATAAGGACTATCGTGAACCAGGGGCCTGGTGCATCATTTAAGAGAAACTGCTCACTAGGCTCAGTTGTCAGAGCTACCATTTATTGGTGTGTCACTGGCCTAAACTAATTCTCTCCAAACAGCCAAAGAAGCAGGTGCTACTTTTATTCCTTTGTTAAAGATGCCGAAACTTGAGTCTTAAAGTACAGCAATTTAGTGATGGGGCTGGGATTCTAACCCAAACAGACTGACTTTGGAGTCCGTGCTGCTTGTAGCCATTTCAAAAGGGTTTCAGCATCTTCACCAAGTTGGGTGGAGGTCAGGATACTCTAATTGAGGTAGGGAAGAACCTGCCCACGGTTGGTAGTGAAATGAGCTCCAAGCCTCTAGCCAAACAAGGTAGTCACTGTGATTCTGATTCCATCACTTGCAGTTACATCCTATGGTTAGAACATAAACCAGTTGGCAAAAGGCAGGTTATGGGTCTGGAGGGAGGTGTCTGAACTGTTGAATGCACAGTTGATGGTCTGAAATGTCAACCCTCCACTCAATTCATTTTTTTAAAGGCTGTCCTGGAAAAATTTTTCACCAGCAATTATCACTCAAATCTCTGTGGCTTCAGCGTCACCACGAGCCTCCCCTGATTCAGTTAGAAACCTATCTAGCTGTGTTCTCGCCGGTCAGGTTTCAGGCAAGCCAGAGTCTTGAAACAAGAGCTAGCAAACATCTTCCCTCTGGAACTGCAGCCATTGCAGCTCACCGGGCAACCAGATTGGCCTCGGAAGCAATACTGCGTTTGTTACTGACACAAGACTCCAGTCAGACTGGAGTGTCGCAGGCAGCCCTGGCACGTACAAGAAGCAGTTTGCCAAAGCCAGGCTTCTTTACAGCTCAGAGAGGATGGCAGCGGGCACCCTGCAGAAGTGATGTCCCAACCCCCACTGGAGTCAGAATAGAGCCGTTTCTTTCATCCCCATTCGCCTGCGCTCACTCAGTTCCAAGTGTGTTAGGATGGGGCGATGGCTCCCAGCCTGGGGAAAATGAGCACCTCTATTATGTTTTTCCTTATGCAGGCTCCCAATGCATCCGGATGGCACAGCTGTAGTGACACGCCCTGCTCTCCACGACACAATGAATGGAGGGGCCGGGGCTTCATCTAAGATGGGGCTCAGTCAGAAGCAACTCCAGAATGGGGCTATGGGGGTTCAAAGGTTGGCCAACCACTCCTTCTACAAAGCCAAGGTGCGTCGATGATGGCTTTAGCTTGACCTTGGAGTAACTGGGGGTTCATAATGCAGCCCCATCTGTGTTTGTGTTCCTGTTACCCCAGGCCTCAATCTGATCCTCGGTGATCTTAAAAAACCAAACACAGTGCCATCGCGCCCATTCTGACTCCAAGCGACCTACAGGGACAGACTAGAACTGCCCCTGTGGCTTTCCAGGACTGCCAGTCTTCACAGGGGTGATATGCCTCATCAGGCTCCTTAGTGACCTGTAAATGCCGTCCCCACCTTCTTCATCCTCACACTTCCCCTTGCCAAGCACAGCGCCAACCAGCCCGCAGTAACCTCACCTGAACTGAAACTGAGCACGGCTGGGTCGCTGAGAGCAAACAGGAGGCTGCGCACAAAAAGCCTCATCACTCAGCAAAGCTCTCTTGTTCTGCGCTTTTCAGAGTCCGGTTACAAGAGTCTTGGGGGTGGGGGCGGCACAGATCCTCAGAGGTCACATCAGGCGTCTGATTCTTGCCAGGGCTTTCTGGGTCTCTTAAAGGCATCCACCCTGGATGAGACTGTTCCTAGAGGCATCTGCCGCCACCCCCGCCACCCCCCCCCCACTCCTCTATTACTGAAAGGCTGGCAGTAGACGTCACTGGGTGGGCAGACTAAGCCAAGAGGCCAGTCAGATGCTCAGAACTCGTCCACTATGGAAGAGCGGGGCCTCTGCAGGCTGACAGGGTCTCTTAGGTCTCCGTGGGTAACAGACGTGCAAGGGCATGTGGATGGCAGTGGAGTCACCTCAGACTTAGTCTCAATGATCTCACCACTAGGAAAACACAGCTCAACGAGGCTCGCTGGGTGAAACCCACCCACCTTAGCCTCTTGGGTCAAAAAAAAAAAGTCTAGGCAAATTCCCAGGATGCCTGTGAAGTTCGAGAGCTGCGCCACTCTCAGGCTGTGCTGTTAAAGGAACAAGTACTTCATGGGAAGCCTCTGGGTCTGGGACATTGTGGAAGAAACCCCCAAGCATGTCCAGCCAGCATGCTCCAGCTTCTGCTCTGACTTTCCGGATTGCCACGATGAGTGGGGCCGCCAGCACTGGCATCTCCCAACCACAGGCCACTGAAGGAAAGGGAGCGAGTGTCTACCCACTGCCTCCCATCGCCTTTGACATCCATCATCTTAGTGAATTAACAAATACTCTGCACGGCCTCCAAGGATCCTGCTAGCACTGATAAGAAAGCTGAAGGCAGACAGGTGATTTGCCAAAAGGTTGTACCACAAGGTAAATGTAGAGTTCAATGAAACTGAAGTACAGCTTGCCTGGGAGCCCTGGCGGTATAGTGATTACAGGTTGGGCGGTGACCCGCATGGTCAGCAGTTCAAAACCACCAGCAGCTCCAAGAGAAAAAGACTGGGCTTTCTACTCCTGTAAACAGTTACCGTGTCGGGAACCCACAGAGGGTGTCTATGAGTCAGCACTGACTCGATGGCAGTGAGTTTGCAGTCGGGCGTCTCAAAGGGGTTGATGGCAGTGAGAGAAAAGGACTGCCACTTGGAGGTTCTGGCAGCATTTCTGGGTATTTCACAGTGACTAAGGCTCCCGCCACTGGGACAGCCCTTCACCTTACAGCTGTGTGTGTGTGTGTGTGTGTGTGTGTGTGTGTGTGTGTGTGTGTGTGTGAGATTCAGCCCCTGACAGTCAAGCTCCGACTGGCCAGTGACTCACAGGCAAGCCCGTTTCAACTAGTCCATAGCCCAGCTGGGTCCCTTCCTTGCTTCCTCGATCTACTCTACCAGGCAGCTCAGGAGGAAGTTCTTATCTTACCCTATGAGCACATCCTGAGGCTGCCAGAGGGCGGGTAAACTAAGAAAGCAGTAGTCCCACACCCTGATCCAGGAAAGGAAGTCTCCACTAATCGAGACCACCTGCCACTGCGGTTTGCTTGTGCTATGATGCCACTGGGCATCCTCTCAAGTCCCAGCTCACCTTGAAGGCCAGACTCCCTTGCTACCACCCTCAGAGCGTCCACGTGGACATTTAAGAGTGATTCTATCTAGCCACCCCCTCACACCCCCCAACCTGCAACTCTAAGTCTGACCCACTGCCCTGCCGGAGGAACGTGTGCTGCCTCAGGCTGCCGCTGGTGCCACGACAAACCAGGGTTCCCAAGAAGACGGCTATGCCAGCCCCAGTCCTCTGTCCATGCGCATAGGGGCAGGAACGCCTGGGCCATGTGCCCAGCCTGCAGGCCCTCTGCACCCTGGCCTACCAACAAACCACAAGGGCAGAAAGAAGAAAGGGCTGGATGAAGAAAACCCGCAGGTATTTAGGCGAGCATGCACGTGCACCCTCCGGGCACACACAGTCACAGAGCACACCCCCACCCACATGGTGGTCCCCCAGACCAGTGAGACCGTTTTGCAGCTCCAGTTCCTGAGAGCTATGGGAAGGATGGGGAGCCCATAGGTTCAGTCTCGAGAATTCCATGAGAAGTCAAGTTCACTTCCAGAAGCCATTGCATCTCTAAGGTATGAAAGCATTCGTTACCATCCACACAGTTAAAGTACTAAGATCACCATCTAGGGCAGATTACCCAGTAAGGAAGGTAAGCATGGGCTTACTTACCTGTGGAAGAAACACATGGAACCGTGCACTACAGATTCATAAATAAACACAGACAAACCTAGTTCTGTAGGAAGGTGCTCTGAGGTTAGGAGGACAGCTAGCTGCCAGCCATACCTAGAGGCAGAATCTCAGATTCGGTGAAATATGTGAAACTGTTCACTACCAATTAGTTAAATAAGCACTGGTCAGCCTGTGCTCACCTTGCTTAGGGGGTAATCTGACCTGGCCATCATGAATTTTCTGGAGTGGCACATGCCCCAAATACTGTATCCTCCCCGGGAACCCAACACACCCATCGAACCAGCAACTCTTCACAGAGCTCCTAGTGCATGGCAGGCTCGGTACTAGGGGACAGGGATGAGGTTCACAGGGAAGGATCAGGCCGGAGAGCAAAGAACACTTATCTCACTTTGCTGTGAATGTCTTATGAGAAAGCCATAGTAACAATTAGCCCCAAAATAGAAGATTCAAAATCATCAATAGCAGACAAAAGATCATCAATAGCAGACAACATCATCCTGTCAGCTATGGGGAAAATGGACCAACAGACTAAGCACCAAAACAAGGAAGACCTTTAGGTCTTCCCACCCCCACTCCCACCCTTCTCTGCTTGTACAAGCGGAACCTCAGCTCTGCCATGGATATTCCTAAAGCAAACTTTGGAAGCAAACCCTCTGGACAGCAGGCTTGGCTGTGACACTGAACTCCACTGGCCAATCATTCTTTCCGAAGGGTGTCAGATCAAAACTTGGCAAGGAATGTTTCTATGCATGAGTTCAGATCCAGGATCAGCAGGCGCGTCCAGCAGTTTCCCCTGGGAAATGCTGACTGTGTCCAGGCTTGGCCATGGATGAAATACTAACTCCACCTGTCCTGTGGGTTAGAAGGAAGCTCATTTCCTTGACAGATGCATGCTGAAGAGTCACAAGAAGGATGGCAATGAATAGCAGTTTAGTTCTCTAGGACAGTAATCATTTCAGGAAACCAGGGCCGTGCCACACCAACGAGGGCGCAGACTCTTGGGTGCCACCCAAGCAGGTGGCAGAGCCCTCTGAAAACTGCCCTCCCTCCAGAAAACTGCCGAGGAATTTGTCAATCAGCAGAACACAGGGTGTAAATCAGTCCCTTTCTTCTTTCAACATTCATCTCTTTCCTGGTGGCACATAGTGGTTACAAGTTTGGCTGTGATCCACAAAGTCAGCAGTTCAAAACCACCACCATGCTCAGCAGGCGAAAGACAAGGCTTTTTTTCTGCTCCCATAAAAAGTGACAGAGTGACAGTCTCAGAGACTCACAAGAGCCATCCTACCCTGTCCAACAGGGTCGCTGTGAGTGGGCATCAACTCCCTGGCTGTGAGTGAATGAGTCACGTGGAACATACTATGAACCGCATATTTTTGAAGAGAGGGTGGGGTGGAAGGTCAAGCTGGGAGAAAGACGTAATCTCTCAGAAGAGTAACACAAGCCCATCCCTCCCTTTCCCTTGGAGTGAGGACACCACCGAGGGAGCAAGAGTGGCGCCCACCCCGGGCAGGTTCTATTCACAGAGCACGGTGCATGAGATCAGCCTCTGCTGCCCCACCTGGGAACCTGACCTGGCTGCCAGTCTTCTCCAACAAAATCGGCCTCACCTGCGTTTAAAACACATGATGTCACCTTGGCCATGTCAGGAATATAAATTCCGAGTACCTTTCCAGAGAGTGTTACATAAGAATACAATTGAGGCTTTCACTGGGCCCTACTCTCCTTATCTCTTATCACAACAGTAATTGGCCCCTCTCAAAACGGGTCCCCAGGAAATAAAATGCCGGATGGCCCAGCCAACTCTCGCCCTTGACCCTTCTGGTTTGCCTGCTACCCAGAAGTCGCGGCCGGGGGAGGGCCCTTGGAAATCCTTGAGGAGAAAAAATCAAACCCAGAGATGGGAAAGGAATGAGGTGAGATCACCGAGAGTCCATTACAGCTCTAGGACAGGAACCCAAGTCTCTGGACCCCCAAAGTCACGTTCTTTCTTTCTTTTATGTAACCACAAACATCTGCTAGTTGCTCTGGGAATACAAAGGCAAAAGTCTTCCCTCAGAGTTAGGAGGGTAGCGGGAGGGTAGTGTTAACAAGCGAGATGAAACAGTAACACAAATGTGGTGTGCAGGAGGGCTGTGGGGGTAGGGAAGGGAGACAGACACCACCTTTAAGCCACTTGGCTATGCGTCCATCTTTCAGTGCCTCACATTACAACTGACCTGGGAGTAGCAGTGGGTCAAGAGAAAGCTTCCTGCTACCTGTAGCAAACTGGAAGACAGTACATATTCTCCCACAACGAGCGTGATTGACTGACAGGCGGCTTTTCCTCCTCACGTTACCCTTCTGGCTACAACACAGAAATACTTACACTAATCATTATTTAGCTTCCAGATTATGTGGCCATGGCAGATCCTGTTTCCCTCTCCCTGGCTCCACATACTTAGGATTTGGGTAATGCTGACTCTGCCCTACCCTCTCCAAAGATGGTGACGGGTGCTACGGCCAGGCCTTGGTTGGGGACAATGAAGGATGCACCTAAAATCCCTGCCACCATGAGTAGACACCCTGTTTGAGAAGGGAGCTGGCCCAGAGAAAGCAGAACTTAGAGCTGAAGAAATGTAAATTCAGCCCTGAATCAAGTCCTGGCCCCAGAGGCCAGTCCTCTCCCTCAGCTGCTGAGTCACACCAGCCAACTCATTCCCTTTTGGCTTAACACCGTTTATGTGCTTTGGGTGTTTGCTCCTTCACAAACAGAGTCCCAACGGGAGGCATGAGGGATTCTGGGATATCAAGAAGTACAATGATACTTGTTCTCAAGGAATTTGAAATGTGTGAAGGGCATCAAAACCTATAACACATTTTTATTACAGTATATAATTACAAAGTGACGATTCTGTATTATATAAATATATTTATATGCTGTTGTGTACTACAGGTAAAGGAAATGAAGAACAAATCCTACAAGTCAAAAGTGTGGGGACTCGGGAAGAGCAGTAAAGATCGGTATGGTTAAAGAGAAGGCTTCTCAAAGAAAGTTGCCAACTCTCCCAGAGGAGGCCTGGCTGCTCGGTGCCCTGTGTGTTCTGAGAACAGGACCTCACAGCCAGCCCTCAGAGTGGAGGACAAGGAAAAGGCAAGGAGCGCGGGAAGGGAGGTGGTGGTGGTGGGAATGGAAGCCTGAAGTCGGGTTCTGAGGATGAGCAGAGCGTCAGGAAGAGGGACTTTTCTGGGAGAAGGCAACATAAATGTAAGCCAAGAGATGGGGATGTGTGTGGGTGTGGAGCTCGGTGGGGCAGTGAGGATGATGTTAGTATCGGGCGTGGTATGACCTAAGGCACTTGGGAAGGGACAGCAAACTATCAAGCGAGTAGTTTGGGCAGAAACGGAGCTGGTGACCGTTTGTCATGATAAAAACCATAACCAGAGATGAAGACAGATCGGTGTGGACGAGGCGTGCTGGGTGGATATTCCAGAGCTACTAAATGAAGAGATGGAGCGAGCACTACCGAGCACGCCCGGCCGAATGGCAGAGAGGTCAAAGAGAGGAGGAGGGGGCTCCCGGAGTGGAAAATCCCCGCACACGCTAACACTCACTGTCAGCTCGGAAGCATGCTGTACAGCTGTGCCCCTGCAGCTAGTCATCCGGACGAACCCGCTCTTGAGCGTGCTATGCACATTGGCTGCCTGTGAGACTGGGGGAAAGGGGCAACAGGAGTCCTGGGCTCCCCGGCTTGTTTTTCACAACTGTTCTCTCCAGTGGACTTCAAGCTTGGCCACCTTCAAAGCTGTCTGTCCTATGCAGCAGACTGTCCCAAAGCTATAAAAGAAAGGCCACCTCCCCAGGCAGTACCTAAAAACAACCCGAGCAGGGCTAGAGACAAAGTATAGCCAGCCAGGGGACTGATGGGAGGGAAAATGGCCCTAGAGTCCCCAAAGGAGAGTCAGCAGCACATGACCTATCTAGCCCCGCAGGGGAGGCCAGAGAGGAGCTGCCTGGAGCCCCTGAGGGAGGGCATGTGAGGGAGACAGTGCAGCAAGCTTCAATCATCCGGACTCTCTGGTGGCAAGCCCTGGGGCACAGTGGTTAAGCGCTGCTGCCAATCCAAAGGTCGGCTGTTCGAGCCCATGACCTACTACGCACTCTATACGGATTTGGGAACCCCGTGGGGCTGTTCTCTTTTGTCCCACAGGGAGGGCCCTTCTGAGCGGAAATCACCTCCACAGCCATGGGCACAGGCATTTTTGAACGGGAGGGGGTGGCAGCTCTGCCTGACTGCCTTGGCTCTTGTGAATGACTCAACAGCAAGTCAAAGACACCAGGCTCACGAATGAACATGCGGCCACATCAAATGCCAGAGGAATCATTTCAGCCTCTAGGCCTTGCCTGGGCTGTTTCAGCAGCAAAAAGCTGCAAGGTCCAAAAGTCTAGAATTAATTTGTACTACAAACTACGTATTTGGAACGGGGACACCAACAGCTCCTGTGGGAAATGCCACCTAACTTGATGCTCCTCCTGATTCATGGCTAGACACAAACAGGAAGTCAAGCCCCAAGGACAGCAATCATCCACCAATAAGCCCATCAAATACTGATCTTACATCTTCTCAGTGCAAACATCAGGATGATGCACCACTGCTCTGAAGGAGTTTATGATCTAATCTGGGAGAACAGGAGGGAGACTAAAGGAAAAAATATTCAACAGTCTAAGATAGAGTGCGTTACATGTCAAAAGAATGGCCCCAGACCACAATCAGTGGCAAGGGAGGCAATAAAACCAAGTGGATCTGAATTGGTCTTGAGGCTTTGAGCTGAGGATTTAAAAAGTCAGAGTAAGGAGGGAAGGGGGCTATGGTAAGTTGAGCAGGGGAGGGGGGCAGAGGCAGGCAGGTCCAGCTCAGGAAGCTGAGATAGAGGGGCTCACACAGAAGGCGGGAGCAAGAGGGTGCAGAAGCAGGCTGGGGTCACCCACACAGGCTCTCTGCGCTCAGTGAATAAAACAGACACAAACACACTCCAAGAGGAATCTATCACCTGTGCACAATACTAGACAGAATCTAGAAAAGCAGAGAATAGCACCAAGAAGGTCAACACCCAAGGGAATCCCTATCAACCAACTCGCCAGTGCCTCCAGTCACTTCTGACTCAGCCACCACCCCCCCCCCCCCGTGCCACAGAGTGGCACTGCCCTTTAGCGTTTCTGAGGCCGTCCGTCTTTATGGAAGCAGGCTGCCTCATCTCTCTTCTGACCATCAACCTCTCCCTCTCAATTAGTAACCCCGGCCTAACCCACTGTGCCACCACAGCTCATGGTAAGCTGTCTGTCATTCAAGGCTCCAGCACAATTTGAAAATAAACCATGTGCTAAGTCCCTAAGAGTTGGTTCCAGAGGAAACATGATTTTGTGAAGGACCCAGGTTAGCACACAGCATTGGCATGCTGTTTCAGATTTAAATCAACAAGCGGAAGCCAAGCACCTACTAGTTGCTGGGGGGGGAAAAGGAACACAGATGACTAAGGAAGACCCAGAGATTCCCTTGGCCTTGGGGTGGGGGGCGGACAGTTATGGAACATTCCATTGGAAAAGGCAGTTGTATTCTCATTCTAGGGTTCACAGGAAAGCCAAATCTGGAAACAGGATTTGAAAAGCATTGGTGGCTATAGCGCACTGGGCTGCTAACTGCAAGGTTGGCAGTTGGCAATCACCCACAGCTCCGAGAAGAAAGATGGGGCTTTCTACTCCTCTAAAGAGATGCCCTCTCAGAAACCCATCGAGGTGGTTCTACCCTGTCCTACAGGGTTGCTATGAGTTGGAATCAAATGGGTGGCAATAAATTTGAGGGTTTTGTTTTTTGAGCAAATAAATGAGAGGAGGCTAACCATGAAGAATGCAAGTAGCCAGACAGAACATGTACAAAGAAAAGAGAAGTGGACCCAGACTAGGGAACAGCCCCATTTAGATGGAAAACAAAAGGAGAGGACATAGCAAAATGAACTGAGAATTAGCTCTAGAGATGTAAGAGAATGCCCAGGCCCAGAGAACAGCAAAGTCAGAGAGGTGGACAAAGAATTTATTCCTGAAGGCAAGCAAGCAGGAGGCCCTCATCACGGATGGCCTGCTGTGCTGGATTCAAGGGAGCCATCTCTCAAGATGCAGCCCTGGGTCTGTGTTCTCTCAATTGCCCTGGAGGCATGAGGTCTGGTGGGGCCTGCTCAGCCACCAGCCATGAAACCCAGAACGAGAGGGAAGGTGAAGCTCCAGGGAATGGCATTTTGACCAGTGGACGCTAGGATATGGGAAATAAATTCTTCCGCCTCCTCCTCCCATTAGTTAGGAGGCAGGCACTTCATCTAGTTTCTCTGAAGGTGTCCCATAAGAGCAAACCGTCTCCCACAAAGCTCTGATCGGCTTATAAGTAGCCCAGTGTATTAGCTTTCTACCACCTGTATGTCAGTTTGCCATGGTGCGGCAGCTTGCATGTCGTTATGATGCAGGAAGCCTGGCCAGCAGTATTTCAAAGATCAGCAGGGTTACATGTGGTGGATGGGTTTCAGCAGGGCTTTCAGACTAACACAGACCAGGAGGAAAGGCTATGACATAGTTCCAAAAATCAGCTAATGAAAACCTATGGATCACATCAGTACATGCTTCGGACATGTCTTTAGAAAGGATCGATGGCCAGAGAAAGACATCGTGCTTTGCCAAGGAGAGGGCCAGCGAGCGTGAGGGAGACCCTCGGTGAGAGGCCCCAACAGTGGACGGGACATTGTGAGGACTTCCTTCTGCTGTACGTGAGGCTGCTGTGAGATGGAGTCCACTTGTTAGCAGCTAACAGCTCGACCTCCTTCCTCTGCCCCCCTCCTCCCAAAGAAAGTATTAACACACACAGAGCACGCCTCTGGCCATCCCCTCTGACCACAGACCAGGGACGTGACTGGCCTTGCTCGCAGGCAGAGTGCATTGGATAGTGGATTTTGGCAGATGTACTCAGGTTAAAATTTAACACCTTATCAGTTGATCTCCCTTTTAACCCATTTTCTTTCTTTCTTTTTTTTAAAAATATGGAACGCTTCACGAATTTGCGTGTCATCCTTGCGCAGGGGCCATGCTAATCTTCTCTGTATCGTTCCAATTTTAGCACATGTGTTGCCGAAGCAAACACCCTTTTAACCCATTTTCAAGTTGTTCTAGTTTTGAGTATTTTCTGCTTTCTCTTCAATTGAGGTTTTACTCTATTTGATTTTGTTATTGGCTGTTAGTTTTTCTGTTTCTTCGTTTTTTTTATATATATGCTTTTCAGGATATGAAATCTGGGATGGGTGAATCTAGAGAAAATAACCGGATCACTGGTTTCTTATGGGTATGACAGGCGAGGCTGGCGGGAAATGGAGAGCTAATACCAAGGAGTACAAGAATGAAGAAAATGCCCCACGATTGATTGTGGTGATGAGCGCACAACTCTTCTTGATAAGACTGAACTACTGATTTAGATGATATGTGGATTATGTACCAAGAAAACTGTTTAAAATGTTCTTTTTAATTTAAAAAAGTACCGCAGAAGTTTGGGCCTTGGGCTTTATTTTTCAGGGACTATGGACTGACACCCACCATTTGCCTAGTACTATTCTGGACACTGGGCCTACGTAGGAGCTTCCAAAAGTTTGTGGAAAATAGAGTTAAAATATTCAGTCCCTTCATTTACGAAATTCTTATTCCAGTGAAAGGATCCTTGAGAACACCAATTATTGTTCAAGACCTCAACAGATAAGGTAAGTGGTTGGTTAGCTACCAGAGTTGATTTAGTTGACTACAACTCATTTTCTATAGAAAGATGTCTCAGAAAAGTATAGATGAGTGCTTGTGTGTATTTAATAGTAACTGCAGACACTAGTTATTCTACATGCCAGGTACCTTATGTACACATGATCTCATTTAATCCTCAAAACACACCACTGGGTAAAGAACACAGGCTCTGTATTCAGAAAAACCTTAAATAAATAAAAATAATAATATTAATATGCAATATACTGGGGATTCAGGGGGGTGGCAGAGTGGGGGGAGGAAGGGGTTAAAGGGGAGCTGATATCAAGGAGTTCAAGAAGAAAATGTATTGACAATGATGAGGGCAGCAATTGTACAATTATGCTTGATCTAATGGAACTATGGACTGTAACATCTGTAAGAGTTCTAATTAAAACAAAGTCTTTGATGATGGGGTCAGAGGAAAACAAGTTTTACATTTTATTCTTGTTATAAATGACTGAGTCATCTGAATAGAAAGGTAATAAGGTCTAGTTCTAACACTTGCGAACCATCTCCCCAGGCCCGCTGTTATATACAAATTGGAGTTTGTAAGAACAACCATTTCATTTGCTAAGTATGAAGGGGAAAATCATAGTACACATACAACATACCATTTGTCTGGTACCAAGTAAGCTCCCATTAGAAGTCACCCATGAGGTTAAGGCAGATCAAGCGAACTGGCCAAGTTCACCCTGGTAATGACACATCATGGCACAATCTGAACCCGGATGGGCTTGAGTCTAACACCAGCGCTCTCACGCACCCTCCCACAGCCCATGTCTAGGATGCCAGGCCTCGGACACCTCGGCTGTCCTCCCGGCTGGAGCCCTATGGGTCTAGGGTGATACAGTTGACTAATGAGAAGGACCCTGAGTTTCTTCAACCCACCCAACAGAAGTCCTCATTCTCACAGTCTGTAACTCTCACTTTCTAAGTGTGTGTTTGGATGGAGTGTGGAAACCCCTCTGTTCATTTCTTCTGGAAAGCGGGAGCAGCACAAAGGCAGGGCAACCATGTAGTCGGACGGCTGCTTTCAACAGGGAGAGCAAAGTCTGGCTCTGTAGCCAGAATGCCACACCCATGCAATAAACTGATGGCTTTCAGGCTTTTGAAACCCAACACACACACACACACACACACACACACACACACACACACACCCTCTGAAAACAAACATTTCATGAAATGCCACTCATCCTTAGGACATGCTACAAAATTCTAAGGTTTTCTGTGATTTTTAAAATGCTGGTTGCAACCCACTAACTTGATTTCAGAGATGAAGTGTCTTGACCTGCAGTTTTTAAAGCTCTGGAATAAACCACATGACCATCAGAGGCAAAACAAGAACAGTCTTTAAACCATTCAGCTCCTTCTTTGTGGTTATTGTTAAATCAGAAAGGGTCTAAGTTTCACTTCTTGGCGGAGCAGAAACTGTGCATTCTAGATCTTCCTCTCTTCCCCTCCACAGTCCACGCGGTCCTCGAATCTCAGAGAGCACCCAGGAGCCGGCAGGCACACCCTGCCCATGCAGCTCAGGCTGTGATTACCCAACCCGAGGTGCCACCATTCTGCTTTGGCTCTGCTGTCTTAGTTTCATATTCCTGATTTTGTGGGCCATGGACAATAGTTACCCACAGTCCCTTTAGAGCAAATAAACTGCTTGTCTAACACAACACAGTGCTACAATATATTTAATAAATGGATGATGAACTGACTAGTGACTTTTTGTTTTGTTTTTATAGGAAGAGCCTGTACCTTTTAGGGATACCTACTGAAATAATCAAGGATGAAGAATGTCGGGATATTTGCTTCAAAGTAATGGAAAGGAGCAAGAGTGGGCGGTGAATATTGAGGAGACATGATTGGCTGTGAATTGATGATTACTGAGTTGGGGTGATGGGTACGTGGAGGTTCACAATATTATCTTCTCTATTCTTATATACAGGTGAAATCTTCATACTGAAAAGTATGTAAAAATCTTGATGGCATGTTAAAAAAAAAACTTGAGTCAGAATAAACGAGAGAAAAGAGAAATAGAACAGAAACACATATCCAGAGATATAATACAGGACATTTTCCCTAACATAAAAGTGAACTAAATCTGCACCATGTACTTGGGGGAAATGTCCAACTCACAGGCCCCAGGAGGTCCTGAAATCATTGCTAGCACCTAATGTTGCACGCCTCACCAAAGAGAAGCAGTCCCAGCCATCATATTAGGGGTGAGTGAAATACTTGATCAGTACTGTCTGAGAATGATGTTATAAATATCCAAATGGACCTGGCAGAAAAAAGGTTTCCACCCCTGTCGACATATACCTAGAAAAATGGGAGACGGAATAATTTACATGAAGACATACAATGTTTAAATTTTGGGATTTCAAGGATAAAGAAAGGATTCTATAAGCAGCACTGGAGAAAAAAGCAATTCTTCTACAAAGTAGAGATCAATAAGTCGGTCACAGACTTCTTCATATAACATGCAAGACCTGCAATGAACGGTTGTCACTGTTGTGGTTAGGTGTTTCGGATGCATAGCAACCCCGTGGACAACAGAACAAAACAGAAACTGCTTGGTCCCGCGCTGGTCACACCGTTGTATGCCTGCACCCATTGTTGCAGCCACTGTGTCAATGGAGACATGCCTAAAATAATTCTGAAGGAGACCAACTGTGACCCAAGAATATTACGAGGCAAGTTGATTCACTGCTCAAGGATAAAAGCACAGAGTGCTTCAAACTCAAAAGATCTCAGCCGTGAAATCCTCTTGAGAATCAGAAATCCTGCACTCAATAGATCAATCAAAGCAAAACTCACAGAGCAGAGAAGCCCTGATATCATAATAAGTGGAGAGAAAGAGTCAATGGAGTTGATTCTGACTGAGAGACACTATCAAGGGCAGGGTAGAACTGCCCCTGTGGGTTTCCAAGACTGTAACTCTTGACAAGAGTAGAAAGCCTCTTCTTTCTCCAGAGGCTTGGCTGGTGGTTTTGAACTGTTGACCCCACAGTTAGTAGCCCAAAGCATCATCACTATCCCATCAGGGTTCCCAAGTTCCTCCTATCTTAGTAAATACAAAATCAAAACATCCCATATTTCCCTTGACCTCGTTCATCTTTCTTCGCAACTTCTATTCACTTCACAGCAAGACACAAAATTATTATCCATACTGCCCGTCACCACTTTTGTCCCCTGTCCTCTCTAGCCTACTGCCTGCCACCAGGTTCTCATCCCACACATTCTACACAAAAAGTCTCTGGGTATAATGACTCCCACCTACTCTGACAAGCCCTACCAGCAACCCTCAGCACGTGTCCCCCAGGACACCGTCCTCTCTGGTGTCGCCTCTCGCCTCACAGGACCCACATCCTCTGTCTCCTTGCCTGGACCTTCCTCCTCACCCTTACTCTCAAAATGATGAGGCCTTCTAGGGCTCTCCCCGAGGCCTCTTCTTTATTTCCGCTAACTTCCTAGTGGTCTCCAAGTTTCGATTTCCAGTCCAGACCTCTTACCACCTGTGATTAAATACCTCTTTGATATTTATTCTTGGATGTCTAATAAGTGCCTAGAACTTAGCATGCCTGAGCCTAAACTCTTGATCCACGCCCCATAAAATCCCAGTGTTCTCTATCTCAGTAATTAATACCTGTCGAGGAATCCCACAGTGGTATAAAGGGTGCTAACTGAAAAGGTGG
Source organism: Tenrec ecaudatus (assembly GCF_050624435.1). NCBI lineage: Eukaryota > Metazoa > Chordata > Mammalia > Afrosoricida > Tenrecidae > Tenrec > Tenrec ecaudatus. The sequence goes on along the minus strand of NC_134530.1, from coordinate 224,547,236 downwards.
AGGAGACTCTAGCTCACCTATAAGTGCCGCAGAAGAAAGGCCTGGCAACCTACTTCCCCAAAATCATCTACTGAAAGACCCATGGAGCACAGTTCTATGCTGACACACATGGGGTTGCCATGAGTTAGCCATGACTTGATAGCAACTGTGTGTGTGTTTCCACCTGCCATAACAAAAACGTAAAGAGACCCTTCACTCTCTATAACTCCCAACCCAATTCCTCAGCCAATCTGGTCAATTCTGCCTTCCAAACGGATCCGTCAGCCACTTTTTATCTCCTCCACTGTTCCCCGGTTCACCTATGCCAGCACCATTTGTCTCTGAGTTACTGGTGCAGCTTCCTGGTTGGTCCTCTTGTCTCCACTCTTACTCCCCTACATACCAGCAACTGGTTGGAGGTTTTATTGTTGTGGTTTCACCTGCCAGAGCAAAAGCTGTAAGTCATGAATGACTTACTAACACAATCTATGGTGGCCTTTCTCATCATGGCCCAATGGCTGCAGTCTTGGCATGGCCTAGCCCCTGGAAACTCCCTGGTCTCCCTGTTGCTGGAGTCGTCACACTGGCCTCTGTGTTCACAGAACATGCCAACCCCTCAGAGCCTCTGCATGTGACGCAGCTGCCCTCGGCATTGACATGGCTAGCTCCTTACATCACTGCGGCCTCTGCTCTAATGCTGCCTGCTTAGAGCAGTCTCCTCTGAGTGTTCTCTGAGCCCTGGGTCGTTCCAAACGCCATTTTGTTTTTCCTCACAGTGCTTCTCGGAGCCTAATATTATAAATCTACTGAGTGGCTTATTTCTCATTATCCCCTCCACTATCATAATATAAGCCCCAGGTGGGCACAAACCAATCTTCGTTCACTGCTCTCCCCGGAGCCACAGGGCCTGACACAGAGTGAGCATGCACTAGGTGCTCTTTGAATGAATGAGCAAAGAGCTGTTTTGGTGTGATGGGATTTGGGAAGATGTATCACCAAATTCCCTGTGCTTTTTCAGTTTGGGTTGAATATTTTATAATGAGCATTCTCTGTTTATTTTTAAAAAACACAAGAGTTCTCTCTTTAAAAATTAAAAAAGAAAAGCAACCAAAAGTCAAACGAGAGCCGCATTACCAAGTCAGCTCATATATTTTGACAAGTGCTTTCCCCCCATTATTTATGACAGCCACAAAAGAATGTACAAGGTAATGCCTTCAGGGTATTTTCATAATTAATGAAGCCCCTTTTTTAGGAGAAAACTTCAATCAAACAAAAGTTCTAATTGCCCGGGGCTGATCAAAAGACTCTGAAGCCAGGGTTCCCGAGTCAGAATGAAAACTGGCAAAGGCTGCCTCTAGTTCATCTCCCCTCTAATGCTTTGTCCCCCAATATTACCTCCCTGATCCAGATCTCTGCCAGAATCGAGGCTCTGACAATAATATCTTGCAAACCAAAAAGTGTGATGCTCTTCAGTACGACTCCAAATGGAAACTAAAGGCACTGCTTTCCAATGAGCTGATACCTTTTGAATGTGCGCTGCGATGAGCTTCAAAACACCCATTATCTTCCAATCCTACTTTTCCATGAATTTTTGGGAGCCCCCTTGTACAACCAGAGTCACAGAACCAGAGAATCTCAGAAGAATTAAAAGTGCTCCTTGGAGCCCCAGAGACACACATGATCCACCAGTTTCCACCGTCATCAGCCAAGGTTCGGAGCCAGCCCCTGGAGAGTAGAGCAGAACTGTGCTCCCAAGATTTCCAATGGCTGGTTTTTCACACGAGGTTTCACAGGCCTGTCTCAGTGATGTGCCTCTGGAGGTCCCAGGGGGCGTGAAGAGCAGGGACCACTCCCTGTGTCACTGAGAAAGAGCCAACAGAAACTGCATGCCCAGTGTACTGCTCAAAGTGTGGCCATATTGTCCTCCTTTGAGGTCCTGCATCACACCCTCTCTGGGGTTACCTGTGTGGCTCCACCTCTTTATATGATGAGGAATGAAGCAACAACAGCCCTTCCACTCTCGAAATCTGGCCTCACGGGATTTACCACACGAGCCAGTCACTGCCGGGTAGGATTCCAAACCTGCCCTCCTAACACATGCTGCTCATGTCTCCCAGGCAGTGCCCCCCAGGAACTGTGGAGCACTGGTTGTCCAGGACCCCACCCCACCCCCGCCTCGCACAAGGCAGCTATTATTTTCTCTTAAAAACAAATATCAACAATCTAGCTCTTTTCTTCATTTTTCTTTCGTCCCTTCAACAGTGGGGAGCCTCTATATACCAAGTGAGCATGTAAAGAGGTCAGGGGCAATGAGCCAGACATCACTAACTAGGCCACACTAGTGTGAAGCATTCACCAGTTGTTGTTTTAGTTCATTGCCATCTAGTCTAAAATATGGTACCCATCTGACAAAATCTTTAATTAGCACTTCAAAATCCAATGTTAAGAACATAACATGTATGAATAAACCCATTGCCATTGAGTAGATTCTGACTCATAGTAACTCATTATGTAGGGTTTCTAAGACTCTGCAAATCTTTAGGGAAGCAGGCAGATGCAACTTTTCAGCTGGGTTTGAACCTTGCAGGTAGTTAGTTAGCAGCCTCATGCTAAACACAGCACCACCATCTCCAAATGAGCTTTTCATACCTACTGACCCTTCAGACCTGCCCCCTTGCAGATATAACAATGAAGCTGAAATCCTTTTGGGTATTAAATCATTTAGAAATAAATCTTTACAATTATACCTCTTTTTTTTAAGAGTGCAAAATGCAAAACTTCCGAACATTAGGTTAGGAAAGTAGGTCTCCCTATTTTTAGAAAATGTGTTAGCAAGTAATTAAATTTCCAAGTACACTTTAATGGGTATTTGGTCCCAAACGAAACATGAGATTTTGTTTTAAAATTTATTTTTTACAAATGGCACAGTTCTCTTACATAATTTATTTAAACAAATTAAATAGTGTGCATCTCTTGTTAAATGAAGAAAGAAAATTACCATTATATATATTAGATACTATTAAAATTTGGGGGTGCGATTAAATTTTAAAGCCTATATTAGAATAAGCTGTATAATATAATTTTAATAGTGTTGATATAAAAGAAAATGTTTTACCTAAATTCACTTCTTTATTATCGTTTATAAAAATGACAACTTTTTTTTAATTCCTGAGGGTGTACACAGTTTATTACTCTGAAAGCTACTCATAAATTTTTAAATGCTGGGAATGCCAGACTAATATAAAAATCCTTTTAAATCAGACTCCAGTCATTTTATCCAGCTTCTTTCTTCTGACCCTGAGCCTGCCTTCTGAGGGAATTTAGTCTTCAAGAGTAGACTATAAGAGGTAATTACATTGTATTGAGGTCATCATGAGAGGAAACAGGGATGTTGTAGGAACATACAAGCATCTCCAGGTGGTACCAAAGGTTAGCGTGCTAACCCAAAGGTTGGGAGTTCAAGTCTACCCCGAGGCACCTCATGAAGAAAGGTCTGGTGATCTTTTTTTTTTTTTAATTGGTCACTGAAAGTTCTCGGGGGCAGAGTTCTACTCAGAAATCCATGAGGCCATCACTGTGAGTTGGTTATGGTAGGGCCTGCCTAATCTGGCCTAGAGTTCAGCTAAGGATTTGCAGAGATGCTGGACACGAAGAACTGGATTTAACCAGAGGAAAAGGGAAGAGCCATTTAGGCCGGACAGAACAGCATGTCCAAAGGCCCGGACACAAGAGAAAGGAAGTCCAATGTAAGGAACTGAAATAATCCAAGTGACTCAGAATTGCTGGAGCATGGAGTTTAAGAGTGAGGGTGAGAAGAGCGAAGCAGAGGTCAAGCTCTGGAAAGCGCTGTGAGTAATTTGAAGACGTATGCAATTTTTCTTAAGAGCAGTAAGAAGCCACTCATGTGAAGAGTAGATATTAGAAAGAAAAACTACAGGCAATGATCTTAAGTGACGTAAGTACTCCCCCCTGCAAGAGGGAGGCTGTGCTCTGATCTGGTGCGTAGATTAGCCCATAGTCTAGATGTTAGAAGACATGAGAGCCAGAAGATATGACACTCTTCAGATTTGCTAAGCTACTTTTAGGGTTTGAGTTTCCATGCCTACCTACGCAGCACCATTTGAAGAACGTGCCTCAACCTCATGTTTCAACAGCACACAGGGAAAGGATTGTAGCCATGGCTTTCACTCAATCCCTGGAAAGACCCGGTGAGGAGAAAGCAAATCGCTCAAAGTCTACAGCATGTCTACAGTCATAAGATGGTCGCATCATCTCACCTCTGGGGCAAAAAATCCTACTATTCAAATCCACAGATAGGCATATTCAGAATTTGCTGAGTTAACAAGCACAATTCAGCGTCAAGTCAGCTGACAATAAAAAAAACTCAGTGCCATGGAGATGATGCTCACTCACAGTGACCCTACAGGACAGGGTAGACCTGCCCCTGTGGGTTTCTGAGATGGTCCCTCTCTACAGCAGGAGAAAGCTCCCCTTTTCTCCCACGCTGCTGCGGTACTTTCAAATCGCTGAACTTGGGTTAGCAGCCCAACGCATAACCACTAAACCACCAGGAGCCTGGTGACAATAAAAGACAAGGCCATGAAAACTGAACTCTTGATTAACAATAAACACTAAACACTTTGGGGCCAGGCATAAGTCAAGTCAGCAACACAGGAGAATCATCCCAAAGATGGGAGAGCAGGGTTCCAGACCCTGAACGAACGGACGGACAACAGGACTTGACTTGATAATTCTTTTTCAGAATTAGTCATGGTTTTTACAGGGCCCCAAAAGTTATTACTAATTTTAAAGATCAATGAGAAAGTAAAAGCAAAGTGTTGTGGGTTCCCATCGGGGACAAATATTCAAGTTCCTAGCACTACGTTTACTAGGTGTTTTGGTGGTTTTACCTGCTGCTGCTGTATTTTAAGAACTTATTTTATTTTCCTGTACACAACTTTTTAAAATAATTTTTGTTGTCTTTGAAAAAAGCTTACATAGCAAATTACGTGGGCATTTAATAATTCATCTCTTGGCATTTTTAAAGGACATTATTTTTTAATGGTTTTAAATTATTTTCTGCATCTTCAAACTTTCTAGGAAGGGATTATGTCAAAATTGATCATTTCTTAAAAGATACGTTTAGTATTAAAAATAAATAACACAGTAGTAGCCTGCGATGAATCCGATTTCCTTAAAAATGTCATTTTTTTCTTCAAACGGAATAGGCTTCTCCAACTTTTAGAAAAGAAACTCCTGTCCTAGAGTTCTTTCATTGTAAACGGCACAGTCTCAGAATGGAAGGGCCAAAAGCACAGTCCCTCTCATTCACAAGCTCTATTCCAGCTCATTGTACACACACAGACTAGGACACACAGCCCACTGTATGCTAATCAGCAATTTACATCTGTCGTTCCTGCCAGGCTAGGAGCACCTCAGGTCCAAGACCATGTCTTATTCATTGTTACATCCCCAGCACCTTGTGCAGAGCGGGTATAAATGTGGAAATGAGATCGATGGAAATGAGTTGTGCTTCCCCTGTCTCCAACAATGGGTCTTTGGCAGATTCTAACAACGGCTCAACGCTACCTCCGTGTAGCTCCCGGGTTAGCGAGACTCAGAGATTTCCCCTAATTGCCTTTCTAACTCTTTCTTCGGCTTCCCTCGCCTCATCCAGAGGGGAGTTCCCACTGGAAATTGCACACTTCTGTGTGCAGAGAGAAACAACAAGCTCAGTTCCTGTTGACCTGAACAGCATCACAATCTGGCACAAGATCTTCCATCTAAATTGCAGGGTAGCAAGTGCAGCCTGGGTTGTTTTTCTTTAACTAAACACTGTCCCTCCAACTTCTACTTTTAACTCACCAGGATGTTACTTTCGATGGCATCTACTTCTCCTCTATCCTCATCAGTTGCGTAATAAGCACATACGCCTTTTGGACCGTCTGAGACAGTACTTTCCTAACTTTTTTTGGCTGTGCCCCAGGATGCGCTAAGACCCAGTAGGTCACACATGGGCATGTGCACAAGCTCTCGAAACAAACGCTGATGTATTTCTTTCTATGCGTATTTATCCCAGTAGATATTTTCTATTCTTTTTCATCCCCGCCCACTGAAGTTCTCAAACTCGCTGGGGATGGTTGAGACTCCCTGGGTTTCTGCTCAGGGGTCACACCTGAAGTCAGAAAACGAAGTGATCTACAGACTGCTCTGATCAGGGTTCTCAAAGTAATTTTGAAACCTTACCTGATTAACACAACGGCTCTTTAAAATAACACCTAAGTAAAAATCAGGTAGGTCCACGGGATGAAATTCTCATCTGGAATAAACCATGCCAACTCCTCCCTTTGAAAAACACACCACCAACGGACTTTTTAACAACAGAGAAATGCACAGACTTGGTACAGAGGTTGGGGAGGGGCTGAATCCAAATGCCTGGTCGCCATGAGGTCAAGAGAAAGCAGCTGCCCCAATGAAAGGCCCCTGGCCGTGTGTGGGGGTGGGGGAGTGGAGGGGGATGGAGAGGTGCTGAGGAACTGTCTGCCTAGGTCTTTCCCATCCACTATCTCACATCACGAGATGCCGTACGGAAGTTCCTTTTCAGAATTAGAGAGTGTCCTGTGGGTAGTGAGGCAGTGTTTCACGATGCTCTTTGGGGTCAGAGAGTTAGCATACTCTGAAAAATGAAAGTATGTTAACTTTCATTTCTAAAAAAACACCACATAACCTGAGATTCTTGGAGCAAGGAAGAAGCTAGGTGAGGAGTGTCTTCTTGTGCCCAGGACGAGCAGAATCTTAGCAATTTCAAAATCCGTGGCTGTTAGTCGATTATGAGTCATTACAACCCTATAGAACAGAGGAGGACTGTGCCACAGGGTTTCCGAGACTGTAACTCTTAACAAAAGCCGCCTGCCCCGTCTTCTCCCTTGGAGAGCACGCTCCCACATATTAGTCACAAGGACTGGATCAAGTCTCCAAGGAGGTGTTGATTCAAGTTTGTCTACCTAAATTCTCCCTTATGAATCGGCCTTTCCTGATGCTTTCTAAAGGTCGGGTGGTGGGGGTGAGTGGGGAATAGAACCCTATAATATCTGAAAGCACCTAGTATGATATAGGTATTTATTGTGGAAATGCCAATTGCCCACATAAACCAAAATAATCAGGCATCTTCTGCCCAGCCCCCAACCGATTTCCCCTCCTCATTGACTCCATCTCCCAACTTCCACCAGCCCATCTGCTTCACCTGTAGTGGCCCCCTTGCTAGTCCTCAAGTCCACCAAGCACACCTCTACCTCAGGGCCTTTGCATGAGTTGTATCCTCTACCTGAAATGCTCTTCCTCCAATAGCCACACTGCTTACACTATCATCCCATTCAAATCCGTGTGCAAATATGACCTACCCCAAGAGTTCCCTATCCTACATATCAAAATGCAACTGACCCCAACTACCCTGAATTCTTGACCCTCCTAACTGTACCTGTCCCCTTCCAACATATCATTATCACTGAAGTATTGGTCATGATTTTCCTCCTCTACCAGAAGGGAAACTCAGGAGGTCTATTTACTCATCACACCCAGAGTAACGGCGGTGCAAAACAAAGGCACTCAGTAAATATCTTGTGAGTGAGTGAGCGAGCGAGTGAGGAGCCTGTGCTAGAATAGCATCTTGCCTACACGGGGATGGCAAAGAACAGGACCCTTTAGTCAGATGGAAATGGATGACTGAAATGCAAACACTAGTCTACACCTCAGGGTAACAGCCAAGCTATCAGCACACGTGAGCGATGCTGCAATACTGGATCCTCCCTGGTTTTCGTGGAAGAGGAGCTAGTTATCTGTAAAGGTAGGAAGGGCAGGTACCACACAGGAGGGAGAGACAAGAAAGGAAGGAGTTTTTTCTGCAAAACAAAACCTTAGAAACATTAAAAATGTCACAACATCCATATGCATTTTCTATTTAGTTTTACCTGAGCAGGAACAAACAAGAGTCTTATTTTGTTTTTCTGATTTTCTTCTCTTATTTTCCCTCCTGCTTCTTGCACTACGGGCCTTCATAGCTCTTCCTTTCTTCCTTCTTGCCTCTCCTTTCTTTTATTCTTCCTTTCTCTTGATAGTTCAAAATATGGATTAATCAGACTCTACATGTACAGAACTGAATTCAGCACCTTGCTATCATAGATCAGCTACTTCCCACATTCTCTGTAGTGGGTTTATTTTTCTTAGTTATCTGTCTTCTCCTTTGCTTTAAGTTAATAAAGTTCTCCCCTCTGGTTAGTGTATCACTTTTCTTTTTCGTTTAGCTTGGTTTGGGTAAAAGGCTTTTATTTAATCAAAACGTTATGTAGATTTTTGTTTCATGGCAGTAGTTGAAACCTCTCCAATGAACAGTACCTTCCCCCACCCACTCATCCTTCTGTCCTGCCCCTCCCCAGCTCTGGAACTTGGTTTGGGGGCAAAGACTGCTCTTTTGGTCTGGTCTGATCTGCATGTTTGGAGCTCTCTCAAAATCATGTCTGAAGAAATCTGTTTGGACGACGTGGTACAGACGTCTTTACAAAGCAGCATATTCTGAAACACGGAGATCATTTCTCCTCATCCCAGGGAGACCTGAAACGTGCTCTGTAAGAAATATTGCTTTCTGAAACCAATAGAAAGACCGAAAGCCTTCAAGATCTCAGCGTGTTTGTTGGCCCAGACACACTCCTACGCGGGTGAAATGTGAGCATTTTGAGGAGTGTTCTGGAAGCCAACAGCTTGGCTTTCCCATCTTGAAACCATATCAGGTCTGGGCCGCAGTCGCTACTGTACTGATGCTGAGCTGCGGCTGTGTGGGGAGGCTTGACTATGCTCATAATAAGACCAAGAAAAGCCAAAGAGAAGATTCCTCCTCCGGTCTTCCCTATGTCTTTTTTGAGGCGCTCCAGTGCCCTGGAGAGAGGTGGATTTGTTTCTCGCCAGCAAGCATGCTCTCCAACCAAAAAAAAAAAAAAAACCCTGAGAGGATTTCAGGCCACACAGGGACCATTTCCACAGGCTAAGGCCATAAAACGATGCGAGGGGTGGGTTAATCGGTGGCTGACTATAACCCATGTGTCTGGGGCACCATCGCTCCAAACAGCAATCACACCTCTCTCCACTCCTTTTTTCAACCCAAGCAACTTCCCCTCCCTTGAAGTCCCCCCCACCTCCTAAGCAAAACAAACACATTTTATAATGAAGAGGAAGTGGGAAGAAGACAGAGGGTGAGCTTTCCCACATGGAGGCCCCTCTGGCAACCTGGATTTACCGAAGCTGCTCTCCCAGGAGGGGGCATATTGTGACCAGGCTTCCTGCAGTACCTCCTGCCATCTGCAAAATTAAATTAAATGGCCCTTTGCTTTTTAAATCCCACTATCAGTGTACCAAAGGGAACATCTGAGAATACCAGGCAGGGATGGTGGCTTTTCCTTTTTACCAACACACACAAATCATTAGGAGATTAAGTCTCTGAATAGCTAATGTGCACTTTCCACAAGGAGGAGAAGTTAAACGCTCAGCCTAACACCCACACAGAAGGGGCGGAAAGGGACTGGGGCTGCACTTGCTACTGCCTTTGGAAGCTGATTAAAAGCAAAGCAGACAGAAAGCTAATGGGTTTTTACCTCCATTCACCGGGTGGGGAGCGCTGGGAGTGGAGGTGGGGAAACAGTGCCAGGAGATGAAGGGGGAGAAGAATGGGCTGCAGCAGGCTGGGAGGGCTCCCAGGATGAGAAGAGCACCCCCTGTTCCCATCCCCGATAGCCCCCAAACACACACAGGTGCTGCTCTCTGGGGCTGACACCTGAAGGCCCCACGTGGCCAACGGCAGTTCTAAGACACGTCTGGATTTAACGCAAAACAGGGTATTCCTGGGCCTGCCCTACCGCCAGTTTCCACCTTCCAACCCTAAAACACACACAAAGGCTGGCTCTGCCTGCCCCTGACTGAACAACCTACGCCAGCAGCGAAGTTATTTCCATACCCACCCGGTCTCACTTCCAACAGACCTAAATTTGGAACAATGGGAGCAGGTGGGTGAAAAGGAACAAAGAAGAAAATTCAGGACATGACAATCTGCAGCGTGGCGGCATGTAATTTGAAACATAATTCAGACTGGGAATGGATCTTATTTGAATATAAAATTCCACATAGGTCATACTGAATCCAGCTCACTTCATTTCAACCCCTCTTCCCTGAGAAGCTACTATTCTGCACCCTGGGGAAACACAAGGCTGGACAAAGCCCCAAGCCTTGCAGAAGCCCACAAGCTAAGACACCAGAGGGCTCCTATTTAACACACCCAGAGCAGTAGGGTGGGTGGGGTGGGGGGGCGCCTGCAAGAACCTAGAAGAGCTTAAGATGAGGGATGTTTAATAGGGAGCCTATGCCCACCAACAGGGCACTCAGACCAGTTTCTTTGGACAGAAAGAAAAGAGAGAGAGAGAGAGTGAAATTTAACCGCAGTCATTGTGAATGAGCCTGTCTTCTCCTATAGTGTTCGAAAAGATCCCAATGTTCCAAGCGCGAAAGGGGAAGCCAAGTCGCAGGGTTATCTAGAGTTTGGGACAGGGCAGTAAGGCATCAGAAATGACGGGGCAGAGGGGTGGGGTGGGAAGAGGACAAGAGATTAGGAAAAGGGACTCTGCAAAGGTCTCTGACCCACGATGGCTACACTCCCTGGTCCTCTACCCAATGTCATGCCGGAAGCATGTGTCCAATACCACAAAAACCTAGAGCATCAACTGGAAGGCTCATAAATTCTCATCTCTCAACAAAACAACAATGGAAAGCTCTCTCAGAAGCCTTAACTCTGCGGTCATCAAAATTAGGACGACCACCTTTGAGTTTCTGCCTGCTGTCCTCAAGAGGGGCTCCTGGTCCTGGGTCAGCCGGAAAGCGAAGTGCCGTCAGATCTGCCACTTATTGCTAACATCAGCATCTGCCAGGAAGTAGCCAAGAGCAATGGCTCAACAGCCTGCAGGGTGAAGGCGTCTCAGTCAGGACCCCTGCTCTATTCTGAAAACTCCACAGACACGGACAATACAGCTCTCTTGCTCAACTAGGACAGTTGGCTTTGAAAAGCCCAAGGGGACAGGAGAGCCAGGTGACAGAGTTTGTGATCTGGCAGGAAATGCAAATAAATCCACAGGCATGCAGGAGCAAAAGCTGCCCGGGCTGAAAGAGGCGAGAACTCTGCTCTGCAGTGTAGGGTCACCACTCCTACCCACTGCTCCGGGAAAGCCTCTCCTTGAGAGATGATCAGAGTAAAAACACCCTGTATCCCCGCCACACACACAGTGCCTCTTCCCATTCAGGTGACTTCACAGTCCAGCCCAGGAGCTGCCTGCTGGGTTTCAATACTGCTGTGATGGGGTGAGTCCCAGGGGTCTCCAGCTGTCTAACTTGGAGGAAATACTCCAAGATGCAAAAAGGCTCTGTGCCAGAGCTTATGGCAACAAAAATGGGGGAGAAATGGTGATTAAAAAGAAAAGGCTGTCTTCTTTCATGATAATTATTCTCTTCATCTTGCTTTTCTATATTTTCCGATGTGTCCACAATGAACACGCTGCTTTCTAATTACCAAAGGCAAGTAAGTAGATGCCAGTTTGACTTGACTCGTCTCACAGCAACCCCCAGTGTATGAGAAAACTAGACTCGGCAATGGCTGAGTTGTGGACTGCCAGGCCTTTCTTCCAAGGTACTTCTATGTGGACTCAAACCTCCAACATTTCAGTTAGCAGCTGAGGAAAAAAAGTAACCCTAAAAATCGGATTTGAATTTTTTTTTAAATTGGCAAAAGCATTACTCAGAATGCTTTCAGGCAATACCTTGGGGGCACCCCATCTTCCATGAGTGATGGGGCAATGGGGATGAGAAACTAAGAGAAAACATGGGGGGAGGACAATTTTATTTTTTTAAATTTTTTTAACTTTTTATTAGGGGCTCATACAACTCATATCACAATCCATACATATATCAATTGTGTAAAGCATATTTGTACACTCACTGCCCTCATCGTTCTCAAAACATTTGCTCTCCACCTAAGCCCCTGGCATCAGCTCCTCATTTTTCCCCTCCCTCCCCGCTCCCCCCTCCCTCATGAACCCCTGATAATTTATAAATTATTATTTTGCCATATCTTGCATTGTCCAACGTCTCCCTTCACCTACTTTTCTGTTGTCTGTCCCCCAGGGAGGAGGTTATATGTAGATCCTTGTAATTGGTTCCCCCTTTCCACCTCACCCACCCTCCATCCTCTCGCTATCACCACTCTCACCACTGGTCCTGAAGGGATCATCCTCCCTGGATTCCCTGCATTTCTAGTTCCTATCTGTACCAATGTACATCCTCTGGTCTAGCCAGATTTGTAAGGTAGAATTGGGATCACGATAGTGGGGGGAGAGGAAGCATTTAGGAACTAGAGGAAAGTTGTATGTTTCATCGTTGCTTCATCAGACCCTGACTGGCTCGTCTCCTCCCAGAGACCCTTCTTTAAGGGGATGTCCAGTGGCCTACAAATGGGCTTTGGGTCTCCACTCCACACTCCCTCCCCACCCCCATTCATTCACTATGATAAGATTTTTGGTTCTGATGATGCCTGATACCTTGATCCCTTCAGTACCTCGTGAAGACAAAGTGGGTGCATAAGTAAATGTGGTGAAGAAAGCTGATGGTGCCCAGCTATCAAAAGATACAGCGTCTGGGGTCTTAAAGGCTTGAAGGTAAACAAGCGGCCATCCAGCTCAGAAGCAACAAAGCACACCAGCCTGCGTGATCATGAGGTGGCGAAGGGATCAGTTATCAGGCATCAAAGAACAAAAAAATCATATCATTGTGTGCAATTTTATTTTTAAAAGGAGACAGAAACCATCTGGGGTAGGGGTGGGAAGACCACAGAAATTTCCAATGATGTAGTGTGCATACTTGGAATGGAAAAAACACACCTGAATTCATAACAGGTGTCTGGTTGGTACACTGTGCAAAGAAGTACTGGGAATTTTATTTCTTAATATGTTCTGAGAAGAAAGCTTGAATGTATACCCACTCTTTACTTATTAACATAATTAGGTTCCAAAAACCAGGTTTTTACATGAAATTTGGTGCTATACAAAAATGGAGGACAACTACATCAGCTCCCAAAATGGAAGGCAACTGTGGTGTGGTTGTTAGGTGCCATCAAGTCGGTCCAGACCCATAGTGACCTTATGCACAACAGAACGAAACGCTGCCCAAACCTATGCCATCCTCACAATCGTTCCTCCGCTTGAGCCCATTGGAAGCCAACTATATTATTACATAACTGCCAAATTGCATCATTACATAGCTGCCAAATCACACTATTGCACATCTGCCAAATTGCATCATTACATGACAGCCAAAGAACATTATTGCATACCTGCCAAATCTAGTTGATGCATGATCTTGGCCATCGCACACAACATTACTTTCACCTTGCAACTCAGTGTTGTGTTCATTAATGTACAAAGCCAGACACAGTTTGTTTTTTTAAAAAAATCATGGTTGTAAATGTGAACTAGATTAGCAGACAGTCGATAAGTGAGGGGTAGGTAGTTACCCTGGAGTGTCAGACGTTTAAGAGCTTGCAAGACAAGAGAATCCTATAGCCATCGAGTCCCTTTCGTGTCCTAGTAATTTAGCTCCGGTTTCAGGCTGACCAGAACCAGCACCTAGCCTCAACCAGCCAGATAAGACCAGTGCCCCACTCCCCCTGAGTAGTAAGGTCCCAGCTCATCCTCCATTTCTGCTCTGACCTCCTTAAAGACAAGGGTCTAATAGGCTGTTTACCACGAGTGCCGTGAGAGAATGTCTCATGTTACCTGCGTGGGGCACAGGCCTAGGCTTAGAGGAAGTACACCCCACACAGCGGATGGCAATTTCCAATAGAAGCACTGCTCCCTCAGCTCAGAAAAACTGGATGGCAGAGAAGAGTGCGGTGAAATTGTTTTCTGTCAGGATAAACTAAAAAGCACACCACAGAAAAAGGAGCCAAACACAGGATAGAACCAAGCTTCCAATTCTCCATAAAAGATCATATTTTAGGTCACAAAGCAAGCCTCAATAAATTTTTAAAAACTCAAAATCATTCCAAGCATTTTCTCTGATCATAACTCTGTAAAACTAGATATGCATTAACAGTAAGAACAAAGGGGAAAAAACTAAATATATGGAAAGTAGATGATGCATTGCCTAAAACTATTAGATAAATGATGAAATTAAACGGGAAATTAAAAAATTCCTAGAACAAAATGAAAACATAATATACCAAAACTTTTAGGAAACAGCGAAAGCAATAAATGCACATATCAATAAGGAATAAAGAACCCAAATCAGTACTTTATCCCTCCACCTTGAATAGAAAAGCAGCAGCAGCAGCAGAAGTACACAGTCCCCAGAAGAACAGAAATAATAAAGTCAGAGCAGAAATAAATGAAACGGAAAATGAATCAACAAGGCTGGAAATGGGTTCTTTGAAAGGATCAATAAAATTAAGTACTGGCTAACCTGACAAGGGGAAAAACATTTAAAAATGAAAGGATGCAAACAACCCAGATAAGAACTTAGGACGGGTGGGATTACAGCACAACAGACTGAGCTAGCAAAGAACACAACAGAATATGATGAAAAATTATACTTTTTTTTAACAATTTATTGGGGCTCATACAATTCTTATCACAGTTCATACATATACATACATCAATTGTATAAAGCACATCTGTACAGTCTTTGCCCTAATCATTTTTTTCTCTTTTCTTTTTTTACATTTTATTAGGGACTCATACAACTCTTACCACAATCCATACATATACATACATCAATTGTATAAAGCACATCCATACATTCCCTGCCCCAATCATTCTCAAGGCATTTGCTCTCCACTTAAGCCCCTTGCATCAGGTCCTCTTTTTTTCCCCCTCCCTCCCCATTCCCCCCTCCCTCATGTGCCCTTGATAATTTATACATCATTATTTTGTCATATCTTGCCCTATCCGACTCTGAAAAATTATACTCTTAACAAAACTGCACACCTGAAAGAAGCCTGTAAATGTCTATAAACACATTTCCTATCTAAATAAATATAGAGGCAGAAAACTTAAAGAGACTCTTAACAAAAGAAGAAATTGACAATGTCCTTTTCTAAACAAAACCGGCTCAACAAGAAGAAAAAAAGCTGCGGCCCAAATGGAAATCACTGGAGAGTTCCACGAACACTCCGAAGAGTGGACCCCAATTCCACTCAAGCGGTTCCAGAACTTAGAAATGGAAGAAACGCCCAAGTTCATTCTTTGAAGCCAATTTAAGCCTGGTGACAAACCCAGGTCAAAATGCCACAAAGAAGAAAATTACAGACTAATATCCCTTATAAATAAACACATAGAAATTGTAGCCAACAGACTTCAACAGCATAGCATAAAAACAATGCATCATGATCAGACGCAAGTCCTACCAAGGATGTAAGTGTGCTTCAACGTGAAAAAAAATCAACATAATTCATCATATATATAAAACAAAGGGAAAGAATTGCATGATCATCTCAATCCATGTAGAAAACCCATCTGATAAAATTGAACACTCTTTTCTGATAAAAACTCTCAGCAAAGTAGGAATAGAAGGGAAATTCATCAATATAATGAAGGGCATACATATAAAACCAACAGCCAACATTATTCCCAATGGAGAAATATTCACAGCATTCCCCTAGAGGATGGGAATGAGATACAAATGCCTTGTACCACCAGGCGTAGTCAGTCCTGTACTGGAAGCCCCGAAAGGGAAGTAAAGGGCTTCCAAACTGGTTAGGAGGAGCCCCAGTGGCGGCGGTTCTACGTTGAGTCCCTGATCTCAGGGGCAGCGGTTGGAAACCACCAGCAGCTCCTGGGACAAAGATGAGGCTTTCTACCCCCACACAGTCTCTGTAATGCACAGGGGCAGCAGTTCCACCCTGCCCTATAGGGTCGCCCTGAGTCAGAACTGACTCAATGGCAGTGACTTTGGATTTAAATAGTAAGTAAAACTATGCCTAATTATAGGTGACATGATCCTATACAGCAGGGGAGTCACACTGGTGGCCCGCGGGCCGCATGCGGCTCCCAAGGTAATTTTTTGTGGCCCGCGATGCTCTGAAATAAAATGAAAATAGAAAAATTGTTATGATGAAAAATAGCGCTTAGGGGAGATGGAGGCAATACCGTACACACAATATCCCTTTGTTAACCCTTTAACCACTGACGACGAGTAGACACATGGCCCAGGGCCTTTCCTAGGGACCTGTGGACGTGTATAAACACGCTGCTGACTCAGTTCCGGCGACGTTTGGAAGTGATATGTCTGCCGCTCTCAGTCACATATGTACACAGATGCCACTACTAGCAAAAAAAATTAAAAAGAGCACTCTGGGTTGTGCTGTTATCAATCATACCTACTGGCAGCGCTAGTGAACATTTTTAGAAGGAAGCCATTACAATTGTGCATTGCGTTTGTCAGCTGTCCGACATTTTGTGTTTTTTTATTAGTTACTTTGTTATATTTTCTGGTCATAACACAAGAGGTAAGTGAAAACTAGTAGGAGGAAAGCGCTGGCAAGTTTCAGGTAAAAAGGAATAATTTTAGTTTTATAAATACATTCAATAAATGTTTAAATAAAAGCAACTATACAGAAACATATAATTTCTTAATTATCCTACCCATATTCCTGAATCCTCACTCCAAAATATAAATTTAACAAAATTTGTCAATGTGCTGTGGCCCCCATGAATCTTGCCTGTTGCACCAAATGGCCTGCGCTTCCATTGAGTCCGACACCCCTGCGAGACAGAGGAAACCCCAGAGCTGCCACAAGAAGGTTACTGGAACTGATAGAAAGGTTCAGCAAAGCGGCAGGGCACAAAAAGAACAAACAAAAACCAGCTAGATCTCTCTAGGCTAACAAGAACTCCCAAAAATGAAATCAAGAAAATAACACCATTTGCAGTAGTCTCGGAAATGCTAAAATACCAAGGTGTGTCTGGCTACCACAACTGACCCCTCTCTCCAGGGTCACAATAGAAGGTCCCTCTTAGAATGAGAGGAAAATGTAGAATGAAACTCAGATTTATAAAAAAGTCAGATTTACTGGACTGAAGGAGACTGGAAAAACTGTCTTGCCCTAAGGCACCTTTAATGGGCAAATGAAGTCGCTCCCAGGGGTCACCTTTCAGACAAATAATCAATAGATTTGGTGTAGAAACTAAGCAGTAACACCTGTGAAGAATATGCTACTCTGAACAACCAACTATATCAGAACTAGTGACATTTGCTCCAGAGCTGAGAAGGGAAGGTGGGCCGGGGAAACTTGAGGGGCAGAAACAGAAGGCAGAGAAGAAAAGGGAAGCGTGCTGGAGGTTATGGGGGCAGCAACTAAGGTCACCGAACAAATTTTGGATAAATTGTTAAATGGGCAACTGATTTGATGAGTAAACTTTCAACTGAAACACATTGTTTTAATCCTCCAGGGATTTAAAAATTTTGCATTGTTACTGTTGCTTCTCTAGGCTCTTAAGAGAAAACTAAAAACAAAACAAAAATACTCACTACCCAAAGTTAAGTCCGACCCATAGTAAACATATAGGAAAGGCTAGAACTGCCCCTGTGGGAGTAGAAAGCCTCATCTATCTCCCTCAGAATGGCTCGTAGTTTTGAACTACTGACCTTGTGGTTAGCAGCCCAACCAGTAACCACTATCACACCAGGGCTCCCTTTTAAGAGAAGGGAAGCAAATTTCTGCGGCCTCAGCTCTGGTCCACTCTTATCAAAGCCAGAATTCTTACAGGAATTCTTAGCTCTGTCTAGTTGGAGTTCCCTGAGCCCACTGTTTCCAACTGAAACCATGAGTCCATCCAGGTTCTTCTCAGACAAAGCCACAGTTGCCCATGCCAACAGAGTCCGGGAAGTGAGAAACTCTGAAGAGAAATTAGACTTTAACTCAAATAGTACACCTACCCCAACCCAACCAACACCCTGGGGTGTTCAGAAATCTACAGGGACAAATGTCAGTTGCCACAGGGCTGGGGAGGGCTACCAGCAGCTGGTGAAAAGGACTGGCATACAAATGCCTTACGAAGTTGGGGCGGATTCACACCTCAAACAAAAAATGCCAACAGTATCTCTACCAAGAATCACTTAGGGAAGGTAGAGTGGGGTTGCCTTCGGTCTTTTCTTCTTAATGCACTGTCCACGTTCATTCAGTCAGTCAACTTTGGCTTGGTTTTGCTTTAGTTTAAAATCATTTTATTGCGTCATCATTAGCAGTCAAAGAAGTCAGAGTTCAATCCTGTAAGAAAGATGCATCCGTTGTGTAATTCAAGGTTTGGTGATAGAATACTCATCACCACAAGCAACTTCACTACATTTTTTTCCTTCTTGGATTCATTGCTGTGGACTCCCCATTTGCCCTGAACCTCCGCTTCCATGCCCCCAGGTCTTTATGAATCCAATTGCTGTCTTCATAGATCTGCCCATCCTGTCTTCCCTAAAAAGAGGGGACGGGACCCCATAACAATGACCAAATAAAACAGAGAAAAACCTCAATCGAAAACAAAACAGAAACTATTTACAAACCAGAAAAAAATTAGAATGCATCAAAAGGGAAATCTTATGAGAAGATGCTACACTGAAGTCTAACTACACTGTTAAAATCTACTTTACAATGCTCTTTATCTGATTTTAAGACTACTCACACATGCCTAGACTTTGGTCAAGGGGGATTCACCATAGACTCCATCCACAAAGGACCCTGTGCAACTAGTGTCCAGTCAACTAAGTTTTGAAGTTGTACAAGTTAACGATTCATGTAGTCTCGTCTAAAAGGATGCCCCACACATGTATAAATACCTTTTGTCAACAGTGTTTTAATATAACACCATAGACTGAAATAATGATACTATCAATAGAATTGCCTTATGCCTCGTGGGGATAATTTAGGATGCACTCCAGTGAAAGTGAACTAGGTCACATCTATAAACCAAAGATAGAGAAATGGATTTTGAACTCCCACTTAATCATAGCCGTAATATAAGAACAATTAGTTCTGATGGTCACAGCCATTGTTTCCAATATTTGCCACCAAAACAACTCTGCAATTAAAGCAGACCTGATTATCTCTGTAGACTCAATTACCGGAAGGATCTTGCTAGGCTCAAAGGGTAGGACCTGTCAGATACTACCCAACCAACAGACCCACTGCTGTCCTGCAGCCTGCCACCACTGTGGGTCGATAAAGCTTTAAGCTAATATATTTTTAAACGATAGCTCCAGTAGTTCAGATGCAAATGTATTCTCAGTTATGAGTAAGAGTGTGCACCGTGTCCCCCATCTATTACGATGTCTTTTTATTTCATCAACAACAGTTCATGCTCTTGCCCACTTTTTCCATTGGGTTACAGGTCCCTTTCTTTCTGGAGTTGCTGTTGACTGCATGAGGACTCTATCTAGAGAGGAGATTCATTCATTGTCATGCGCTTCAAATACTTTCCCCTGTCTTTTTCATTTCAAGTTACTGCTTTGTAAAATTGTGGGAAAATAAATATCGCAATGACTTTGCTGTTTCAACCAGCCTTAAATGATCATCTCTGTGTTTATTAAGATATTTTGTAACCATGCAGAACTCTTACATATTACCAAATTTTTTTCTTTTGTCAGTCTTTTTTAATCTTGCTTTTTAAATTTTTCTATCATGCTTAGATTCTACTCCATGGTTTGGTTTTGTTGTTTTTAACCTCTCAGGTTTTTTGTATTTTTGTGATTTCACTTTTTACACTTAAAGTCTCATCTATCTAAAATGTACTGTTATATATGAAAGAACATTGGAAGTCAACTTTAAATTTATCCAAATGGCCACCTAGTTGTCGCAAAACCAGTTATTGCATTCCTCTCTCCCACCCCACCAATTTGCTATGCCATGGTTTATTCCATGCTGAGTCTCTGTGTGTATTTGGGTCAACATCTGAATTCTCTATCCTGTTTTTCTGAAATCTATTTTTAAGTTGGAGATGGCAAAAACAAACCCAGAGGGCAACCTTGTAGAATCATAAGGAAAAGGAAATGACCCTCAAAGGTCAAGGAGGAGCATTCACACAAATTGGAATTTTAGAAAAATCTCTCTCAGCTAACTCTAAATATCCACCGGTGTCGTGTCTTTGGCTTTAAATGAAATATATATTTTAATGCAACCCCTTTATTAAAATGTAACATACCTGTAGGAAAATACACAGACTGTATGTATCCAGCTCAAAGAATTCCCAACAGAGAACAAAAGCACACAAGTGCCCAAATCAAGAAAGAAAACATCAAGTGCCTTTGTGCCCACTTCAGCTATGGCCTTTCCCTCAGCCTGATCACCATCCTGATTACCATCACCACAGACTCCTTCTGTTTGTTCAGAAACTTCATTAAATGGAGCCACATATTTCCTGCACCAATTTTGTGCCTCTTTTGCTCAAACTTAGGAATATGAAATCTATCCTCACTGTTCTGTATAATTTATACATATATAGCTTTGACCTCTTAAGTAGGTCGGTTTTTCAAAGCCACCAGCTGTTCCGAGAGAGAGAAGTAAGGTCATCTGCTCTCATAAAGAGTTACAATTTTGGAAACCCTACATAAGGTGTCTATGAGTTGGAATCAACTCAATGGCTGTGTCAGTCTGGGTACTTTAGAGAAACAAACCCACAGAAACTCATGTATAAGAGAGTTTTATATAAAGGTTAAGTGCGCATCAAGAAAACATCCCAACCCAGTGCTGCCCGAGCCCACAAGTCCAGCATTAACCCATATGTCCAACACTAATCCACAATGTCCTCCTCCAACTCACAAAGCACAGGCAATGATGCTGACTGCAGGAGGAAAGCCGAATCAGTGAATGTGTAAGCATTTCAGCGCTGGCAGGGGTCTCCACACGGCTGCTCCAGCACCCAGGGCTGCATCGGGGTGGGTCCATGTGGCTTCTCCTAGGGGATGTCTTGCAGGAAGTGAGCCTTGCCAGCTACAGCAGGGAACTGCTAAGGCAGCTGCACCCTGGTGCAACCACCAGAAAGAAAGAGACCTGAGAACTAGAAAGGCGAGGCTCACTGAGTCATTTATCTCTCCACCTTTCAATTAACCTTACATGTGTTTATCGGCCAGGTTGACACAATAAACTAACTACCTCAGTGGCAATGGCTTTGGTGTGCCACTGTGTGACTATACCACAGTTCACCTTTACCCAGTCTACTTCGGATGGTATTTGGGTTCATTGTAAGCTTGGGGGATCTTACAAACACATTGTTTAGAGCAACTTTCTGTGCACCTATGTGTGTGTGTGTGCAAATGCACACACATATACACACACAAAACATGTATATTCTTTTAAGCATCCTGTAAGTTTAGCCTTTCTAAACTATTTTTTGTTGTAGATATATCTCTTGTATACACAGCAAAGTAGTAAAGAGGTATGCTTTGGTTTGCGAGTCAATCTGAAAAGCTTGTTCTTTTTCTTAAGTAAATTTCAGCTCCATTTATTTTTATAAGATTGTGAGAGTGGTACAGAAATGAACAGTGTTTATGTTATTGTACATAGGGTGTGGTTATGAGGCAGAACTGACTCCGCAGCACCTAACAACACAATATTCCGTTTCAATTCTGTCGCATTATATATGCTTATCTTTGCTGTTGTCTTGTGCTACGTTCACTCCCAAGAGCCCTGGTAGCATGATGGCTGTGTGTTCACTGAGTTCTCCTGCCTCTCTAAGGTAGAAAGATGTGGCCATCTGCTTCTGGAGAGAACACAGACTTGGAACACAGACTATCGGGCAGTTCTACTCTGTCCTGTAGGGCCACTGAGTTGCAATTGACTTGATGCTCACCACTTTGGTTTGTATGTTCATTCCACTGTCTGTTTTCTTTTTCTCTCTCTCTCTCTCTCCTCTTTTGATATGGTAGGGGCAAGGGGAGTGACATCTTTGTTCTCAAGGTTATTTGTTTACTAATTCTTCTCATAATGTCCATAGCCTCCTGTTTCCCTTACTCATTTAGTCTCGTACTACTCGGGTTGCTAGCTTTTAGTGAATCCATTGCTACTGGGGTAGTTAGGCTTTATGTCAACTTAAATGTGCATGAAAGTGTAGGGGTGGGGTCCAACCTACACATCAGGTCACAGCCTGATGATGTCTCAGAGGAAGCATGGCCTTTTTATAAGAGAGACACTGGCAACTCCTTTCCTCTCTCTCTTGTACTTCGCCTTCATCCCTGCTGGGACTCTGTGTCGGCTTTCAGGGACAGCCCCATGTGGGCCGCCTGACCCTGAGTTGTCAGTTCCTGCCATGTTTACAGTGACCTTGGATCCGAGACTCTGCACCCACCAGCCTGTGATCCCCCTGTGCCTTGCTTCACCTTTCTGCATCAACGGTAGAGTCTGAAAAGAGCTCAGACTAGCATCAGACCCATGAATTTAAGTTGATGGCACTGGGATGCCCTCTTGATGTAAGATTACTTCTTGATTATAAAGCTCTTACACATATGAGTGTCGCTGGTTTTGCTTTTCCACACAATCCAGCATAACACAGATGCCTACCTAGTAAGTTCATGGTTGTCTTTGCCCATTCTTCTTTCTACCTGGCTTTCCTCCATTCTCTCTCTGCCTTTACGTGCACAAACTAAGATGTTCTTAGCAGTGCAGTTTATAAGATCCCCAACTACTCAAATGCCCATCAAATGCAGACTACACTGGCTTTATTTCTCCTTGTCAGAACATACATAATCTGCACACACATTGCTCTTTTACTGGCTGCCCATCATTGCTCTAGTCTTAGTTCTATCTCAATGTTCCACGGCATCATCCGTCCTTTCACTAAATTTCTTTCAAGTGTATCTTTGCTTGGGAGAAGCTTGTTGTTTTCCATTTTAAAGGCTAATTTCTCTGTGTACACAATTCTCTTTGGGCACTATCTTCTTTCAACACTTTCAAACAGGAAATTCCACTTCCAGTTTCCATTGTCAAGAGTATTGATTCTCCATTGAGGTGCAGTCTTCCTTTCCCCCCGGAGTGGCTTTGAAGGTTTTCCTCCTTGTCTTTGCTTTTCAGTTGGAGTAGTAATGTGTGTCTAAGTGTGTTTTTCCTGATTTATCCTGAGTGAATTCAAAGTGCTCCTTTAATGTATGTATAGTTTGATAATTTGTTTGGTTTTTTGTTTTTGTTTTTTGTAGTTTTGGCGAACACTCTGTCTTATCTATCTTGAAACTCTCCATTCTCTTCACCGGGTCTCAAATTATTAGTGCCATATATACACAAGTATAAGCCGACCCGAATATCAGCCAAGGCACCTCATTGTACCACAAAACTATATTAAAAATGTGCTGAAAAACCCTCCGCTTAGGCACGCGTGCACACAGTATGTCAGCTCTCATCTATGTGGTATCTCTAGCATCTTTCCCTGAGCGTGAGCAGGATCTTGGCCTCTATGCTTCATTCTGGATGTATTCTTCTAGTCTATCACCAGTTTACCAATTATTTTCTGCACTGTGCCCACCCTACACCAAATCTCACCAATACATTTTAAAACTCATTCGTTATACTTTTAGTTTTAGAATTGTCATTTTCAGTTCTCTGCCAAAATTTCACTATTTTTTCGTCCCCATAATATACTTTATGATGTTACTTTTTAATCTATGTTCGATAACTCCATTATCTGGATAATGCTTCTATTGTCAATTATATCTCTTGGTTTCAAATTATACTGTGCATAGTCTCCTCATATGCCGAACGACTTTTTACTGTCCACTGAGCATTTTATATGAAAGAAATGATCTTTTCCTAGAGGGCTTTTATTTGCATTTGAGAGCAGGCTGAAGAAACTCCTCATTGAGGATCGCCTTAATCCAACCACTCAAAGGAAACATGTAAGAATCTTGATCTCCATCCCTTGGGGGGGGGGGGGTGTCAGTTTTCAGTTCGTAATGCTAGAGCTGTTTTTCCGAATATCAACCAAAGCCTAGGTCATCTACGTAGGTCTAATCTCCTTAGCAGCTCTTGAACTCAGTCCTCTGAGGGTTGCAGAGTTCAGCTAGCTTTCTCAGTCTCTCAATTATTTTTTCCAGAATCAGACCATGCCCTTAGGTAAAAAGTTGCCCCAAAGTAATTCTACTTTTTTAGTTTCCTTGTTCGTCAGGGTCTTGGTCCTATCATGCTTTATTGCTGAAGTAGCTTGATGATGTCATCAAGGCTGAAGGTGCCATCTATTTATTATTCTTTAGTACATTAGCATAGCACCTTCTATCACAAGGTGGCACCTGAATGCCCAGATATCACATCATATCCCAAAAATAAAAAAGCACAAAAGATGAGAGAAATGGGTCATGCTAGCCAGGTCTGTTTCCTTTTACATAGTTTTAATAAAAAACAAACAAATGAGAGTGTCTTGCCTTTTTCTTGTCCTCTTCCTACGTTCCCCTCTTGTGTGTTACCAGGGCTCTGGACAAGTCAACATACCCACCCCAGTTCTTTGTTATGTGATCTGTCGAATGCACCCCTAAAGATCATTAGGCTCCTTCCAGCTCTGACCATTATTAGATTCTCTGCGCTGTCTCCTCATCATTCCTGGAAGAAAGAGGGTCATTCATGTACTTAGGAGGAAAGAGCTCTCATTGCCATCGAGTCAGTGCTGACTCATAGTGACCCTCTGTGGGTTTCCGAGACTGCAACTGTTTATGGGAGTAGAAAGCCCAGTCCTTCTCCCAAGGCACTACTGCTGGTTTTGAATTACAATTATTAGATTCTATTAACTCCCTTGTCTCCTCTTTATTCCTGAAAGAAATAGGATAATTCACGTATTCAGGAGGCAAGAACTAGAGTCTAAAAATATTGAAGGTCAAAAAGTTTGCTATCCCCTAGGATTTCCATTTAAGTTAAATCAATCTTAAAACCTAGATTTAAAAATTAAGTTGGAGAGAACTTGCTCATTTTACAGATAAATGAGCTGCTGGCAGGTCGTTATGTTTTTCTAATGCCTTTAAATTTTTATTATATCAACAGTAATTCAATTTGCACACTTTTAGGAGCATTCATAAAACTATTATTTTGCTCATGCCTAAAACTATTATTTTTCTCAGAGAGATCTGCACTTCTTGGATTGCCTATCCCCAAGAGTATTAGACATCCCTTCTATCTTGGCATTTCTCTGACCACCGCCTTCTAGAATTTTAGAAGCAATTTTCTAAGTGCTTTCTTGTCCCAACCAAATCTCTAGCTATTAGTCTGGATAAAACACCTTTAAGCTTTCAGCGGAGAAGGAATGCTAAGAGATTCTATATATTTGGTTAAAAGAAATTAGAAAAGCTTCCTGATTTTCCTCCACCCTTCCTACATTCCTCATGACCAGTTCCCCACCCCTACGCCCACCAAAAAGGTGGGGGGATAATTTGTCCACATTCTGGCGAAGTATTTTAGCTTTTTCTTTTCACTATGGAAAAAGCATTAAATTCAGCTGAATTATTCATAAGACCCTACGTAACATGATCGTTGTTTTTGGCTTGAGTTTCAATCCTTCCAGTCTTTTGACTAGTTTTAGGGTTTCTGAATGGGGCTACCAAGGGGCGTTGCTACACACACTGTTGGCATGGGTCTTGCCATGGAAAAATTCACACTGTATCAACACACCCATATATTTTCAAGGATGTGTGTGTGTCTTCCATGCTGGGTAGCTTTTACTTTTATCCATTTTTCCTCCATCCTTAAGAGTTTCATCCAGTGTACACTGGTGCAAAGAGGAGCTGGAGGCACAGGGAATCCAGGGTGGATGATACCTTCAGGACCAGGGGTGTGAGGGGCAATACTGGGAGGGTAGAGGGTGAGTGGGTTGGAAAGAGGGAACCGATTACAAGGATCTACATGTGACCTCCTTCCTAGGGGACGGACAACAGAAAAGGGGGTGAAGGGAGATGCCGGACAGGGCAAAATATGACAAAATAATAATTTATAAATTATCAAGAGCTCATGAGGGAGGGGGAAGTGGGGAGGGAGGGGGAATAAAGAGGACTTAATTCAAAGGGCTTAAGTGGAGAGCAAATGCTTTGAAAATGATGAGGGCAAAGAATGTACAGATGTGCTTTCTACAATTGGTGTATGTATGGATTGTGATAAGAGTTGTATGAGTCCCTAATAAAATGTTATTTTTAAAAAAAGAGTTTCATCCAGAAGGGATTTCCATTATATGCTAACATAAGATGGCTAAGTCAGACGGAGAAGATGGCCACTTTCTAATTTAGGGACTCTCAATTTACCCCAAGGTTGATGAGGGGCAATGATCACAATGCACACACCCCACACACACCCAGTTTCTCTATCTTTACAGTACAGGAGGAGAGGGAAAAGAAAAACATTTTTCCCCTGAATTTTTACATAGAAGTCAGCAATCTACACTAAGTCTTTGATGAGTCAGTTCTCCCTCCATCTGCCACTTGCCTTCCCCCATTTCCATTGCTCCCATGGGCCCCAGAGAAAAGAGAAAAACAAGAGCAGATAAACTCTTCTTACCCCCATTACAACACCCAACCCCTCCTTTCCTCAGTTCTTGCCATCAGGGTGGAATAAGTGGTACCCACTCTTCCACAGGGAGAGTGTGGTACCAAAGGTGCCGCAGGGAGACCTGCGACAGGCGCAGGAAGCAAATCATTGCCCATGTGGCAATGGAATTCAACGACTCCCAACAAATCGCACCTGAGTTCCTTCCTGAGGTTTCTCCCAGAAAACTGGGGGCATATAAGGCAGATGTAAGGAAACAGCGCCCTATTATCTCCTTACAAAACCATGCTGGACGGGATACATAGGGGCTTCAAAAAGCTCGTGAGAAAATTCCATTATCTTTTCATTCCATTTTTCCACCACTTTTGGAAGTCTCCTCATATGTCTTTTCTCAGGATAAGAGCCAGGTTAACATTACTGAGCTGGACCAGTATCCGGCAAGCAATCTGATCTCAGACCAAGCTGAGTGCCCAAAACGGGTGCCCTCTGGGATGGGGCCTAACACAACACACAAACACAGATCGGATTTCATTTCCCAGTAAACCTAGGGGGGATACTAATGAGTCTTCAAAGTTGCAACGCAAGCTAATAACATTCTTGGCAGCCCTTTTACGTTGGAGTATGTTGCTCTTATTAGCTGCCCTCGATTCTCACTCAATTCACGGTGGTGAATTGCATCTGTAAGGATTACAGCCAAGAAAATCTTATGGAGTGGGTCTCCTCTGTAACACATGGCATCACCATGAGTCAGGGGACAACTGAACAGCAGCTAACAACAACAACAACAGGAAATTCCCTTCCTTTATATTTTGTTTTGATTTTTTTTTAGTTACATAACCAGAAGACCTTTGTCACAGAAGATCTTGTATCTAACCAGGCTCCAAATTCACTGTCATCCAGCCGATTCAACTCATAGAGACCTGACACAACAGGGTAGAACAGCCCTTTGGATTTCCAAGACTGTCGGGTTTTTTTCCTTTTACTGTAACTCTTCACAGGAATAGAAAGTCTTATCTTTCTTCCTTAGAGCAGTTGGTGGTTTCTAACTGGTGACCTTACAGTTAGCAGCCCAACTCATAACCACTATGCCACCAGGGATCCTCAGATTGTATTCAGAATCTATAAGACAGTTAAAAATAAAAATTCAAGTTATTCAGGTTGAAGTTGAAATGGGGATGCTACATTCTTTTCTCTCCTCCTTTGGGGACTGCAGTATGTGTTTACTCTACCTGCCATTTAAAACTATTCAGGTCTGCCATACAGAAAACATGAAAATGAAATGGGAATGGATCAACCTCCTAAGTGTTAAATATAGATAATGAGCAAGCAATTAGCTCGGGAGACACAGATAAATTCTTCAGATGTGCTTAGTGCATGCAGAAAGTAAGCTAGCAACATCGATAGAAAGCAATGGAAAAGGCCAAGTCATATTATGCCACCATGTCTCTGCCAGATGGAAAGGCATGGCATCCTAAAATCAGCCAGCCGCCTGCTGGTGACACACACTGTGACTCTATTTTGATCCCATGTGTGCTCTGCCCAGTAGCAGATCAAAGTCATGCTATTTCCTTCTCCTGGCCTCTTCATGATTTGGAGATTTACCTAACACATGACCTTGCTTTTCTGTTTTTCACAATACTCATCAAAAATTCCCATGATCTTTATTCATGTACTTATTTCTTCTCTTTCTCCCTTCACAGAATATAGGCTCGGGGCATCGGGTTAGAGAATGGTAGTTTCCCTTCCTTGCTCATTGTTACATTCCCAGCACGACAGTGCCTGCACACCGCAACCTCCTGCAAGCAAGTGGATTCCAACCCAGAGGGACCCTATATTGCATTACCAAGGCACTACATCTTTATGGGAGCAGTCAGTCTCATCTTTCTTCCTCAGAGCACCTCACAGTTCACAGACCGAATGTGAAACCCACAGTGCCACCAGGGTGTCTTTGTGCACGGTAATAACTTCATAAACATGTATTAAGTGACGACCAAAGAAATCACAATGGGCTGAGTTGCGCTGCAATAACCAACCCCAAGATCTCAGTGGTTCAAACTCAACCAAAGCTGAAGCGACGAGTTCGCCATGAGTCAGGAAGGGGGAATCGATCATCCCCTGGGATTCAAGGACCCACATTAACAGAGGCTTCACCAAGGCAGGAACAGAGGGCACTGCCCTGGCCTCATCTTGCCAACTGCTTCTGCTTTGGAGTGCCAGGTCTGTCCACATTCCACTGGCCAAAGCAAGTCACCTGGCATGCCTAACTTCAAACAGAAGGGCAGAAGTGGTATGGGTGAGCCCTGGATGCCTGCGGACAAGTAAATAGCACACCTAGAATCAGACTGTAATAAAGGGCTTTGTTTGGTCCATTTCTATTTCTGGGCAAGGCTGCAATTTGAGGAAGGTACACTGAAGAAGATGTGCTAAAGAATCGGACAACTTAGCAAAATGGAGCTCACCTACACGGTACCAGAAAGCTTTTCACAATCAGTCATCAAGTGGCACAGCAAGAGCGCCTTTATGAAAAAGAAAATTAGTCCTGATTGTCCAATCAAAAGGAAATACCCGCATTCATTATGTCATTTACCTTTGCAGTAAACTAGATGATGAAGGCGCTCCTTGGGACTAAAAACCATTTCTAGGGAACTGACACGTTATGGTAGGAAAACAGGCGATGTTTTCAGATGACAAAGAAAAAGGCTCACTAAACTCCATTCATTCATGTCTTTTTCTTAAATGTTTAAAACTCAGATCACACATGGAAACAAAAGCCATAAACTGGAGCCAGCATCCCCGCTCACTAACACCCGCCAGTCCGTTGCCACTGAGGCCTGCACAGCTTTCTGACAGGTGCGCAGAACTTTCTCCTGCTCCAGAGCTCAGCTCCTGGCATTTCCTGTGAGATTTCATCCCTGCTAGACAAGCCTTTTTTTATCTAGCCCAGTCAGTCTCTTACAGTGAGATAACCTCCAGTCACAACTCTCCTTCCAAATGAATTCCCAAGTTGCCATGGTAACTAACACCTTCCTCCAATCCTGTCAATATGCTTCCCAATCCTAGAGGCAGCCGTCTTGATTTGCTGCCAGAAGCACCAGTCTGCTCTCAGAAGAGAATGCCTTCCTTCTCTCCAAACCTGTGGAGGAGGCCGGGGAAGATTCTCTTCTAATAATAGCAGCAGCTACCCCTTATGGAAGGTCTCCTTTCTATCTGCCACCTCAATTCATCACTCCAAGAATCACCCCACAGTAGACAGCATTCTCCTTTCTGTCAGATTAAAATAATTATACCTCAGAGGTAACACAACTCAGACAAAGGGCAGAGTCAGGGCTTGAACACAGAATTCTCTGCACCAGGGGCTGGCCCACACATCCTACCAGGGCACAGGCCTTCCTGCAGCGCAGAGCAGGAGGACCTCGCAGCCTCATCCTCTCAGTCCATAGAAAGGGACTTGGCGCATTGTTGCTTTAAAATGAACTCAATGTTGCTCCAAAAATCCAATGACACAAATACCCCTCCCGTAAGTCAAGTACAATTCATGGAGACCCTACAGGGAGGAACAGAGAGGTTCTCTGGGATTCCCGAGACTGTAAATCTTTACAGAAGCCAAGAACTTCCTCTTTCGCCCAAAGAGCAGCTGACAGGCTTGAACAGCTGGCCTTGTGGTTAGCAGCACACTGCCTAATCCACAGTGCCACCAAGGTTGCCTAATGGCATTTAAAGGGGTATTACTACGGATTCATCATTAGGACAGAAAACTCCTTGCTCCAAAAGCTTAGGTAGGGATGAAGAGATAATGGGGGGGTAAGCATTTTTTACTAGTCAGAAAGAAGGAACAAGATCAATACCAGACAGATGTTAAGACACCACAATGTGACCTAGAGCTGTTTACTTGAGCCCCTGCAAAGTCCCCCAAGCACCCCCCCCCCCAAGTGACCCACATCCTCATCATTCTCCCTAAAAGACCAAAGAATTACTCGAGGGCTGTACAAAGCACACGCAGTACTTCTTAGCTGATCCGCCCTCTCCCTCCCCAACACACGGGAGACTCTATTAGCCTGGTGACTACATCTATCAGCCCACAGTTATTTCCCTTTTCTTAACCAAACCATTCACCTGGCAGAAAGGGCCATCCCCCAGGCCTGCCCCATTTGTAAAACTGGTCTGCCTCCCTACTTTCACACCCAAGAGACTAATACTTTAGTAGCAAGGGTAGTATTCTTAAAAAGACAATTAACAAGTCACAGAGAATTTCCACCCACTCTTGCAGAGGCACACAAACTGAAGCATTAACCCTGTTTGTTGTCTACAGTAAACAGGACGCCCTACCCACTAGAGTCCCCGAGGTTGGAAACGGAGGCAAGAAGATGAATTCCACTTGGTAGAGCCTACAGTACCCCAGGTCCCTCATCAAAGAAGCTCCGGGCTGAAATCTGAAAGGCACT
Organism: Tenrec ecaudatus; assembly: GCF_050624435.1. NCBI lineage: Eukaryota > Metazoa > Chordata > Mammalia > Afrosoricida > Tenrecidae > Tenrec > Tenrec ecaudatus. The sequence goes on along the minus strand of NC_134530.1, from coordinate 224,516,249 downwards.
CCTCCCCCACCCGTCTTCCCTTGCATACTTCTTCGCATCAATCCATTAAGGATCTGAAGTGTAATTTATCTTATTCACTATTATCCCGTTAAATTGCGCTACAGCTGCCATGGCAGTAATTGCAGTGATCAGTGATTCAGATTTCTTGAGCAAAGGGCCTTAAGTAGGTTTCATTATTAAAATTTCCAAAGGTTTTATTATTAAAATAAACTGGAGACGGAACAGTATGCCTCCATGGGGCAGTCATCCTAATGATTCTTGAGTTACGAAGGGATGTTGATCCCATCAGCAATGTTTCACTCATGAATGCCAGTAACTGGGAATTTATCAACCAATAAAACCAACCAGCATTCTAAGAATCAAGAAGAACTGCATTTTAAGTAGTGCATGCAGTGCTCTCCAATCCTTTAGAAAGCGGCTTTTGTCTGCCGCAGTGTTACCTGTGCTGGCACTTGAGCATCCATCTCTGTAACGGGCCGGTTGGTTCATTGAATTGAGGGCGTCCATCCTTGAAATGGAATACTATGCAGGTGTGAAAAGGGGCTGAGGACGCTTACCCTGGGACACACAGTTCAGAACAAAAGCACATTACCGAACAGACTATGAAGGTGACGCCCTTTCTGAAATAAAGGAAGAGAAGAGCTAGAACACAGGTTCATATTAGTTGTGTTTACATAAAGAAGCACTGCCAAGAGCTATCCACAACTACTATAAGTGGTATTTAATACTGAGTCGAAGAGGTATGTCGTGGACCAGAACAGAGGTGGATGACTCGTTCTCAACAAAGACTTTGTAAAATAATTCTAATATTTAACCTTGTAAATGTATCAACGTGCTCCAAAGTTTTTTAGACTTATCATTAATATCTTCTTCAATTAAAGAGACCTGGTAACACTGTCAGGAAGACAGGATGGTTAGAACTATAAGATTGGCAGCTCAAACCCATCAGCCTCTGGGACGGAGAAAAATGAGGCCACCTGGTCCCATACGGATTTACAATCTTGGAACCCTTAAGAAGCAGATCTCCTCTGTTCTACAGAGTCCAGAGGAGTAGGACTAGGCTGGATGGCCACGGGTCTGTTGGTTGGTTTGGTTTGATATCTGCTTCATTTGGGGTGGGCCTGGGTGGGGCATCTCTCTAACTATAGAGACCAATGTTCATGTTTTCGACATCTCTTAGGCCACTAGAAGACACTAGCCTCAGGGCAATACTAATTTAGGGCAGGAGTAGCAAGACTAGTACACTATTGTTTGCTTAGGAAACAATAAAACCTGGTAAAACCTCTCCCTGCTGCTGCTGTTCTTGTTGCTAGGGGCTGGGGAATCCATTCCGACTCAAGGCAGTGCATGGGGTTCTCTAGGCTGTCATCTTTGGGGGGAGAGATCATCACCTCCTTCTCGCAGGACACTGCTGGGCGGCTCTGAAGTGGTCCTTTTGGTTAGCAACTGAGGGCTTAACCATTGTGCCACTAGAGCTCCTTGGTAAAACACATGAAATCCAAACCTTGTATGTAAGACAGATTCATCCGACCTTCTAAGATTGTGCAAAGGTGGGAGAGAAGTCCAGGGAAGAGCGGGGAAGAGAGTCGCTCTCCTCCACTCCCTTTACAGTGCTGACTAACTCTTGGATCCTCATCGTGGACTTTTATCAAGAGGGGAGACTTGTACCCTAGGATTTGTGTCTAGGATGACAACAATATTAAAGCCACTGTCAACATTTGTGCTTCTCTGGACCACTTTCTCCAGTCTGGGAAATAAGGCCTGGGCATTGTGTCAGCCATCCTGTTTAAGAGAGGGGGTTGCCTGAGAGTAAGGAAAGCCTTCGCTTAAGCCTACTCCATCCAAAGCAAACTCTTCTAGTCAGGGGATACTCCGACTGATAGATGCTATCCAGAGACAGCTAGTTCGCCTCGCTAGATACAAGTCTCTATAGGAAATAAATGCAATGGGAACTCTGTATTTCCTTCCCTTCATATATTCTCCTTAGGAGAGTCCCCATTAGCTGATAACCCCAAATTCTTGTCACCATCAGTCCAGACCTCATGCCTCTAAGCTCTGAACATCTACTTGTGTTTTGTTGACTATGACTACGGGGATCATAATTAGATATGGATAGCATTGGAAGGAATGGGAATTCCAGAATGCCTAATTATGCTCCTATGGAAACTACACTGACCAAGAGGCAAATGCTTGGAGAGAACAAGAAGCTATAGCATGGTTTAAAATCAGGAAAGGCGTGTATGCTTTCACCAATTTACTCAATCTGTGCACTGAGCAAACAATTCAAGAAGATGGACTACATGAAGGAGAATGTGGCATCTGGATTGGAGGGAGGCCCGCTGAGAACTTTCTACCTGCAGACAGCACAACCTTGCTTGCTGAAAGCAAAGAGAACCTGAGGCACTTGCTGATGAAAATCAAAGACTGCAACCTTGAGCATGGATTACAAGTCAATGTAATCCAAACCCCAAATCCTCAACAGTGGACCAGTGGACAGCATCATGATAAACAGAGAAAAGCCTGGAGTGGTCAAGGACTGCGTTTTACTTGGGTCCACAATCAACACTCATGGAAACACAGCCAAGAAATCTAAAGACAGATTGCACTGGATGAAACTTGTTGCCAAAGATTTCTTTAAAATACTGAAAAGCAAAGATGTCACTTTGAGGACTAAGCTGTGCCTGACCCAGGTCATGATATTTTCTTTTTCTTTTTTTGATAACAATTTTAAATCTCAGATTATTATTTATTCTATTTTTATTAAATATTTTATTGGGGGCTCTTCCATCTCTTATCACAATCCATACATTCATTGTGTCAAGCACATTTGTACATATGTTGCCATCATCATATCCAAAGCATTTTCTTTCTTCTTGAACCCTTGGTATCAGCTATTCATTTTTCACCCCCTCCTCCCCTAAAGTCATGGTATTTTCAGTCACTCCATATGCATTTGAAAGCTGGACAATGAATAAGAAGATTGGAGAACTGATGCATTTAAATTGTGGTGTTGGCAAATAATATTAAAAGTACCATGGAGTGCCAGAAGTACAAATAAACTATCTTGGAAGAAGTACAGCCAGAATGCTCCTTGGAGGAGAGGATAGTGAGACTTTGCCTCATGTACTTTGAACAGGGTATCAGGAGAGGCCAGTCCTGGAAACAGGTATCAAGCTTGGGAAAGTAAGGGACAGTGAAAAAAAGAGGGTCTCAACAAGCCAAAGTGACATACTGGCTGCAACAACGAGCTCAACCATAACAACTGTGAGGACGGTGTCGGACCAGGCAGTGCTTCATTCTGCCAGACAACTAAATGACACCTAATGGACAACAGTGCCTAAATGTTGGCGTAGGTAGTGGTGGTTCAGTAGCCTAATTCTCAACCTTCCACACGGGACATCAAGTTGGATTCCAGGCCGATGCACAGTAAGTACAGCCACCAACCCTCTATCAGTGGACGTCTGCATACTGCCATGATGCTGAGTGAGTACCACCAGAGCTTCCAGACTAAGACCGGCTAGGAGGAAAGAACTGGCGATGTACTTCCAAAACAATGGTCTGATCTCAATTTACATGGCATTGCCAAGAGTCAGGGACCAGTTTCACAGTAGCCAACAGCAGAAACCAGGATGACTTTACAGTCCACGTCCAAAATGAATTCCTTCTCTCCCACATCACGTGCTCCTCCTGCCGGTTTTCCCTGTCTCAATGAACAGCATGGCCAGAAACCAGAAAGGTAGCCTCTTCTCCTTCTCCTTGTCCTCCTCATGTAGTCAACGGTAGGCTGAACCAATTGATCCTTCTTACTCAGCTCTCAAGGTCTCCCTGCCGCTTCATTTCCACCAACATGCCCTTAGTCGGAATCTCATCACTCCTTCAATCATATTTAATGAGTGTGATTGAAACGACAAACACAACATAGAGTTTACCACACATGCCACACACACACACGAAATAGTATATAGCTAGATGCTTTCAAACAGAATAAATGCAGTATGTTCCCTGCCTTTGGTATGCCAACATGTCTAACCCGAACCATTCAGATAAACCCTTTCCCTATCATTCTTTCTCCATACAGCAACCAGAGCAATCTTCTCAAAACTTAAATTAGACCATTTAAGGCAAGGTCAGGTGAACTTTTTGCATAATATGCCCAAGAGAAAATTGTTTAGGCCATGCAGGCCGTATGGTCTCTGCCACCATCGCTCAACTTCACGCTTCCAGCTAACGTAGCTACTGACCATACAGAAGCCAGTGGGTGTGCCAAATGTTCCAACCAGCTTTACTGCAAACCAGGCAGCAGTCCAGGCTTGATCCACAGGCAATAGTTTGCTAACCCTGATTTAATTAGTTGCAGTTCTTCTCCTTCGATAAGAATAGATCAGAACTCCTTTCCATGGCCTACAAGGTCCTCCAACCTCCTCAGCATCACTTGGCCCTCCGTCCGCCCACCGTCTTAGTTACCTAGCACTGCTCTAACAGCAACACAAGCGGATGGCTTTAGCAAGCTGAAATGTAATCTCTCTCCATCTAGAAAGCCACAGTGCCAGCTCCAAGGGACGGCTTTCACACTCCCTCGGCTCTAAGGGAAGGTCTAATGTAAGGTGACAAGATTTTAACATTGGTAAAGCGAGACACCATTGATAAAACTCATAGCCTGGCGAAATAGCCTCATGGCAGCCGAAAATTGTATACCCTAGCTTGTCGTGCATTCTTTCCAAAAATTGAGACTTTTTTACAATGCCGCAGGACATGGGGAAAAATTGTTAAAAATCAGGACTGTCCCGCCAAAGCGGGACATCTGGTCACCTTATCCTTATGTGCTTTCAACATCTGTGGACCCAGCCTTCCTTGGACATCTTTGATGCTCTTTTCCTGGGTCTAGGAGGCTCTAAACACAGGGATTCTGGATTCAAAGGACATGCTCTGTTCCCAGCTCTTCTTTCTTGGTGGTAGTCAAGTCCCTCCTTCCCTGCTCACTTCTCCCGCACCCCCAGTCAAACGCTCCTTACTGGCCTCACAGCTGTCACCTGAGTAAGAGTGGGTGCTGCATCTCACTCGAATCCCCTTACACTGAATGGCTAATTACATCAATAACATCATGGGAGATGACCCCATATTACATAATGGCCAAATCACACCATCACACAACTAACTACAAAAACCCTGAGAATCAAAGCCCAGTTGGCACATATTGGGAGGTGAGGTGGTGGGGGGACGCAGGTGCACAATTCAATCTATGACATACACTATTGTTGCCCTTCTTTACAATGCTTACTGTGTGTAATAGTTACATAATCTGTTGTCAGTTTGAGACTGAAGAGTTAAGGGGTGGAGTTTAGCCTGTCAATCAGGTGGCAGTTGATTACCTCATGTGGAGGCACTAAGGAAGTCCTGTCACTGGAGGCGGGACACACGCACACTCCCTGCAAGACATTCCTGTTGAGAATGGAGCTACACTAGAGCTCTGGAGCTGAAGGAGCCACATGGAGAGCCCTGCCAGCACTGAGATGCTGCCACTGTCACTGGATCCACAAGACTTTCTACCCATTGGCCTGTGATCTTACTGCATTTGGTGTCGTTGTATCTGTTGAGTGAGTCTGAAGAGGAATTTACAGACTGGTATCAGACATATAGGCTAATATCAGACTTATGAATTTGATCTGGACTAGGCTTGGATGTCTTGTCAATATTCAATTGTTTTTGTATATAAAACTCTTTCTTATATGAGTATCTATATGAATTTGTTTCTCTAGTCAACTTGGACTAACACACTGTGCAAGTTAATTCCCACTCAGGGGTCCTGTGATAACTGCCCCCTCCCCCTCCCTGCTCCTCAGATCTTCATATGGCTGCCTCAGCTCAAAGCTCACCTCCTCAGCGAGGGTCTTCTCCAACGAGTACAATGAAAGAACACCCACCCCCAACATTGTCATTCCATATGTCTTCACATGACTTTTCACTACCTACAAAATATCATTTGTTAGTTGCACATGTACAATAGCCATGCCACCACTAGAATGTAAGCTCTCCGAGGGCAGAGGCGGAATGATTTGTTCGCCCCTAGGTGCTTAGCACCTAGTACTGTGCCTGGCTCTTAGCAGGGCTCGATAAATACCTACTGAACTGTTATTGTCTCAAGACTCACCCCTCATCACCGCCACCAGAGATCTTTGTTGTGTCTGTGTGCCTTTGAGTCCATTCTGACTCATGTGATCCAATAGACACTAGAACCGCCCCTCCAGTTTCCTATACTTTAATCCCAAGGGAGCAGATCACCAGGTCATTTCTACAGCCAAGCTACTGGCAGGCTTGAACTTCCAACCTTGTGATTAGCAGCCATTGCTTAACCATTGTGGCACCAGGTTCCTGGTAATCTTTGTAAGTAATATAATCTTTATAAAAGGCAAACTGGATCGTGTCATGCACTGCATCAAATTCTTCCAAGACTCTCCACTTGACTTAATATACAAATGCAAATTATATGGTAAAGTTACTCCAGCTCTTACCACACCCTCTGCTGCTTTCCCACCAGACTGTGAGCGCTCTCCGTGGCAAGGCCTTGTCTGGTAGATTCTTTTCATCTCAGCAAAAGAGCCTGAATGCTGGAGGCACTCCCTACGTGCCAAATAAAAGCAACCAACCAACAGGAGTACAGAAACAAGTACCATGTCAAGGTCACGTAGTAACTCGACAAATACCAAATTCAAAGAAAGGCCACAAAACAAGGTTTGCCTAAGACTCTTCCTTCTTACATTCTTTTCTTCCCTTTTCAAAGCCACCTGGGTGGGAGTTCTACTTAAAACTGAATCTTGCTTGGATTTTCTCGCCCAGATTCCACCTGGCAGGCAGCCACGCAGCACTTTCTGAAAGAATGGTGGGCGGAGGCGGGCAGAGAAGCAGAGCAAAGCAAATCTGTCCACACGCTTCCTAGTGAGCAGCTCTGGAGGAAGGGTGAGGGAGTGAGGCCTAGCATACTACAACTTCTGGATTCTCCACGGATTCCATGTGTCTATATTCTCCCTGTCATCTACCAGGTTTGCTGTATACACTAACCCAAGACATTCAGGGACTGCCTCACCAACAGAATGGAAAATTTGTTGCTTCAAGAATTTCCATTAGCCCTTTGAAATCCTTCAACAGTCATCAAGGTCAGGGAGTTCCCCCCTAATACAGGCTGATGGGTGGCTGAATAGAGGCTTTCTGGGGAATCCAGTCTCCCCAAATCATTCCACTGGGAAGTGGGAAGAGAATTTCTTACACAAAATCAAGGGGAAATGAAAATAGACCAACCCAGAATGTTATTACTCTCTTTTTTGGATGGAGGCTTGAGTTTCAAAGCCATCTGTTCCCTTCACATGGTCTCTTTCTTTGCTTAGCATCTCAAAGCTTGGCTCCTGAGCACAGCAGCTCAGTTCTCATCTAATGTTTTCTAATGTAATTGAATCTGCTTCGGTGAAGCTTGTCCTGCATCATCTCCACATCCAGAAATGATCGGCTATAAATTACCAGGTCTCTCATCGGAGATGAAGTGCACCTCAGAACAGCTCTGAATGCCCGCACTATGTGTGAATGAGTTGCCTGAAGTGAATTTGATAGACACACTGGAGCACACAAACCAGTGGTGGCACTGGGATTATGTCACCTGGATCCCAGGCCCTCACTTCTATTTATGGCTCCAGGTGCAGAAGCCGAGGAAGGCCGGAGGGAACTTACACATCAGTTTCTCTTCCTCATTTCTTTCCTCCGCATAAAAGGGCTAAACTAAATGTCAAAGGTGATATTGTGTCCCCTCCAAAATTGTCTCAACTTGGCTGCCCCACACGTCTCAGTGGTCTGGCAATGCTGTGATTTGGCAGTTATATAAGGATGAATCCATCCCCCAGGATGTGATCTGGTTGATCGGACATTGTGATAGGCTTAGTTTGTGCAATGCCCTTAACTCAATCACCACCCTATTCCCGCGTAAGGGGAGTTTCCCTGGGGTGTGGCGTGCATCTCCTTGTATCTCACGAAAGATAAAGGAGAAGTGAGAAGAGGGCCCTGACTACCAGCAAGGCCGAGGCACGGGAGATCTCTAAGGAAAGCCAGGCTCACAGGTGTTGAAAGGAGACAAGGCTCTTCCCTCAGCATCTACAGAGCTCAGACCTTCCCCTCGAGCTGATGCTGTGGATTTCTGCCCAGTGAAAGAATGCGGGTGTTTGTCATAGTCATCCACTTGTGGTATTGCTGTTACAGCAGGCCTGGGTAACTAAGACACTAAATGATTACACCCTGTACACAGAATTCCCCGGAGCCACAAGACTGCAATCAAGACAGCCGTGCAGTCAGCCTCAAGGATGTCTGGTGGACTTCCTCTGAAGCACATACAATTTCTCATACCTAGAGTCATTCAAACGTGTTTTGTTTGTTTCTCTGTTTGTTGTGAATTGAGTGACGTTTTACTGAGCAGCTCAATCTCCCATTTAACAATCTATACTCGTTTTGTCTCATGTCATTGTAATTGTGGTCCCCGCAACATAACATCATGTAGCCCACTTCTCCCTGCGTTTGCCATATCTCCTTCTTTCCTCCGCCTTCAGAAGTTTGTCCTGGGTAACGCTGCTCTTCTGTTCTCAAAGGGCTGATTATTTTAAGAAGTGGGTACCTCTCTATTGTTGTTCCCCTTAGGGACCTGTCTATCATTTAGCTGAAAATTGAGCAATGGGGGTGAGTTCAGTTCCAGATCTTCAGGGTGACAAATGGACACTGTCTCAAGGGTTCCACCAACCTCGATCCAACCAATAAGCCTTGACTGCGTTTGAGTTTGAGTTTTGTCTTGATTGTTCTCCCACTATCCCCAGGCCGTCTACGGTGGTCCCTTTCAGAGCAGTTGGCAGTAGCAGCCAGGCACCATCTCATCTGGTCTCAGGGTCATGGAGGCTGAAGTTCGCTCAGTGTCTTCGTCTACTGGAATACTGTTTCCATGCGTCTTTGATTTTCTTCACTTTTCTTTCCTTTAGTCGGGAAGAGACCAATGCTTTGAACTTAGATGGCCAGTTATGGCTTTTAAGGGGATTCAAACATCGTGTCAATATAAATCTATCCCTAACTTATCTTACTGGGAGAACTAAGAACCAACCATTTAAATGAGCCAGGTTGCCAAGCCTCTTCAAAAGACTCGCTCTACATACTGACCTAAGTATCAAAACCGTAGCCCATTACCTAGCCTTAAATCTCTTTGCCAAAGGCACAGGGCCAGAACACCCAACTCCCTGGTACGAGTAAATACCGCTCTGAAGATAGTGCGATCCAAGGATTTCAAGAGGAAAGAAATGTTGAGAATGAAATCAGCCGGGTAACTATGCCCAAAAAACACCACAACCCTCCCTTACCCGACCCTGCCTAATCCTAGCTGGGCTGATGCCAACCTTTTCAGATAGATCGTACAGGTTCTCAAGCTAAACTAGGAAATCCCGAATTGAATTATTTGAAACCCAAGAAGCGGCAGTCAATCTTGTAAGACCAGATGGGGTCTCGAGAGAAGGGAGAGTTTCAGATAGATGGAGCCCCATGAACTGGTAGGACAAGGCCCAGCAGGTGAAGTTGAGCCCAGGTAGGCTCTCACTCACTGTGGTATCAGGCGTGGGCTGAGGTAGCTATGGCAGCTGGAAGGTGGATCCTAGGGAGGCAATGTGGTAGTCAGTCTAAGGCACAGCATAGATGAGGGTGAGCAAGATTCAGGGGCCCTGAACCAAAAGTGTCAGCACCAGGAAGGCCAATTCAAGGGGTGGAGTGCAAGTTTCTCTAGGCTGGCTCTTTGCAAAGGGGAAGCAGAAGTGCACAGGGGTTCCAGAAGATCTATCAATACACATCAATAGAAGCAGATGCTAGTTAGTCCTAGGGGAGAAGGCTCACAAAAGCAATCCAGTCCTAGAGTCCAGAATGCACACTCTGAATAGCATTGTCTACAAAGAGAAACCAAAGCTCCCAGGAGAAATGGCTGGCTCCCTGTCAGGTGCAAGAGGGAGAACCTGGGTCAGGTTGCCTTGCCAGAAAGCAAGGAAGCCAATCAAAGTCCAATGAGGTTATGCCACATGGACATGGAAGTCAACTTGCCCTGAGGCGACGTGATCATTCAAATTAAAATTAATCAATAGCAAATGCAGTGGGTTAGAACATGTCAGGTGTAGAAAAAGTTACGAGTTCACAACAATATTCAGAAGTTGAAAAAAAAAGAAGAAAAACTGTAACTGGTCTCCTTTGGCGGTTACTGGGTCACGGACTCATTTCTCCTTAGTGACTTATAAAGGAGTTTGGAGTGGAAAATTAAACATTTATCCACTCTTTCCTGTGCCAATACAGAGAGGACTGAGGATGCACTGGAGCTACAACGAACGACGCTTTCACTGCAGCCTTTCTCTGAAGCGTGCTCTTTTTCTGGTACATGTACAGTGCAGCTGCCCACAATCTGCTGATGTCATCGTCCTTGGATGCGCACTCACAGGTGCCCAGCATGATGAGCTACTGCTCAAGATGCTGCCATCCAGCAGGCTCGGAATACTTTCGAGAAAGGAGGTGGGGGCTCAACTTAAAGCAGAATCAACTTTGGACAGTCATCAGAACAGATGTTCTGATCGTCAGTGGGGGACTACCTGTATACGAGGGCATTCCAAAACGTTCATGGAAACGATCCATGATCTTCCATTTTCCCATAAACCGTTGGAAGGCCCCTCCTATATGTTCGTAAATATGTTCGAAGAAGAGGGTTTGGAAAAGACAACAAGGTTGGCAAAATGGGGCTAACAGGGCTTAATTAGATGGCTGGCCCAAACAGTTTCATTATATTACTTTTGTATATACTTGAAAATCCTCCCCATTTCTGCCAAAGAATAAGAAGCAAATAGCAATGAAAGACCTGAGCTGAGCAACTGACTTAGATGAGGCCTCTGAGAGGCCACTAAAGAGACTAGTTATATGAGTTATATGTGTATGTATGTGTGTGTGTGTATATATATGTATATATATACATATACATATACATATGTATATATGTGTATATGTGTGTATACATATACATACATACACACAATGTTAGCCCTGTGATAAGCTGGACCAATTGGAGGCCCAGAGGGAAATGCAATGTTACAAAGGTGTCTTAATGCCTAGAGCCTCAGCTGGACTCCGAGATCCCAGGAAGGAGTGGACACCTGAGGCTGCTCACAGGACTTATTTTTCCATCATAAATAGCTCAGGCACTAGACAGGGGATTCAAGAAGAGGTAGAAGACTCCAGGGGCAGTAGGAAATCAAAAGCAAGCAAAAGACGGCAAAGGCTAGCAGAGAAGTATGCCTGGGCTAAGTGAGGTAGTTCGTTTATTGTGCCAACCTGGCCGATAAACACATGCGGGGTTAATTGAAGGGTACAGGGATAAATAACTCAGTGAGCCTCGCCTTTCTAGTTCTCGGGTCTCTTGATTTGTGATGGTCGCACCAGGGTGCAGCTGCCTTAGCCAGTTCCCTGTTTCAGCTGTCAAGGTTCACTTCCTGCAAGACACATGGACCTACCCTGATGCAGCCCTGGGAGCTGGAGCAGCCATGTGGCGACCCCTGCCAGTGCTGAGGTGCTTACACGTTCACTGTTTCAGCTTTCCTCCTGCAGTCGGCATCATAGTGTGTGTTTTGTGAGATGGAGGAGGACTTTGTGGATTGGTGTTGGACATATGGGTTAATGTTGGACCTGTGGGCTTGGGCAGCATTGGGTTGGGATGTTTTCTTGATGCGCACTTAACCTTTATATAAAGCTCTCTCTTATAAATGAGTTTCTGTGTATTTGTTTCTCTACAGTACCCTGACTAACACAGTCAGGAACCCCTGGGCGGTACAAACAGTATAAATGAGTTCGGCTACTAACCACAAGGCTGGCAGTGTAAATCCACCCAGGAGTCTCCTAAGAAAGGGCTGGTCATCTAGTTAAAACTAGAGCCACTGAACCCCTTAAGGTGCATAGTTCTGCTCTGACAAACATGGGATTGCCACGCGTTGGAACTGACTCCACAGAGACAGTTTTTAATTTTCTTTTTGTTTTTTTTATGCAGAGATTAAGGGTATGAAAGTCACAAGTGAACTCTGCAGTCCAAATTCCTTCGCCCCAAGCCTCCCAAAGGCATCTTCCATTCCCTAAATCAGCCCCGTCCACATGCAAAGAGCCCCACACTGTACCACCAAAAACCGGGGAAGACAACTTTCTCATGGACAGACCAACTCCAAGGACCCAAGTGAGAACCACCTCTGCAGCTCAGGACAGCCCCCACCCCACCCCCCCAGCCACCCTCAACTCGCCAGCTGGGAAAGTCTTCAGAGAGCCGCATCCTGACACACCACTGCCAAACAACTTAAACACCAAAGCACAACCCAGCTAACCAGTGATGCTGGCTGCCAGGAAAAGTTGTGCAGGGACAATGAGTAGAGGAAAAGCAGGTCCCTGGGGGTCCACTAAGAACCAGCGTCTTAGCTTCAGCACTTTCAAATGCAGAATCCATATACCTCTGGGGCCTGCAGAGCTGCACGGGGCAGGTTGTCTCTGTCCATCTCCTCCAAGATAAATGAGCAGGCAAGCTGGCCCGCAAGCCACTCAGGGCGTTACTCTTATAGGAATCTTTAGAGGGTCAAAGAGGAATCGTCTATGGGCTGTGTGTATTCCCCACAGATCCTGGGGCCTGATGCCAGCATCCCTCTCCAGATGTGCTTAACCCGGGGCGGTCACTTGCTGCCACTGAAAGCCAGTGCTGTGCTAATTAGACTGATTCCAGATCAGGCTGACCTCAGGTACCTGGCTGGGTCTGGTTCCCAGTAGTGGAGACGCTTATCCATACTGCCCAGTTCAGAGGGGTCAAGAGCAGCCCTTCATCGCCTCTCTCCAACTAGTAAAGTCGGCCAAAGGTACAGGAAGGAGGGAGGGGGGCCCAGGAATGGAGAGAGATAATACACTCAGCCTACTACTGGAATAGCAAAAGTTGAGGATTAGCTGAGAAAATAATCTATAGGCTGGCAATGGGCTCGCGTTTTTTTTTGTTTGTTTGTTTTAAGGCGGGATTAATACCCTCTTGCTTGAGTCTGAATTAACAGCCACGGGGACCAGAATCCTCACCTTCCATGTAAGACATAGGAGACTGATGCCCGGCCAATGTACCTCACGTCCAGCTACCATCCCATCCATCACTGGGGCTTTGTCGGTTGCCAGGATGCTAAAGAACTCTCCGGGGAGCTCCCCACCTATGATGCTCTAGGAAGAAAGGTGGTCTCCTTTGGGACACCGTGTTCCTAGTCTCCACCTATCACAGGGATGGGGCAAAGCCAGGCAGAGTGTTGTTCACTCAACGTCCATCAATCAATGGAAGATGGATTTGGCAGTGGCTACCAACAAGGTAAGAAAATTATGTTCAAATCTATTCTGTGACCAAAACGAAGCTCTCAAGATCCCACGGCCCCTGCACTCCGAACACTGGACTTCCCTTGACTCAAAACTGGGCTATCCGGAAGACCTGTTCGATCTGGCATGGAAATATGCTAGTGAAAATGAGGAAAGTCTAGAGCCTTTGCTTGAGAAACACTGGATGCAGCCAAACCACGCTGGGCTTTTTTTCATAATTGGTATTGTCAACAAGGCTGGAGCAAGTGGGACTAAATATGGCACATTCCTCATGTATGATCGAAATGCCTTCTAAATTCGAACTGGGACACCCTCTCCATCACAAATCAGATGGCAAGGAATTCAATGTGTAGCTGTTTTTTAAACGCCATCCCAATTACAGCACAGACCGTGCACAAACCCGGTCGGGCAGATGCTGGAGGAGCTGTTCTGTAAGCCCCCCTCTCCTTCACCCTCTTTAACAAAAGACCTCCAGCCCTTAGAAAGAGGATGGAGGCAAGCCAGCTTCAGGACACATGCTGCATGGAGGGAAGTGACTGGCCCCAAGTGAAGCCTCTGCACTCCGCCTGACAAGTCCACAATAGACTGGCTACACACAAGCACCCGAAATGAGGAAGTCCACCCAGAAAAGGACCAGTTGGCAAGATCAAGGCTTCTGGCCTAAAGGGTTTGCAGCTGGGCTGGCCATTCATCCAAAAATCTGAATTTCAATGGAAGACACGTTCTGAATGTGGCATGTAATAAAATAACTGGAGTGTCAAAGGGTCTTGATTTGGATTTCCTTTCCACCCAGCTCATCTCCTGCCAAGGGTAGGGAGACCATGCCTGTGGTGTGTCTGGAAGATCTGGGGTGGCTCCCATGCAGACTGGTTAATCTTTGGGATTTTCCACGTATTACAGATCGTCAGCCATCCACACTCACCTGGAATGTCCAAATAAAAGCCCTTGTTTAGAGTCTGGAGGGAAATTGCCAAATCTAGAAGCCTGCCAACTCTCTGTAGCTCAGTCCAAAGAGGCTCCATGAATTAAGCCTATGGAATCCCCTGCCAGGGCCCCAACCCCAGCTCAACCCCCATCAAGCATTGTCCTGCTGCTTTCTCTGGACCCCTTGGGGCTACAATGACAGAAGCAAACCTCAAGGTTTCCCAGACCTCTTCCAATCTTGATATTCTCTGAATTTTACAACGGAAAGAATGACAGGAAGAAGGCTAAGACTGTGGTCTGAAGCCCAATACAAACTCTACTCCATGCAAGCCATTATGACCACCTTCTCCCCACACCAGGCCCTCACTCAGATATGTGCTCTGGGCCCACAGGGCTCCTACCCTGATGGAGGTTCAATGACATGTCCACTGATTCATTGAACCAGCCATTATCTACCAGATGTCTCCTCTGCATTAGGGATGCAGCAGTGAACCACAGACAATACGCTTGTTCTTCATGGAGTTTTCACTCTAGGGTCAGAGATGAAGGGGAGGCCAGACAGTTCAACAGGGAGCCTGAGGGGGGAGTACTGCGGATCTATTTTGCTGAGCATGGTCAGGAAGGTCTCACCGACAGAGTGACTTTTGAACAGAGATTTGAGGCAGGGAGAGAGTGAGCAACACAGAACTAGGAAAAGATTATTCCAGGAAGAGGGAATGGCAGGGCCTGAGACAGGACTGGGCCTGGCTGGCATGCCTAGTGTGGGAAAGAAACTACCGTGAGTCACTATGGTGTCAATGGAGAGCAATGAGGGAGAGTAGGAGGAGGCGAGGTCTGGTAGTCACAGAGAATGGAAACAGTTGAACAGAAGCAGGTGTAATATGGTCTGACTTCCACCATCGAAAGATTGTTTGTGTTGAGAGCAGCCTGAACGGGCAAGAAACAAGCAAGGAGAACAGTTTGGCGGTTCCTGAGATAATCCAGGGGATGACAGCAGACTGGGCCAGGTAGGAGCTGTAGAAGTCCTAAGGAATAGCTGGAATCTTGGATACAAAACCCTATTCTTAAATATTCTGAAGTGGGGTCAACAGGACACTAGAAGCTTTTGGAAAATCTTGGGACTCTCACAGAATCTAATTATGTTAAACGACACTAAACTCCAACTCCCACAGTGAGAACTTTGGGGTTAAATGACCTTTTCACAGGGGTCACCCGATTCATAACAGTAGCAAAATTAGTTATGAAGTAGCAACAAAAATAAGTTTCTGGTTGGGGAGGGGGGTCAGCACAACATGAGGAACTGTATTCAAGGGTAGCGGCATTAGGAAGGTTGAGAACCCATGCCTTAGAATTAGGAGCTTATCCATCTGTCCCCCAAGTGTCCATCCAGCAAAGTGCCTGGCACACGATGGGGACGCAGGCAATGTTGAACGGATGAGTGTGGAACTGGACATGTTATGAGCCAAAGGGTTTGTGGTTTGCTTGGTCAAGGAGACCCACAGCACTTGGCACTACATATTTTTCACTAGTAGCGGGCCTTCCTCTCCCATTTCTTTTTGTAAAATGTCCCCACTTATAGCTCATTTCAGAGGAGTATACCGCGAAGTTGACAGAAAACTGCAACATAAGAGCTTAAGGATCTGAACAATACTGTCACTTCACCAAGAGGCCATCAGCTAATCACTAAACCTGGTATTATTTCAGCACCTCCTGACTACAGTATAAGGATAAAAGAAGTAAGCTCATGTTTCAATAAATACTGATTCATATGTGAGAGGGAGATTTTAAAAGTTCGATAATGGAGAAAGCATAAAACAAGCCAAATCTATATTCTCCCAACAGAAGAGGCCAATGGTCTATGTCCCTCGTCTGTACATTTAGATCCAGCAGCAGAAGGATAGGAGTCCCCTGGTTTTCTTTTTCCTTCTGACAGCAACAATCCAACTGGGGGTGGGGGGGGAGAGGCCCCTGGGTCAAGGTGACCCCTCAATGTCCCAGGGCTCTTAACCCACTGCGATGGACAGTGTACAGAACAAAAACTTCAGCACCCAGGAGAAATTATGATAAAAGGGTGCTGTAAACTACATTCCGGCAGCATTTTGCTCAGTTAAGTCATTGATCATCTTGAAGGGATAAATTAAAGCCCAACATTAGTTAGGCGGTAGGTGTGAAAAACATCTTATTTAGCAAAACAAAAAAAGGAGGAAAGCAGACAGGAGTTGGGAAGTGGATGAGGCTGAACTACAACACTGAAAGAAGATATAACCCTTGGGAGACCAAGTCCTAGCCTTAGTCCTACGCTTAGCCAGAAACCCTTAGGTGTGGCCTTGAACTAGTATTCATTTTAATTCCTTGTACCCTGTCTCCCACGGGTGCATGTAGTCTTCCTGTCATTATCAATGAGGAGCAAAAGATGCCAGCTCTCTCCAGTCTTCAGAGAGATGCTACGAAGCGGAGATCACGTCTCTGGGATCCCATGGGCTTCCTCAAGAAAGACACCCCACAAACAGACAACACTGTCTTTAGTAAAATAATAAAGGCTCGGGCTGCTCTTAGAAACAGCCCCTGGTATGTAGGCTTCCTCGCCCCAGTATCATGGCTCCCGAGTTGCGCAACCAAAATACCACGTAAATCACCGAACCTGGGTGGAGGACAAGCCTCTTTGCAGATAGTGTCAAGAGCTCTAGATGCGAATCCACGCTCACACCTATAATAACTACATTCAGGTGCCTAATAAACATTGCCAGTGAAGCTTCTCAATCTCCAGCATCTTGGTGGGCATGACCGCATGGTTACCTAGCTACTAGGAGAGGCAGCAGGCAAGAGCTGAAACAGTATAAGGCCCATGACCATAAGCCCCTTGGCAAGGCCTGACCCTCAATTTCCACCTCTGTATTATGGGCTAACAATACTGAGATTAAAAGTGTGACAGGCTGCTGGCATAGCCCTTGATTCAGGGAAGGAACAAAACATGTTTTAAAGGCCTCCTCCCTCCCCAGGCTCTGCTTAATAAATAACAAGTACTGTTCATCCTTTAATCACAGATCCAGAAGGAAACGAAACAGGAAAGGGTTCACCCATAAATATCTGATGTGCCTTTATTCTCCTACAACCACTGGACTTGAGCACAACAAACAGGCTGGATGCTAATTAAGAATGTAATGTGGGGTGTCCCAGGTAGGTCAGGCTCATAAACTCCAGACAATTAAGAGGGAGCTGGTTTTTAAATGGACCGCCCCATACCTGACCTAGTCAACGACAGAAGCAGACCCAGTTCTTTGTCCCAGCTTCCCAAAGAAAGCCATTAGCCAGCACACATGGCTCCAGTAGGATGCCGGGTCAGCGGCTTTCTATTCCGGCGATTGTGGTCTAAGAATAGAACCCCCAAGCGAGGGGCAAATGGACTCAGAAGGATTGTGTTCATCCATTATCCGAGTTACCATCTGAGGACTATTTAAAGTACAAGGGCAGCAAGTGCCCCTCTGAATGGGAGGGCCACCAAGGGGAAATGGGCAGAGAATGGTTTTCATCGGGTTCTTTTACAACTTATAAAAATAGTCCCACTTGTAGAGTGCCCATTTGGGTCCTGGGAGCTTGAGCTACAACACCCATCCTCCCCAGCTCAGATATCTCACTTGGCTCCCTGTCAACCATAGAGCCGGCCTTGTCAAGTTCATTTGACAAATGGAAAGACGGGAAGCAGGCTAATGCACTAGTAAGTTCACGGCTAGTAACAGAAATACAAATTTAAAAAATAATAATAAACTCATTGCCATTGAGTCGATGCCAATTCATAGCAACTCTCTAGGACGGGCGAGAACTGCTGAATTGGCAGACCATACCACTATACCACCAGGCACCGAAAGGCGTCTCACCTTCCGTCCCTCTAATCTCTCAACCTTCCTACAAGGAAACGGGTTATTTTGTTTTCTGTTTTACAAGAATACTGAAATTCTGGGAGATTAAGCCGCTTACTCAAAGTGATATAATTTATATGTGGCATAGTGAGGATTTGAACCCAGGTCTCTACGATGTTAACACTCTAGGATGGGTTTTTGTTGTTGGTACACTGTAGTTCTCAACTCAAAACCCTCACTGCCATCGAGTCAATTGAGATTCACAGTAACCCTGTAGGACAAAACTGCTCCCTGTGGATTTTCTAGATTGTGACTCTACCGGAGTAGAAACCCTCATTTAGCTCCCGAAGACAACGAGTTATTTTAAACTGGTGACCTTGCAGCAATTAGCAGGCAACACATAATCAACTATACTGCCAGGTCTCCTATAATCCTAAACCATACACTATACATTACAACTTATGCTTTACTACTGATGTCATCATTTTAGTGTGCAGTGAAGCGGTCCAAGCCCAAACCGGCGTCTGCTCAGAAACCAGACCATAAGGCCAATTAGCTAGGCAAAAAAAAGAAAGAAGTTCACATCAGAGAGACCTTTAAGAGAAACCAAGAGACGTTTCATTTCTGTTAAGACCACATTGCCCCACTTCTCTGGCCTCATGCCAGCTAGATTCACCAAAGCCTGGCCCAACACCCTGCCATCGTTAACTCAAAGGCAAGTTCCTCGGGCATCACAGCAACAAAGAGATCTGCTTTTGCAGATCCATCCCCTTACGCAGGTTTCCTGGTGCATACTCTTGTCAATCCTCAAATTCCCCAGAACACATCCAATGTGGCAACTCCAGGTTCCACCTCATTCAACAGAAAAGGTTGATGACAATGTGTTGGATCCAGGCAAGATCAATTCTCTAACCCTTTTGCTTCCATTTGCCACTCAAATTCATTAACAGTAATTTGGGGTGTGTGGGGAGGATCATACTAGACACAAAATCAAGAGCAAAGAGAACCAGAAAAGGGTGGTGTGGTTTGACACAGCCAAACCAAGTTGGGCATCGTCTCACAACCGTTCAGCTATGGAACTCACTGACTGCAGCACCATGATGGTATGGTCTACAGGTCTACAAGGGCTCATGGCAGCAGCCCCATGCTATTCCCAGCCAGCTCTCCAGGCCTTGCTCTGACATGGTTACCAATGGAGAGGGATGGTCACATTCTTTTCTCTACTCACCTCCTCCCCAGCGGGTGAGAACCACTATTTAGAGGCTGTTTGCCTTATCCAAGAAAGCAAACTTGCAGCAATGATGTAGCATGACTGGCCAATACAGGGGCTCGTGTGTTCCAAGCACATGATAGCTAACAGCAATGCACAGTTAGCTGGGGACAGTTGTCCACAGGCAGTGTTGTTGATCAGGAGTTTTGATCACCACTCTTCAGAAAGAAAGAAAAAGTTCCTTCTTCTAAGAACAATATGCCAGCTATAACACTTTTGTGTTATATAGTAGTTGAATGGTGGGACTTGGTGTTCTACGTACAAAAGAAGGGAAGCAAACAAGAATTTGCTTCCATTTAGAGAACAGAGGAAGCGGAGTGGTTTCAACACAGGCTTGGCCCACTTCAGAGTCTAGAGTTAATGCTTCAGTCTTAGGCCCACCTCTCAGTAATTCTATCTCCCAGAAAGGCCGGCTATTTATAAAACCTTGGTAATGTTACAGCACAGGCAGAGAAGGTAAGAGTGTACATATAGACAGATATTCATATTACCATACCCTGGTCCAAGTCAGGGTATAATTAAGATCACTCAGTGATGGTGACAGTGGCCATTCAGATGCCCAGCACCACCACCACCAGCCTCCTCCTGTGGAAAAAGCCACCTGGAAACGTGTGCCATCAATCTCACCACCAGACAGGGAAGTTGGGCCACTGCTTCAGTTTCCAGACATTGATATATTCAAATCAATTCATCAGTAGTCACGGAGTGGCCAGGAAGCAGCCAGCACGCCACTCTGTGCTGTGGCAAACGCTGGGCAATTCATGCCTACTCTTTAATGTCCAAGGCCAATCAGGCTCGACCCCAACATACAAGCCTGAAGAGCAAATCACGGGACACTTACAATGCAGGCAAAGGTTTAGTCCCATCGGCTAAGAAGCCCTTCTCTTTCATCAGAAGCTAAGCCCGCTCAGAATACAACCACAGCTGCTACATCTACCACAGCTCCCGACCATTCCTACCACAGAAAGTGGGGGAGGTCCACTTCTCCTGGATCTACTCTGCCCTGGAGTTTCTCTCCAGACTCCCTAGAAGAGAGAGCCAGGGTGACCCTTGCTCCATCTCAGTCTAAGACAACAAAGCATCAAATCTCTAACCAAAAGAGGAAGGTCTGGGAGACACTAGCAACTGTCTTGAGTTTCCCTCTGACTCTTGGCCCGCCTGGGGCAGCTGAAGCCCACATTCAGAAGCATTCTTGTTTCCTGTGCTTCTCTAGGGTAGAGAGCCAGCTAAGAATAGCGCCCCATTCATGACGCTGTGTACACATCCTCTCCATTGGCTGTGTTCTCGTATAGATGCATGAAACCCTGTTCTTGTACATTCTCCAAGGTAAATGGATTTTCTTTTTTTAAATAGGCACAGAGCAGCAGTTTAGTTCCTCGCCTGGCCCACAAAAAGGCAGTGCCTAGCTGAATTCCACTCTCGTCTGGGAGTCAGGAGAATGGCTGAGGCCCTGGCTTCCTCTTCAAAACCCCAGACAGAGACTTGCTCAGGGCAGGGAGCAGGGCTGGGTGGCCCAGGGCCTCCCCTCCATGAATGTCCCAAACTGAAAGATGACCAGAAGGTTGTGACCTTGGTATCTTTCTACTAGGTTAAACCATGTAAAAAATCACCTATAAAAATGGCAACTTCGTAAGGCTTAACCTATAGAATCCTGAGAATCAAACCAGGCATTTGGCTAGTGAGCAAGACTCTAAAATCCACGGTTGCCTAGGTGGCTCCAGCCCAAGGCCATTTCCAATTTGTCTTTAGTTACGAAACCATTTTGCCGGGAGAGTAAAACCTATGGAACACCTTGTAAAACAGGCGTGACCCGCTGCCCTCCAGAGCTCAGAGAGGAACAGGCAAATACAACCCAGCGTGGAAAAGGCTATACTGAGGTCAAGAACGGAGAGCCCTGGCAGAGTAATGGATGCGCGCTCGCCTGGTAAACCCAGATTGGTGGTTCAAACCCATCCGGCAATGTGAAGGCCAAGATGTAGCTCTCTGAGGGACCCAGTCCCCGGAAAAGGACACTGTGCTCAGTAAAGTAATAGATGAGTGACAAAGAGGAAGCCCCACTGTGAAATGGACTGACCCAGAGGCTGCAACAACGGGCTCAAGCCTAACAATGGTGAGGATGGCCAGGGCCAGGCAGTGTGTCCTTCTGTTGTCCACGGGGTAGCTCTGAGTAGGACCCGAGGCAACAGCACCTAACAGTATTTGCTTCTGTAAAGTCTGCAAGCCAAAAAAGCCCTCTGGGGCAATTCTACTTAATCACATGGAGTGACTCTAAGCTGATTCAAAGACACCCAACAGCAGCAGCAACAAGGGCCAGTATAAAACCTGAGCACTGCAGGCAGCACCGCACATCACCTGGTGGTCCCTGAGCCTCGTCCACCGGAACGTTGAGCAACAGGGGCAGGGACCAGGCTGGCTCGCTTGCTCTCTGCATCCCCAGCACTCAGCACAGCCTGTGCGCACAGGCACACACTCAGTGCTCACTGACGACTGTGGAATTGAGGAACAATTCCTAAGAGCCAAGTGGCTTCTCTGTACCATCAGGCCTTCCAGACTCCAAACTCACTGCCATTGAGTCAGCACTGATTCATAGCAAGCCCCTGTGGGTTTCCGAGACTGTAGCTGTTGACAAGTGCAGAATGCCCATTCGTTCTCCCTCTGAGCTGCTGGGAGTTTCAAACTGCTGACCCTGTGAACTGCAGCCCAGCTCGTAGTCACTACACCACCAGGGCTCCCTACAATGAGACTAGTGAGCCAGATCTCTGCTAAGAAAGGTACGTTGCTTAGGTTTTAGACTAGACTACTTGTTATATTACTAAAAGAGAATAGCAGACTCCTGGTTACAGAACTAGAAAGAAAAGCAAAGGGTGGGGATACTCCCTAGACCTTATCATCAAAATCCGTCTAAAATGACAGACTAAAGTTCCCTTTTCACTGGGTATGGGCCAGCCTCGGTTCTCTCTCCACTTACCCTCTTGATTTCAAAAGAGGATTTCTCTGACTCTCTGAGACCATCAAGAATAAAGGAAGTAAAAAGTACTCAAAGTGGACAAACCCAATCACCAGGGACGGGACCCTCCACTAGTGTCTTTTGGAGAGCACACTATCTATTGGGGAGGAAGGTGCCTGTGGTGGCTTTGAGAAAGCGACACCCCCCCCCCCAAAAAGAAACCCCAAAACTTAATTCATAGGGTCAGAGTTGAATGAGGGAATAGACAGGGACACACAGACAGACACACTGGGAAGCCCCTCCCAGCCTTCTTAGAGTTACTTGGGTCACTTTTGAAACCTGTGAAACACTAATCTCTAAAAGAAAGAGCAGGTCAAAAAAAAAGCCTCAAAAAAAAAAAAAACAACTCATCTTCCAAAGTTGAATATCTGACTGCAGGTATAAGAACTCTTTGTCTCCCTCTAAATAATCCAAGCTTTGGTACAGGCGGCACCGCCGATCTCGCTTCCCGATCAGACACCTTTCGTCTCTACGTACCTTCTAGAGAAGGGAGACTGTCCCCAGCACCCTCCAGCTTTGGGAGCAGAGGGAGTCTTTAGCCTAATGAATTGTGCCCATCAATTTAACTGCACGTTTGATCCCAAGACCTCTGGTGAGCCTGGTGACCCAGGGGAGGCCCTTAAGTGAGGCTATCCCCAAGGCGGCCCGCTCCATCTCAGCTACCACAAGACAGGAGAGAGTCACTCGGCAGAGGCTTACTTGATTGTGGATCTCACCGAAGCCGCTCCCAGCGACCCCTAGGTAGGAGCTTCTTTCCTGCTACCCATGGTGACAAGCCGAGGCAGAGGAGGCAGTCTGCCACACTCAGGAGCAGCACCTCACAGCTCAGTCTCTGTCCCTGTCATAACCATTCAGCCCATTTGCCTCTGCTGCAGAAACCAGCCATGGTCTGTTGTTGCTTTTTTTTATTTAAATAAATCATTTTATTGGGGGTACTTATAACAATCCATACATCTATTGTAGCAAGTGCATTTGTACCTATGTTGCCATCATCCTTTTCAAAGCATTTTCTCTCTATTTGAGCCCTTGGTACGAGGTCTGTCTTTTCAAGGAACATTTTGCTGCTCACTGCCAAGTTGATTCCTCATGATAACGACCCCACGTGTGCAGAGCGGAACTGCTCCACGGGGCTTTCAAGGCGGTGACCTCTGAGAAGCCAATCAGCAGATCTGAATTCCATGACACCTCTGGGCAGGATGGAATTGCCCACCTTCCACTTGGTAGTCTAAAGCTTAACTACCTGTGTCACTCAGGGAAGATTAAGAGAATTCCTTCCAGTTTAAAAGCAGACTCCAAATCCAAGTTTACTGTCATTGAGTCAATTCTGACTCTTTGTGACTCTGTGCTTTCCGAGACCGTAACTCCGCGGGAATAAGAAAGAAGCACCATCTTTCTCCAGTGGAGCCACTGGTGCCTGGTGGTTTCAAACCACTGAAGCCGATGCTAGAAAGCCAACGTGGTAGTAACCCACTGAACCACCAGGACTCCCTCATAAAGTCAAACTAGCCTTGTTCAAAAGAAACAAAGCCACGCCCATCACTGCAGACTCAATTTCAACTCAAAGCACCCCAAAGGACAGAGGGGAGCTGGCCCATAGGGTCTCCTAAGCGGCAATCTTTATAGAAGCCAGACTGCCACATCTTTCTCCTGTAGAGTAGCTAGTGGATTTGAACCGTCAACCTTGTGCTTCCAGGGCGCCAGTGAATAAAACTCCCCCCCTCGGTCAAAATCTACACACTTCTCAAGACAGAGTCGGCCTTTGTGCTGCTGCAAACAAGTGAGAAAGTGGCCACACAGCTGCCTAAAATCCCCGTGGCTGGAAAGTACATCCAGAATCCTTTCACTTCACTTCCGGGCTAGGGGGGCTTGAGACCATTTGAAAGCCAATCACAACATTAGCTACTGCTCTTCTGAGGATAAGAGGGCCTGGACTGGGTAGCCACCAACTGTTTGTTGTCTGCTCCCAACTTACAAACCAGGGGACAGGTTGACCTTCAGACATTGCCCCACAGAGGCATCGTGGGTGCCACCACAGGCATTTTGTTTGTTTGTTTGGCGCTGTTGTTCTCACACTCCTGACTAAGAGGCCCACAGAGCAAGAAGCATTTTTCCGATTCAGGCGTGGCTATGAGTAAATTTGTATGTGAATCTGTGGTTTCTGCCTGGATCCTTTCAGTGTAGGACAAAAGGCAGTAATTCTATCTTAACTTCAGCTCAGAATCAACCTCATGGCAACACCTAGTAAAATGGCTTCCATCAACACTGCTCTGAAATAGAGCACTTCCATCCTCTGCCTGGTCCCAGTCCAGTGCCCTGGGACCCAAGTTGCTGTTTTCCTTGGCACCTGCAAGCGGCTTGTTCACATACACACACACACACACACACACACACGAGATGATGGGGGCAGTGAAGTTTCTGAAGGGCCCTCCAACAAATAAGAAGCCTAGGAGCAAAGTGACAGGCAGGGTCTAATGTCCCTGGGTAGCCTGTTCTGACTGCTACTGATTTCATGTGCCACCTGCCAGAGCTACTTAAACACTCAGAGCAGCGCCCAGCTACAAGGATCCCAGAGTGCCCAGAAATCCAGATGCAAATAGCAGGTGCTCCCTCTGGGAAACAGTGTAGTGGGTTATGACGAGCTGACCTCCTAACACCAAGGTTAGCAGTTCAAATACCACCAGTGGCTCCCTAAGAGAAGATGTGGCTTTCCGCTCTCATAAAGATCTCTAACCTCAGAAGCCCACGGGGAGCTATAGGAGTCAGAATTGACTCGAAGGCAGTAAGAGTATTCCCCGCCACCCCTAAAACAAGCAGCAGCATTCTGAAAAAAAAGTGGATTCATTACTCAACTACTCAAAGACAACACCTCAATCATCCCACTTCCTCGCCAATAAGGAGCACTCTGGGCTCCCAAAGACACCTCATCTCTAAGTGGACATAAAAACAGCACACACCTCTCTCAGGGCGGTAGAGATGAACAGCGATCAAATGCGCTTGGCACAGAGCATGACGCATGAGCATTCAATAAAGGTTATCGTTGATGTTATTTTTATCATTCTAAGAAATGAGGAGCTGTTATGATTAAGAAAGTACCTTCTTAAAAGACATTTCAGTCCAGCCCAGCCTAAAATGCTCCATGGGCAACTTTCAGTTTCAGATACATCACAAGGAACTGGAGCAGCACCAGCCCTCGCCATGCGCAGTGATGGACACAGAGGTCTATTCCGGCAGGGAGCAGCTGCTGGCCTCAAGTGTGTGTTCAGCACTCTGTGAAGCAGGCTCCTCCCTCTACATGGTTTGGGATGTTCAGTGCCATCAAGTCCAGTCCAACTCACGGGGACCCCATGTTTTACAGAACACAGGTGTCCTGGGGGGCTTTCTTGGCTGTTTTGCAGAAACAGATCACCAGGCCTTCCTTCCACAGGGCTGCTGGGGGGTTTACCTGCACCAACCCTTGGGTTTACAGCTGTGTTTAACCAAAGCCCCATCAGGGCGCTCTCTCTACACAAAGGGGCTCAAAAAGTTGGTGGAAAAAAGGAATTGAAATTTAATGGAATTTCTGGCAAATTTTTCTGAAGGCCTTTCTCTGTCACACACATATATGTGTGCACATACACACCAAGTGAAATGGACCAGAACAGATAATCATGCTACTTCTTGATTTACAGACAAACAATAAAATTCAAGAAGGCACATTCGTGTTTCTGTGGAACACTTCTGAACATTGTCTGTGGGCCAAGAGGACACTATCATAGGTACACAAATACCGCATATACTTGTGTATAAGCCACGTTTTTCAGCACATTTTAATGCAGTTTGTATGGTAACATTAGGTGCCTTGGCTGATATTTGGTCGCCTTATCCTCAAATGTACATATGGTAAATAAGGGATGCACCCTGCCCATCAGAGGCTTACATTCTAACAGAACTGTGATTACAGGTACTAAGATTAAATTCCTAATAGTAAGTAGTGGGTACAAAAAGAAAAGGATATGTAGCAAAAGTCTCTTAAGTAAACAACCAGCTTATCTAACTCAATCCCACTACTCCCTAAAATATACTGACTAGCTGGGTCCCATAGCAGTTGCTAGAAGGGTCTTGACTCAATCCCCACCAGACAGTTCAGTGTTTCCTCAAAGCTAATCATCTAGATTCACAACCCTATTAATCATGGATATGCTCTTGTTTAATTATATATTATTATATAAACTGATAAAGTATAAGTATCCCCTTAAAAAACAAAATCTGGTTTCCTTTAAAACTCAGTAGAAGGCCCTGGAAAGCAGTGATGAAGGCAACTTTCCTGGGAAAAAAACCCATGCTGTTGAATGTCATAGTTAGAAAACTGTGAGGCAGGGCTTAGCTATCTGAAGTATCCGCCCTTCTCAGATGCCTTTAAGAACTTGCTTCCTGAATACAGCTTTCCTCCAGTTCCTAAATGCTTCCTCCCCCTCCCAACTACCATGATCCGAATTCTACCTTGCAAGTCTGGATAGAGCAGAGGATGTACATTGGTGCAGATAGGAGCTGGAGGCACAGGGAATTCAGGGTAGATGATACCTTCAGGACCAGGGGTGTGAGGGGTGATACTGGGAGGGTAGAGGGTGAGTGGGTTGGAAAGAGGGAACCGATTACAAGGACCTACATGTGACTTCCTCCCTGGGGGATGGACAACACAAAAGGGGGTGAAGGGAGACACCGGACAGGGCAAGATATGACAAAATAATAATTTATAAATTATCAAGGGCTCATGAGGAAGGAGTGAGCGGGGATGGAGGGGAATAAAAAGAGGACCTCATGCAAAGGGCTTGAGTGGAGAGCAAATGCTTTGAAATTGATGAGGGCAAAGAATGTACGGATGTGCTTTATACAATTGATGTATGTATGGATTATGATAAGAGTTGTATGAGTCCCTAATAAAATGTTTTTTAAAAAAAGAACTTGCTTCTTCACTTAGAGAAAAATGAAACTAGAAATCACAAATGATATGCTATGGGTGTGGCTGGTGAAAGAAACCCAAACGAATTCCACTCAAAGGACCCACACTCAACGAAAAGCCCTGGCCCACAGCAGCAATTTGTACATGAATATATATTTCCACGCTAAAACAATATGCTTAAGGGCTAGCTCCATCCAATGAATTCATTAATTAATTTTCAATTGGGTGTTTTAACTGACTTTGGGGATTAACTGATTAACTACTGGTCCAATTGTCTCTGATAAAAAGGCTTCTCCAGCACATCTATCTAGTTTTCTTTGGTTAATGGTAAAATATGTTTATATTCCCTTAGACCAGACAAGAGTCAAGGTAGTCAAGGTAAGAGTCAAGGTAGTGGTTACTCATTGGGCTGTTAGCCACAAGGTCAGCAGTTTGAACTCGCCAGTATCTTCAAGGGAGAAAGATGGAGCTTTCTACTCCCGTAGAGAGTGACAGTCCCGGAAACCCCCAGGAGCAGTTCTACCCTGTCTTATAGGATCACTGTGAGTCAGCATTCACTCGATCGATGGCAGTGAGTTTGTTTTTGTTTGTTTTATTAACCCAGACCTACTAGGAAACAGAGTAAACTGACCAAGGATTTTATAAAACCACACTGTTGACATCGCTCATATAAAGAAGTGTTGTGAATTTAGCCTTATTTCCAGAGACAGAGCTGCTAGTGCTTGTGCCATGAGCTGCACACGTACCCTCAACGTAAACCTAAAAATAAAGAATGCCCCAAATGCCATCTTTGCTTCGGTCACAGGTCTTGACACAGTCTATCTGTTGATTCAAGCCTCAGCTGCTCCCAGCCGGGCATAGGATGCTATCTTAGCATCATCTGAGATGATGTTTTACTGAGAAAAAGGCAGAAGTGGTAATGATCAGAACGGAGTGACAGCCCTCACTTCCCAAGATCTCTTTATAGTCAGCTGGATACATTTTTGTTTATTTGCATAGAACACTGGATTTCTACACCACAGAACAAGCCTCGGCTCAAGACGGAACCATCATTAGCTTCCCAAAACAGTTTTTGCCAGCAAGATGCAAGTCTGTCAAAGGAGCTGTGTATCAAGATACGTCTGCCACTGCAGACTGCCAAGTGCAAAGGGGGTCCCAGGCAGTGTCAGTCTCCACAACATCCTCCGAAGAGGTGTTTAACAGAGAGAGGATCCCCCTAATGAAGGAGGGAGTGGGAACCCCCTCTCTCCTGTCATTGTTCCTTTAGCGAAGGCAGATGGGTGTGGGGGGAGCGAAAAGAAGAGGGGAAGCCCTCTGCGCATAGACAGCTGAGTTGGTTTTTCCCTTCTCTGCCAGCAGAGGCAAAGTAATTCTATAAGCATCATTTCACTTTCTCACTAGAGAGAAAAAGCAGAGGGGGTCAGTTAATGTCTGCCATGCTACACTTACAATACCAGGATCACTTGTTTGGCTTTTTTTGTTTTCCCTTCCTCCCGAAAATTAAATTGGTTCTCAGAGAATGGCATCCAAGCATGTGCCTTCAGAGGCAGATCCCAAAGCGGATGTTCTTTCCAACCTGGCAAAGCCCCGTGGGAGGGCGAGGCGGCATTTTCCAATTCAGTACGGAAGGAATCAGGAATCCTATGGGTCTCATTATCTTCATTAGGGACAGGCCTCGATGACCTCGAAGGTCCCTTTCCCCACCCCAAACTCTAGGATTTCCAAAGAACAAAAGGAAATGAGTTTCCACCACAGCTGTGGAGATTTTAAGTCAGGTATTGGAGAGAAAGGCCTAATTTGAGAGCTGTCAGTCAGTGGAACAGGTTTCAAACCCGCTATGGAATCTTCTCCCCTAGAGACAGCTAAAAATAGATAGGCGAGGCAGCCATCTGTCTTGGTACAGTGCAGCCCCTCCAGAAGGCCGGCGACCGAACAAAACCCAGCTTCCCTCCGAGGGCAGCTATGAATGAGAAATGACAAGGCCAATGGGGGGGGGGGATATGAAAGGAAGCAGCAACCCATCTGAACTCAGGTAAACCTGCAGACCAGGCAGTGAGGCATCCTGTGGAAAGGACAGGAAATAACCATGGAGAGCTAAGCTCTTGGGGGAGAGCTAAGCCTATCGGTTTCCCAACTGCAGCAGCTCCACATGGACCTTCAGCGCAGCGACAGATCTTGGGGAGGCCGTGATTCCCCTCCTGAGTTCCCAAATGAGCTTCTACAAGCAGCCTGCGTGGAATTTGGGCATTGCCCCCACAACCCATGGTCTCCCCCAAGTAGCCAGAGCACTCAAAAATTTTCTCTCCACCACTCCGCAAAATAAAGTTTTCCTTAGAAGGCAGAGTTTTGGTTCATGGGTTTGCTTCCATGCTCTCCCACTGCCACTGTCCTTGGCAATGGCCTTCCCTGCAGCTTTGCGTTCCTGACCTGCACAAAAAGAAATTAAACCTTCTGGAACCTTTAGAAACCCAACCCCAGTGGGAAAGGGATGATACAGCACTGCCAGGGCCTGTGACCTCTGCCAACTGGAGCCGCCCCTCTCCACAGGAGCATGCAGCCCTTTACCACAGCTCTGCACCGCCAGTGCAGTATCCCTCCTTGGGGGCTCTCCGCTCCAGCTTGGTTCTGAGGCCTGTATTTCCCTGCAGCACACCAGAATCAGTCAGGTAGCTATGCCACGTGGCCATCAGGTACCCTAGCTTTGCTGGTAGACAAAACACAGGACTCCCACTGCTTCCTAAGCCTCGATCATACAAGAGGCCCCTGCAGGGGAAGGGGAAGAGGTGGGGGGACACGGGA
This sequence comes from Tenrec ecaudatus, assembly GCF_050624435.1. NCBI lineage: Eukaryota > Metazoa > Chordata > Mammalia > Afrosoricida > Tenrecidae > Tenrec > Tenrec ecaudatus. Next base: position 224,486,043 of record NC_134530.1, on the reverse strand, counting down.
AGGCGAGAGGTCAAGAAGTCAACACCAGAGACTAACTGAGCTGAGAGAAGCAGCAAACTGAAGATGGAGACAGGGATGGCCACCAGCTGTTGAGGGCCAGAGAGTCCAGGGCAAAACCAGTGACTGGGACTCAGACCTTGAAGCAATAAATTATATATCTCTCACACACATACACAGTTGAGGTTGCCAGCTATCAGGAGAAAGCTGAAGCTCTAGCATGCAGCTTGGTGCTGGAGTTTGTCCTTTCTTCCTTCAGCAAAGCCAGAGGTCCAAGATTTCAGATGAGCCTTTGCAGAAGAGAAATGAGTCGACTTTGTCCTTCCAGCTGTTCTAGATCACATGCTGTGGGGCCTTTCCCTGAAAGGAGGCACACAATGACTGAGCAGAACAAACACATACAAACCAAACTCCCTGCCGGAGAGTCCTTTCTGGCTCGGTGATCCTAAAGGACCGAGCAGGACAGACCACCACATCTTTCTCCTTCGTAGTGCCTAATGGGTTCGCACTGCCAACTTTTCGGTTAGTGGACAAGCATTTAAGCAACTGTACCAGCAGGCCTGTACATGTACTCAACAGAGAAGTCCAAACCATCCAGTTGATTCAGACTCAGAGAAACCCCATATATTGGGGATCAAAGACCAGAAAACTTTACGAGAACAGAGAGCTTCCTCTTTCTGCTGCAGAGTGACTGGTGGGTTTGAACCACCAACCTTGCTATCAGCACCCAACACCCAACTCACAGTGGCGCCAAGGCTCCTTAAACAAACATGGTAGGTATGAAGCATCATAGCCCCTTGAAGCAGTATCACTGTTAGTAACGTTACTATGCAGGGACCTCGGCCAGACTAAGTAGCTAAATGGGAGCAAATGCCACCTAGAAAAGTCGGAGACTGCCATTTGGGGCCATGTCCTGAGGTCACCCACATTCCGTCTTGCTGGCCTGGATGCAGAGTTAGCTATGCAAGAGGACAAGCCCCTTTCCTTCCTTGGACTAGATGCTACATAGCAACCTTCTAGTATGTGTTCAACATTAAGGTCAAAATCCACAAGACCTGGAAATAGCCCATGAGAAAATACCTCCTCCCATAACCTAACACAGGACGAGAGGGAGGGCTGTGGACAGGACCTGCTGGGCATAGCTATGAAACTGCAGTTTTGTTCCTTTTTCAGAGCTGGGCTGTTCGTTGCCTTTGAGATTCCTCCACCAGCTACGGGATTCGCACTGCTGAAGGCCTCTGGGAGCTGCAGCTAAGCAGCAGAGAGCTGGTTTCCAAGCAGGAGGCTGAGCAGACACTACAGGAGGCAAGCATCCCCTAGAGGTCAGTGCCTCCACCACCCTGCCCCCCTGCAGTCCACCTGGAAGCAGGTGCCGACAGGTGAGTGGGTATCCTGCTCGTCAGGCTCTCCTGGCAAGGAAAACCCACATTATCTTTCTACAGCCTGGAGCTGGTATAAGAGGGGAGGAAAGGAACTAATAATGGAGTAACCAACCACTAACTTCCCATTCATGCTCATAACTGAACACAAGAGGCTGGCTGGCTGCCAGACAGTGCGCGCTCCCCAGAAGCATAGAGCTGAACGGGCTGTCAAATCAGTGTGTGGGATCGTGAAAAAGCATGGGAGTAGACACCGAAAGATCTGCACGAGGAGGTGGGGAGGAGGACAGTGGTGAGAGCAAAGCAAAGGAGCATGAGGAAAGGTCGGAGTGAGAGAAAGGTTCCCCATAAGAAGGTAAGTCAGAGTGCTGCTATCCATAGCAGACACCTTCATCAAACAGAAATCAAATGTGAAGCGATTGTTTCTCAGCATATTCCCGCATCCAGTACGCTTCTGGGCTTATTACGCTTCTAAAGGTAGGGTTCCGTCTCTCTAAACCTTTCCCAAATAGTTCTGTGCTCTTCAATTTCCATGACACCAAAATAGCAGCTCTGGCATCACTGGAAGGGACACAAATCATGTTCCTTTTCAATGGTCTTGAGTTTGTTTGTGAAACACACAGAGGTCTGAAGGGTCATAATCCGGGCTGTAGGTAGATGGGGAAGTTCTCATGGACCAACTCTTTTTACCCTCAAAAAATGAGCAGGCACGTTGGCATGATGGGGGAAAGGGCCTTGGCCCAGCTTTCCGAAGCTTTTTCTCACCAAGGCAGTCTTCAATTTTCTTAAAATGTCTTCACAATAAGACCCCATAATCTATTGAGATGATGCCTTTGGAATCTCCAAAAAGAGCTAAACCTTGAAGAGCTCTTGAACTCTGCCTTGAACTCCACTGACCCAGCAGGTCTCCTGAGAGGTCACTGCTTTGATTGGGCCATCTTTTGGAAGGGCCCTTAATGAGACCAAGACAAGTGTATTACTGAGAGAACTTGTCTGCAGCCCTCTACTTTATGTGGAATGAATAAAGGAGGGAGAAAGATGAGGCTGTCTGCTCCCGTCAGGATTCAGTCTCAGAAAGCCTATACAGGGCCGCTGTGACTTGCAATAGCACTGGGTTGGGTTGGGTCTGGGTATGTATCAACTGAAACTCTAGTAGCAATACTTTTTCATTCACTGTCCTATTGATTACTATTTTGGTTACACAAGACTAGACACAGTTGCCAAAACTCACTAAACTCTAGGTTTACAATGGATGTGTTGTTTATTTACAACTTTGTTATGGCATAATTTATGCATCTAAGAGGACCTTAGCAACAGCCCTAGACTCATATAACATAGGTAGTTTCCAGGGGGTATTGGTGCTTCAGTGGAGAATATTTGCCCTCTGTTCCGAGGACCCAAGCTCAACTCGCAGCCCACGTACCAAGTGCAATCACCACCTACCTGTCCAGCAGGCGAGGCCTGCAGGTTGCTAATGATATGCAACAGTTTTCAGCAGAGCTTCCCGACACAGATAAATTAGGAAGGAAGGCATGACAATCCACTTCCCCCAAAGCAGCCAACGGGAAGGCCTATGCTCATAACAGCTGACGGCACAGAACCAGGCAATGTCCTGTCCATGGTCTCATGGTGCAGGGCATCCCCATGAGTCAGGGGCTACCACGAAGGCAGCTTTCAACAACACAGGGAGGCTAGTAGAGTAACATACTGAAGCCCAAACTCTTCTGGAGAAGTTCAAGTGGACTTACAAAGAAGTTCAAGTGGGCCTGCTGAGTTATGCCAGCCTTATCACCCCTCAGGGTCAGGGCTGTCAGCAGAAACCCTGCCCCCCACCCCCGGAAAGCAAAGCTACGGGCTGACAGAGATGGGAATCAGAGCTCCACCTCTGAGACCTGCTGTTGTTCCTCGCCGATGCTCCTTATTGCGCCCAGCTGTTGAAATGCCCTTTATTCTGGCTTCACCTGGCGGAGGGAGAAAGCATGCCTCACGTTTGTCAACTCGCCTCCCAGTCCAAGCCACCACCGCCTCTCACTTGATTCTAACCGGTACCTCTCAGTCATGGCAGTGGGCTTGGTTTTGGTAAACACTGATGGCCCACACAGTAAGCAGTGTGATCTTTTAAAAAGTAAGTCCAGTGTCACTCACCACCTCCACCCTGCCCATGTTGCCTCCCTGTGAATCCCCACTGCACTAGGAGTCACAGGCTCCTTACAATGCCCTCGTGGGTCTGTGTGGCCCCACCCTGCCTTCCAGAGTGAGCTATTTGCTCACCATCCTCTAGCCCAGTGGTTCTCAACTTTCCTCATGTCGCGATCCTTTACTACAGTCCCTCATGGGGTGGGGACCCCCAACCCTAACATTATCTTCACTGCTACTTCATCACTGTCATGAACCGGGCAACCCATGAAAGGGTCGTCCGACCTCAAAGAGGTCGCAACCCACAGGTTGAAAATCACTGTTCTAGCCACTCAAACCTTTTCACTGTCACTTAAACAATCACAACCCTGTCCACCCTCAAGACCTGGGCACCCACTGTTCTCCTAGCTGTCTCCTCCTCCTTATCACAGGCCAGCTCAGGTGCCATCTTCCAGAGGCCTCCCTGGCCATGGGTCACTTTAAACTAGCTCCTATCCTGCCAGCCTGCCTGGAGAAAGCCTTGTTTCTACTTGGAGCACTTGAAGATTTTAAATGATCTTATTAATTTACCCTCTTACTTGTCTATTGTCTGCTGCTCCACTAAGATTTCAGCTCCAGGCCATTGGGGACTTGTTCTCTCTTGTTGATAGCTCAATCACTAGCATAAGAACAAGGTCTTGGTACATCAAGGACCCTCAGTCCCTATTTGTCCAATAAATGAATGAATGAAAATTTTAAAACAAACTGAACTGAATATCCTTAGAGACAAAGTATGCCCAACCCCTGTCTTGGGTGTTAGCAGCTAGGGTGGCGGGCAGAGCAGTAGCAGCCAGGCAACCCAGCTTTGAGAAAGCCCTTACTGTGCTGCAGTCTGCAAACATGCAGCAAGCCAAGCGCCCTCCGCACTATATAGAGTCCCTTGGTGAGTGTGCGTGCGCGTGTGTGTGTGTGTGTGTGTGTGTGAGAGAGAGAGAGAGAAAGAGAGAGAGAGAGAGAGAAAGCAACAGGTAACCAGAATTCCTAGCAACTCCACAGCCTTGTAAATGACTCACCATTTCATCACCAACAAGGTCTTAACCCCTGCCAGACAGAGAATAAATGAGAACTAAAACACTTTAGGTCTGAAAGAAAAGAGCTACAGGAATCATGAAAGACGGTTTTAAATTTCAAAAGTACAAACTGACACTCGGGAAGGAAGGAGGAGTGGGAAAGGCATTGCTTAAAAAGAAGAGTCCTTCAGGCCTGCACCAGCCACTCGGAGAATCCCACCTTTCAAGACCCGGATTCTGTCAGTGACCCGGAGGGCATGGGTCTCCCCTCCCAATCAATCTGCTTACTCAGTGGTCCTCTCACAGCCAAAATGCTACCAGCTGCTCAAGGAGAGGCCTGAACAAGTTTCCAGCACGCCCCAGCTTCAGCTAGGGAGGGAGAGAAAATGGCCCAAAGAGTTTTAATGAGTTGCTAATGATTTGAGTAGTCACGGTGATGTGCTTGCAAGATAAGCCAAAGGGAACGGAGAGCAGTGAAACAGAATCAAAACAGGGCTCTGTGTAATGGGGTGAATGTCATTTCACAACCTCTGGGTTAAGCCAGCGTTCCACGCCAGATTAGGGTGGGAAGAGTATGGTCCAGCCTTGTGCCTCCACTCCAAAGCCCACCCGTGTTCTTCCTTTAACAGGTGTCTGATTCCTTGCTTTGCTTTCCTGCGCTGAGTGCCAACCTTCCTGCATACCACCACCACCCGCTGCCTTCAAGTAACTGACTTACAGGGAGCCCAGAGGACACCGCAGGGCTGACCCAGAGGGTTTCAGACATAAATCTTTATGGAAACAGATTCTGGGGGGGGGGGGGGAGAAGGAGGGGGCTGTTTAAAAAGAAACGTATCAATTGCTGAGGAGTATCTCATAACTTCGGGCATGTTATCAGGGGAAGGACGTCATGCTTGGTAAAGTGGAGGGGCAGCGAAAAGAGGGAGACCCTTGACAAGATGGACGGACACAGTGGCTGCAGCAACGGGCTCAAACATAAGAGCAATTGTGAGGCTGGCGCAGGGTCGGGCAGGGTTTGATTCTAGAGTACACAGGTCACTATGAGCTGGAACCGCCTCGATGGCACCAAAGGACACTCAGGCTGACCAGACAGCCCACACCTAGCCCATGACTGCCCTTGTCCTTCTCCCCTATTTACTGACCCCCTTAAGTGGATTCCTGTAGACAAAAGTACAATGGGTCCCACTCAAGGTCCCCTACTGGAAGGAAAACGGATTCTAAACTCCATGCTGACAGGTTCTCACACTGGGCATACTTTTCTAAAACACCCCCCAAAAGGTCAGAGTTTGGGCATGCCTCCCCTGGGTAGTTGAGAAGGAGTGGCATCTTGAAAAGAAAAGGGGAGGGGGCTGTAAAAAGACCCTAATACAACTGCATTAGTAGGGAACAAGTCAACGCTTCTTTAAGATTTTTGCAAGAAAAAAAAAAGGTTTTTGCAAGCAGATTTGATTCTGTTTATCCACGTTTATCCTAATGGGGGATAAAAAGAAATCGTTGGCACAACTCTTCTTAACATGATTAAACTACTGAATTGCACGATATGTAACATATCTCAACAAGACTTTTTTTTTTTAATGAACTAGTGCAACAACAACGTGGACCAAAAACAGGGAGTTTCCATGTCCCATTCTCACTTCAGAATAAATTAGTCCATTTACCAGTTCAAACCACGACACCCGGGAGGGTGCTAAGAATAATTCTAGGTCACCATTACTGAGGCTTCTCAAGCTCCTAACAACACCTGTTGAGTGCCCCGCACTATGCCACACACCAGTGACAAGTACAAGACAGGTACACAGTTCCTTTCATCCACACCTAACAATCTGTAGAGACAGGTATCAATTAATTTACCAATAAAATATGTAGCATAATAAGAGTATTTGCAAATGTGTTGTCTGAACTCCAACCCAACACCTCTTGCCATAAAACCCATGGTATAGTGTTTGAGTCCTCAGACTCGTAGAAAAATGACTGAACTTGTATTGAAATATCAGATGTGTGCAAATAAAACATGCCACAGAAAACCAGGGTAACACCAGAACTATCTGGCCGGTTTCGCTTTGATCCCTAAAGAGTTCTTCGTATCCATAAACATCACTGTGACACCGCGGGTCAGTGACATTTGGTAGAACCTGGTGATATTTTTAATTGGCAAACATGCTCTCCTGCTGCTTCTCGCTTCCAATCCTTCTCTCGCCAGTAACAAAAAACAGAATAAGAAATCAGTGAGGAGTGGCAGAGAGAACACCTCAATGGCGAGAGTTGAGGAGGAAACTGGAGACTTTTCATGGTTCCAGAGGAGGTTGAGGGGCACTTTCAGAAGCTCCCGAGGTTGAGAGCTCCTGTGCTTTATTGCTTTCTTTTTACTCTGAGCCTGGCTTTGGCCTCCTCTTGGGGGAGCTTTTCAAGTTCATCTGCCGTGGTTATGTGATTAGAGTTTGCTGGGGGAAGGTGCTGGGTTGGAGTTGGGGTCCTGAACAGGCAAGACCATCAGAAAGACGGTTTTGGAAAGATTCCCTTGAGATATTTAGGTAAGCTTCAGAACAGGAAAGGGGGAGTAGAAGGAGGAAGACTGCCTGTGGGAAAATGAACTGAGCTGGAAGCCAGGACAGAAAGGGAAGGGAGGGGGCTGCGGGAGCGCATTATTCTACTAAAGCCAAGATGGGGAGCGGATGTTGACTAAGCCCTCACCTTTGTGCCATCCAACCAGGGTAGCTTGGCTGGAGGGCAGGAGGAGAAGCAGGCCACGACACAGCTATGCCTTGATACAGGTCTCTCCCCAACAGGGAGGATCCACAGCTGAGAAGATGTCCGTGGAATTAGTCAAGGACAGCAGACTAAGCACAGGGCTATGTGTTCCCCCGTCATTCATCCAACAAGCACTACATCAGATGCTAGAAGACAAAGATACGCAGGAGCAGTGCCTGCCCTCACGCAGCTCAGATTAGCAGTCAAGAAAGATGCACAAAAAAGCACAAACAACCAGGACTGTTACCAAGCTCATTTAGTTAAGTGCCCCATTTGGCGTGGCCCAGTCATACTTTAAGCATGAACAAAGCCCAATAGGTTCCCAAACACGCTTGGTTTGGCAGACTTGCTATTTATCATCTATTTAGTCCTGCGTACAGAGGGCACACACAAATACTTATGCCAGAGATGCGTTATCAATCACATTATTTGCCAACTAAAGTCTCTTTCCTGATATATGCCCAGTCCGGGTCACTGTTTTGTCTCTAAGGGGTGCGAGTGTGTGTGTGTGTGTGTGTGTGTGTGTGTGCGTGTGTGTGTGCATAAATCCTGTCCAAATTGTGTAAGAGCAACCTTGGGCCAAGGCAGAAGCAATTCACCATACCTCAGCATGTCACTTCAAGTACAGCCCAGAAAGCTACATGTGATTTACTCTAGCAAACATCCTTGAGTCGATGGTACCTAGGTCAAGATCCATTAAAACAAACTCCAAGGGGCTGTCCACCTTCTTCAGTCACAGCAAATAAAATCTTAATGTATGTTTATTGAGACTATGTCATTTACAAACCAGAGACATAAACACTATCTTATTCAAACAACACAACGAGCCCTAGACGTTGGTATTAGATGTACACTTTGTACCTGAAAAAGCTGAGAGGCCAGGAGAGGCTAGAGACCCAGTTGTTGACACGGGTCAGAGCTAGTAATGGCAGCCAAGCCTTCTGGCCAACGCTCATTGAGTGTTTTGTTTTGTTGTGGTTTGGGTTTGTTTTTTTTACCAAATTACAATATAAAAATTCCAAGCCAACTGTGGGTAATTTCTGTTGCTCTTAATTTACTATTAAGAAATGAGCTTGCTATGATGGAATTGATGTAGACTTTTGTAGAAGGGGTAAAGAGGCAATTAAAAACCAAACCCACTGCCATAAGTCAGTTCTGACTCACAGTGAAACTGTAGTTTTCCAAAAGCAGCTGATGGGTTTAAACCTTCGACCTTGGGGTTGAAAACCCAATGCCTACCCCACAGCCCACAAGAGCTTCTTAAGGAGGCAAGAATGGATCCCAAATCCATCAGAATGAGTCTCAGTTTCCTCATTTATTTTTTTAAAGGGGAGGGGTTAATAATTCCTACAGTGTCCTTGGATCCAAAATTCAATGAAGGTGAAGTAGCTACAGGCTGCTTGGTTCAAACTAAAAGTAACATTAAAAATCCAAAACCCCTTAAAGGTGCTGACAGAATACATTAAGTGCAACTTCTAAAATCTATTTGCTGCAAATAGCTTTAGCCTGATCACCTCTCTCAACAAACCCCACCACACAATCTCTAATCAAATCTTCTTTTATCAAAGAGTCATCTCACCATCCCAAAATTATTCAAATTAAGGCAATTAGCCACTCCTGCCACCACACCTCAGAAACAGAGCCATCAGCACCCCATTGGGGCTGAGCTCACCCTCTCCCACACCTCCTCCTCCTGCCCTTTGCAATAGTTTGATCATTACCCAGCTCTGTAATCCACCAGGGGACCTCAGGTGATGGGGAGTGGTGGTTGGGGTGAACTTGGCTTTCTTTAACTCACAGGTAGAACCTCAGAAGGGGGCCTTGGAGGAGATTTCCAAGCATGGGAGAGGCTTATCTCAGGGGGCAGAGAAGGGTTTACAGCTCAGGTTTCTCCTCTCCCCTGTTTAGCAGGGCTCATGCAATACAGGGTGTGAGGAGAGAAAGTGCTATTCATAGCAGAAACAAGCACCAAGTTCCCTTCTCAAGGCTGCAAGGTAAAGAAGCTGTAAATGAGGCTAGCCATCTGGCATGGGGTCATCTCATTTGTAGCTTCTCCGCTGGAAAGAAAAGAAAGAAAAGAAAAGAAAAGAAAGGAAGAAATAAAGGAAGAAAGAGGAAGAAAGACAGAAAGAAAGACAGAAAGAAAGACAGAAAGAAAGAAAGAAAGAAAGAAAGAAAGAAAGAAAGAAAGAAAGACAGACAGACAGAAAGAAAGAAAGAAGGAAAAAGGCTCTGTCTTGTTTTTGTGCTTATTATGATCTCTGCAAGTCTATCTAGATAACATAGGCGGGAAAAACAATCTGGAGGAGAAAACAGTGAGATGAGGGTTTCAGGGGGGACATGGGAGAGGGGAAGGTGGGGGGAAAGGAAGTGGTGCTAACAAACCCAAGCACACCAGCCTGTGTGATCATGAGGCGTCTATGAAGTATCAGGCATCAAAGAACAAAAAAATCATATCATTGTGAATGAGGGGGAGTGAGGAGTGGGGACTCAAAGCCCATCTGTAGGCAACTGGACATCCCCTTATAGGAGGGTGGAGGGAGGGTGGGGTGGAAAGGGGGAACTGATTACAAGGATCTACATATAACTTCCTCCCTTGGGGACGGACAACAGAAAAGTGGGTGAAGGGAGATGTCAAACAGTGTAAGACATGACAAAATAATAATTTATAAATTATCAAGGGTTCATGAGGGTGGGAGAACGGGGAGGAAGGGGGAAAATGAGCTGATACCAAGGGCTCAAGTAGAAAGAAAATGTTCTGAGAATGATGATGGCAACAAATGTACAAATGTGCTGGACACAATAGATAGATGTATGGATTATGATTAAAAAAGGAAAATGACAGATTTGATGAAAGGGAGGGCAGCCGGGGGGCAGGTGGCACTGTCAATTGCTGGATGGAAATGCCTGCTTGAATAGAAACCGTCACCTCAAACTCTGGATGTCTAAAATAGCACTTGTTGCTCATCAGGGGCAGCCGCTTCTTCTGATGTTCAATGTCTATTTCTGCCACCACCATCCTCCTGGGCTTCCAAGCGAGAAACAAGCCCTGGATGGCTCTTGCTTCCCGGCTGCCCCAATCTGCTGAGTGTCTCCAGATGACGGGGTGGCCACACTTGGTAATGACGCTAAGGAATAGGCAGGCTTTGGAATCAGGCTGACCCAGGCTGCATTCCCTGCTCATTACCCTTCCCTGTCACTTTGGGCCATTCTTTGAAGTCGCATTTCTTGCCCAGTCGGTGGGAGCTCACACTTTCCTCCCTCAGAGTTGACTGCATTAAACAACATATCCTCAACACCCACCTGGCACGGACTAGTGTATGCTACATGGAGAAGACAAGCCTTCCTTCCTGTCCTGGTCACTCTGAAACATGACTTCATTACCAGGCTGCTTCTGTTGTTATCCACAGCTCGGCACACATTCAGTCTCCGGCTGCACTTCCAGACCATCAAACTCCACAGAACAATCACTGGCACTGGCACCTCAGCTCCAGCCGAGTCCATTCACTCATGCACTCTCTCCCTCACTTAACACACCACTCTGGAGAAAGTTGAGTTACAAAACCTCCACAACCCTTTTATGGGTAGCCATGGGTAACCATGAGTCAAAACCAAGTGCAAGGCAGCAGGTTACCTTCTGCAGCCATGGTGCTAGAGCAGCGGTCTGCACCTGACCCTTTCATAGGGGTCACCCAATTCATAACAGCAGAATTACAGTGATGAAGTAGCAACAAAAATAATTTTATGGCTGGGAGTCCCCACCATATGAGGAACTGTATTAAAGGGTCGCGGCATTAGGAAGGTTGAGAACCCCTGCGCTAGAAGCTGGGAACACGAAATGAAAGGCCGCCCAAGAACTCACAAGCGTCTTCGGTTATGAAGTGTACGTCTGGGCCGGGCCGTGCAGGGCACTGAGGGGATAAAACCATCATTGTATCGCAGTGTAGGAAGTGTTGCTGGAGTGGTGAGAGCAGTGGGGGCTGCAGGAACCCCGTGGAAGGAGCCGCACACACTGCCTCTGTTCTTTCCTCCTACTCACACTTGGCCAAACCCTACTCCCTAGGTCAAGGTCTTATTCATGCTGGCCCACACCTCTCCCATCTCTGAATTCCTGGAGTTCTTATCAACACCACTCATTTCCAGTCATTCAGAGGAGTGGGTGGGGATGTCATGAACCCCAGGGAGTCTGAGAGGGTGAGCTCAGCCCTTACTGTCACCAGAGCTGTGGGTGTGTGGATAGTCAAACTCAGACCTACTGACTCCGGCCTGGAGATCTCAGGTGGCCCGGTGCCTGCTGGTCAACCAACCCTACCTGGGCTCTGTGAGTTTCTGCTGATGTCATTTCCTATATTGCTGTGGGTAAAATAATCTTTTTTACGACTTTTCCCATATATAAGCTGTTTTTCTACATAGGTTTATATGATAGGGTCAAAGAGGGTAAAGACTAGGCTGTACATAGTTCTAAATCTCCCCTGGTACCTACATAATAATCAAGTGTGTCATAGGTGATATATTCAGGACCAGTGACAATCATAAAACGAGGCATTTGTTTTCGACTTTGAAAAACGTATTGGCCTCCTACTGTAAGAGCCTGAATTTTTCATGGCTTATCCTGTGTCTAATCCAAGAGGAGAGAAAAGGCCCCTGGCTATTTCTGAAAAAAAAAAAAAAAAAAAAAAACTCTCCACAATAAAATTCAATAAATTGTTGTGTTTAAACTTCTCAAAACATTTTTTTCCCAAATGTAAGCCTTTCTACGGATAAAATCGTACGTAGACACCCAATGTAGTAAACATAAAAGCAGAACTGCTCTGGTGGGAGCTGCCATCAGAGCAGAGTACTGCCCACCTCAAGAGGAAAAACATTCCACTGCCACAGCCGACAAAAGCATGAAGGAGAATGCATCCTGCCCATAAACATGTGAGAACTTGTATCTGTGAAAACACAACATTACAAATAAAGAGTAGAAAAGATGGTCCCTTCAAGTGCAGCCAGAACAAAACACTAGCCATCTAAAGTATAAAGTTCAATCCCTACCTCACACCATTCGCAAGAATAGATTCCCAGTTTATTCAAGGTAGGTATGTAGGAAACAAAACTTTCAGAAATATGAGCATATCCCTAAAACAACAAGGTAGAAAAAGTTTGAACTAAGTTAAAAAAAAACAAACACCAAACTCACTGCCATCGAGTCAATGGTGACTCGTAGTGACACACACACACCCTCCGTGGGTTCCTGAGACTGTAACTATTTACAGGAGTAGAAAACCTGTTTTTCTCCTGAGGAGCTGCTGGTGGGTTTCAAACTACCAAACATGCAAATGGCAGCTCACTGAATAACTACTACACCACCATGGCTCCTGTAATAAAGAAAATGTGTGATGAGTTTGAGTACACAAATTCCTCATTTATCAACTGTCTCGTTTTCTGACAATACATTTATGACAGCAATAAAAATCCTATCCTTAATCAAATTTTGCACATGAATGATGTACTTTTAGGAGTGACAGGTGCTGAGGTACAAGGTGAGAGTAACACTGGCTGTCATGGCTAAGGCTATGTGACAGATGGGCTAGGCCATGATCTCAGTGGTTTGTCAGCTACGTAATGATACAATAAGGGAAATATGTAAAGAGGTCATCATCTTCTATTTTGTGATATGTTGCGGCCATCCTCCCTTTCTGCATAACACACATTTTTAATAACAATCTGACTTTTGTAAACCAAACATGTTAATAAGTTTTGAGTAGGTACATTATAAAATTTAAAACTTTTATACATAAAAGAGATAAAAATGCAACAAAATGTGAAGAGATAAGCCAACTCTGGCAGAAAATACTTGAACGCTATAGCACCAACGAAGATGATCAGGATACATATGACATGCCGACCATAAGAAAAAGACCAAGACAGCCGGAAAGAGCTGTCTCAAGATTATAATCAAGGACTTCTCTGAACAAGGCTCCAGATGACTCTCTCCCAGCGCTTAGAAAACTGTCCACAAGCAGACAGGCAGTTGGCATCTCGTACCATACAATATAAAAACGTGTATGACATGTTACCAAAAATGTATCTTTGCACTCATGCATAGCCATGTATGTACATGTGTGTATACAACAACCCTAGAATACAGACAGAATATTTATTATGATGTAATTTTATTGGCAGAATAATTGATAACTGCAAGGAGGTCAATGATTGTCCAGGGGACAATATTTATATACCCAGCCGTGATAAAGATATGGCCTACATGTTCCATCTTCTATATAACACCCTTGAAATGACAAAATTAAAACATGGAGAACAGGCTAGATCATGGTTGCCCCTGCTGAAAAGACTAAGGACTAAAGACATGGGGAGGGGCCATGAGTGGGTGAGTGGGGGCATGCCTACAAACCGACAACATGACAGATCCTTTTAGTTTGGGCACCATTCACTATCTTAACTATATCGATACTCTAGTTTTGATACTGTTACTGTAGTTCTGCAAGATGTTATCGGTGGGGAAAGACTGGTTAAAGGGCACGCACAATTTCTCCGTAGTGTTCCGTACTGCTCTATGAATCTGTGATTGTCTCCAGAAGAACAGCAACAAAACTCTGAAATCACGGTCTCATTTTTAGCTTAAATGAGACAAAGTAGGGGAAGGAGTTTCCCAGACAGCATAACCCCCTCCATTCAGACTCACGGGGACCCCACATGGTCAGAGCCACAACCGTGCTTCCAGAGGATTGTCAAAGGCTGGTCTTTCTTCCAAAGTGCCTCTCTCTGCCTGGTCTCAAACCCCTTTCTGTTTGTACCAAGCACATTAACCATCTGCACAACCTGCCTCTCCACAGAGAGCCCCATGCTCCACAAATGCTCAACAAATGGTGCAGTCACCATTATCTTCCACCATCAGCCTCCTTAACAGTATTCACTGTCACCCAAGTCCTTTGCCCATTAAACTTTCCACATCCCTCTACCGGGGTCTGCGCACAGTATTTCTAGCATCCATCTCTCTATCCACCTCTATAAGCCCAGAGGGAGCCCAGAGGGAGCCCTGGCAGAGCAATAGTTAAGCACTTGACTAGCACTGGAAAGGCTAGCAATCCAAACCCACCCTGCGCTCTGTGGGAGAAAGCCCTGGGAATCCGTTCCTTTAAAGACAGACTAGCTAGGGAAAACCCCTAGGGGGCAGTTCTACTCTGTCACATGGGGTCGCTGTTTGTTGAGTTGACATTAGCAATGTGCCCTGAACCTAGCCCAATACCAAGCACAGAGTGAGTGCTCAATAAGTGATGGCAGGCTGGAATGAAGCCATGATGTTCTCTTTTCAGACACAGTGTTCCAGAACTCACAGAGGTAAGGAGGGGAGGGGATTGGGAAAGGGAACAGCCAGCAGCCACGTGCCAACGCCTTGAAAATGTCATTGAAAGCCCTCTCCTTCATGACTTGCTGGGAACCCAAGTGAAGCAGAGGCCTTGGCAGATGCAGAGGGCGTGGTAGATGCTGCCAAAAGGCAGGCGCCCAATTCTCTTTGTGGCCCCCCCCAGGCTCTGCAAAGGAGGGCATCGACCCTTTGTCCTTTGGGTCACTGAAACCTGATGGGAAGGTGGGCTGTGGTGTGCTCTCTGGAAAGAATCTGAAAGTCTAGCCGACAGCCCTCTTCACTGGGGCAGATGGATGTACCCCAGAAGCCACAAACTTCACCTTCCCCCCCCCCTTGGTTGGGGCACGCATATTTGGCTCGTGGAGGCGTGGGGAGGGGGTTCCCACACCCTGAAAACAATGCCAGCTCCTCACTCCCACTCCAAATAGTTTTCGAGCGTAAGAAAGCACAAGCAGGCGCTTTTGCTGCTAATGTTATCGGATTATTTTTCAAATTCTTACTCAATTACATATCACACTCTTATCTGCAATCTCCACAGGCCAAATAGCCCTGCTTTCACATGGTGCCCACTGGGCCTGCAGGACACCAGCAGGATTCCTCCCAAGCAATTCCAGCTCTTATAAACATGAGATCGTTTTACATTAAGTTTTGTAAAAGCACGTGTGAGTGTGTGTGTGCGTGCGCACGCGCACGCCTTTTCTGTTCTTGAAGGAGTGAAGGAGACCATCTGAGGCAAACTGAAGGTTAAAAATCTGGGGGCGGGGGGGTTCTGTGCCTGTCTAGATAATAATTAACTCTTTGGCAGCTAGCTGCAGAAGTGCTAGCATTCCTGGACTGGCAGTCCTGCCCCCTTTACCAAAAGAGCAAAAGGAACCACGAGTCACTCATCGGCGGGCAGAATTGGCATGAGTGGGGTTAAAGCTGTGGCGTGGACGGGGGCGCTACTGCAGTTTTCAGGAAAGCTAGGTGTTTCAGAGTTGTGTTTGTACTGGCCTTAGAAATATCTAGTTCAAGAATCTCGTTAATCAAGGCTCCAGATATCATCTACCCAAAATGTTTCGATGTTTGGTCTAAAAATTGCTGACAGCAAAGAGTTGAGATAACTTACATCACCACAAATCACTAAATAAATGCAGAGATCGAGAGATAAAGCACAACTGGCTCCGAGGAAACACAGAGCCCATTAATACCGGCGTGTCCAAATGAAGCCTTAAACTTGAGCCGGGAAGACCAGTAGGAAGAATTGGTGGTAGCTATTCTCTGGTTTCTAGCCTCTACACCCCGCAAAAAACAAAAACACGAATCAGCACCTAGACCCATGTGGCAATTCACTTCATGATACCCGTTTCTTAGTCACTTGTCCTGGACAGGATGAAGCCAAGACCGCTGGGACAACTCATCTTTCCACGTTGCCGCTGAGGCGCTAAGAATCCCGAAGGCGGAATAACTGAGTCCCCATTACCCGGCAGACCCTCCCTCCCCAGGAATGATATTTTTTAAATGCTGTAATGATAAAAAGACGAGCTGTCATGACTATTAATAGTACTCGCTTACAAACAAAAACAAAGGACTGTGACTTAGCCTATTCATTAAGTGAAAAGAAAGCAAAAGCCATGGTGAAACATCTGAACTCCCTATTACCATACACCCCATCATCATCATCATCCAGAGACATCTTTCAATGTGACAAAAGGCCTCTCTTACTCGCTTGCTTACTCACTCACTGCCAACGAGTCCATTCCAACTCAGAGCGGCCCTACAGGACAGGGCAGAAGTGCCCCTGTGGGCTTCCGGGACTGCCAATCTTTACAGGAGCACAAGGCCTCACAGCAGCTGGTGACTTCGAACTGCTGGTGGCCAACGTGTAACTACTGTACCTCCAGAATTCCTAACAGATGAAAAGAGGGCTAAGAAGCAAAAGGTCCTACATTTTAGGAACAGGAGCCCTGGGGACACAGTGGTTATGCACTGGGCTGCTAACAGCAAGGTCAGCCGTTCAAACCCACCAGTCAGTCCACAGCAGAAAAATCAGACTTTCTACTCCATATAGAGTGGCAGTCTCAGAAACTCACAGACACAGTTCTAACCAGTCCTGTAGGTTTCACATAAGTCCGAATTGATCGATTGTAGTGAATTTGTGTCTGTTTGTTTAACATCTCAGGAGGGTTTGAAGCTACCTCCCCCACGGCTTGGGGAATAGATCAACCCAGTACTGCCTGTATATCCACACTTCAGATACTCACCGCCATCGAGTCAATTCCAACTCAGAGACCCTACAGGACAGGGTAGAACTACCTGTGTGGGCTACTGAGACGAACTCTTTACAGGAGTGGGAAGCTTTGTCCTTCTCCCAGGAAGGAGCGGATGGTTTCAAACTGTTGACAGTAACCACACTAAGACCACTCCCATTTGTCCCAGCCAAAGAGTCAGGAAGGCAAGTGTCCCCTCTCCCTTCATATTAATTAAAGATAACCACCCAACTACCCCTTTTCCTTCTTCTCCTTGTCCCATTGGTTTGGTGCCTCAGCAGCCCACTCTGTAAAATGGGGATAAGAACAGCCCTTTCCCTCACAGGGCTGGATGACGGGGAATCTGAGTTAATATATGCAATGAGCTTAGAATCAAGCTTGGGCAAAGAAATACTTGATAAAAAATGCTAGGCAGTCACAGCAACAGCCAGAACCAAAAACTACTGTCCCATTTTACAGATGAACACCCTGGGAGTTGGCACTTCGGGTGAGTTCCCCTCAAGATCACCACATCCAGGGCTCTTCCTATTGTATTCATTCTGTCCCAAATTAGCTATCAATTTCCAGATTTCTCAGTCAAGATGCCTCCTAAAGAGTAACACACAGCTCACAGGATCCGGCCTAGCGAATCCTTCTCCCCTCAAAACAACAACAACAAATTATCACAAACTCTTCCTAAACGGGTTGTATTTCTTACAGCTTGGGGCAGAGTGTCATGGCTGCCCATGCTCTTAGACCCCACAATCCTGTGGAGTGCTGGCCACCCAGCTCTCCCTCCCCCAATCACTCTCCAGGGAGCCCCTTCAGACCTTAGCCACCACACTGAGATTCTAGATGTAGGATCCAGGCTCAGTCAGCAAAGGCAAGGCCCCAAATTACACAGTGTCCTTCGGGTCACCTGCCCACCAATCAGGGCATTTTTAGAAAAAAACAAATTAAAACAAAAAAACAGGACTCTGCCTTCTCACTGGCAGATGGCATCCTAAAATACCCACAAAAAAGGAGGCGACACCCTGCCCAGCTGCTTTTCCTTCCTCACAAATATATACCCTCCCAGTTCAGAACCACTCATTCACAACACAGAAATACGGTCCAGGCCACCTAAATACTAAGTGATTTGGAAAACCAGAGGGCCCACTTGGACCTTTCCTCCCCAGCTACCTTGTGCCAATCCCTGTGCTTTGGAAAGGCACTGCCACTCGAAGGTTCCTTACTCAAGGCCGGCGCTGCTCTAACACCTGCTCAAGACAGACCTGCGCTCCCTTCACTTTAGGCTTGGGCCTACCTGCTGAAAACGTAGACTTAATCCTGGGCAGCTGCACAGTGTGTTTTGTCTGCGCTACAGACAGTCTTACTCTTGTTTTAAACTCTTGAGGATTTCGGGGTTAGTCACTTTCTAGGTTTCCAAGGTAAGAGATGTTACTGAGGAAATCTGATCAACTCCTATAGAGCCCTGCAGCAATGAGGCTGAAGAGGGCAGAGGAGGTGCTCAGAAGGACAATCCTATTCCTCTTGGGGTCAGGGCATGCACGGTGCCAGACAGCTGGTACCTTTACTCGTCCTGGTGTCATCACAGTATCACAATGCTTCATCTAGTTTGAATTTCAAATCGCACTAACATGGGCAGTGGGCTTTTTACTGGAGCAGGGAAGGCTCGCCAAAGTATGCACTGTCACATTCAATCTTCATGCAGAAAACAGTTCAATTCAATTTATAAACATTTAGTGCTTACTATGTGCCAGAAGCTGGACCCAAGGAAATGAATAAAGGACAGTTCTGTCCCCAAGGAGCTTAGCGACTTGTAGACAAAGAGATGCAAACAAAGAGGTTAAAATGTCATATGATGGATGCAATAATCTAAGTACGTACAAGGACACTTCACAGGAGGCACTGATGAGGAAGCGAGGTGAGGTGCCAAGAAAGCCTGCTTGCAAACCTGTGCGGAGAACAAGGAAACGCAGAGAAGGCTTCCTGGAGGAGGTGGGACCTCCAGATTGGAGGAAGAACGCACAATCCAAAGGGAGAAAAGAGCCCAGATAAAGCACCCAGCCAAACGTCAGACTCATTGCCATCAAGCCCATTCTGACTCAGTGACCCTACAGGACAGAGGGGAACTGCTCCTATAGGTTTCCGGGGATATATTACTGGAGCAGAAAGCCTCATCCTTCTCCTACAGAGCCGCCAATGGTTTTGAACTGCTGACCTTGTGGCTAGCAGTCCAACTCACAACCCATTGTGTTACCTTGGGCTGCTTGGATAAAGCCTAGCAACATGAAATAACGTGTGTAGTGAGGGAAGTATTGGCAGCTCT
Source organism: Tenrec ecaudatus (assembly GCF_050624435.1). Taxonomy (NCBI): domain Eukaryota; kingdom Metazoa; phylum Chordata; class Mammalia; order Afrosoricida; family Tenrecidae; genus Tenrec; species Tenrec ecaudatus. The sequence goes on along the minus strand of NC_134530.1, from coordinate 224,466,802 downwards.
TGGAGTGTGGTGAGATGTGAGTGAGGAGGGAGGATGTGAGGGGCATTGAAGTGAGTTTCACTCCAACTTTCGAAGCATAGTCAGTTCAATTTTTCTGTTTAATCGCTCAGATGGTGTTATGTAAGTAAGATATGAAGGGGCTTCAAAAGGAAAAACGGAATTAAAAGATAATGGAAGAAAAAAAAAGATAATGGAAGTTTTCTATCAACTGTTTGAAGCTAGCCACTTATATTGTTAAAATCAAACTACAAAACTTCCAAAAAAAATTATTGCCCGACTCTGTTATTCATTTAGCCACTGTGCCAGTCAATAATATTTATTAAAAACCACAACTAAGCTATAATATTATTGGTTCTAGACATGTTTTCTTAAGCAATCTCATAATACAAGTTACGGGCGCAAACCAATGCAAGTTGCCTTCAAGCAGACTCCTACCTAGGCCTGGTGCCCTCAGGTGTGCGGACTAGAACTGCCCCATGGGCGCTCAGCCAGTGAACCTGTGGAAAGGAGCCCTGGTGGGGCTGTGGGCCACTAACTGAAAGGTTAGTGGTTCAAATCCACCAGCTGGTCCTCAGGAGGATGAGGCCTTCTACATTTGGAACAATTGATAGCCTCAAAACTCTATGAAGTAGTTATACTATGGGGTCCTATGGAGTCACTATGAGTCCAAATCAAGTGGACATCGGTAAGCTTTGTGGGGGAGGGGGGCTGTTTGAGCTTTTGAAGGCAGCTTATCAGACCTTTCTTCTGAGTAGAAAGAAAAAGTCATTTTCCCAAGCACCTCTGGGTAGGTTTAATCCAACCAGCAACCTCTTGGTTAATAGTGGAATGCTTCCCACTAATGTGAGCCACCCAGGGACTCCGAAAGTTACTTATTTAGCATATCTGCCACACACGTTTGCAATAGATCACCAAGGCATCTTTCTGTCATGCAAGTCATCTTAGAAAAGAAGTTGAGTGGTGATCGAGTGGTCCCAAAGGGATCAGTTACCAGGCATCAAAGAACAAAAAATCATATCATTGACTGCACACCTCCATGATAGGATCGCTGAAGACAAATGGGTGCATAAGCAAATGTGGTGAAGAAAGCTGATGGTGCCCGGCTATCAAAAGAGATAGTGTCTGGGGTCTTAAAGGCTTGAAGGTGAACAAGCGGCCATCTAGCTCAGAAGCAAAAAAGCCCACATGGAAAAAGCACACCGGCCAGTGCGATCACGAGGTGCCAAGGGACCAGGTATAAGGCATCATGCAAAAAAAAAAAAAGAATGTATATATGTATGTGTGTGTATGTGTATGTATATATATATATATATATGCCATATTGAATGAAGGGGGAAGTGCAGAGTGGAGACCCAAGGCCCAAGTGTCGGCCACTGGAGATCCCCTCATAGAGGGGTTTAGGAGAGGAGATGGGTTAATTAGGGTGCGAGGTAGTACCGATGAAGAACACAGCTTTCCCCCAGATCCTGGATGCTTCCTCCCCCCAACTACCATGATCCGAATTCTACCTTGCAGGACTGGATAGGGCAGAGGCTGTACACTGGTACATATGAGGGCTGGAGGTACAGGGAATCCAGGGTGGATGATACCTTCAGGACCAAGGGTGTGAGGGGCGATGCTGGGAGAGTGGAGGGTGAGTGGGTTGGAAGGGGGGAACTGATTACAAGGATCCACATGTGACCTCTTCCCTGGGAGAGGGACAGCAGAGAAGGGGGGAAGGGAGACTCCGGATAGGGCAAGATATGACAAAATAACGAGGTATAAATTACCAAGGGCACATGAGGGAGGGGGGAAAGGGGAGGGAGGGGGGAAAAAAAAGAGGACCTGATGCAAGGGGCTTAAGTGGAGAGCAAATGCTTTGAGAATGATTGGGGCAGGGAATGTATGGATGTGCTTTATACAATTGATGTATGTATATGTATGGATGGTGATAAGAGTTGTATGGGTCCCTAATAAAATGTAAAAAAAGAAAAGAGGAGAAAAAAATTATTAGGGCAGGGACTGTACAGATGTGCTCTATACAATTAATGTATGTATATGTATGAACTATGATAAGAATTGTATGAGCCCCTAATAAATTGTTAAAATTAAAAAAAAAAAGAAAGAAGTTGAGTGACTTGAGCAAAGCCACACCAGAAAGAAGCAATGTTGGCAAGATTCCAACTGAGGGCTGGTTCTACAAAACCAATATTCATTGCACTGCTTTACATGACTTCAGATCATTTCTCCCAGACATCTAGGAGCAAGCAGACAACATACAAATACTAACACTGAAAGCAGTGTGAGATCAGTGCCATATGAGATCTATTAAGAGAAGTGCCGTGTCAGTGAAAGAGAAGGAAAGGTCATTTCTGGTCATGGAGGCCAAGAAGGCACCCTGGAAGAGGCAGGTTTTACCAGAAGGGTGCAATTTCAGAAGGTGAAGATTCAGGGCTAGGCAGTGAAACGGCAGCTGACGAGCAGCACTGGGAACTCAGATTCCGGTGATGGCCAAGTTTCAAAGTCCTGTTTCATCCTCGGTGGGTTACAGAAGCTCCTACCCTCACGCTCGTCACCAGCAAAATGGCACCACAGCAATATGGAGTCTCCGTGAGGATTGCAGTACATTTTATGTAGAAATACACAGCATCCACCCACCACTGCCAGAGTTGAGCCTGACTCATGGTGACCCGGTAGGACAGAGCAGAACTTCCCCTGTGGGATTCCAAGGCTGTAAATCTTTACCAGAGCAGCCAGCCTCATCTTTCTCCCACTTGGCAGCTGATAGATTTGAACTGCTGGCCTTGCACTTATCAGGCCAATGCACAACCCACTACATCACCAGGGTGTACACAGCACAGGGCCTAACAAACGCTAACCTCCAAACAAACTGCAAAAAAGTTAGCAAACAGTGTAAGAAGTGTTTCAATATCATCTGCGGCCCTATTTAAGATAGTCCAAATGACCCCTGATGACATAAGGGTTTATACACTGGGCAGCTGAGCACAGCCACTCTGCAAGGGAAAAAAGATGAGGCTTTCTACCCCCTTAGAGTTACCGTCTCAAAGACTCACAGGGGCAGTTCTACTCTGTCCCATATGGTCGATGTGAGTCGGAATGGACTCAATGGTAGTGCATCTGAAGGGATTTTTTGTTTTTTCCCCCCTTTTGTGAAATGATAGGTTACTGTCAAATTGAGGATCAAGTTAAATATCAACCTGGGAAAGACAGTCTCCAGTTATAAGGCATCATGCAAAAAAAAAAAAAATATATATATATATATGCCATAGTGAATGAAGGGGGAAGTGCAGAGTGGAGACCCAAAGCCCATTTGTTGGCCACTGGAGATCCCCTCACAGAGAGGTTTAGGAGAGGATATGGGTCAGTCAGGGTGCAATGTAGTACCAATGAAGAACAGCTTTCCCCCAGATCCTGGATGCTTCCTCCCCCCAACTACCATGATCCAAATTCTACTTTGCAGGACTGGATAGTGCAATATGGGAGCTGGAGGCACAGGGAATCCAGGGTGGATGATACCTTCAGGGCCAGGGGTGTGAGGGGCGAGGCTGGGAGAGTGGAGGATGAGTGGGTTGGAAAGGGGGAACCAATTACAAGGATCCACATGTGACCTCCTCCCTGGGAGAGGGATGGTAGAGAAGTGGGGGAAGGGAGACTCCGGATAGGGCAAGATATGACAAAATAACAATCTATAAATTATCAAGGACTCATGAGGGAAGGGGAGCGCGGAAGGAGGGGAAAAAAAGAGGACCTGATGCAAAGGGCTTAAGTGGAGAGCAAATGCTTTGAAAATGATTAGGGCAAAGAATGTACGGATGTGCTTTATACAATTGATGTATGTATATGTATGGATTGTGATAAAAGTTGTATGAGCCCCTAGTAAAATGTAAAAAATAAAATAAGAAAGACGGTCTCTACTCAAAAGACAAGCGGGAATCGTTAGTGAGGCGAGTCCATGTTCTTTAACATTCCAAGCAGCTCTCCCCTGGGAACCCCCCTCAGCCTCTCCTGGAGATATCCAGTTCACTGTGGGCTTGCAGAAGAGGGGTGAGGCCCCGGAGACAGACTCTAGAAAGTTCAACAGAGAAAGAGACATTCAGATTGCCAACCAACCCTTAACATGTGCGAGATCTTGTTCCCATCTTCCTCTCCTCAGCCTCGACGCTCCCAGCTAAACACAAGAAATAGCTGAGGCACAATGACTAAGCCTACTTCCCTGGGAAACAGGTGAGTCTCTTTTATTAAGGGTAAAGAACTTTTCCAGAGCTAACCAGCATGATTGAGAGAATGATTATTTCTTACTTATTACATCTTGATAATGCCTAGCTTATTTTAAAACTAATGTTTTTTCTATAAGGTGGTTACCATATTACCCTTAACACGTTATTGTGAAGACACTCTGAGGTTGGTAGTTATTTCACTATCTCAAGTGTGAATGGTTGGTTTCATGGGTAGAAAATGTGTCAAAGCAGCAAGGTGTACACCTTAAATATGTGCAGTTTGTTGTATGTCAGTTAAACTGAATAAAGCTAACAAGATTATATAGTAAAAAGGTAGTGAATCATGTAATTATTAAACAATATAAACAAACACATGATTTTGTGAATACATATGTCAAAACTGCAACTATGGGGGCTAGGTATATTAAAAAGAGAAAAGGTTCAGATCTTACACATTATTATAAAATCAGAAAATCAGTAACGGTGCTATTGTGTTTTTGCCATTTTAAAACATGTTTTTCCAGGCTTTCATTATTTATTTTTAAATGAAACCATTTTAGAGGTCACCTTCCCAGATTCTCCAAAAAGGCCAAATTCTGCAACTGACCCTCAAACACCAGTAGAAATCTACAAAGGGGCTTTTTCCTTGCAAATGGACATAACATTATGGTGTGGTCGGGGGAGCAAGGGAAGCATGTCAGTTGGGAAGAAAATCTCTCTTTTGGAATCCTGAAGGGTGGGCGTTGACTAGGCAAAGGCTGAGCACCTGTGGGCTTGAAAAAGGGGTGGCCCTCCAGAGCAGAGTCCAGTCAGACTCTGCCACCTTCATGACAAAAAGCTGCACAAGGCCTGTCCAGGCTTTCAAGTGCCTGTGTGGTGCATGACAATGTAGCCAGGACTACTGAGGAAATTCCCCAGAGGGCATTTCTGCTACCACTCCCCAGTGGATGATACCCCACATGCCAGAGCTAAGGACCCCCTCAGCCACACCATTTCCCAATCCGGACCATCCGCTTTCACAGCACATGGCACCGTCCCCTGGTTTGGGGGCTGCCAGCCTACTCCAGGGTCCTTCTACTCTGAGCTGCTCACTCTAGACCCTCAGGTTGGCTCCTACCCAGAGCCACCACCTAAGACAGGGGAGAACTGCCTCTGTGGATGGTCAGGACTGTCACTCTTTATGGGAGTAGGAAGCCTCGTCTTTCTCCTGTGGAGCTGCTGGTGGTTTCTAACTGCTGACCTTGCGGTTAGCAGCCCAAAGCATAACCACTACGCCATCAGGGTTAGAATTTCTCCAAAGGCTTCATGTTCTTCCTACGGTTCACCTTACTGCCAGGAAGTTCTTTTCCCCGAGCAAGGGGCGAGGAGCCTTCAATCATCTCCCGGGAAGATGATAGCATCTGCTTGGGGATTCCAAGGAGATGTTTTACTGCAGCTTTTCACAAACTGATTATGGTTAAAGCTCCCTTGGGGAGTGGGGGCTGGGAGGAAAGATGCTTCGGAGAAGACCTTTGTTGGCATGTGTGAAGAAGCACTCAGCCCTCCCAGGGGAATAAGCCTGTTTAAATATCAGCAGTCAGCATTCCCAAATGCGGGAGCATGAGAGAGAGACCTACAGACAGACACTGGAGTTTTCAACTTCACCTCCAAAGGGTCTTGAAAGAGTTAAACAGTTCAAAGCAAAGACCTGCGATTTTTCTGTCAAAAAGCCCCAGATGGATATTACGAAATTTCACTTCCCGGCTCTGTGGTGCCAACACAATGTTCTCCTAAAACATTAAAAAATAAAAAATACAAGAAGAAGAAGACGAGGGCAATGATGATGAGACGGTCTGGTGACCCCTGAAGTTCTCCAGAAAGGAACTGGAACTGCTTAGCACAAAGTGCCACCATTTCTGTGCCGCCTGGAACCTTTGCATTTACTGTCTGTCTGAGGCTTGCAGTCAAAACTCAAGGTCAGGGGAGGATAAATGACAGGGAGACAGACTTAAAAAGAAAGGGCAACTGCTGGAACTGTACGCAGATACCACCTAGATTAGCATCCCAGGTAACCTTGTCCCAAACTTCACCACCACTTCAGTGCTTGGATCCCAGCAAAACATGCCAGTGATAGAAGCCAAAAAGGCCTCAGATGATGAGCATGAATCTAGCTAGCCCAGGCTGTCATGAGTTTCCAGAGATTAATGTACATGAAAGCACTTTGTAAATTGGATAAAGCTATGCAAAAACACTAAGATTATTATTGCTCCCATGTCTGACATTGAGAGGCATGAACTTTCTGAGGAATCTGAACACCCACAAACCAGAAACAAGGATGGGTTTAAGAAGGCTGGCCCGGCACAAAACCACGCTGGGGTAGGGGCTGGGGTTGCCACCTCACAAGGCCTGCAGGCACAGGCAAGTGGGTGGTTTTGGAGAAAGCAAAAGCCACAGGCATGAGTGGATTCTACTAAGCCCATCTGGAGTCAATTCAAACCAGAGGAGCCTAAGAGCAATGTGGGTTAAACACTGCGATGCTAACCATAAGATTGGGGGTTCAAATCCACCAACTGCTCCTTGGGAGAAAGAGGAGGCTGGCTGCTTCCCTAAAGATTCAGTCAGGAGAACCCTGTAGCGAGGGGGTTGCTAAGAGTCGGAATTGAACTGATGGCAGTGGGTTGGGTTCTTTTCTATTCAAACCATTCTAACCGAAAAGCAGGACCCAGGCAGGACCAGAAGCTGTGCGACTAGAATGACCACAGTCGAGGAATCGCCTGTGCAAAGGGTGAGTCCCCTGTTCATTTTACAGAAGGGGAAACGGAGGCCCAGAGGGTGTCAGTGACAGACCCATGGGACCCTTTGCTACTGCTGGCAGGACTTACCACTGAAACTCAAGTGCCATTCCTAGACGTGTTCGCTGTCTTGTAAGAGTATGTGTATGGGAGAGGGGCTTTGTAGTGAGTATGTAATACAACCTTTGAGGTCGGCCCAACTGGGCCAGAAAGAAGACTCAGCAAACCGATGAGTCAACAACCGACCTAACACTGTGCCACACGATGGATGGGTACAACTTCATCAAACCTGCACAACCTCCTAAGAAAACAGCTATCCTTTTGTTTAGTTTCCCAAGTTGGGAAACAGAGCTTCATCTCCCCAGCCTGAGGTGGCAGAGAAGGTTAATGCTGTGATACCAGACTTAAACCTGGATCGGATCTGCACTTTGAACATCAGAACACGCAGCCTTGCTGTCACAGGAGTTCTCACCTTGGCACCTGGAAGGTAAGGCTAGCAACGCCATGAGTCCTACATAGCACGCCAGAAGCTAAAACCCATAATAGCATGCTGGCCAAGGACTGACTTCCAGCCAGACAATAAGGGGCAGAGCCAACCGAGAACCCAGGTCCCTGTCTGAACTCTTCTTAGTAGAACTCAAATTCTAGAACCGGCTCTAGAATGGGAGCAACATGAGGGTGGGGACGTGGTTCGTTCCCTGCTATCATTGCCAAGTCCCGGACACACACATAGGCACTCAACTGCTGCTGGAATCAAGCTGCATAGTTTAGCTGGGTGACCTTGGGGAGGGTTTCTGATCCTTTGTAAGCCCCAGTTTTCTTGTGTGACAGAGGGTGACAGCAATGCCCACACCTCCTGGGGTGGCCTGAGGATCAAACAAACTACATACAGAACCTGGGACCACAATGAGTACTCAAAATGTAATTAATAAGTATTACTAATATTTATTGATTGACCGATGCTAGCTTCTCAAGGGCTTTTTCTTGCTCTGCACCCCTCCCCCATGCACCCCCTCCTCCAGGTAAAGCATTTTTTTTTCCTAGTAAAGACATAGAACTGAGAATCAGGAGGGTAAACCTGCTTCTCATTGCAAATTCCCCACCAACCTAGCTGTGTGACCTTGAACAAATCTCTTAATTTCTCTGTACTCTCCCTCAACTGTAAAAGGGGGGATTAGACTATTCAAATCCATTTCATAAGCATTTATATCAGGCACCTTCTCCAAGAAAGATGTCATGTCATGCCCAGCCACCTATAAAATCCAACAATCCTAAATAGTGGCAAGTTGGGGAAGTGGGGTGGGGGGTGGATTTTTAGTAGCAAGGTTGAAAAGATATCCTCAATAACTTGCTGCATTACATCATCTCAATGAGCAATGTTTGTAAATATACAAGGTGTTTAATGGTGAGACACTCGTGAGAAATCCTTTGCCAATAGGCATCAGCTGATCCAGGCCTATTAACGCCTTTCAGCCCTGAACCTTCTCCCCCAAATAAATAAATAAATATGTCAAATCACTTTGCACCTTAGTCAAATGGCATGCTGCCGGAGAGAAGCCTCGGAACAGTCAAAGTTCTTACTGTTCCCTATGGCAATAGTTAAAATAAGGATGTAAGAGTGAATGACATATCTGGTTAACCCTGCAAGGGGGATTCCAGGAGCAGAATGCAGTGCATCTGGACCGGACATGGGAGGCCAGTGGCCTATTGTTTACAAAAACAGCCACCGATTAGGAACAGCCACAAGAGGCCAAGACCTCAATTATAACTCACAACCACACCTCTCCCACTCCCAGCTCAACTGAAGCAATCCATCAGTCAACTCCCCATCTCTGCAATAAACCCACCAATATTTGCAGTCAAGTGGACAGAAGGTCCCTCAGGGCACCTTCAGCATTGACCAGGCTGATTTTTTTTTTTTATTCCTGCAGGCACAAGGGGGACTTTAAACTACCTTCCAACTGCCCATTTCAAAGCCTAGCCCTCTCCCCCCCTGCCCCCCCCACACACACCAGGCAATCTTCAGAGGGGAGACTAGATAGAGCCTTCCCAAGTCCTCTAAGATAGAAAAGGGTCTCCTTGCATTGGTGCAGGAAAAGCAGGGGCCCCTCCCTCTGTCCTCTGAAACAAAGGAAAACCAAGAGCTCCAACCATGTGGTGTAACAGTCAAGGCCACCCACCTCTCCCATTCCCTAGCAGAAGTCTCAATGGACTGATGCCACATGGCTCTTTGCAGTGCCTGGTCAGGAAGGGGCAGTGCCTTGCATACTTGCATGCTGGGGTCCTTAAACAAGCAGGAGGTCCTCTCCTAGGGGAACTGCTGGGCATGCAAAGGCTCCTTGGGACTGGGCTCTGGGTTTCCAAGCCAAGTCTACCCAGCAACCAAACATAGACATAGATCACCTGGTTTCTCCAGGTGCACCTTGTGCTTTATCTTTCCCATTTTTTGCAGCAAAGCAGATAGGGCATTCAAAGCATGTATTCTGGAGCAGTGGGGGACAACACCAAAGGGTTAAACAATCTTGTCTGCCCATCTTCCAGAATCAACACCACCTGACAACCTTAACATATCAACTCTGTTCAGATGTGGGTGAGGGTGGGGTCCAGGGTGTGGATAGCAACCTTATTTTTGTTAGGGTTTTCTGATACCTGGTTGCTTGCTGGGCAACCAGGGACTGGACTGACAGAAGGTGCACCCAAGGGGGCTATGAACTTGTATCTGCTACCATAATGAATCTCCTATTTTCAAACAAGGATTGCACCAGGGTTTTGTTTTGGTTTTTTTTAAAAGCCCCTCCTACCCCTTGTCAGCTTTCAAAGTCTTCTCTTCAATCTCTGAAATACAATCCTAAACACCTGTCCGATTTCAGGCCTCCTTCCAGGAAACCTAAGGCTGTTATCCAGAGGCTAACTGCGGCCATTCTTTACCAATGGATCTCCAGCCCCTCCCCCCACCCCTTCCAACCTTGGGGAAAGAGCTGCTGCCCCTCAAACGAGGGCCAAGACAGCCCTACACAGGGGCAAACCTGAAGCCCACCCTGTAAATCCCCTCCCATCTCCTGTGCCACCTGGCACTAGCAGGGTGAGTCAGACCCACCTATAAAACCACCTCTGGGGTCAGCCTCTCCTCACCTGCTCCACCCACAGAAATGAACACCCGCAAAGGAAGGTGGAAAGGCACGCCTCATGGGTCCACACGGCATAAGCATTATGCTGTTATTTTTCGAAGCTCTTACCTTTGACCTGAGTATCGTACTCTGCTACGATCTCCTTATCTTTTTTGAATTTGGCTGGAGACGTCATGTTTTCCTTTTTTCTTCCAAATTCGAATCTTGAATTGATAGATCCACGGGGAAAAGCCAACCGCCGAAATCAATACCTCCAAGACCACTTCTCCCAAAGGCAGAAGGGGCCCCCGCGGTGGTCTCCAGCGCTCCGGCAAGCGCGGGCTGCGGGCTGAGCAGGCAGGCGGTTAATGCAGGCACATGCAGGCGGTGGGCTCTGGGGCCGAGAGCGGCGGTTCCTGTGCTAGAGCCGGAGCCGCAGCCTCAGCGTTAGCCGGGACAACTGCAGCGCCCGGAGGCTGGCCTGGGGTCTGACATCAACGACACAGGCAGGGAGTGGAAGTCCTTCCGCACGACAGCATGGTGTGGGGGTGCGGGGGTGTGGACGCGCCCAGCTGTGTCCCCGAGAGGGAGTGGGTGCGTATCGGGGCGCCGGGAGTGGGCTGGGCGTGCTTCGCGGTTTTTTGTTGTAAGGTCTCGAAGATGCAGCAAATCAAATCCCAAACGGGAGCCGCCGCAGCAGCGAGGACTGGATCGGAAGTCGTTTGCTCCGGTTCACTTGCCTGTGAATGCAGGAAAGGGGGGCGGGGGGGCGCGATCAGCCAGAGCTCAGATCCTAATCGCGGCGGGGGTGGGGTGGGGGACGTCGTTCGTATAGCCCATTCAAACCCAGCCCGGTCCTCAGAACCCAGTGCTGCGAGGAAGGGAGGAAGGAAGCTCCCTCTGGATTTTAAGGCTAAAAACACTTTGGAGCAGCCGCCCGTGAGGGCTCCAGGCGGGGACTGCGGCGAGTACGCGGGGCTCCCTACAGTGACTGCGGCACTTAGGCGGCCGCCTGGCCTCCAGAACCCCGCCAGCGCTGGGCAGTGGCCAGTCCCAAGGGGGCCTCCCAGCCCTGCATCCGACGGGGTCCCTGACCCCCGACTAGGGCACCTCCCCCGACATCAAAGGGGTGGGGATCAAAGCCCGGGTGGGACGAGCCACGGGGCACAACTTTTCTCCCCCTCTCGCCCCTCCTCCCAGTCTTGTTTTTGGTTACTAGCTTCTCTTGGCAGCAAAAGGGGGGGGGGCGACAGGGTGGAGGGGTACGAGAAGATCTGCAGGAAAAAGCCTGCTCGGCACGGGATACATCCAGGAAAACAATGTGCTCGGCAGAAGCAGGAAACGGGTTAAAGGCGGGGGTCGGAGCCGGGAAAACCTAGGGGGGGAGGGGGTGGCGGTGCGGAAGGCAGCCGTCTTCTGCTCCAGCTAGGGAAGAGAGTGAATCTAAATGCCACTCCCTAAATATTTTTTGCCACCCAAGCCCTGACATCTTGGATACCGCACCCAATTCTAGGCTTGGGGGTGCCAGCGGGGCCACAGTCCCGATTCCTGACCCCAAGACGTTCCCGATATCTCGCTCCAGCGAAGGCCTGGGAGGCAGCAGCGCAGAGCCAGGGCGTCTCGCTCACCCGCGTGCCGCAGCGGCGACCCTGCCTTCCCCTGGCCCCGTTCCTTCTCCTCCGAGAGGAAGAGGCTTATGCCTTCCTCCAGCCGCGGGAAGTGAGCCTCTTCCCGCGGTGGAGGAAGGGCCGCAGCGAAGGAGAGAGGCGGCGTAGTTCAAGCGGGCAGGAAACGGGAAGAAGGGGGGTGCGAGGTGGGGTCTTGAGGTTGGACGGGAGCCCAGGAATAACTGAAGCATCTGCACACGCTTTGAAGGCGGGAAAAGGCAAAGGGAGGGTTACCGGGGGCGGGGGGGCAAGGCTACCGTGGACCGCGACGTCACGTGAAGCTCAAGGATGTTGGCGAGCTTGGGGACCTAGAATGGTCTTGGTGATGGCAGTGGGTGAAGAGGGCTACTCCGAAAGGGGCCCCGGGGTTGCGATGGGAAGAATCCCGGAAGCAGTGTGGGAAAACCCTTCCCTCCCTCTGGGTTCTGGACTGTTGGTTACTCGCACCGTCCGCCACGGCTTAGAGACCGGGAAAGGAGAAAGCTGGTGGTTACGGGTGATGCCAGCGACGGTTCCCGAAGGTGGACTAAGGTTGTCGGTGTCCAAAGGAATTGGGGAGGAGCAGGGTGCGGGCTGCGCTGCGGTATGTGAGCCAGGGCACAGTCCCAGGCCGTGCAGCAAAGGGTGAGAGACGGGCAGTCCTGAGAAAGATTATGGGCTGTACCGGAAATTTTGGAGAGGGTCCGGAGGGGAGGGGGCCTGAGGGGTTCCGGTCGGGACCCCTAAAGTGCTGCAGCAGGCAGCTTCCGCGCCCTCTCCTTCCCGCCCCAACCCGGGTATGTTCAGTGAGCGCTTCAGCCCTGCGGCCGAGAAGAAAGGACAGAGGGGAAGGAGCCTTTACCTGGCTCTGATGCGACGGGTTCCAGGCCCCCGCCGGCTCGGCTTTCCCCTCAGAGCTCTCCTCCCCTCTCTTCCCCGCTACCCGCTTCTACGCAGTTCGGTCCCCTAGTCCCTAGAGGAGCCTCCGCCAACTCCGCAGGACCCCGCCGGGAAGCAGAACCCACCCCCTTACCAATCACCGCCTGCTTCCTATCGACCGATGGGGCCTGTAGCCAATAAGAGTGGCGGATCCCGAGAGGCCTGTAGTGAGGAGGCGGGGCTAGCGAAACTTGGAGGTGTGGCTAGCATTATGGAGGCGGGGTCACAGGCTATGCTCCTCCCAGGGTTGTCCGAACCCAAAGTAAGAAAGGGTCGCCTTGAGTCGGAATCAACTGGACCGCACACTCCACCAACAAAAGTAGAACTGGTGGGTGGGGTTAAGATGAAACCGAGAACCAAGCACAAACTCCTGAGAGAAGCCAATGACCAATAGGATCGGGGGAGGGAGGAGGAGCGTTGCGGAGAATTTTAGCCAATGCAGAGTAGAGACTGGAAGGGAATGTAGAACGTCTTCCAGTAAGATGACGAAGGGCGTGCCTTGCCACTTTCCCCGGGGCGGGAGTGGGATTTGCCTAAACCTCCCGGAGTGGACCAATGAGATTGGAGGAGGGGACAGGTTTGGCCAACCAAAAAGTGGAGTTCATCTCGGCACCGTTACTGGGGCGGGGCGTACAGTTTCTACACCAATCAGATCTCGCCATGGGAAGGCCCGCCCCCTCCCAGAATCTTCCAATGCGGGCCCTGGGCGGATTCTAGTTTTCCCAATCCGTGCGCGGCGTTGGTAATTCAAACTGACAGTGGGGCCGAAACGCCGAGAAAGCGGAAGAGGGGCCAGAAAGCGGCGTGTTCGCTGACAGACTTCAGCCCGGACTGAGTCCTGTAGCGACCCCTGCCCGCTCCCCTGCCCCCTCGGCGCTCTCGAGCACCCGCTCCGAAAAGATCTGAGGAGACGGCGGGGGTCCTCGAGGGAGGGCGCGAGGGAACTGTGAGAAAGTTTGCACGCGGCGGGGGCCGGGGTCGGGGCTGCGGAGGAGGGTCGCCACAGCGAAAGACGCAAAAAGAACTGAGACTCGGGGGTCGTCCGGTGGACAGCTGAAAAGATTTGTGAATCCTGAAAGAAGAGAAGTGGGTAGGGACGCTCAACCCGCGATCCCAGAGTGGGGCGTCATGCCTGGACAGGGGACGTTGTCTGAGGCAAGGCTGTAAATTAAAGAGACTACCTGGGAAGGTTGCTGAAGGGGGGCAGGAGCGGAAAGAGAGCCGACCCTTTATAGGAAAACTACCTTGCAACATTTACCTCCTACCTGATTCAGTTCTCTTCCCTGAGACTTCGAAAGGAAAGCTAGATTTGCTGCTGCTTCCTATTTTCTTACTCAATATTTGTTTTTTTTTTAACCTTCTCATAGGGGAAGCAAAAAAAGAAAAGAACTTATTTCCTTCCCAATATCGGACTTTAAAAAAAAAGCCTCGAGGCCTAACAACTTGATTTTCTGATTTGAGTGAATTAATCTAGGAAGGGGTGTGCTGGTCATTCGCTTTCAAAATCCCCACATCTCATCCTGCCCAGGACGCCATGTCAACCAGCAGTTGTAGTTTCAAGGATCGGTGTGTGTCCATCCTGTGCTGCATATTCTGTAAACAGGTGCTCAGCTCTAGGGGAATGAAAGCGGTTTTGCTGGCTGATACTGAAATAGACCTGTTTTCTACAGACATCCCTCCTACCAAGTAAGTCTTGCTAGTGGCGGGCAACTGTAGCCTTTAACTACATGGGGCTAAGTGGATGGCTTGGACCTCTGAGAGTCAACAAGGAGGTTATCATTTTGGTGTGTCAGCCACTCCCTACCGTCTGATGAGCCCCTTGGAGTATCACTAAGTGGGCAGACTGTCTGGACCAAGTCTGTGGTTTAGCCAAAGTGGTCAAACCTGACGTAATGGTTCTAGTTCAATTATAGTCATGTGACCGTGCATCTCTTAAATTGGATCCCTGGCGCTGTGCCCCCCCCTCCCTTCCCCAACCACCCCCACCATCTTAATTCACTGGACCAAGGACATGACCTAGTCTCTAGCTAAATTCAGGCAAGATTTTCAGTACCATAGCAGAGGAGAGCGCGCGCATCTTTTTCCTTTTGACCTAATACATTTTGCGCTAAGAAACATTCCTAGTTTCCTACCATTGTTTACTATTGGCACACTGAGTCGGATCCATTGTCCATCACACTCAATATTCTTTCCTCAAATATATTTCTCCCTTTCTGATAAAGGCTTAACTCTGATTTTAATGGGATGGAATAGTGCTGTAGCCCCAAAATAATCCTTGTCTACCTTAAAGCCTATTTTGGTTATTAAGCCATTTATTTTTATAACCTTTATTTAATTTTTTAAAACTACTTATTTTGAGCTACCACGCTATTATCTTGATGCTATTAATTGAAATATATTTTGATGGCAGTATATTTTCTGTTTGTTGTTTATTTGGGGGGGCAGGTAAGTAGAGGTCTTAAGAATGTGCTTCTTGTTTGGAAAGATTAACTGTTTTCAAAAGCTCTCTAATGGTATTTTTTTCTTTCTATAGTTACCATTCACATGCCCTATGTGACTTCCAAAATTGAAACTTTGCCATTAAATTACCAATATATGCCTGTGCTCCAAACTTTGGGCACAGAACCAGAGGATGTAGGCTAGTAGCTACATGCCTTAAAATGAATTTCATTATAATGATTGAAGCTTAAACATTCAAAAATATACCCAGGTAAAACTGTAAACTCTCCTTCCTTTAAAGTCTTTTCTGAATTAGTTTACATGTAATTGTATCTAATGGCAGAGCCAAAGGTTCTTATTTATTGCAAAAGTGCCTGGATTGATATTTTAAGTCTGTGTGTGTTTATTTTTAGAAAAGGGCACTAGGCAATCAATCATAGAAGTTACTGTTGCCAAGGTTCTACAACTTGTTGTCTAGTGTTTTCCTTTTCAGTAGCATAAGTACACAAACATAAAAATTTAAAATATTAACCCCTTCACCTATATAATCATTTTGGTAATAAGGCAGTCATAAGAAAGACTTGGGTAAATTTCTCTGGGTGAGAGGCAGAGTCTAGAATAGAGCAGAATAGGGCCTTTTGTGTTGGCTCTTCTCCTTTGTAGGGGTTATTATGGTGATGGATTGATGTGCTAAGGAATGTGAATCAATGAACACAAAATTTTTTAAATGGGAGTCTTGTCATATGTTTATGGTAAGTTCAGAGTATTAACTGACTATAAAATATGCTATCATTTCCACTTTAGAGTCTCTTTCAGCTTTGGAGATAAAAAAATTTGGTGCTAAATCACAAAAGTATATTTGTTATATCCCCACTCTTTCCTCTCCAGTGCAGTGGACTTCATTGGAAGATGCTACTTCACGGACATCTGCAAATGTAAGCTGAAGGACATCGCGTGTTTAAAATGGTAATGTGTGGCAGTATTCCAGACAGTCCTGGGTTTAGAAGATGAATGTAGACGCCAAGGCACAGAGAAAGGTTCAGTGGGCTGTAACGAGTACTGGTTATAACCCATACAATGAACCATTAAAAAACCATTTGTTACTTAAAGCTATAAAGAAAGAGTCTTTTGATGCGTGGCATTTATATATGATTTTACAGTTTTTCAAAGTGGATTCACAAATACCTGCTTTAATTTTTGGAGCAAGTCAGTATAGTTTAGATTCTGTTTACATGCCTGAAAATCAAGTTTGAATCCTGGCCCTACTTTTATCCTATATATCTTCTATTTAAAAATAAATAAATAAAATTATTTTTTTTTAATTATTCTTAATATACCTTAAACCTCTCAACTTCTAAACCCTTGTTTCCTGATTTCCTGCATTCTCACATAGAGTTGTTCTGAAGATCATCTGATTCATGAATGATAAAAGGCTTGATAAATTGTAAATTCCAATACAGATGCCAACTACTAGTGTTATCTTTATTTTGGTATCATACTTTGAGAGATAGATCAACTGAGTGTATTATTTCCATTTTTAAAAGACAAAAAGTTTAAATGTTTTCACTTAAATAGGGTTTAGATTACAAATGATAATGCTAGACATTTAAATTTAAGTTATCAAACACTTCTTAGGTGCTAAAAATTACCTAATTTCATCATACTCATTGATGATACATTTATATCAACTACCTACCACATGCTAGTCACTATTATAGAAGCCGGAAACAAAGCAGTAAATGACAAAGCCACTAGCCTTCACTCATGATACTCTAGTGAGAAGGCAATTGATCAATAAGATATTTAAATAAATTAGATATTTAATTTGAAGGGAAGTGCTCTGAAGGAAATGATAATACATTACAGGAAATAATAAAGGTTAGGCAGGGACGTCTCACGAAGCAGAAACAGTGGGTGGAGTTGAGAGCCCAAGGATGGGGAAAGGTAGAAATAGAATATTCTGGGAACACTAACGACTCCAAACTCACTGCCATCAACTCAAGTCCAAGTCCACTCATAGCAACCCTGTAGGAAAAGTTGAACTGCCCTTTGGGTTTCTAAGATGGTGACTCTACAAAAATAGAAAGCCTTGCGTTTCTCCCTCAGAGCAGCTGGTGGTTTTGAACTACTGGTCTTGTGGTTAGCAGCCCAAAAGTGTAACCCATTATGCTCACAGGGTTCCTTATTCTAAGCAAATGCAAAGAACCCAAGGGTTCAGAAGACAGGGCCAGTGTGTCTGAGACATTGTCAGCCTGCAGGCAGTCATATGCATAGGCCAGAGAAGTAAGAGACCCTCAGATAATCTTGAAGAGCAATTCCAATACAGTCCACAGTAAATGTAATGTAAAATTGTCTTGTAGCCATATCTTAAAAGCATCATAACAGTTTTATTGACACATAATTCATACACAGTTCAATATTTTAAACATTTTAAACATTCAAAATCACCACAATTTTAGAACATTTTCTTCTTGTACTCATTATTAACTGCCATTTCCCCCCAACCGTCCCTGCCATACCCCAAGAAACTACTAATCTAGTCTCTCTACTTGCCACATTTTTAAAAAGAAACCTAATAAAATGAATTTTAATCACCTGCATTTTAATTTAGCCCCAAACAGGTTTCCTCCATTGTCCAAAAGAACAATCCTATGAAACCATTCGTTAACCAAAATGACGAAAAACAAAGATACAGGTGCCATTCATTTATGTGGGAATTGTTTGGAGCATTTCCGGACCCTAAAATCATCCTATGAAATCACACCAAGTTAGCACACAAAACCTAAAGTGACCCGAACATGCCCTGCCCACAGACAAGGTTCAAAGCTAAGGGCAGGTTGATGCAGGGCTGTTCCTGTGAAAGGCGCCTGGCCCCGCCCCCTCCCCTCACGCTGTGCACTGCCTCTTGACCAGGTGGCTGCAAAACAAACGTGGAAGCTAGTTTTGTTTCTCTCCTTTTTCCACAACAGCAAAATCGCTCAGATTTCTCTCGGTTAATGGAAACACAGGCGCTGGTCTAAATCTTTCGGGAATCCGATGTGGCAGGAAACTACATTTCAAGGAGTAAGGGGATACCTGTAGAGTCCCAAATATTATCATTTCAAGGTGTAACTAACAAGAATATTATTAATGGGATCTTTTACATTCTATGTGTTCATCTTTGCGATCTGGTGCATCTTGTACACTTACACTGCTCGTTCATCTCCGTTTCAACTACCGGACGTTTCAAGTGCTCTTGCAGCCACGTTTAGCCAGTGGCCAGTTTTAAGCAGTGCAGAGCAAGACCTTGGTAGGGTGTTGTATTTGTATTTCGGTTTCTGCCAACGGGAAGCCATTAAAGGGAGCCAAATGAGCTAATGTGTCACTCACTGGAGTGTTCGCTCCCTGAGAGCTGGAGTTTGGTTTTGTCCACTGCTCTACCCTCACAAAGGAGATGTGGTGCAGTACTTGAGTGCACGATCCACCAGATTGAGTGCTCAAACCCACCAGCTGCTTCATGGCAGAAATATGATACAGTCTATTTCCATGAAGCTGGACGGCCTTGGAAAGCCCCTGGCACAGTTCTGGGCTGGCCTACAGGGCCGAGCAGCCAACAGCACTCGGTTTGGGTTTCTTGTAGCTGTTGTTTCCCTAACCCCGAGAACAGTGCCTGGCATGTAGTAGATGCTCAATAAACATGATTTGCGTGAATGTTTAAGGGGATGACAAAATGAAAGTAGGTTGTCATGAAAGCCATATGATTCAGTCTTGCAATATAGTTCTTTACAAATAATGGTTAGTCCCAATCCAAGAACAACTTCTATTGTCATTTGTCCTTCAAACCAGTTAGGCTTATAGAACATATTTCCTGTGGGCCGGTACCTTTCATAGTATTGTTTAGGGCTTCGCAAAAATGACTGACTCCCACAGCTTATAGGGTGGGACCAAGCTATAATAAGAATTTTTACAACTCAAGGTATAAACCTTTTATGTTGTCATTAAAAAAAGGAAGGTGAAAGCATGAATTAAAATGTCCCCTGGATGTTCGTGCTGTTTAACATGGGACCAGATAGTAGAAGAAGCTATGAAAGAGTGAAGAACTTATAATCCATTGGATCATACTGAAGGCCTAAAAACTTTTGGAACTTTCCCTGAAGGCCCTGGATTTGCTTGCTGTCTGAATTTCTGCAAAAACACGGAGACTAAAATTAGAGCCTCCAGCTTGTGTTAAGTTTGCAGGGACTCATGCCGTCTTCCTACTCGTCCATCTGTTGGAACAGTTTTTAGGTGCTGACATGGACCGAGACCATTATAAGAACCCAACTTGCCAGTGGCCTGGACAGCAAAAATCTTTTACCTATAAATCTAGGCTTTGTCCACACAGCAAATCCATGTTGGGTCCTTCCCAGAACAATTCACAACCTAATGACATCCAGAACCTAGCTTCTGAAAATGCATAAAAGAAGATGACTTTTATTTTTTTCACTGAAAGGCTATTTCCCCGCATTTAATGGTAAAACTGAAACCGTGAAGAGTAGTTCTTATCCCAAAGACCCCAGCTATAGAGCTCGTTAGGAGAGAATAAGTTCTAAATTATATGGACGATCTAATGACATTAGCATATAAAAATGTTTATATGGCTAAGTATTGTATGGTGTCTAATGGCATTTACTTTCTTTTTAAGTGGGAACATTGTAGGTTATCACGTGATTGTTCCATGTAGTTCCTGCCTTCTCTCCTGTAACAACGGACACTTCTGGATGTTTCACAGTCAGGCAGTGCATGGTGTGCACAGACTAGACCCCACAGGTAAGGGCCGATGGGTGTAGACTTCCCTCTAGCATTTCTCTGCGGTATACCTGGGAGAAGTTCAGGGTGCTCTCTTTCTAGCAGGCGGGGATCAATCAGAGTAAAACTTCAGTGACACCCCTCGCCCCCTACTCACCTACACGTACATTCTCTTTTTAAGACAGTGAGCCAAAAAGAATTGTCATATCTGGGTTTATCACTATACTTAGGAGCTCAAACTTGGTTGGAATTCTTGGTCTGTTTTACATAGTTGTCTTAATTGTTTAAAACTGCTATGTTGAGAGAGATTCTCACTCCAGAGAATTTCATTGTGTGTGTGTGTGTGTGTGTGTGTGTGTGTGTGTGTGTGTGTGTGTGGTGTGTGACAGTGAGAGGGGCAGGATTGGGCAGGGGTGAGAGGTGGCATCGGAGGAGGAGAACTATGTAGTTTCTGCATTGCGTGATGTTGCTGGCATTTTAGCACCTATGCTCATCATTTATTATAGAGTTATAGCCAAGGGAAATATGTAACAACCATATGTTAACACTAATTATTTTTTTCTTAAGAAAGGACACTGCTAATCCTTAAAAGATATTTACATGATGTGCCTTGTGTTGCTTGGAGCCCCATCATAGGACACAGTTTCTCACTGTCTATATTTAAAACTTTGCATATATCCGCTGAACATGCTATCAGGAGAGACCCGTAGAGAGACAGTGACAAAGAGGAAGACCGGCGACAAGATGGGTTGACACAGTGGCTGCACCAATGGGCTCCACTCAGGACGCCTGGGAGGATGATGCAGGACCGGGCTGTATATGGTTCTGTTGGATTTAAGGCTGCTATGAATCAGCGCCTCCCAACAACAGCAATGTTTACTTGTTTACACAACACACCAAGTTGACTTTAAAGAACTTGACTATCAAAGGCACAAACGCTCTCAGACTCCTGGGTGCATGTTTTGCTTGTTTCTGGAACTTAAAGGATTTTCCTTTTTTTTTTTAAAGAATGGTTTGCCTTCACAGACTGAAAGATCAACAATTGTGTGCTAAGTTGTCAGGGTCTTTAAACCCTTCAATTATGCTCCAATGTTTATGGTCTCTGATTTTTTATTTTTTTCTTATCACCTGGGATTCTACTGTGGCTCTCACCCCCTCATTTGGGGTCTTAAGTTAAGACTGGTATGTTTAAAAGCACAGCAAACAAACTCCCTGCCATGGAGTCAGTGCTGACTCATACTGACCCTGTGCGTTTCTGAGACTGTGCCTGTCGACAGCAATGGAAAGCCCAGGCCTCTCACACAGATCTGCTGGTGGTTTCCAGCCGCCCAACCATGGGAACCGCAGCCCAACATGAAACCACGACACCGCCAGGAAGAAGGTCGTTTAAGCGAGCACATATTGCATTGCAGCTTCTACTAATTTAGTTTCATATTTTCTTTGCTCAGAGGATGCATGAAGGGAAGTTTCTGCTTTGAGGCTGTTTTTCCTGCTGTATAGTATTCAAAACACAGGGTGGGGATTTTTCCATTTGTATCTACTTTTGAATATTGGTCAATTTTTCAGAGATAAAAGCCCAGCATGCTTCCATTCACACTGATGCTAATCCATGTGAAACAGATGGGCTGCAAGGCTTCCTTCCTCCCCTCCTAACACCAAAAGGAAGGTGCTGCTTCTGTCAGATCCAATCTTGTCGCTCGTGTGTTCCTTGTCGTTTATTTTTTGTCCTTTGAACTGATTGTGCTGAGCTGCTTCATGTCTCTGGATATTGACTCCAAGAATATCAAACGTCTCCTTTGTAACCCTGATACTGTGGGGTAAAGCAAGACTGTAGCTTTTCGAGATAAAGGAGAGTTTCTGATAGCGTTGGAACTGCCCTTGCAGCACCTGAGTCCGCAACATCAAAGGGATGCAGACACAAGTTGTCTAAAACTAGCATGTTTAGACTGCAAAGGGCCCCGTGAGCTTTGTATTCTGGGCTAACCTCCACTTTTAGACATGTGTTCCAGAAGTTTTCTCTGAGGTGATGTGTGGGAAATTTCCACTCTAGTGCCTTCAAGGGCAAAGTGGCTTCGGCTCCACCTTTACCTTCCGGGGTTCCCATTTTCCTAGATTTTGGCTTAATTATTTCTTACTATCCTGTCCCGCTTACCCATTGTGCTGCTAACTGCCAGGTCAGCAGTTTGAACCTGCCAGCTCCTCCTCAGGAGAAGGACATGAGCCGTTCCAGTCTCGGAAACCCACAGGGACAGTTCTACCCTGCTCCACAGGGTTCCTGTGAATTGGCACCACCTCGATGGCACTGAGTGCAGTCTGGTTTGGTTTGGTTTTAGTCTGTCAACTCTTCAATGACCTATTACCAGAAGTACAACAAGCAAGGGAGTGGGGGACAGGACAGGACTTAGATAAAAGTGGGTTTTTTTGTTTTAGGTCTGAACCCATCTAAATACATAAAACTTTATGGAAAATGATATAATAAAATTCTGTAACCTCAGAAACATCAGATAGCTGCTAACTCTGCCTGCTAAAATCCCAGTATCTCACTCAACAGAAAGGGACAGGTAACGAATTCCACTGTGTGAACACGGAGCAGAGCACATCTTTGTACATGTCTCCCTGGGCGTCTGTTCAGACTGGGCAGTTAGAGGAAAGGATAAGGGATGGTTATCTTGGCCAAGTGTTCGTATCCACTCACTAAGGAAAACTTCATGGAGGGAAAAGAAATGCGCTCAATGAGCCGGGACTACCTGTATCAGCATAGGCAAACCTCAAAACCCAAATACTGAGTGATAAAAACAAATTGGAAACAATACACACAGTCTGATAAGTATCATTTTGTAGAAAAAAACATGTAAATATACAAACTATCAGTCTATGTAGACAAACTATCAGTCTATGTGAAAGCATCCATAATACAGAAAGGCAAGTCAGGGTAAAAAAAGTATTGCTACAAATCACCAAAACCTCTGCTAAGCATAGATATAGCAGTGTGACGCTGTTGTTTCTCAACATATTCTGCACCTAGGTCTTTGTTCCCGCGCTGACCCATCTCCAAAGAACTCCACACGCTCCCATTTGCACCGCACCCATGGGCTCCCTTTACGCTCCCTGTCATGGTGCTTTGAGTGCAGGGAACAGAAAAGTGACAGAAAAACAAGATGAGGGCAGTAGGGCGGGTGAGGCAAGGTTTCCCAATAGCATTCTTATGTAACAGCTCTAGAAGAATGAGTATTCTGATGGGGGGAAAAATTCCTCCTCAGTGTAACTGTCCTGGCCTTTTTCTGACCATTGCAGTTTTCCATTTTCTTAAAAGTGCTTCATATGAAGCCTTCGTATTCATCCTGTGTCCTTGGAGAGAATCTATCCAGATGACCCCTTGGGGAGCCCAGAAAGTGGTCACTGTAGCCTCCTGAGTTGACCTCTCTGCCTTGCACTTCAACTGGTCTGGCAGAATCCCCTAGAAGTTTGGGTTTCACTTTTGTTTCGAAGGCACCCTGATGAGACTAAGGCAAGTGTGCTACTGAACTTGTATGCCACCATCCACTGATCACAGAGACATGTTTAAACAAGTTTTGTTTGAAATAAACTCGTGTGTATGAATTAGAACCTTCATTGTGAGGCATTTTGACTTGTCCTCATGCTAGTAGTGGTAGAAACTGGATTCGAACCACATCTCTAGACCCTGACTTCTCCATTCCACCATGTTACTGTTACTTCAATGCGTGTGGAGGGGTCGCCAGAGTCGCTAAGTCATCCTTCCCCATGCTCACACTGACAACCGGACAGCTGTCCTTATCGAACATCACTGGCTTTCCTTGAGGTCAGTTACTAATGGGGCCATTTTCAATTTAGTGCTTTCAAGCTGTAGCATAGTCTCTGTGTGTGCCTGCCATAAGCCATCTCATCACTCTCTACTATATGTTTGGTTTGGTGCTATTTGTCTTTGGGGGGCTCTTCGTTGTGAAATCGAAATGTCCTTCCTTGATAGGAGTGTAGATTGCTGTTTGTTTATTTTATTGACTGCTGTAATAGAGGAGACCTAGAGGTGTCGCGATTACGCACGGGGCTGCTAACTGCAAGATCAGTGGTTCCAAACCACTCGAGGGAGAAAGATGGGGCTTTCTACCCCCATAAAGAGTTACAGCCTCGGAAGCCCACAGCAGAGTGCTCCCCTGTCCTATAGGGTCGCTATGAACTAACATCGACCCCATGGCAATGAGAGAGGGCTACGGCAGAATCCTGAATTTTACAACTCTGTTTTCCTTTATTCTAGGCCATAGCCTACCCCTACCTGGCCCCCTCAGCCTCCATTTCAAATAAGCCCTTGCGTGTTGTTGTTTTTAATCATTTTATCAGGGGCTTGTAAAGCTCTAATAACCTTCTGTACATCAATTGTATCAAGCCTATTTGTACACATGTTGCCATCATCATTTTCTAAACATTTGCTTTCTATTTGAGTCCTTAGTATCAGATCCTCTTTTTTCCTTCCCACCCTCTCCCAACCTTGGTTGTTTTAATTTTTTTTAAATGTACTTGATTGCTTCCATGTTTATTGAGGAAATGAGAAGACTTACTCCAGTTCATGCCCTGCATCCTCCCCGAGAAGCACTTGATCTATAAGAGCTCCATTTTTAAAGAGCAGGAAAACATACTAGAAAATTATCACTAGAGAGATTATACCACAAAGTAGGAGATAATAAATAGACCAATCATTTGAGGTTCTAAGATTTTAGAATTTAAGTCTTTGCTTCAAATAATTTATAGGAGTTTTAATGTCCTAGATGAACTTAGATATAATTAGATAAATGTAGTTGTGATAAATTCTTTAATGGCTTTTCTTAATTGCTAACAACTATGGCTTAGTCTAAGAGTTTTAATACCAATTTTGTACTCATGTTCTGCGTTGCAACTGTAGCCAGCACTAGATCATTTTATGGTTTATTTATTTGTAATTTGTAGGTGTAAATGTCCTGCTGTGGGGCAACTTGCCGGAGATAGAAGAGACTGCGGATGAAGATGTGCTAGATATGTCAGAAGAGTGCATTAGATGAAGGGAGTGACGGAACACGTGGGGGTCAAAGTTCTCCTCCTTTAAAGCACATCTTGATGGATGAGCTTTAGAATTGCTCATAAGGATTTACCAGGGATGTTTTTTAAAAGAAAAATGGGACATTGGTTGATTTATTTATTTGCTGTCTCCAAATTATTACCTCTGTTCATTTGAGCCAATGTAATTGTTGTCTTCTTCTACATCTGTGTTTTTCTTCCCCTCCTTGTCCATCGTTGAAGTGTGTTCTGAAATTCAGATCGAAGACTATTTTATATGTCAACTGGCTACCTCTTAATCTGAGAGTGTTTTCCTTTACAACTTGATATCAGAAACTTCCTGCTCATTTTACATTCCTGTATAAGGAAGCACTAGCACTCACACATCGAGCAAGCCCTGTAGATCAAGCTGAACCGAATATTAATAAGAGAGTTTTAAAACTCAGGCTGTTAGTCATGTTATATTGGTGGATACTGTTGTCATGTAATATTGGTGAGTCCTTATATATGGAGCAAATCTTGGTGAATCAGCAAATAGACTATATCGAAACTTTCAAATGCACCGAGAGAGCCTCTTAATCCTCCTGCACAATGTTAGGTCAGAAAATTAGCAATATGTTCTGTGTATCCAGATTATTTATTTACAGCCTTCTAAAACTGTTCCAGACATTGTGCTATGAAACCTCTGTCTTTAAATTGTCCTGTTCCCACGGACCTTCTCTGTGTTAATAGCATTCTAGATGAGTAGCCCCAGTCTCATCCCTGAAATAGAAAAACAATTAAAGAAGTGGTTTACGTGCTCTGTTAGAAAGAGGTAGAGTTTTGTGGTTTGCTTTGGTTTGGTTTTGAAGCTGCATTCAGAACCTCACAGGAATTGTAAAACTAGGATGATGTTGAGTTCTGGTTATTGGTACAGCTAAAATTAATACATCTCCTTACCTAATATGGCAACTCTAGGCATTTTGTCAATAATGATACTGATGCAGACCGAGTTATGTTTTATTAATAAAGTTTGGTCTAAAAGTTCTCTGTCTTCCTGTAACTTTTTACTGTACCCATTTTCCTTACCTAATAATGGAAAGCTAGTAAAATATAGACATAAGAGTTATCATTGCTGTGTATTTATGAAGTGCCTGGAGGAGCACTGGTGGCGTAGTGGTCACAAATTGGGCTGCTAACAGCAAGGTCAGCAGTTCAAAACCACCAGCTGCTCCAGTGGAGAGACACAGGGCTCTCTGCTTCCTTAAAGAGTTGTAGCCTCAGAAACCCACAGGGGCAGTTCTACCCCGTTCTATAGGGTTGCTGTGAGTCAGCATTAACTCCAGGACAGTGGGTTTTTTTGTTTACCATATGCCAGACAGAATTCTAAGTGCCATATATATTAAACTCACTCATTCCACACAACAGACCCATGTGGAGTTGGTGCCATTTTTGACCGATAAAACAGCTGAGACTTAGAGCGAAGTAACTGATCTGAAGTCACCCACCTGGTAAGAGGTGTGGCCAGATAAAAAATTCTTGACTGCCTGACCCCAAGGCTTCTGCTTTACTCCTTTATCCGGAATGAGCCTGCGCACCTCAGAACATGAAATCAGCTATGCTTTTATGCAGCCAGGATACCTGCTGGGTAACTCATTGTTCTGTACAATAAATGAGGCTATATGTGACTGCCTTCAAGATTGAACCATCTCTCACTGGATCTTCGGGTAAAAGTGGCCTAAGTGAAAAAGGAGGCCTTCGACGAGGTGGGTGGACACAGTGGCTGCATGACAGGGCTCGGGCACAGGAACAGTGGTGAGGCTGGCGCAGGCCCGGGCGGTGTTTCATTCTGCTGTGCACGGGGTCGCTATGGGTCTGAGTCAGCTTGAAGGTGTCCAACAATAACACAAGAAAAGGTGCTACAGGAAATAACTGTTACTAAGACCCAGAAAACTTCTTCAAGCCTTTTACAGTAGCCTACAACACTGACAGCAGGTCCCAAAAGAACCTAAAAACACACACACACACAAATGGAATAATTTGGTTTTAGAGTCAATTAAGCTTCTTTAACTTCCCTGGAATAATTTCTGGATCAAGGTCGGGATCATGAATAAAATTTTTTAAATAAATGAATATTACATTACATAATTCTTCCATTAACATAGTCAGCTAGGGGAGAAATGTTTAGTGCTAGAGAATATTGCAAATTTAAAATTCTACAGAGTTCATCTGGTTTCCTTCCATTCAGCTCATGCCTTCAAAGGCCTGGGTTGACGGAGGGGCTCGTTGAAGAACAAGAGCAAGACAAAGGTGTGGTGATTGGAGCAGTCCCCAAATGTAATCCCCCTGCAGCTGGAGAATATTTTTAACAACTCAGCTACCCTTTGGCTGAGTTACAGGAAGCGGAAGATGGATTAGTAATATTTTATCGAAAGAAATACATCCATGGCACTGATTTTTGGTTTTGTTTTGAACAAGAGACCTTTACATGCTCTTTGTGGTGCAGTGGTTAAGAACCCAGCTGTGAATCCAAAGACCTCCGGTTTGAACCCACGAGCTAGGCTGAAGATGGAAGACGTGATAGTCGGCTTCTCTGAAGATTACAGTCTTGGAAACCTTGGGTGGCAGTTCTACTCAGTCGATACGGGCTGGAATCAATGCAAAGGCAGTGGGTTTGGTGCTGGGGTTTTGGTAAGACCCAAACCAGAACGGCATTGGTATACTTAGCATACCTGTAAGTCCTAGAAAATCCATCCAGGTGTTGGCCCTCCTTTAATATTTAAGTCAACGAACCTGTACTGCCCTCCCAGAATGCATCAGGAGTGACAGGGCTTACACTTGCCTTCACGGAATGCAAAGTGCATGGGGGTGGAAATCGACTCAAAGGAGTCTAATTCGACCCGAGAAGTGATCTTGCAAAGACATGTTCCTATGGCAATGACTCCAGCAATGAAGTAAACAATCATTCGGAGCAGCAAAAGCAGGAGTTGAAAAGGTTAAAGAAGACATGCCGTCTGAACTACGCGTTGAAGCGCAGGAGCTGGCGTGTGTTCTGGGTAGAGAGAAGTGCATAAGCGGTAGGCGGGAGTTCCAATGTACCTGGCGTGTTCTGGGTAGAGAGAGGCGCATAAGCGGTAGGCAGGAGTTCCAATGTACCTGGCGTGTTCTGCCACATTATTAGTGGCTGCCATAGCTCTGGAACATGAGTTACTTAGAGGATGACACTAAACAAAGAAGGTTGGGATCATGTCATAAGCACTTTTATGTGACCGTAAGGAGTTTAAAGTCAATGTACAGTAGCAATGTGGAGATATTGAAGTTTTTAAGCAGGAGACTAAAATGATAACCTTGAGGAAGCAAGCCCTTAGGGTGAAGTGGAAGCAAGTTCAGTTTCCTAATGTCCTTTCCCAGAGGTGTTTAACAACTTGACCATGAAAATTAGATTTATTACCTTACCCTGAGAACACAGATACACCTTTAAATTCCCTGAATGGCTTCTGTTGTTTTTTTATCATTTTATTAGGGGCTCATACAACTCTTACCAAAATCCATACATACATCAATTGTGTAAAGCACATTTGTACATTCATTGCCCTCATTCTCAAAACATTTGCTCTCCACCTAAGCCTCTGGCATCATGATGCTCCTCAGTTTTCCTCTCCCTCCCCGCTCCCCCATCCCTCATGAACCCTTGATAATTTATAGATTATTATTTTGTCATATCTTGCCCTGTCCGACGTCTCCCTTTACCCACTTTTCTGTTGTCCATCCGCAGGGAGGAAGTCACATATAGATCCTTGTCATCGGTTCCCCCTTTCCATCCCACTCTCCCTCCACCCTCCCGGTATCGCCATTCTCACCACTGGTCCTAAAGGGATCATCCACCCTGCATTTCCTGTGTTTCCAGTTCCTATCTGTACCAGTGTACATCCTCTGGTCTAGCCAGATTTGTAAGGTAGAATTGGGATCGTGATTGGGGTGGGGAGGTGGGGGGGAGGAACTATTTAGGAACTAGAGGAAAGTTGTATGTTTCATCATTGCTATATCGCACCCTGACTGGCTCGTGTCCTCCCCGAGACCCTTTCTGTAAGGGGATGTCCAGTGCCTACAGATGGGCTTTGGGTCTCCACTCCACACTCCTCCACCCATTCACAATGATATGATTCTTTTTTCTGATGATACCTGATCCCTTCGACACCTCATGATCGCACAGGCTGGTGTGCTTCTTCCATGTGGTATTTGTTGCTTCTGAGCCAGATGGTCACTTGCTTACCTTCAAGCCTTTAAAACCCCAGATGCTATATCTTTTGATAGCCGGGCCCTATCAGCTTTCTTCACCACAGTTGCTTATTCACCCGCTTTGTTAAATGGCTTGTGTTTTACAGAGCATCTGGTCTTTGGTGGGGCACTGCCTTCCCACCCCTCCATCAACCCCTTCTCCATCTTGTCATTCCTGAAGTTCAAGGCAGGGCCCGTGAGTCACCAGCTCACCTACCAGGGCTTTTTCTGCTATTTTTATCTTTTTTCCTCAAACCAGTTTCTCAACCTCAAACTCAGTCTTTGTTGGGACTTCTCGGGTGGGGCCTAATCTCGGAGCTATAATAGTTTGAATAATCTCTGCCTTGAAAACCACATCTTTCACGACTAGTACTCCAGAAAGAGAGCCTTATAAAGAGCTGCTCTCCTGACCTCTGACTCACATGGGCTGATGGAGAAGAAGCTGTAGTGCTTTCCTGTGGGTGAGCAGGAACTGGCCGTGCTACAGAAAATCACTGACGAGACCATCAGGAGAGAGAGGAGGACGCAGGAGAAGGTATGGACCAAGTCACTACACTGCAGTGAGAACTTCACAGAGGCTTCCCCCCACTTTAACATCCATGCTTATAAAAGGAAATAGTTTCCCTTGCTGAGTTTTTTTTTTTCTTTAAAAGCAGCCTAAACCATAGTTTCTTTCTTGCCTGGTATTGAGTGTATGCCAAATCTATCCTAAACTGCACAGATGGAAAAAATTAGTCTATGTCTGTGGTACCTCTGAGGTTGAATATTTTTAGTACTTAAATCTTTAGCTAAAGATTCTTTCTTCTAAGACGCTCAAAAAGAGTCATTTTATTGTCATTCAAAGGGCAAACCCACTATAAGAAAAATTAATAATATCATGTGTTTATCTACCCCTTTATAGTTCTATGATGAACTTTCACATGCACTTTAATGTAGTCCAGGCGTCCTCAAACTACGGCCCACAGCCCACATGCGGCCTGCCGAGGACATTTATCCAGCCTGCCGGGTTTTTTTTGCCCCATTTGTTTTTTTACTTCAAAATAAGATATATGCAGTGTGCATAGGAATTTGTTCATAGTTTTTTTTTAACTACAGTCCGGCCCTCCAACGGGTCTGAGGGACAGTGAACTGGCCCCCTGTTTAAAAAGTTTGAGGACCCCCTGGTGTAGTCTGTAGAATAAATGTGGGAGCCGTCATTCCCATTGTGCGAGTTAAGAAAGAAAATCACAGGCTCATCACCGGAACAATCAGAAGACTCCGACTTGAGTCTGGGTCTTGAGATCTTAGCTGAGTTCTCTTTCCAGTTCCCGAGATACTGTGAACCTCAGTCTGTTTTTCCCTTTCGGTTATAAAATTTAGGCTGGATCATTTTTTGACTTTCAGTTTCAAAGTCCAGCTACTTTAAGCAATGAATCTCTATGAACAAATATTTATTGACTGCTCACTGTGAGCAAAGCAGACGCCAAAGATTCCGCAGTGATGTAGGACAAATCCCTGCTCTGACGTGGAGTCAGCATTCCAGTTGTGGGGGTGGAATAAAGGGAACTCACGTTGATTGAGGGTCTCCTCCCTGTCAGGCACTGTCCTACATGCCCTGTCCACTAACAATCCTAAAATGCAGGTCCTGTTCTTGTCAGGAAGCAAAGGCAGAGAAAGGTCCAGAACTTGCTAGTGAATGGCACCACTCTAAGCACCAACATTAATTAGCTCAATGAATATGTTTCCTTTTTACTATCGTTGTCTTCAATGCAGATAAAGCCAAGTTTCCACTATTAGATCTCAGTTGATTTTTGTTTTAAATTGAGATAGGAACAAATAGTATCTCTTTTCAGTGAGGGACAGTTGGTGTGTGACAAGAGTGCTGGTCATTTACACTCTAGAGGGAGAAGTCAACTAGGCAAAAACTCATTTCTAGCTTTGCTGTACTTCTATCAGGAAACAAAGCCCTTGTCACTAGTTGGGATTTTTATATTGCGAGCAACAGAAGTTTATATAAGAGTAAAGAAACCAACATCAGCAACAGCCACGAAAAACCAGGGGTCCTGGAGTCAATCCCAACTCATGATGACCCCACGTGTGTCAGAATAGAACCACCCCATCGGGTGTCAATGGTGAACATTTTGGGTGAAGCTCACCACCCCTTCTTCTCAGACACCTGTGGGTGGACCCCTAAGTACCTGCTTTTCAATAAACAGCCAAGATTGTCACAATTTGTCCTACCCAGAACAAAACCTGTCCTTTCAACCATTTGTGTGCCTCAAGTGTTTCATACTAATTAAGCAAATTAAATGCCCACCCTTTGCTAATTGCTCCAGATTTGGCCTTCCTTATAAGGGTGCCTTTAAAATCTACTTCTATTGGAAATTCAGAAGCAGCTTTGCCTTAATTGAGCACAGTTGGATCTTTATAACAGAACCGCCTCTTTTTTAGGAGGGAAGCAAGACAGGTATCACTGCAGATTTGCCTCTTGAGACTTCTAGAAGAGTGGGTTGACAAACATATAAAGAGTCTTTGGATCTGCCAATTATAGACCCCCCCTTGATGTCTGCCCACCAGAATGGAGCGCTACACACACCTCCATTCACACAACCCACTTCTTCGGGGACGGGGCCACTGGTAAGAGCAGGCAGATGGGGATGACTCACTTGAGGAGAGCTACACCCAGAATGTCACAACAGTTGGCTTTCTGTCACTGCATCCTTGGCATCGTTCTTCTACCCAAAGGAACCACCTGCTATTATGACCGTGACACCTGAAAAGCTTTCTGTGTATTGCAGGAGATTGCTCATGCGTGGGTAGATTTTTCAGGCTGTTCAGTGGTATTTTTTTGGTAATGGTTCTTTGGGGGAAATATTCTCAGAGCCTGGAGCATTGCCTTGTCTTAATCAAAATTGCTCTGCAGCCTTGTTCCCAAATATCTGAAAACATTGAGCTGCAGATGGAATTCAGTAGAAGACACACTGAGCTCATTTCCTTTTCCGTGGCATTACCTAGAGAAATCAAGCTGTCAGTCTCCCGAAGAACAAGGCCTTGAAGAGAGAGAGGACAGCCAATGCCACAGGAAGCAAGAGGGACCGAGGAGCTTGCCCTTCAAAGACTTCTCCCCATCCTCCCAAAGTCATCTTTATCTGGTGAAAATGGTATGACAAAACAAAAGCAAGTCCCAAACAAAACAGAAACCCAGGCCTAGAATGCTTCGCCTGGGATGGTTGGGTACAATGAAAGTGGAAATGGACTGAAAAGGCATCTCGAATCCTAAATCTTTCTTGATACTCCAGGATCTACTCAGAAAGGGGATTCTGTCATAATCGGGGTTAATTGAAAACAATCATCTCTAAATTATGCTTTCCCTTGTAAAATGTAAATCTCATCATTTAACCAATCTTTAATGAGCATCTATTATGTATCAGGGACTATTTTGCTGGGGCATGATAGTGACTCAGGCAGGTTTTACCTTAAAAACGAACAAACAAACCCTTCCTCCCAGCAGCGCAATGGCTAAAATGCTAAGAATTAAATTTCTCAGACTCCCTTGCAGTTAGAGGTTTAGACACAGCCAACGTTTTACCAATCATATATACTGGCACAAGTTTTGAATCCAGAGCTTGGTGTAAGTGGGGGAAAGGCAGAGCTGGCACATTCGTGATCCATTTCAGTCAAGCTGCAGCATAGAGGTCTAGAGTCAACAGAGCGTGTAGTGACTTCCTGATGCCCAGTTCATGGCTAAGGCGGTGTGTTTTTGGAGAGAGTGGTTGATAACTTCTTGATCCTACTACCCCTTGATGGCAGAAGCAGTAGTACCTTTGGTAGGACCAGGTCTATAGTTTTATTTAGCAAATCATTCCAAGAGGCCTATCTGAGAACCAGCTGCTTCTGTCCTGCAATGGTTTGGAACAACAACTTCACTGGCATTTCAGTTACCTGCTGCTGTTCAGTGCGCACCCCTGACACACAGTGGGTTAACACAGCAGTAAGTATGACTTTCCACAATTCTGCATGTTGGCTGATTAGTGCTTCTACTGAGTCACTTGTTGCATTCTGCTATCAGATGTGCTAGACTGGAAGGGTCTGGATCCCCTCACCCATAGATCTGGGACTGCGACAAGGATGTCTAGTAGGCTGATCTCTCTCTCTCTCTCTCTCTCTCTCTCTCTCTCTCTCTCTCTCTCTCTCTCTCTCTGTCCATGGTCTCGCATCTTGTAATCTAGCCTGAGGCCTTTATGTGACAAGAGGGGACAAGGAAAGCTGTGAGTATTCTGATGGCTCAGGTTGGCGGTCATTCGGCATCACTTCTGCTTCAGGCAAACAGCCCAAGGGAGGCAGAAGCTGGCCCAGTTTTAAGGGGAGGGAAAACATGTATTGACTGGAGAGTGGTAAAGTCACGCGGCAGAAAGGAGTGCAAGATAGGAAGAGTTGTAGCATTTTTCGAAACAAGCCACCACAACTATTTTAAGCCTCTGCTTCAAACATAAATAGCTGAAGTGGTTTCTGTCATCTGCAACTGAACTCGATTGACGGTCAGTGACGGCAAGCAGAGGGATCAGATGGGAAGTGGCCGCAGTGGTGCAGGGAGGAGATGGCCATGGCACTGGCTAGGACCGAAAGGAAGCGGTGCAGCATAATTTGGAAGGAGAGCTGACTGGATTCTGATGCAGTTGGAGGCGGGGTGGGAGACAGTGATGACGCCAGGGCTTTGGGGTGAATGTCGATGCCATTCAGAGAGCTAGGAAACACAGAGGAAGAATACATTCAGGGGAGATATTTTTAAAAGTTCATCTTCAACCTTCCTTTTAGACATTGTAGAGTTGGATATAAGATTCTCAAGTTTGGGGGAATAGGTGTGGCCTTCAGATGCAGCTCCCTGCCTATCAAAGGTGCTAAACGAAACAAACGTGTACGTGGTCACCCGGAGGGAAGTGTAGACAGAGAGGAGACTGAGCCTTGGAGCACAGCAATGGGACACCTTCAAAAAATGAAGACTGTGAGGGGGAGACTCTGCCTTCCAGTGGACTCCAACTCACAGAGACTCTCCAGAACAGGGGAGAGCTGCCCCTGAGATGGTCACTCCATGGAAGTCGAAGCCTTGTCCATCTCCCAGCTTGTCCTTCTTTTCCAATTCCCTTTTGCAGGTTGGAGAATGCCAACTATGAATTTCTAGAAGGAAAAGGAGGGAGGAGATAGGCCCGGAAACAGTGTCCATCTGCCAAGTGAGCCACCTCCTCCTTTAGATTGCCAGTCTGGAGCCTGACAGTCACATTCAGGAAGCAAAACCAAGAGCAAAGGCCAACCTTTCCTTGCCCCTTGAATCTCAGCAGCCCGGGCTTCGTGGCATCCGGGAGTGGGGAGGGAGGAGCAGACATGTGCCTCCCTGGGCTGCTCGTGGAGGATTTAGGAAGGTCAGATGAAAAGCCAATACTTCACAGTCTGCTGTAGCCTTCCCTTTCCTGCCTGTCAGAACGAATGCCCATTCAGCCTCTCTAAAGAGAAGATGCCATCACGGTTTCCACCGTCACTGACGCGAGGCTGGATTCTTACTGACAGTGGCCCTGTGTCCCTCAATAGGCCAATGTGAAGATCGTTTCTCTCGGAGCTGGTCGGGGATTGTGGATCGAATGGTGGTGGTGAAAACTGCACTGACGTAGCCTCCCCTTTGGGAGCGCTGTGCCTTCAAGGGGGATGGGCTGAGCCATGTGCTGCAATCACGATGGCATTGATTAAATGCCAATTACTCCTGGGCGCTTCTCAAAGGCTCCTGCTACACAGTTGAAACTGGGATTTTCTGTGTGATATTAGATCGGGTCCCGATAACCCTCAGGGATAGCTGGTGTGGGATCGCTCACAATTACCCATGTCATGTACTTTAATCAACCGCATGCTTACTATTAAAATCAGTCTCCACACCCACTAGGAAGCATTACTCAAGTTAGGTCCCCCCTCCCCCAACCCTGCTCACACGAGCCTGAGCTTATGACCCATAGATGATGAAGTCACTCTGGTGAAGTCATCCTCAGTGGGATGGTGGCAGTCCTCCAGCCAGAACCAGACCTTCACCACAACCAATCACCTGCCTGGAAGGATGATGGATCCTACCAGCCCAGCCAGAGGTCAAGTTACCTGTCTGGCTTTTCAGCTGGGTATCAATTTTCTGTCTGGCATCCAGCCGGCCACAGATTCACCTAGTTAACACATGTTTCCATGAATAAATACATGGAAAAGCCTATGCATGCATAGGGCTTCCCGGACAATCCTTTCCAACAAAGTGTTGGGTCTAATCACCACCACAGACTGATCCTGCCATCATCATTGATGCAGACGGCAGAACGTGCTGGAAAAAGGGCGGGTTAAGGTTTGAGCTAAGAGGCTGGCTCACGTCTCCAACTCGCTGCATGACCTTAGGCACCCTCTTCCAAAACAAGGGGGTTGAGCAATGTGTTTTCTGAGATCCCTTCTGACTCTTGGACTGGGTGGACTCATTTCATCTCTGCAGGGAGATTCATGTCCGCACACCATAAGCGATTAAACGTCAAAAATAACCGAAGAATAAACAACAGTGAATTAATTGATTTTAAGGGTAGTGACAGACAGGGGCATGACAGGCTAGCAAATAATCATCGATGGTTGATTTCTTTTTGTATACTAAGCTGAAACCCACGCCGATCCTAATCTCCATCTCCGCATATGGATTTCGTGTAAGAGTCTGACCGGAACTGCTTGAGAGACAGTCTTCTCAGCTTGTTGTACTTTCCTGTGTGACTTCATCTGCTTCTTCAACTGAATGAGAGGCTTCCTGAGAGAGCGCTGGGATTACTCAACCAGTCACGGCTCCAAGGAGCTGCTCAGTTATTCACCAGTACTAGGGCAGGGGTTTCAATGTCCCAGCCGCCATTTCATTGAAGTCGGCCATCAGAGGCTCTGCTTCTCAGAATATGATTTTCCATGCTGATATGGACCTCCTGTTTATACAGTGTTCTTTATATTTTAAGAAGAGAGTAAAGGAATGCCTTGGATTCTGCTGACTCACCGCTGCACATTTGGTTTTAATTGAAATAAATGAAAGAGCTCTCCCATTGTGCATAAGGACAAATTGGGGTGGAGCAGGGTAATGTCAATAAGGAAACTGTCAGAAGCCAAGATTTACCCAGAAAGGCATGTCCCTGGTCTCTCCAACGCCTCTCTGACCTGGAAATCCACTAGGTGAAGCAAAGGACCAAGAATGAGCCGAGGAGTTGCCGAGCAGAAGTGAATCTAGACCAGTGTGGCCACCCTCGCTTTTCCTCGGCCGAACGGAGGCAAAGGCTGGAGAGAAACTGCTGGAGATCAAACGACTGCTGCTCATTAGAATGGACAGTACCTGAGCAATTTGTTAAAAACAAAGCAAAACAAAACAAAAAAAACCCAACAACCCGGATTTGCTGAGCCGGACTGATTACTAAACATACAGGAGGCACACCCATCTTGAGCTATTTCCCCACAGCTTGGCTCTCATTGCACCGCTCCTCTCTGCTTTCCTTGGGGGCAGATGGAATTTGGGGCAGACCTCTTACCCAGGCTTCTAAAGCAGAAGAGTCTCTGCTTCCATCGCGCATCACCCCTTCCCTGCCTGTCAGAGCCAACCCCCAAATTCTGATAGCAACCCGGTCTCTATTTAAACACGTTCTCTTTGATCTCAGCACGTGGATTCCAACACTTCCTCCTTTCGATTCCAATCTTGTCTTCCTTTCTGTATGCTCGTGTTAGGTAGCTGAACAGGGGCCAGGAATGGACTGGTTTTTACTTGAAGATTTTAAAGTATAAACAGGAAACTTGGTAGCACGGCGGTGAAGCACTAGGCTGCTAACCCCAAACTTGGTGGTTCCAACCCACCCAGAAGCTCTCGGGAGACAGACCTGGTGAGCTGCTTCCATTAAGGTAACAGGTCAGAAAACACCTTAGAGCAGTTCTAGTTTGTCACGGGTGGCCACCCAAACCTGGGATCATCTCAGGAGCACCCGTAACACAATGACAAGGTGGACAGGGACCTGTGCTCATTCTCTCATCGCATCTTGGTCCTTTGTACACTGTCCCCTCTATCCTTCTTTGCATTAAAACCAGGGTGGCGTGTGGGGGAGGGGAGTAACTGCCCCCTTGTCTCATCCAAATCTGCTCCCAATGGAAGACACACCTTCATTTGTTGATTATAGTTTTATCCTTTAGAAACCACCCACGTCCAGACACCTGCAGAGGGAAAGACCATGAAGGAAGAAAGTTCCAACACCCAACAGATCCTGTTCTCCCCATCTAGGATTCTGTTAGT
This sequence comes from Tenrec ecaudatus, assembly GCF_050624435.1. Taxonomy (NCBI): domain Eukaryota; kingdom Metazoa; phylum Chordata; class Mammalia; order Afrosoricida; family Tenrecidae; genus Tenrec; species Tenrec ecaudatus. The sequence goes on along the minus strand of NC_134530.1, from coordinate 224,429,320 downwards.
AGGGTCATGTTTAAAGACTTTCCTTTCTTTGTCTTCTTCCTAAACTTAAATAGGCCCTTAGTAAGTTCTCTCTTTGAAGCCATTTTGAATAATGAGCTTGCTATCTTTAGATGAAGCCTAAATTCAGCGGGGAGCACCCACATGCTGCCTTTGAAGGTGGCAGGACAGGGGAAGGAGGACAGTTCCCGAGACTAAGAAGACATTTGCCCTCGGGGGATAAGAGTGGGTTGGGCCACATGCAACCACAGGAGAGTATTGGACTAGGCCAGTGGGCATCTCTGCAAGACCAGGGAAGACTGATGACTGGCAGGGTCTCTGTTACTGTCCATGCTAGATCCCTTGGAGTGGGGAGCAGCCACCACCGAGACTAGTATTGGACGCTCTGTAGTTGGGAGCTTATGATGGAGAGCTGAGATACCAGCATGATGCTTGTTTATTTCATTGACTACGCTAATCACTTATGGATAACATTGTGAAGAACGTAAATTTCATAACACCTCACTGTGTTTGCGCGGAGCCTGACCATTTACTAAGAGGCAGTTGTTAGAAGAGAACAAAGGGAGGCTGCCTGATTTGAGATCAAGAAAGGGGTGCATCAGACGTGGACCCCTCACTGATGAAGACCAAAGGACACAGCGCAGAGTGGATTGCACCTCAACTTGAAGAAAACCAAAGCCCTCACAGCTGAACCAACGGATAAAATCATCATAGATGGAGAAAAGGTTGAAGATGTAAAGGATTTCACTTTCCTCTGATCCACAATCAGTGCTCAAGAAAGCAGCGGTCGAGAAATCAAGCGCAGTGTGGCAGCGGGCAAAGCTGCTGCAAAAGACCACCCTAAAGTGCCCACGAATGGAAGTAGAACATGGTGAGAGAGAGAGCCGGAGGATGGGACCCTTGGGTCAGAGGCCACTCGAGATGTGACTGAGGAGGCGCTGCTTTCTCAGAGTGGTGTCCACCTGGTGACGTGATGTGACGTGAGTCGGGTAAAGGCTGTGGGGTGGGGGGAGCCTTCAGGATTTCCATTTGTTGATGGGACACGACTCAAGGTAGGAAGAAATAGCGGCACAAGCTTGCTCATGAAAGAGGCGTACACGTGCAAAATATGAGTTTAGGAAAATTCGGAGTTGTCAAACATGAAATGGAATGCATACAGATTGGTGTCCTAGGTGTGAGTGAGTGGAACTGGACGGGTCCTTGCTACTTTGCAACAGAGAAGCATGGGGTTGACTGTGGCAGAATGATGCAATCCAGAGAGATGGGCCTGCATTCAATGTCTGGATAGTTCAAAATCTATCTAGAAGTACAAGGCTGTCTGTGAGAGGATTCTGTTTATCCTTCTTCAAGAAAATCCAATCAGAACAACCATTATTCAAATGTATGCACTCAGCACAAAAGCTAGTGATGAGGAAATTGAAGAATTTTACGAATGTCTTCCGTTGGAAATTGACCAAACATGCAATCAATTGGTGATTGGAATGAAAAAGTTGGAAACAAAGAGGAAGGAACAGTAATTGGAAAATGTGTTCTTGGTGATAGAAATGAAGCTGGAGATTGCATGATAGAATTTTGCAAGACCAACGACTTCTTCCTGGCAAATACCTTTTTGCAAAAATATAAAAGGAGACTATACACGTAGACTTCTCCAGATAGAATACACAGATAGCAAAGCAACTATATCTTTAGAAAGACATGATGGAGAAGCTCAATATCAGCCACTAAAACTGGGCCAGGGCTGACTGTGGAACAGATCAGCAATTGCTCCAAAGTCCAGATTAAAGCTGAAGAAAATTAGAACAAGTTCACTAGAGCCAAAATATGACCTTGAATCTATCCCACCGAACTTTGAGACCACCTCAAGAACAGGTTTGATCCACTGAACACTGATGTCAGAAGACCTGATGAACTGTGGAGGACTTCAAGAATATCATTCACGGGTCATCTAGCTGAGAAGCAACAAAGCCCACATGGAAGAAGCACACCAGCTTGTGTGATCATGAGGTGTCATTGGGATCAGGTATCAGGCATCAAAGACCCAGAACAAAAAATCATATCAATGTGAATGAGGGGGAGGGCAGAGTGGAGACCCAAAGTCCATCTGTAGACAATTGGACATCCCCTTCCAGAAGGGTCACAAGGAAGAGATGATCCAGTCAGGGTGCAATATAGCATACAACTTTCCTCTAGTTCAGGGGTCCTCAAACTATGGCCCACCGAGGACTTTTATCCAGCCCGCCAGGTGTTTTTGCCCTGTTTTGTTGTGTGTGTGTGTGTGTTTTACTTCAAAATAAGATATGTGCCGTGTGCATAGGAATTTGTTCATAGTTTTTTTTTAAAACCATAGTCCAGCCCTCCAATGGGTCTCAGGGACAGTGAACTGGCCCCCTGTTTAAAAAGTTTGAGGACCCCTGCTCTAGTTCTTTAATGCTTCCTCCCCACCACTATCATGATCCCAATTCTACCTAACAAATCTGGCTAGACCAGAGCACTGGTACAGATAAGAGCTGGAAACAAAGGGAATCCAGGACAGATAAACCCCTCAGGGCCAATAATGAGAGTAGTGATACCAGGAGGGGTAGGGGAAAGTGGGGGCGGGGAAAGGGGGAACTGATCACAATGATCCACATATAACCCCCTCCCTGGGGGGACAGACAACAGAAAGGTGGCTGAAGGGAGACATCAGTCAGTGTAACACATGACAAAAAATGTTAAATAAATTATCAAGGGTTCATGAGGGAGGGAGGGGGGATATGAGCTGATACCAAAGGGTCAAGTAGAAAGAAAATGTTTTTAAAATGATGATGGTGTCAATCAGTGTAAGATACGACAAGATAATAATTTATAAATTATCAAGGGTTCATGAGGGAGAGGGAGTGGGGAGGAAGGGGGAAGAATGAGGAGCTTATACCAGGGGCTTAAGTAGAGAGCAAATGTTTTGAGAATGATGAGAGTAACGAATGTACACATGTGCTTTACACAATTGATGTATATATGGATTGTGATAAGAGTTGTATGAGCCCCCAGTAAAATGATTTTACAAAAAAAGAAAATGATGATGGCAACATATGTACAAATGTGCTTGACACAATGGATGGATGGATGGATTGTGCTGAGAGCTGTATGAGCCCCAATAAAATGATTTTTAAAAATAAAGACTATCATTCATGAAGAAAGCAAAAGGTCAGTGAAAAGAAAGAAAAAAAGGTGAAAGTGGATGTCAGAAGAGACTCTGAAACTTGCCCTTCATCACAGAGTAGCTAAAGCAAATGGAAGAAAAGTCAAATATCATAATGCAATGTACAAAATCCTAGAATTAGCAAACCAAAAAGAACATGCTCAGCATATGTTAAACGGAAAGAACTCAAGAAAAAAAAGCATGACTTGAGTTACAATAGTGAAAGATTCTGTGCGCAAAATATTGAACGACACGGAAGCATCAAAGGAAGATGGAAAGAACGCACAGAGTCACTGCACCAAAAAGAGCTAGTCGACATTTCTCAGTTTCAGGAGGTAGCCTCTCTGTGTCTTAGTAAAAGTGCAAAGTATGGCCAGAATGCTCCTTGTAAGGGGCCCAGACGTCCCACTTTTGGTGGGACAGTCCCAATTTTTAACAATTTTTCCCGCCTCCTGCGGTGTTTAAAAAAGTCCCAATTTTTGGAAAGAATGCACGACGACCTAGGGTATACAGTTTTCGGCTGCCATGTGGCTATTTCGCCAGGATATGAGTTTTATCAATGGTGTCCCACTGGTGTCCCGCTTTACCAATGTTAAAACCTGGTCACCTTACCTTAGAGGCAAGAATGGTTAGACTTCATCTTACATACTTTGTACATAGAGTCCGGAGAGACCAGTCCCTGGGGAAGGCCATCATATTTGGTAAAGTAGAAGGGCAGCGAAAGAGAGGAAGGTCTTCCCTGAGATGGATGGACACCGTGGGGGCAACAATGGGCTCAAGCTTAGCAATAATTGTAAGGATGGAACAAGACCCGGTAGTTAGGTCACTATGGGCTGGGATCAACTCAATAGCACCTAGCAACCAAGTGTTAATGAGCAAAGACGTCACTTTGAGGACTAATGTGTAGCTGACCCAACCCATGGTATTTAAAATGACATCATACGCAAGTGAAAGCTGGGCCTTGAATAAAGAAGAGCAAAGAACTGATGAATTTGAATTACGGTGTTGGCAAAGCATATTGCAAGTACCATGGGCTGCAAGAACACACAAATCTGAAAGCTCCTTGACAGCAAGGATGACAAGATTTATCTCATGTACCTTGGACATGTTATCAGGAGGGACTAATCCCTAGAAAAGGACATCATGTTGGTAAAGAGGAAACCGAAAGAACCCATGCCACGGAGTCAACTATGACTCATACCCCCTAACAGACAGGGTGGAAATACCCCTGTGGGTTTCCAGGACTGTGACCCTTTTAAAAAAAATCATTTTATTAGGGGCTCATACAACTCTTATCACAATCCATACATCAGTTGTATAAAGCACATTTGTACATTCATTGCCTTCATTCTCAAAACACATTAGCTCCTCATTTTCCCCTCCCTCTCCGTTCCCCCCTAACCTCATGAACCCTTGATAATTTATAAATTATTATTTTGTCATGTCTTACACTGTCCAACATTTCCCTTCACCCAATTTTCTTTTGTCTTCCCCCAGGGAGAAGGTTATATGTGGATCCCTGTAATCAGTTCCCCCTTTCCACCTCACCCTCCGCCCACCCTCCTGGTATTGCAACTCTCACCACTGGTCCTGAGGGGATCATCCATCCTGGACTGTGATTTCTTTTTTCATTTTTTGGAGTGTTTGGTTGACGTATTCAGCGGAATTCTCATTTGGGGAATATATGTTTACAATGTTTAGTGGTTCTTTGTCTACTATTCCCTTGAGCATTATATAGTGTCCCTCCTTATCTCTTTTTATGGTTTTCACATTGAGGTCAAGATTAGGATTGCAAACACTGCTTGTTTTGAATTGCTGTTTGCTTGGTATGTTTTTCTCTAGCCTTTGATTCTCAGCCTATTTTTGTCTGCACACCCCCTCATTCACAATGCTATGTTTTTTGTTTGTTTTTGTCTTTGATGCCTGATACCTGATCCCTTCAACACCTTGTGATCTCACAGGCTGGTGTGCTTTCTCCATGCGGGCTTTGTTGTTTCTCAGTTAGATGGCCACTTGTTTATGTTCCAGCTTATAGGACCCTGGACTCTATATATTTTGATAGCCAGGCACCATCAGCTTTCTTAACCACATTTGCTTATGCACCCACTTTGTCTTCAGCATTTGAGATAAAGGGTTGAGTCACGGGTAAGGGGCATATCTTAGTATCTCCCCAAACCAAAAAACTCACCTCCATTGAGTCAATTCCAACTCTAAGCAACCTTATTCACAAGGTAGAGCTGCCCTGGTGGGTTTCTGAGACTGTAACTCTTTACAGGAGTAGAAAGCCTTATCGTTGACTTTCACATGCAGAAATGTATTTTCCCACAGTGTCGGAGGCCAGAAGTCCCAATCTGTGGTGCCAGTCCTAGGGGAAGGCTTTCTCTAGCAGTCAGGTCTCCGGGAAGACCCTCGTTTTCTCTGAGCTCCTGTGCAACCGCCATGTGTCTGGGCATCTTGCTTCCCTCATCTCTGCTCTTCTTGCTTGTCTACTCTCTTTAAGATACACCCCACCTTAATCTGGGCTCATTAACCTCCCAAAGACAGCTCCATCCCAAATGGAATGATAGCCACAGGAATCTCCCTGCCATCCCCTCCGTGGGCTGTGTAAGGCCCAAGTAATCATCTATACCAGCTCCCCACCCTGGCTTCATCAAAGAGAAGCAGTTCCTTTCAGACCAAACTCACTGCCGTCACATGGATTCTGATTCGTAGCAACCCGATAGAGCAGAGTAGAAATACCCCCTGGGTTTCTGAGCCTGTCAATCTTTGCAAGAGTAGAAAACCTTACCTTATTTTCTTTTTTTGGGGGGGGTGGGGCGAGGGGGAGGATTGTTTTTATTATATAATATTTAGTTGTCATAGAAAGCCTTATTTTTCTCCCTCAGAGCAGCTGATGGTGTGCAACGGTTAACTCTGAGAACCCACTACACCACCGGGGCAGAGAGGCTAAGATTTAGAACATCTGTTTTGGAGAGAGGCGATTCAATCCCTAATAGATGGCCATCTTAGGATAATAGCATCAACTCCGGGTTAGCTGTGGTTGGGCCGTTTTCATAGGTCGTGCTACATCATTCTTACTTCACCTTAGATGAGAACATGGAAAACATGCGGAGGCCCCGTGATAAAAAGGTGGATCTGAGATTTGAAGCCAAGTCTGTGCAACTGCAGATCTTTGCGTATCTCTGCTGGCCCGCGCCGCCTTTCCAGAAAGAGCAGAACCCACGGAGGGCAGAGAGTGAGCTGGCAGCCCACCTCTTTCAGCCCTTTAAGCCGTGCACACAGTTGCAAGTCTCAGGGCTGGAATCCCTCTTAGAGTCCTGATGCGTCGAGTCAACTGGGCGGTAGACCACCGCAGCACCACGGGGCGGAAAGCAGGTGGGACAGTGGGTCATCATCACAATGAGACCCGAACAACCATTCACACTCACCAACCTCATGGCCAAGCGTTCAGCTGCCAACCCCAAGGTCATGCGTTTGAACGCACCCAGAAGTTCTGTAGCACAAAGGCCTGGTCATCTGCTCTGGAAAATTACAGGAACACCCAGTAGGCAGCTCCGCGCTGACACTTGCTAGCTAAAGTCAACTCCAAGGCACTCAGCAGCCACCAGGGCATCGTTCTAATCAGTGAGTTTCTCTAGCAGGGGTGCGTGGAGAACTTTTTTTTTTTGTCTTCCAAGGATCATTTGGATAGTTACCGCATCACTCACAGGCCAGACAAAATCATCAGCTCAAAACTCGCCTCTATATTTGGTCAAACATGAACTCACTCTTCATGTGATGGCTAGGAGCCCTGGTGGTGTCGTGGTTACACATGGGGTGACTAACCACAAGGTCAGCAGTTCAAAACCACCAGCCGCCCTGTGGGAGAAAGACAGGCTTTCTATTCCCGTAAAGAGTCACAGTCTCAGAAAGACACAGGGGCAGTTTCAGCCTGTCCTTTTGAGTCTTGATGAGTCAGCGTGGACTCGATGGCAGGGGCTTTGGTTTGGAATGTGATGGCCGGAACTGCTTCTCTTTGGTGAGGCGTCGGATGACAGCTGGTACGATGGATTTGTGGCCTTGTACAGCCCTGGGGTCAGACACGCCCCACTCCTGTTCTCTGGCAACGGCAGAATCTCTCTCCATTATTTAAGGTTTATTTTCATTCGAAATATCCTAATGATGAAGTTATACTCTCACTGTGTGTCACAGTTTTCTTGAGATATAATTTACATACCATAAAAGGCATCCATTTGAAGTGTATCATTTGATTTTTCAACATATCCACAGAGTTGTGTAACGTCACCACCATCTAATTTTTGAATATTTTGACCCCTTAAAGAAGCCCCATACCTAGCATCACTAGGAGCTATTCCCTCTCCCCCGTGGGCCCCCACACCCTCCAGCCCCGCCGCTGTGGTGCGATCCTGACGCAAGACAAGCCCTCGTGTTGCAGTTAGAACTGCTCCACAGGGTTTTCCTCATTGTAATCTCTGTGAATATAGTTCACCAGGACTTTCTTCCGTGGTGCTGCGGGGTGGATTTGAGCCATCCACTTTTCAGTGAGGGGTCAGTTTCCTCTCCCAGGATCCCTACTCCCTGCTCAATGTGACCATGGGACCACTTTCTGTCTCTCCCAACCGGGCACTTCTGGCTATTCCGTATAACTGGAACCCGGCAGTCTACGGTCTTTTGTGACTGGTGCTTTTGCTTAGAATCACGTTGTTGAGATTTATCTTTCCTGTGGCACTACCAGGACTTCATTTATTCTTTTTTAAAAGCAGTTTTATTCACACAAAATTCACGTATCGTACATCCAACGGCTTAACCGCAGTTAAAAGAGTTATGGAGTCATCACCACCATCCATTGTAGACTTCATTTCTTCTAACTGGGCTCATTCACCTCTGCATTTGTTCTGATGGAGGGCTGACCTGTCCAGGGAGCTCACCCAGACTGGAGCCTGTTTCCTAATGAACTAGCTTTAATGTGTGACAAAGACCTGGGCAGGACAGGAACAGTCAGCTAGACCCTGGGTTCGTTTCCTGAGCACGATGGTGTTTTCAATCACCTCCTGTGCATGCGGAAGCTGGGCTTTGACTGGGAAGAGTGCAGACGAATCCATGCATCTGAGGGTGCTGGTGGAGAGCACTGAAGGTCACACTGGATTACCAGAGGAAGAGCAAACCACTCTTGTCCTGGAAGGAGTGCAGCCCAGTGCTCCTGAGAAGCGAGGACACAGAGACTTTATCTCACATCCTTCGGGCTTCTTAATGGAAAGGCCAAAACCAAACTTAGGAGTCTGACTCATGCCACCGTATAGGAAGGGGAGAACTGGCCCTGTGGGTTTCTGGGAATGTAACTCTGTATGGGGATAGTCAGCCTGCTCTTTCTCTCCAGGAGAGATCTGTCTCTAGAAAATTACATCCCACGTTGGTAAAGCGGGAAGTCAGCTAACAAGAGGCAGCCCTGTGATGGGGTGGGCGGACACAGCGCTGTCACAGCGGGCTCAGACGTGGCCGCGGGGTGAGCCGGCACAGCAGCAGGCAGCGTCCGCCCTGCTGTACAGAGGGCTGCTATGAGCATCAGGAGCAATCCCAGGGGGTCTCAGAGGGATACATGGCGGCTCCGTGCACGGCAGGGGGGAATGACAGCAGCGTCTGTGGTGGCCAAGGCTGACAACACTCGCTCCTCCCTGTTTGCAAAGGTTTTGTTCTCCATTTTGAGCTTAGATTTTTAGAGGAAAGGCTTTTTATGCAAAGGCTGCTTCTCCCCACAGAACCATTGTAAGCATGAGCAATGGAAGCTGAGAAGTGTCAGAATCAAAAAGCTCGGTTCTGCTGCCGCCTGCTGTCAACAAACCAAACAGCAAAACCCACAAATTTGGGAAAGAGGAGCCTGTGGGCGGAACCTGACCAAACAGGCCCGAGTTCCAGGTCTGAAAATGTCTCTCATCCCCCAACCCCCCGACGGGTGATGCTATGCTTATGTATTTGGATTCTTGTTTAATGTCTTATCGATTCATGTTTCCTTTGTAAAAAGGTTTGCATGATTATCCCTTAAAGATACATCATAGGAACACTCCATGAAAGATTTGTCAATAAGTTTTACAAAGAAAGGGAAAAAAGAAAATCAGACTTCAGAAGCTCGGAGCCCTGGGGGTGTGGGTTACGTGTTAGGCTGCCGGACTGGCATGTGGAATCCATCTTCTCATGCCTCCCCCTTCTCCTTGCGTTCTGCAGGCCACTGCATGGGATTTATTACAGATCATGTTTTGTGGAAAATTTGAGTCTTGCTTTTAAGTAGAGATGTTGGGTAGACTAAAAAGGTTCAAATCCACAGAAGCACTACACTCAGAAAGTGAGGCTATCTACTCCCAAGCAGATTTATACAGTCTTAGAAAGGTTATCAAGGGAGACTGGGAGCTGAAATTGGCTCAAGGACGCTGTGTGTGTGTGTGTGTGTGTGTGTGTGTGTGTGTGTGTGTGTGTATGTATTTCGGTGGGCGTACACTGCAGGATGGTTATGAGGGTGGTCGTGTCCATCTAGTTAGATGGTAGCCAATCCCTGGACTTACTTTTAATGCGGGCGGGGGAGGGTGGGGAGAAATCAGCATGCATCTCCTTCTTGATCCTCCTTGTTTGGCCTTGGGCGATGTTTTGAGATCCATGCCACATAAATCGATCCCACTTTGAAACATTTCTTTCATCATCAGTTTGCACACACCATTTCAAGTTTCTACACGTACAATTCAGTGACCTTGATAGACTCTTTATACATAAAACGGTCACTGGGGCAGCAAACCGGTTCTTGAATTATTTGAATCCTACAATGCGTACAGATTCCAATTTAAAACCAACTACCCTGTAGCTATGCTGGTAACACGGCTTAGATGGACCACCTACTCTCGCCCAGGTCTATCCCTTGCGGAGCTGGGGGGCTGGGGGGAAGAAGGTGTCTCATTTTCCAACTTCGTTTTCTAGTAGTTAATCAAGGTATTTATGCCACCCCATTCAGCCTTCTGGGTGATTTTCTTATAAAAAAAAACAATGTTGTACAATCAAGTTGTACTTACAGCAGTATTTTAGTGCCCTGGTGGTTTTTAAAAGAGCCCTGGAGGTGCAAACAGAAAAGTATGCAGTTGGGACTTAGCTGCTCCTCTGGATAAAGATGATGTAGGCTGCGTCCATAAAGATTTACAGCCTTGGGAAACAGGATGGGGCTCTTCTGCTGGGTCAAATAGTGTTGCTACGAGTTGGAATCTACCCCATGGCAGTGTAGGCTGCTTTATCCCCCCCTTATAACAGCAACAACACCCCCCTTCCCAAACAAACCCACTGCCATCGAGACGATGCTGACTCATAGGGACCCTGTAGGACAGAGTCCAACTGTCCCTGTGGATTTCCGAAACTCACTCTTCGCAGGACTGCCTGGTGATTTCAAACAGCTGACTTGGCACTTAGCATTCCAACCCGTCGCTGCGACACCCCAGGCTTCTCTACTTCTTCCTATAGGTTAAGGAAATTGTTCCACTGACTGGTTACCCTTGAATCTAGGTTCTCCCTGAAGAGTTTGAGAAACGAGAGGGGAAAGCACCGTTCCTATGTCTAATACGGTGTCATGTCTACAGGTTCTTCCATTTGTTATATAAACAGCTCTCTGCTGGCCTCATCTGTCCCCACCTGTTTGGACCTGCCCAAATGACCAAATAAGCACCAGGGAGACCTACCTGCCAGTCACCCGAGAGAGGGGGATAGGGATTTATGATTAGGAGGACTGAGGAAAGGAGATGACAACTCCAAATATGGAAACACTCCAATTTAGGCCTTCCAGGTCTCATGCGTGGACCCTTTCCCAGTCATTCAACTAGACTGTGTCGCCATCCTGCCCTGGGGCCTGAGATTCTCATGGGAAATGAGAGATTACTCTTCTACATTAAAACAAGATCCCAATCGCAGGGAGATCCAACCAAGCCCAGAGATGGAAGCCTCTTGTGGGCAAAGTTGGCTCAGATTGGATCTTCCCTGTGGACTCTGATCTTCACCATCTCTATAGTCGTGGACTTCCTTCTTAAAGGCCTGCCCTGGCTCAGACTGGCATTTTCTAGAGTGTATGTCTTGATCTTAACCATCAAGTTGATCCTGATTTGCAGAGACTTTGTTATAAGACAGAGTGGAAGTTCCCCTTAGGGCTTCTGAGACTGGGAATATTGACAGGAACAAACAGCCTTATCTTTCTCCAGAGGAGCGATGGTGAGTTTGAACCACTGACCTTGAGGCCAGTAGCCTAATGCCTAACCCACTGTGCTATCAGGGCTCTGATACTAGGAATGAGCAAAAGGAACACCAGTCAGCTCACATGCAGCTCACATATCATATAAAAGCTGTTCCAAAGAACACGCTTCTGGGCCTAAGGCAACATGGAAGGACTCTTGATTCCACAACACCTTGTCTTCTTTCTTTACTGACGGTCTCTTAGCCAGGAGATGACCAACAGCCATCTTGTTTTCCTGATCCCAGTAGCTGGTCTGATTGGCACCTTGTCCTTTTCCTGGATAAACACACACGCTTGTTTCTACAAAACCACGACCTTTCCAGTGATGTGAAATCCTTCCCACTCAGTTCTGTTTGCTAAGCTCAGGTCTCCCATCCGTCTCAGCTGATGAAGAGGACTCTCATATCCATCCCAGTCTTCCAGGGCTGGGAAAGGAGCCCCTCTGCCGGGAACGTTCTGGGAGGGTCCTATGAAGGTAATGCTGAGCCATCACCAGTGCCTAAGTAGCAATGCTTTAATGAGACAATAACGATGACAAGGCTACACTAACAGTACATGGATTGTAAGTAGATTCATGATACAGTATAAAGACAATGGACTGTACTGGGAGGCAAGATACATATACACACAGGAAACCTTTAAGTTTGGACAAAGCAATATCGCATCTGAAAAACCTCCAAACTCACTACCATCGAGTCAATGAGTAGATACCAACTCACAGTGGCCCTCTAGGAGAGGGGAGATGTGCCCCCGCGACCTCCTGAGTTGGTCACTCTTTATGGGAGTAGAAAGGCCCATCTTTGTTCTGGAAACGGCTGGTGGCTTCCAACTGCTGACCTTGCAGATTGTAGATTGCAAAGCCACAATGCTTCCAGGATTCCTAACATGGGGTGAGGTACCCACATCATTGGTCGCGAGGTTAAGTCGTGGCTGACATCCGTGGAGACAGTCACAGTGCTTGGTTCTGAGGTTACGTTGGGAGAGTCAGGAAGGGAGGTGGAGACTCAGGGTGGCTGCCCCCACCTCACCCACCCCAGTAGCAGACACAGCCCCACACTAGACCCCTGTGTCCTTGAGTCACTCCTTGCTTCCAAGGGCATGTGTTCTATCACAGGACCACCTCTTCCAAACCCTGCGGGGCAGCGAAGGGCGTAGGTCCCTCGTTTACTGTTTCATCTCTTCCTCATCTCCATTTTATGGGTTGGTTGAAAGCAAAAGTAACAGTCCCAGCCTCCTGTCACTTTCTTTTCACTAAAAGGTCGCTGGTTACAACCGGAATACCATCTGCATCAAGCAAAGATAAAGGCCCAATGGTTTTGCTTCTCAATGAACAAATATGACGAAAGGGTTCATGCTGCTATATATAAGCACATGTCTGCAAACAACATATTGAGGGTGTAAAGAGTCTCCATTCCCAGGAACTGTCCTTGGGGCCACCTGAACCCCCTTTCCATTTGACCCCTGCTACTCAGACAGCACTGGTTTCAGTTTCTGTCTCAGGAAGGCGCTCTAGAGCTTGGGCTCTGGTGTTTTGGGGACTTTTTGCAGGGCTGGGAGGCTGAGAGCAAAAGGTTTTCTGGAGATTCAGTCATGGATCAGTCTGAGCACACAACAGCTAGTCGGCAAAGCTGGGTGCAGGAGTCACCGATGAGACCGATCTCAACTTGGAACTGACCCAATGACACCTAACAGCATGATGAGCAGAAGCCCGTCTCACCGATTCCGGAAGCAACACAAGTTCAGGCTCAGGATTTCTTCCCAAAGAACTAGGATCCCTGGGTGACATCATGGGCTAGGCACTGAGCGGCTAACCACAAGTTCTGTAGTTCAAATCCACCAACCATTCTGCAGGGGAAAGATGAGGCTGTCTACTGCCTTTAAAGTCTCAGAAGTGCAGGGACGCTTCTATTATCAAGTCAACGACAGCAGTGGGGTTGAGCTTGTGTTTTCCTCAAAGAACCACACAAAGCGGTGTTTCCTGACTCCAATTGACCTTATGTCTCAGAGGCTTTACATCCTGAAAGCTCAGATCAGTGTCTTTGCTGCATTTTATATCTATATCTAGCTCTATATTAAAATGTACATATACTATACATACCTTTTAAATATCTGTGTATATATACAAGCACACTCATTTCTCAATGCGGGATGGAAGAATAAAATATCAAGCTCTGAAGATTTTTTTCTCTCCTTGTTTTATTTTTGATGCTTTAATATGCAGTTAAATCCCAATGTATGTTTTAATATGCGAACTCCAAACCTAACACCACAGAACATGCCTTTTTACGACTTATTTGCAGTCTAATCATCCCTTTTAATGCAATTAATTAAAGCAAATGAAAGCATGCATCATTTGTTGAATGGAGAAAAGCAGCACATTATTGCAATGTTATAGTAAGATATTACAGCACAGTGAACATTGCAATGCAATGCTTAATCATGTGCTGATTAAATAACATAACTATGGAAAATGTCTTCATCCTCTGCTGTAGTAGACAGTTACCATTCGTTTGAGCCCTCTAGACGTGCTGAGCATCCTTGGTAGCTACAGTAGACTCTCCCACCAAGTGAGTCAAGACAGAAAGCAAGTGTCACCGATGGAATCACCTTCACAAAACATCTATGTTGTAAATCTGAAACCCTATCCCTGTGGAGAAGCCCAGGTGGTGTAGTGGTTACTCACTGGGTTACTAACTACAAGGTCAGCAGTTCCAGCCCAACAGTCACTTTGTGAACAAAAGATGAGACTTTCTACTCCCTTACGGTAAGTGGAAGGTCAGGGGAGAAAGGGGGAATCAATCACAATGATTTACATATAACCCCCTCCCAGGGGAAAGCACAACAGAGAAGTGGGTGAAGGGAGACATCTGTCAGTGTAAGACATGAAAAAATAATAATAATTTATAAATTATCAAGGGTTCATGAGGGAAGGAGGGCGGGGGGAGGGGAAAAATAAGAAGCTGATACCACGGACTCATGTAGAAAGATGTTTTGAGAATGGTGATGGCAACAAATGTACAAATGTGCTTGACACAATGGATAGATGTATGGATTGTGATAAGAGTTGTACGAGCACCCAGTAAAATGATTTTTTTTAATGTGCCTCTTATACAATCCTGGACATTATGACCTCACCCTTTAGAAAGCCACCCGCATTGACTTTATATCAGGAGCACACACGTTAAAATGTGTACAGACCACTCCAATAGAGGAAGGAGCCCCAGGTGGTGCCATTCATACATTTGACTGCTAACCAAAAGATTGTAAGTTCAAGTCCACCCAAAGGCATCTCAGAAGAAAGGCCTGGTGAGCGACTCTGAAACAATCGGCCTCTGAAAACCTTGTGGAGCACAGTCCTACTCTGACCCACAGGGGTCGCCTGGAGGTGCACTCGGTTTGGCCGCAGCTGGTAATGACATTGGATATTAGAGGATATTTGATTATTCACATCATCTCTAGGAGCGAGAACCAGAAAAACAGAGACGGGGCAGTCAGATTCCAGTTCTACCGCCAGTGGCCTTGCATTGGACACAGACTGCAAGCCAGGCAGTCTACGGGCTGCCCTTGTCTCTCTTCACTGCATTGTTACGCACTCACTTGAATAGGCTCCCCTTGCACCGCCCAGAGTAGAGCGGCTTGTGCCACGTGCCTGCACCCTCGTCTAAGGAGACTGGGAAAATCTGGTGTCTTAAGTATCTATGCTCCTATGCCCGAAATGTCACAAGTGGGTGACTAACAAACAGAACTGCATTTGACAGGACTGAGCAATGTCCCGCCCACAGGACACCTCCGGCTCTCACTGCCCCCAGTCAATTCTGACTCATTGCGAATCTATCAGACAGGGTTATAGCCCCCAGAGAGGGGGTTGTAGGTAGTTCATTGTGATCGGTTCCCCCTTTCTCCCCCACATACCCCCTCCCCTCCGGGTGTCCCTGCTCTCATTATTGGTCCTGGGGGGCGGTATCTGTCCTGGAGTCCCTGTGTTTCCAGGGGAGGCACTTTCTGTCTCATAGACGTGGACGTTCTGCTGTGAAGAGCGCATTTTAATTCATCTGGTGGAAACAACAGCAGGAGGAAAAGGAGCTGTTGAACCACTGGTGAGAGTGGGGCTTTAAAAAGGTAGATGAGGTATTCTTTTAAGTGCATTACTTACAGTTGAATTCACAACACATCCCATTACGTTCATCTCAATCTAAAACACACAGCAGAGGAATGACTTCGGCAGAGTAGCGATTGATGAGGCACAGCAGGAGGTCATGCCGAAGTGCAACCTGAATATGGGTTTATGACACCCATCATCTTTTGGCCAAAATTAATTAAAATGTTTCTGTTACAAGTCTGAATGAGTGCTTAAGGATCCACAAAGTGTCATGACTTACTTGCAATTTATTTTTCTAACTGGAAGATGGACATTGATCTCTAGGACGTGAACATGTGACTTCTCATCTTTTGTTCTTTGAGACAATGCAAACTCTTCAACTGGCACCTGAGTGAATGTCCCTGAAGGTTTGGGGCCCGAATGATGCTGTTGCTGTGAAGTGCCAACTCGTCCGCTCAGACCCGCAGCCACGCACGACACAGCAGGAGGGAACCCGCCTGGTCCCGTGCACCCTCACCGTCCTTCCTGTGGTTGAGCCTGTCGCTGCCCACACCAGCCACTGTGTCAGCCCAGCTCCTGGAGGGCCTTCCTGTCTTTCGCTGCCCCTCCACTTTACCAAGCATGATGGCCTTCTCCAGGGACGAATCTCTCCTGACAACGTGTCCAAAGTACATCCTTGCCATTAAGGAGCATTCTGCTGTACTTCTTCCAGGACAGATTTGTTTTAATTAATTCTCTTAAAATCTCAAAGACACAGGACCTGGTGTCACAGCAGGGAGACGGCAGTCCACAGACTGGGGCTGTGTTAGTCTAGGTAGACTAGAGAAACACAATTCATACACATTTATTTTATAAGAGAGAGTTTTATATAAAGGGTAATTGCACATTAAGCATATCAGTCCAAGTCCCTAAGTTCAACATTAGCCCATAAGTCCAACACTGATCTACAAAGTCCTCCTCAATCTTACAAAACACATGCAATGATGTTGACTGCAGGAGGAAAGCCAAATCAGTGGGCATGTAAGCATCTCAGGGCTGCATCAGGGTAGGTCCATGTGGCTTTTCCTCAGGGATGTCTCGCAGGAAGTGAGCCTTGCCAGCTGAGGCAAAGGACTAGCTAAGACAGCTGCACCCTGGTCTGACCATCAGAGATCAAGAGATCAGACGGGCGAGGCTCACTGAGCCATTTATCTCTCCTCCCTTCAATGAATCCCACATGTGTTCATCGGCCATGTCGGCACAATAAACCTTAACTATCACAGGGACCTCCATCTCCATGCAGAGGACCTGGCTCATGAATATGTGACCTGGATTTTCAGGTGTTGCTTTAGGTCTCCCGGGGACCAATTCTGCCTTCCAAGCATATAATGTGGAGCTTCACATGAGCGTGGCTCTACAGGCATGGACTAGAGATCTCTAAGCACAAATACTTCCTTACGGCTCCTCAAACATGTCTCTCCTAGAAAGGAAACGGACTCTTCAGGGCCAGGAAATTACTCCAGTGCGAATCTGGCCTAAATTTAGACACTGTTTGTGATATGTAAGCTTCTGTGTTTGAATCCAGATGGTCTAGACACGGAATTGGGTCTTCCGGGAGTGTCATGCTGCTGTCGTTGGGCGCCATCGAGTTAGCACATGTGATAGAAGTGTCCCAGTGAGGTGTTCTTGGCTGTCATGAGCTGATCACAATTGCTCTCCACACACTTGGAACCTGATCTTCTGAGCAGACCCTAAAAGGTAAGGCATGGCCTGTGAAGAACTTGCCATTTAGGCCTGGAATTTTAACTTCCAGGGAAGGAATATAGGCTTCTAGGCATGGAATGTGGCCTTGCAGCCATGAACCTGTCCTGTAGGAGGGGTAGCTGGCTTTCAGTAGTCCATGTTTACCTATAAGTTTGGTTCTTTTTTTGGATAAAAATCAGATTTTTCTTGTGTGGAAAAGCAGCGTTTCTGGCATTGACTTGACCTCGCATTCCTGTGTCTTCAGGTATGGAAACTGGTCAACCGCCTGAATTTTGGCTTCCCAGATATAGAGTCTCAAACTGCAAACATGATCTTAAAAGTGTGGAATTTGATGATACCGACATGGAACCTGGTGAGGTAGTTACAGGAGTTGGCCCTGCAAGACTGCCAACCTGTGCTCTTAAGGCTTGGAACCTGGCACTCTGTGTGTGGAATGCCTTACAAGGGTGGAATCTGGGCTCCTAGTCAGACAATCTGGTGTCTCAGTCATAGAAATTGGAGTTCCTAAATGAGCTCTGTTCTGCCAGTCCTGGCACCTGGTACTTCATGTCTGAACTCTCAGTCTCCAAACATGAAAATTGGCACTACTAAATCTGAACATGACTCTCGATATACAGAATCTCAATATGCAAACAGGGAGGTTGGTCCTAAAAGCGTGGAAGTTGGCACTTTGTGTGAAACCAAAATTTCCCAGTATGCAACATGACCTATAAGTGTGGAATCTGCCACTTCAGTCATAGAAGTTGATGTTAAAGACATGGAATTTGGCTCCATAACTTGATGCCTAGGACTGCAACCATGGAATTTCAGTGTCCAAGAATTGAACCTGGCCTGATAAGCAATGGACATGGCCTTCCATATATGAAATACCAATACCCAGGCCATAGGAACATCTGAACACAAAAGTTCATTTTGAGGAGTATTGTGTCTAAATAAATGTGCTTTACTGGACACTTTTCTATTTGTTAGCATTTTAGGGGATGGTGTCTTATGTCCACTCTTGACTTAAAAAAGAAAACAAGTTACTTTTTTTGGTTATGAACTTATTTATAAAGTCTTGGTACAGACATGCATTAAAATTGTAAATTCTATTCTTTTCCATGTTAGAATTTTAGACTTTGTCCTCATTATCTTCTTTATTCTGACCCACCAGCAATAGAGTGAAGGAAAACAACTCCTATCTAAGCCTTGTTTTGCCCTGAAATTCTGTCTCAATTGTAATAATTCAGAAAATGGTATCTTCACAGCATCGCATGGATTTAAAATTTTTCACTGCATAGGACTTTATTGTGCTTATTATTATTTTTTAATTTAATAAATCATTTTATTGGGGCTCTTACAATACATACATCCATTATATCAAGTGGACATGTACAATTGCTAGCATTAACAATTTCTAAACATTCGCTTTCTTTTTGAGCCCTTTGATATCAGCCCCTCTTTTTTTCCCCTCTCCCTCTCCTGCCACCCCCATGAATCCTTAATATATTATGTATTGTTTTTGTTATTTATATATATTTTACACCACCCATTCCCTCCCTTCACCCACTATCCTGGTATTCATCTCCTTCAAGGGGGTTTATTCCGCCACCATTGCAATCAGTTCCCCCTTCCCAGCCTTCCTCTCCCTTCCCTTTCCCTATCCTCCTGGAATTGCTACTCCCATTACTATTTCTGAGGCGTTTTGTCTATCCTAAGTTCTAGTGAGATTTGCAAGGTAGGACTGAGATCATAATAGTGGAGGTAGGAAGGATTAAAGAGCTAGAGGAGTGTTGTGTGTTTCATGGGTATTAAACTGCCCCCTGTGTGTAATTTTTCTCTGCAGCAGCCCCTCTGCACGAAAATGTCCAATCATCTACAGATGGGCTCTAGTTCTCCACTTAAACCCCTCTCCATCATGTCAATGAGAATGTTTATTTTTGAACTTCTGATGCCTGTTCCCGTCAACACCTCATGATTACACAGGCTGGTGTGCATCTTCCCTGTGGGTTTTGTAGATTTTCTATTAGATGGCCACTTGTTTGGGTTCACGCTTTTAAGACCCCAGACACTATATCTTCTAACAGCTGGGCACCATCTGCTTTCTTCACCACATTTGCTTATGCACCCAGTTTGTCTTTAGGATCATGTCAGGGAGGTGGACATCACCCAGTGCCACATTATTAGAAAGAAGTGTCCTTGTGTAGAGGGAATACTTAAGTAGAGGCCCAGGGTTCATCGACTACCTCAATGTATTGCCATATGAATATATGTACATAGTCCAATGCCCCTTTTATGCCTTAATAATTTACCTATGTACATGTCTATGTTTATACCTCTATAAATGGTTTTGCTTCCTAGTTCTTTCCTCTATTTCCTTTTGCCTTCCTCTTGCTCCACTATCACATTCACTCCTTTTTGTCTCTCAGTAATTCCTCTCGGCTAGATTATGGCTGCGCCAGCACCACCAGGAACTCTACACCCCCTCCCATTAATTGTAGATCCCTAGTTGTTCCCCTTTTCGTGATGTTATTTGCTAACCACTGCCCCTCACCCCTTATTCCCGCCTTCTCCTTCCCCAAGTTCCCCCGGAACCATCAGTTCCACTGGTTTCTCCTTGGGCTTGCTTCTCATGCCTATCTTATATAGATAGATATAACAAAAACAACAAAGACTAAACACCACCAACAAACAAACAAACACAACATAGTTCCAGGTCTGTCTTCTGACCTTTATGACTATCTCCCCACTGGTCTGGTGGGGCTCTGGGCACTGCCCCTCCAAGTCTGAAGTCTATTTTGGGGATTCCTGGGGGCTTTGTGGCTTTGCTCCCCTTGCTGGTCTATTATGTTCCCTTCTTGGTTAGCCCCACTGTGGGGGTTCAGATCAGACTCACTCCCTGTGCCATGTCCCCAGTGTTGTCCTCTGTAGCGGCATGCTCCTGTGTGGGGACAGCATGTCTTGAGCTGTTGTCAGGCGGTCAGTCCTCTCTGCATTTTAGCTGCTCTGGATGGGGTGTCGTCCTCAGGTCTTGGTGTGCCAGAATGGTGTCTAGTCTCTTATACACTCTCTTTCCTTCTTAGTTTGCTCCCATGTGGTGGGACAGGCCGGCAGCTCTCTCCAGGCTGTAGCCTCAGTGTTGTCTTCTGTGGCACATTCTGCTAGGGAGAGGTCAGGATAGCGTGGATTGGGGCTGGCCCCGTAGTCCTCTCTGTTCATGAGTTGCTCCATGTGGGTATGTTGTCCTCAATGCTTAGCGTGCTGTGATGAGATCTGCACTCTCGCACCCTTTCCTATGGAGACATAAATAACACCCTCCCCATGGGTGGATGAGTGCCCTGCTCCCCTGAATGCCATTGTCTCTCTCCACCACCACCCCACCCCTTCTTCATGTTGTGATGCCGTATGCATCATTGGGTTTGGTGTGTCCCCTGCCTGTGTGCCTATTTCTCAATCCGTAAATTATGTATTAAGTAGTTTTTTTTCTGTACCCATTGTGGATGCATGTTGTTTTGTCCCTTGGTGCTTGGCTGACTTCATTTAGCGTGATTTCCCCCCAACTCTTCCCATGAGATGATGTTCTTCATGCTTTCATGGGTGCTTTTCAAGGATGTGCAGTAGTCTGTTGTGTGTGCCAGATTTCTAATTCACTCATCTATGGATGGACATTTAGGTTGTTTCCAATTCTTTGTGACTTTGAATTGCGCCACAATAAACATTGGAGTGCAGGTGACTGGCCATGGTCTATTTCTTACTTCTTCTGGGTATATGCCTGTCAGGGGAAGCCAGCCCCTAACACATCATCACGGGTCTGGTAGGCACAATTGTACAGCGATAATAAGTAAAGATCATAGTAAAGTTATAGAGAACATGAGAGATAGAAGAGAAGTATTGAAATAAATGGAGTCAGACACAATTCATGGTACCGTGCTCACCTCAGCCCCGCTTGGTGGTCCACATGGAGAGAGAGAGAGAATCTTTAATGCTGACCAAGACTTTCATATTCTCTGGGAACATGCAAGCCCCTAATTACAGGTGAGGACCAACGTCATAGGAAGGGGTTGTGTTATACGTAATACAGTAATGGGAGGGGGTGATCTAGGAGTATCCACGTAATAGGAAGAGGAGGCATTGGGGGTATACATGTACCAAGATGGGCGGATCCTAGATTTAGGATGGCAACTTAACTTGGGATGTCAAGAGCCACTTTGGCCTGTTCCCTGGCTCAACTGATAGAGACCATTATTGGTAGGGTGTGAACACTTGGTGCAGGCCTCAGGGAGAAATAGTTCATTGTCCCAGCAGCAGGGAGCGAGGCCTACCCTGTAGTCTGGTGACTAACTGCCCTCAGGGAGGATGTCTGTAAGTGTCTGGCCTCCCCCACATATGCCCAGTAGGGGGATTGCTGAGTCATAAAGTAGCTCAATTTCCATTTGCTTTAGTAATCGCCAGATGGCTTTCCATTATCAGTGGCTGAGAGTTCCTATCTGGCCACATCCCTCCAACGTTTGTGCTCAAGGGTATTTGATGGGATCTCATGGTTGTTTTAATTTGCATTTTTCTGATGGCTAAGGATCAGGAACATTTTCTTTTTTTTAAATTTTTATTTTATTTATTTATTTTGAACATTTTATTAGGGACTCATACAACTCTTATCACAATCCATACATACATCAATTGTATAACGCACATCTGTACATTCTTTGCCCTCATCATTTTCAAAGCGTTTGCTCTCCACTTTAGCCCTTTGCATCAAGTCCTCTTTTCCCCCCTCCCTCCCCGCTCCTCCCTCCATCATGAGTCCTTGATAATTTATAAATTATTATTTTGTCATATCTTGCCCTGTCTGGCGTCTCCCTTCACCCCCTTTTCTATTGTCCGTCCTGCAGGGAGGAGGTCACATGTAGATCCTGGTAATCGGTTCCCTCTTTCCAACCCACTCACCCTACACTCTCCCAGTATCTCCCCTCACACCCCTGGTCCTGAAGGGATCATCCGCCCTGGATTCCCTGTGCCTCCAGCTCCTATCTGCACCAATGTACATCCTCTGCTCTATCCAGACTTGCAAGGTAGAATTCGGATCATGGTAGTTGGAGGAGGGGGAGGGAGGAAACATTTAGGAACTGGAGGAAAGCTGTATTCTTCATCGGTGCTACGTCGCACCCTGACTGACTCATCTCCTCCCCTAGACCCCTCTGTGAGGGGGTCTCCAGTGGTCGACAAATGGGCTTTGAGTCTCCACTCACTATGGTAGGATTTTTTTTTCTGATGATGGTAGGATTCACTATGGTAGGATTTTTTTTTCTGATGATGCCTTATACCTGATCCCTTCGACACCTCGTGATCGCATAGGCTGGTGTGCTTCTTCCATGTGGGCTTTGTTGCTTCTGAGCTAAATGGCCGCTTGTTCACCTTCAAGCCTTTAAGATCCCAGACACTACCGCTTTTGATAGCCAGGCACCATCAGCTTTCTTCGCCGCATTTGCTATGCACCCATTTGTCCTCGGCGATCGTATCATGGAGGTGTGCAGCCAATGATATGATTTTTTGTTCTTTGATGCCTGATAACTGATCTCTTCGGGACCATGTGATCACACAGGGTGGTGTGTTCTTCCATGTGGGCTTTGTTGCTTCTGAGCTAGATGGCCGCTTGTTTATCCTCAAGCCTTTAAGGCCCCAGACACTATCTCTTTTGATAGCCGGGCGCCATCAGCTTTCTTCACCACATTTACTTGTTCACCCGCTTTGGCTTCAGCAGTTGTGTCGGGAGGGTGAGCATTGTAGAGAGCCAATTTAGTAAAAGAAAGTATTCATGCATTGAGGGAGTGCTTGAGTAGAGGCCCAAGGCAGGAACATTTTCTCATATGCTAATTAGCCATTCAGGTATCCTCCCTGGTGAAACTTCTGTTCAGATCCTTTGCCCACCTCCTCAAGAGGACTCTGCTTTTTTCTTGTTGCAGGGCTATTAAGGTATTGTAGATTTTAGTAATAAGCCCTTTGATGTGTCATTGCTGAAGATCTCCCAGTCTGTGGGTTCTCTTATTACTCTCTTGGTGAAGTCTTTTCATGCACCTGGTGTTTTATCCTTAGTATATCCCACTTGGGTATTTTTATATCTGGGTTGACTTTGGGTGGTTTTATCATGTAAGTTACTATCCAATTATTGTCTGTTATTATTAGTTTTCTGTCCAATGAACTCCTTTTAATATTTCTTGTAAGATTAGTTTGTTGTTGTTTTTTTTAAAACAAATCTCTGTTTATCTGGGAATGTCCAAATTTCACTGTTGTATTTGATGGATGATTTTACTGGGTCTATGACTCTGGGTTGGCAATTTTCTTTCTTTCAGATTTTTATATCTGCCATCTCATTGTTTTCTTGCCTGCAGTGTCTGCTGAAAAAAACCAGGGCTTGGTCATACTGGTTCTCTTTTGTTGGTAGCTTTTAGTTTTCCCTGAGCTGCTCTCAGGATTCTTTCCCAAAGTTTGATTATGAGAAAGCTCGGTGAGTGTCTATTGGGGTCAACTTTGTCTGGGTTCTGTTCTGCTTGTTGAATGCATATCTTATCGTCTTTCACAGTGTCGGGGGTGGGGATTTTCTTCCAATAACCCTTTAACAATTTTCCCCATGATCTCTTCCTGTTCTAGAATTTGGATCACATGTGAAGTCATTCCTTTCATGGTGTTCCACATAAATCTGAGGATTTCCTTGGTGTTGTTACTGCTCTTGTTCCCATTTTCTGATTATTCCTCTCTTCTAATATATAGTAATGAGAAATTAACCTTTAAAATCTTTTGACTTTTCATCGATCAGTTTTACTTCCTTGCCTTTTAAATGTATTGTCTATTTCTCAAATTATAGATTTAATCTTTTAGAGTTTTATTTGATGTTCTTGTATGGTTTCTCAACGCTCATTTATTTGGTCAGTTTTCTTGCTAGGTGCTTGAATTCTTCTAAAGATAGCTTTCTTGTATTTTTCTGGATTTTATCTTCAAGCTCAATCTTTCTCTCCATTCGTTGAAAACAACTAAACACCATTCTTTTGAATTACTTAGCAGGTAATTCCAATTTCTTCTTCATAAAGGGTTTCTGCTCTGCACTTGGGTCACTTTTTTAGTCTTTCTGTCTTGTTTCTTTGTTTCAACTGAAAGTTTTAATTGTCTGAGGCATTGTGGTGGTGCTGTATTTGCAGTTAATTGATAGTTTTATGCTGGCGTGTTCGTAAGCACTCAACAATTGTCTCCTGGTAGGTATGGTAGAGATTGTGAGTGTGTACACAGTTCTCTGTTCATACATCACAGTTGAGGGTGAGTTTGGCTGATGTTGACCACTGTCTACTGATGATCAGGATTACAGGAGTGCCCCTAGCCCAGTGAATGGGCTGCATGAAGTCTACATGGGCACAGTTGTTGTCTCTCATTGGGTGGGACAAGGAAAAAAGAGAGAGAGGTAAAAACAAATAACATCAAAAAGAAAGAAAGCAATAACAACAAGGAGAAGAAAGCAGACTGTGGGATCAGAAAGATTTCTCCTAAGTTGTCTTCCCCAAATATGTGCCAAACCTAGCTGTTTGCTACACATGGTAGATGACTACATTTGGAGGTCAAGTCAAGTAGGTCAGAGGTTATCCTCCCTGATGGTTATCAGCCATCTAGAGCAATCAGACTGTGAAGTGTGTCCCAACCCAAGTCCTTCTCACAAGGATAGTAGTAGATTGTTTCCCTCAAGGAGAGCCCAGGGAGGGCAAGCCCACTCAAGGGTGATCAAGGTTAGGCTTCCATATTGAATCTGGGGTCTGCCTTTCCTGTCACATGTATACCCCTAGTTCCTCCCCTTCCTATTATGTGTACACCCCTAGCTCATCCCCTTTCTGTCACATTTATGCCTAGTGTACAGCCCCTTCATGTGATGTGTGTGGTTACCTGTGATCCTGCCCCTAAGTATCTAAGAGCCTTGGCCAGAAATAAAGAGAGACTCTCCTGCTCTCTCTGTGAGCACACCTGTTGAGATCATGGCTGTCCAGGAGGTGAGCATGCTACTATAAAATGTGTCTGACTTCTTTATTTTACTCTCTCTGCTATTTCTCTTATTCTCTATGGCTTTACTATAATCTATAGCTATATTTTAACTATACAATTGAGCCTGCCAAACCCGTGATCAGTTGTAGGGGGCTGGCTTCCCCGACAGCAGACAAA
Source organism: Tenrec ecaudatus (assembly GCF_050624435.1). Classification (NCBI taxonomy): domain Eukaryota; kingdom Metazoa; phylum Chordata; class Mammalia; order Afrosoricida; family Tenrecidae; genus Tenrec; species Tenrec ecaudatus. The sequence continues at coordinate 224,403,880 of NC_134530.1, read as the reverse complement.
TAGCAGCAAGAAAAAGAATTCAATAACTAGAATGAATTAAAAATAGGAAAGGAAAATAAATACAAGGGAAGAGGAGAAAATGCAATAAGCAAAACTAGGGCGTCAGGGAAGGCAAAGAGGAATATATGTAGTCAAAAAATGAAGAGCAAGACAAAGAGAAGGGCAACAAGAGAAACAGGAAAACTAAAGAAAGAAAGAAGAGAATAAAATGAGGGATGGGAGAGAAGAGGAAAACAAAGGGAAAACTGGGGTAGGGGCGGCCTCAGAGAAGAGACAACTGGGTGGCAGGCGCCAAAGCCACAGACGCTCATGAGGAGGGGTTAGAAGTGAGGGGTGGTAGATCTGGCCCCAGCTGCTGCTGCTGTTGGCCTGGATGGTGCTTGAGTCAGGGTCCCTGCTCTGGAAGTAGTTCATGCTGGCTCAGAGGGCGGTTGAAGTCAAGGTGTTTGTTATCAAAAGGGAATCATTCGGTGGCTGGTTCTAAAAGGAGTTCCTGCCTGCCTTTAGGTGGCCAGGGCCCGGCACTGTGTTTTCTGTTTGTCTGATGAGGTGGATGGAGTTCACACTCCTCTAGACCCAGGGCTGGTGCACCGGGGAGCAATCCGTGAGGGTGTGCTTCAACCTCAGACAGAGCAGGGGGAGGTGGGGAGGTTCACCAGTCAGTAGATGAGGGTAAGGGTTAATCATGGTCTGTAGCCAGGAGGGTGCCGGAGGGGCAGGGGGATCCACCTTCTTGTCACCAGTCTCTGTCGTGAGTCTGCGTTGTCAGGTCACTGTCTCAATGGAATATTGCTTGCAGAAGTTCAGGATGGTTTTGCTAATGCAGCCCAGCCACCAGCTCGCCGATTTGTCTCTTCTCTTGCTGTTTTTGCTCATCTTCTCCTAATCGGTGTCCTATCGCTTTCTTTACCCTTTCTTCTGAAGCTCAGGGTTGCTTGGTAGCGGTGTCACTTGGTCTCGTGTGTCAGGTAGCAGGTCTGTGTCACGTGTCTCCCTAGTTTGATATCTTGCTGGGAATCCAATGAGTAACTGGTTTGAAGGAGGGACAAGACAGCGTTAAAGCCCTCGGCAGAAGGCTACACATCCGTTTTTGAAGAGACAATTAATCGTTTTGTTTATAAGTCAGAGTTGATTTGATGGCTGTGATTTTGTTTTTGTGTGCCTAGTCAAAGAGGACTACTGGTTATAAGATCTTAAGATCTCAACGGGTTCTGCTTGCACAATCCTGACCGAAAAATTTAAATTGAGCTAATGTTATTCTTCATGTGTGCGAAAACTGTGTGCCCTTTTACCAACCGCAGACAAAAGCAATGTTTCCAGTGGAAATTTTAAGCAAGTGGGTTAAAAATCCTGAAGCATTTCTTAGAATTGTAACAGATGAAACTGGCTTTACCACTACGATCCTAAAGATGAAGCACGGCCAAAGCAATTACAACCAAGAGGCGGAGGGGGTCCAAACAAGGCCAAAGATGACTGGCCAAGAACACAGATCGTGGAAACACTTGGGGGAGGGGATACTCACGGCATTTTGCTTGTTCACTGTCTGCAGGACCAAGGAATAAAACAGCTCTTAATATGAGTGTTGGGCAAGTTGGCCGAAGCTTTACAACAGTGGTTCTCAACCTGTGGGTCACGGCTCCTTTGGGGGTCAAGCGACCCTTTCACAGGGGTCACCTAATTCATAACAGTTATGAAGTAGCAACGAAAATAATTTTGATTGGGGGGGGTCACTACCCCATGAGGAACTGTATTAAAGGGTCATGGCATTAGGAAGGTGGAGAACCACTACTTTAGAAGAGAAAACATGCCAATGCTCCTGCTCATTCCTCTCATTAAACAAGGCAATATTACAAGAATATTGATGGGAAATCATTAAGTATTCACTTTATTGGTCCCAATTTGATACCTTCTAACTTCTTTTTGTTTCCCAATCTTAAAAAAAATAATTAGGACTACCCGCTTTGCTTCTGTTAACATAAAAGACAGCATTGGCATGGTTAAATCCCCAGGACCCTCAGCTCATTCAAGATGGGCTGAATGGCTGGCACCATTGCTTACAAAGGTGCTTTAACTTTGAGTTTATGTTGCGAAATAAAGTTATATATTTCTAATTTTTTCTTTTAATTCCATTTTCCAGGAACTTTTATAAGGCCCCTCATCAAGGGAATACTACTGAGATAGAAAGAGAAATGATGTATGCTACAATGTGGATGAATCTTGAAGACATGCACAATGAAAAAGTCAACCACAAAAGGACAAATATTCTATCACCCCAGATACAGAAAAAGACAAGGGCAAGCAAAGGCATAAAAATGGAAGCTTATTAGTGTTTACCAGAGGGGAAAGGTATTGCTCACAGAGGACTGAGTTTTGGTTAACTAGGATAGAAAAATCGTATTGAATTTTGGCTAATGGAGCTTAAAGAAAAGGTTGCATATCCAAGTAATGCAATTGTTATCAATAAGTTGTATGCCTATAAAAGTTTAATTAGAAAAAAAGTGTGATAGATACCTTTTATTAAAAAAAAAGCAACTGCTGAGTCTGCTTATGTACAACCAGGCACCTCATGTGATTTGATTCTTTGGTTGGTGGTTTAAAATCATGGTTTTTGGGTACGTCCCAATAAATTGGCCTATTATTGTGGGTAAGCTTCTTTTCTACCTCTTTCTTAGTTCATTGTGGTGTGCATGGGATCTTATACGTGGCTATCCAAATTACAGACCTTGGTCTCTTTTTACAGATACAGGAAGGAGAGAGTCAGAAATAAAGAGGAGAACTGGAATGTGTGGCTGACTGCCTCCATGAGCAACCTGCATCTTTGCCATGAGACCAGACGAACTAGATGGTACCCCGCTGCCATTCCTGACCGTCTTGATGGAGGATTCAATAGAAGAGCCCTGGTCAATAATGAGAACATGCAGAACAGAACTCCAGACCCTTGTGGAGGCTGGATGAACTCCTAGAACTATCCTCCTGAGAGAACTCTGACATCTTAAACATTAAGACAAAAGCCCTCCCCGAAGGCTTCTTACAACCCAAAGTAATTGAGCTTAGCTAATTGAAAAGTCTGCCTTGAGCATTCACCTCATTTAAGGGCTGTCTATATGGGATCCCACGGACAACTTGAAAGGGTCGATAAACACCATGGGGAGCAGTGAGTTTGTGTTAACAAAGGAGGGGCAACTCAGAAAATGAGGGTGAACATGGCCACCCAATGACGAACGGCACCAACCCCACTCAATCGCACATGGAGAACTTGCCCAAAGCATGCTGGGCTATCTCCCACAACACCCCCAAACAAAGTATGTTACAAAACAAACTGACGTGAGCTGCCGACCCACGACAAGCCAGGACGACTTCAGTGACTAGCAACGAATTCATCCACAAGCCCCTCGTTTCTCTCAGGACCCCTGTGCTGACGAAGCTAGCCGTCTACCACCAAGTCAGCAGTTGAGAATAGCAGGGTGTTCCATCCGTCAGGTCTCTAATGACTATACGAGTAAACAGATAGCCACCCCAGCCTTCCAAGGTGCTTGTGGGCAGACCCCAATGTTCTGGTGCTCAGCCAGGCCATGAACCCTTGCCACCCCCCAGATACTCCTAACACACAGCGCAGTAAAACAGGTCCTGCGCCCTTGAGTAGCTACTCTCTCTATTCCCGATTATGAAACTCTGAAACCAGAGGCTGCCTTTCTCTGCCACATAGGACAATGTGCACGTTCTTGGCCAGGCAGGCCCCACAGGGCACACTACTATGCTTAGTCGAAGGGTGTGCTTTCAGCCCCCGTGTATTCCACAATGTTTTCCTGGTGACAAAGGGCTTCTCTAGTGGCAAGAGATGGTCTCCCCTTCTCTTGCTTCGAGGGAGTCTGCACCTGCCTACATAGGACAGGCTTTTCTGCAAATTGTCACCGCTGCCACCCCAACCCCCCGCCCCATGTCTCTGGTTACCTGCCAGAATCATTTAATCCAGCCCTCCATCTGGGCAATGATTTAAAATCCCCACACAATGCAGCGGACCATTGCAGATGGCCGTGCACCTGGGACTCCTCGTCCTGGGCGGCAGCGCCTGGCTTTGGACTGCCCTGCTTGGCTGGCAGCCTTGGAAACTCCCGTCCAGCTAGCAGGGAACTGTAAAGCCTGCCCCTCATCAGAACAGCCTCCAGCCCAAGCCCTCAGTGCAAGGAGCTGGAGGTGTTAAAGCGATGTATGTAACTCAATCGCTGGTGAACGAGCCCAGAGTGCAGACAAGATGCAAGCCCAGGCCATTCTGTCCCTAAGTGACTGCCATCCACAGTCCTTGCCCTCCCTGAGTAGTCCCAACTGTACACTGTGTCCCTTGTGCAGCCCACCGGGGAGGCTCTCGGCGTCCCCAAATCAGCCTCTCGTTGTCATCAGTCTTGGGAGGATGAACCTGAGCTTCAGTGCCTTCTCATCTCCACCCAGCGGCCATCAACAGATTTTTAAAATGTACAAAAACATAGAGCTGTTATTCTCCCTCGTGGCTTGCCACTGCACTTGGAGCATGATTCTAGCTCATTCCCTGAGTCTGGGAGATCCTAGGCCCTGGCTACCCTGCCCACTTCATCTCCGGCCACTGTGTTTGGCTCTCTGGTTCCCAGGGGCATTCCTCTCCGGGTGGTCCTGAGGGCATGCCAAGCCTCAGTCTTTGCTGGGCCTTTCACACAAGCGGGTTTTTCCCCTTAAACTAGCCTGCTCCCCACATGCCTCCTGATATTTCACCAAAAGTTTCCGCTAAGATGTCACCTCTGGGACATCCTCAGTGACTTCTTGTCCGGAATATTTCCCTGCACACACCCTTCTTCTCTCTTTCTCTCTCTGCTAGCTGATCCCTCCCTCTCCCCAACGTTTTATTGTGCAGACTGTCCAACAGAAAGCGAAGCTGAGAGAACTCCACAACACATCCTTGTATACCTACTGCCTACGATATAAACAAACATTCACACCGGGCTTTCCTCGTTCTGTTTCACCCCCTCCTGCGTTCGGGGAACTCCTGAGGGGTGCAGGCAGCAAAGTGCTCGCACCCCCTTAGAGGGGTCTTAGAAGACAGGCTTCGGGAGGTCATAGGTGCAGACTCCACACTGCACCTAGGGGTCACTGTGAATTAGAATGGGCTACCGCAGGGGTAGGGAAACTGTTTCTGCCAATGGCCATTTGGATCTTTACATCATTCTGGGGCCAGACCGGTCCAACATTTCATTCACTCGCCCCACTGTCATGACCGGAACTGGTGCTCTCTGGTGGCGCCTGTGCTGTCCCAGCTGGTACAGACGGTGTCTGGGGGCTTTGGCAGCTGGACATCCCCGGCCCTGCTCCAGGTCTCTAGCAGTGCGGCAGCAGCAGCAGCCTCGATCGGCCCAGTTATGAATTTATTTACAAAACGTACCGTGATGAAGCGAATAAGGACAAAACAGTTCCACATGCACCCTTCAGTGAGGTTGTGAGTGGAACATGACTTGATATAACGGGGTCTGGGGCCATTTCCTTGACAGCCCCAGTCCCTCTTTCCCACTTTCTGATCTGGTTACAATGGATTTGGGGGCTTAAACTTTGGCTATTTACTTGCTTATTGTACGTTTCCTTTCAGATAGTGAGCTCCTGCCAGGCTGGGAGGGGTGGGGTGGTGGTGGTCATGTTTAGTTCGTTCTGACCGCCTCTAGCACTGTGCTTGGCACACAGTAGCTGCCCAACAAACACCTACCATGCCAGCTGAATGAATGACTGTGGGAAAACCGGTGCAGACCAGAGGGCTCGGGAATAGTTGAGAGTTTAAGAGCAGTGATTCCAAACTTTGTTACGTGCTGGAGCTACCCGTATAAAACCTCCAAACCCCTAGCTCACTGCCCCATAGCAATTCTATGCAAAGCTCTGGGGGTGGGGGGACCCCAAGCACCCATCATTTCTAAACTCCTCAAGTGATTACACAAGGCAGCTGATTGGAGTAAAAAGCTTCATCTTTCTCCTGAGGGGCAGCTGTGGTTTCGAACTGCTGACCTTGTGGTTAGCAAGCTAAAGCATAACCCACTATGCCACCAGGGCTCCTGTCAAATGTGTTAGTGGGTCTTCCAAGGTTAACTTGACCCAATGGATGGATGTATGGATTGTGATAAGAGCTGTAGGAGCCCCCAGTAAAATTATTAAAATAAAAGAAAGAAAAAGAATGCTTAACTACCACTTCCTTAGTCACACAGGGGTGTGGACGGAACACAGAAGACGTTCCACACAGCCCTGCAGCCGAGCACGTGCAGCGTGCAAAGGCTGCATCCGTCTGAGAGCATGAACCCAGGCCGTTGAAGACGCTGCAAGAGACTGCCTCAAGCGAAAACCACGAACCTAGGTCATCGTTGACCCCAGATTTAGACCGCAGCCAACGCTCATGGATGAATGGAAGACCTAAGCGCCCGAGGAGTCAAAGACAGAACCCCAAGCTTCTTTGACTTAGAGGTCAGCCTCAAGGTGATTAGGCTTCTCTAAGGGTCACAGCCCAGATCACCGAATTCGTGGTTTACGGCCAAGAGGGAAAATGGCAGCCAGCATAACGTGTTGTTTCTGCCTCTCAGAACTGCCGTTCCTCAGCCCCCAAACAAAGCAAAGACCCATCGCTGTCCGGTCCATTCTGACGCACTGTGAGCCCATGTGTGACCCAGTGGAACTGCTCCACAGGGTCTCTGGGCTCCACCCTTCCTGGATGCTGGATTGCCAGGCCTTTCTTTCAGGGTGCAGGTGGGTGCGTTCGAACTGCCAACCTTTGGTGACTCAGACATTGAAAACCAAGCTCACTGCCATCTTGTCAACTCACATGCATGGGGACCCTGGAGGATAGGGTAGAACTGCCCTGGTGGATTCCAAGACTGTCAGTCTTTATGGGAGTAGACAGCTTCATCATCTTGGCTGATGGCTTTGAACTGTTGACCTTGTAGTTAGCGGCCCAATTCCTAGCCCACAGGGCTCTTGGTCAAGCACAAGCTTTCTGTCCCACTCTGGACCCTCTAATGGTCACAGCCAGGATCATTGGGAGGTGACTTAGGACCAAGGGGGAAATGGTGAGCTGCCTGATTTTCTGTCACCTGCTCCCCCAAATCATAGTCCCTCTGTGAAAGCCACTTTGATCCAATTGTCGAGATCAACCTGCTCCAAGTTCTAGACTCTACTTTGCTTCAGACAAGGAACGTGAGAACATTGAATTCAGCTCAGGCCAGTCTTGTTGATAGATTACTGTCCCACCCCCATAATCGGTCACATTCATGAAGTGTCCACTTGTCTTAGGGACACAGACCTCTCAAGTTTCTCACAGGAACTCGGAGGAGGAAAAGGACCAGTGGGAAAACGTCCATCTGACAGCAGGGGAAACTGAGGTGCAGAGAAGTTGATTGACTTTAATAAGATGACATATCTGGAAAAACTAGGCATTGCAATTGAGCATTTTGCTTTCAAATCCAATGAAGATTCCTAGCTGTCTCAATTCCAGTCCTCAGGCCCTTGCCTAATTCCCACCACCACCATTTTTGTTGTTATCATTTTAAAACCCTTGATTGTGATTTGAGGAAAGGTTCACAGAGCAAACTGGCTTCCTCTTCAGGATTCGTGGAACCCATTCTTCTTCATGTTGTTGCTTACAGGCCCCACACGGTCGAAGCACTCTCCCCTGTGCTTCCTATTTCCCTGGGGCCTTCTCTCCTCTCCCCCGCCTTCTGAGGTGTAACCGTAGGCAAATGCTGCTTTTGGGATTTCTGTGGCTGATTGCTCTCAGGTGTGAGTGCCTCCATCCCTGCTGGTATTCTCACCTGTCTGTTGTTGGACTGACCATGGCGAAGGCCTGGGGTGAGTTCCAGGTTTGAAAGGGGTCAGTTGGGTTTGAAAGGGTCTGAGGGTCTCTGTTGGTCTCCATCAGACCACTAAGCCTGGTCTTGTTTAAGATTTTTGAGTGTACTTCCACATTTTTCCCAGTCTATCCAGGACCCTCTGTTGTGATCCTTTTTAGAGCAGTCAGCAGTAACCGGGCACCATCTAGGACAGCGATTCTCAACCTGTGGGTTGCGACCCCTTTGGGGGTCGAACGACCCTTTCACAGGGGTCACTTAAGATGATTGGAAAACACATATTTCCGATGGTCTTAGGAACTGAGACACCGCTCCTCTATCAGTCTCCAGGTGGGTCTGCCCACATACAGATACACCCACATACGAGTACCCAGCATGAAGACTGTTACCCACGCTATACCATGCTTCAAGACAAAATTTCATTTATTTGTCATTAGATAGAAATATTTCACAATATATAATTACTTACTGTTTTTGTGATTAATCACTATGCTTTAATGATGTTTAATTTGTAATGATGAAAATATATCCTGCATTTCAGATATTTACATGACGATTCTTAACAGTAGCAAAATGACAGTGATGAAGTAGCAATGAAAATAATTTTATGGTTAGGGGTCACCACCACATGAGGAACTGTGTTAAAGGGTTGAGGCATAAGGAAGCTTGAGAACAGCTGACCTACAGTATATACTCGAATATAAGCTGACCTGAGTATAAGCCGAGGTACCTAATTATTACATGGGAAACCAGAAAAACTGATTGACTCGAGTATAAGCCTAGGGTGGAAAATGCAGAAGCTATTGGTGAGTTCAAATAATCAAAACAAATGAAAATAAAATTACTAAAAATTGACACAGTGGTGGGGTAATATATTTAAATATTTATTTTAAATAAAAAACATAAATAAAAGGACAAGTCATTTAACATTAGTAAACCAGCACAGTAAGTGGAAAATAGGGTCAACAAAAACAATAAGGTATCAACAATGATACCTTACGAGTACTATTCCCTGAGCTCAATCAGCAATCAAGCTAAAATGTAAAGAGTTAAAATCCTTCAAAACTGGATTCCTCATCATCATCCATATCCCAATGCAGAGCTTCAGCTGGTGTGAGGTCATCATAGACGCTGTCCTCACTGAGATCCGTCATCACCATCACTGCTGTCATTTTCAGACAAAGCGCAGTCTTCACTGCCATCCATAGCATGACTAATACTACATTTCTGGAAAGCACATTACACCATGTCTTCTGGAATGTCTTCCCATGTATCTCGAACCCACTTTGCTATTAACTCTGTCAGGCTTCATGAGATTTCCTCCTTTTGTTAGTTGGGCTTGACCAGATGATATCCATTCATGCCACATCCTTCACACATGGTCTTTAAAAGGCTTATTCAAAGATACATTTAGAGGCTGCAGTACAGATGTAAGCCCACCTAGAATAACGGCTAATGTAACTTTACTAGATTTTGCCAATTTTTTTATGTCATCCGATAGGTAGGCTCTGAACCTATCCCAACCAAGTAACGATGGCTTTTTCTTTAAGGCTGCTCCTGGTGGTTGGTTCCAAATTTCTTCCATCTTCATCCACCTAGCCTTTAACATATGCACACACAGTAATTCTTGGTGGGAAATTGATCTTTTTTAGGCAAGGTCTTTCTTTTTTATAAATAATGACAGGATGCAGCTTAGTTCCATTAGCCAAACATGATAGAACAACTGTAAAGTTTTCTTTTTCATTTCCTGTGGTTTTGAGAAAAATGTTTTTTTTCTCCTAAACTTGCCACAGTTCTGTTGCTTGGAAGATCAAAAGTCATGGCAGTTTCATCCATATTACTAGTATCTGCCTGGTCAAAATTATAAATCCTTTGTTTTATAATAAATGACTGGAATGACATAATTTTTTCCTTCAAGGTCTTGTGGCAATTTCTAGGAAATCTTTGTTCTTTGTCTCAAACATAGTAGGCCAAACCTATTCATGAAGTGCGTACACCATCCTGCTGATGCAGCAAATTTTTCAATGCCTGGTGCTTTATATTTGTCATCCTTAGCCAATTATAGAGCATGTATGCGATTCCCATGCGTGTTACGCAGTAACCATTTGACGACACTCCATAACCCATTTATGCAATTCACTCTCTAGAGCCCCATAAAAAGATGTTAAACCATGACAAGCTTTTTTAGCTTTTGGAATCTGTTCCAAGTCAGCCTTTATTTTCTGCCACTCCCTCACTTGTTTTTCGTCAACACAGAATTCCCTACTTGCAATACTGTTATTGCTCTCTTCTGCTCTTGACACAACCTTCATTTTGAAACCAGCCTCACATGACCGGCACTTTTGTTTTGGTTCAAGAGTATCCATTTCTAATAGGATAAAAAAACAAGACTTTGAAAAAGAACTTTCATGGTATTTCCACCACGCCCCCACTCCGCGACGTGTTAGCCGGGAGGAGGGGGCGAGTCCATGTGGGTGGGGGATGCAAGATATGAATTAACACAGAGACCAGAGGAGAGAGAAGGAGTGCAGCCACAGACACATCCTTACCAGTTCAGCTGCCAGCATAAGTGAATCACTATGGTGCTTCTGCGAATCGGAGCTATCCATGTCATAGGATGGCTCTGATTGGTTAGATGTGAGTAAACAGACATTCAAAGCCCTGCAGTGTCAGCAGGGCTTTGAGTGAACAACAGAGAAACGGCAATCACCCGTGAGATAACAGGCGCTCATCCCGTTACCTGCGGGGGTGGGGGGGGCAGCGAGATGTTACACCTCACTGACCCGTGTATAAGCCAAACCCCAGTTTTTCAGCACATTTTTTGTTCTGAAAGACTCGACTTATACTCGAGTATATACAGTGGTTCTTATGGCTTTGGGTACACCACCATCCATCCTTTACTCCTGTTGCCACCTCACCCTGGCTATTGCCATTGGAAGGACAGCACAATTGGTCAAGTGGAGGGGCAGTGAACAAGGCGAAGGACCCCAAGGAGACGGCCTGACACTGTGGTGACGCTGGGCTCCAACACAGGGACAACTGTGAGGACGGCACAGGACCGGCTAATGTTTCCTTCCCTTGTGCACAGTGTCACTGTGAGTCAGAATTGACACGGCCGCACCGAATATTGACAACATGCGCTAAGTAAGTTTTAGCTTTTCAAACAATCATTGTCACTTAATCCTTCCCTGCCTCACTTTCTAGACATGCTGGCGGAGACCAGACAGTCTGGAGACTACACTAAAGTCATGCTATAGCACCCAGCTCTCCAACGGCCATAGCTATGTTGCTCCTTGGGCTTCAAGACTGGCGTTCCACCTGGTAAGGTAGCTCCTCTTACTCCTCTGGGCCCTGGGGTTTTGTCTTGGACTCCCAGCGCTTAAGGCGTAAAACCTCGCTGCCCTCAGCTTGGAGTCCCTGGGTGACACAAATGGTGAACATGCTCACATCCAACCCAGAGTCTGCAGGTTCAAGTTGACCCGGAGGGGCCTGGGAAGCAAAGCCCCTCCACTCATGAAATCAGCCATTAAAAAAAACTCAGTGAATCACAGTTCTACTCTGACATACATGGAGTTGCTATGAGTTGGAATTGACCTGGCAGCAACTGGTGGTAGTGGGGGACCCTCAGCCCATGGCCATAATGTCCCCTTGACTCCTGGCAGCATGCTACCAAACCACTGTCTGTAGCCGAGACTCGCTGAGAAGCCCACCTCTCAGACAAAACTCTCCTGCCGCCACCAGTGGAGTCTTTTGAGATGGAACCAACTTCAACTGACTCGACAACCACGGCCTACTTCTCCCTTCTTCCTGGTGGGGAGTGGTGAGCGAGGAGTCCACAAAGTACCTCCTTCTGGTGAATGTGCCCACTCTCTAACTATAAGGAGGCTTCAAGAAATTGATGGGAAGACGGAATGAAAAGAGAATTGAGTCCCCCCACAAATACTGTGAAGCTCCCCCTGAGGTCATCCTCCTCTCATACAGGCCTGTGGTTACTATTGTGTGACCTCATATTCCAACAGAGCAAAACGCTGCCCCTCTTTATGATGATGGGATTCTGGGGTCCATTGTTAGAGCCACCGAATAGGTTGAGCACTGTGGCAGTTACAGAATCTCTTGTCAACTTGAGGGAAGGGATGGACTCTGGCTTGTCAAACAGATCTTAGCAAATGAGGCCTGTAGGTGGGCATGAACTTCTCTCTGAGGATTCTGGGAACTCCTATCTTCCTCCCTGGAGAAGAGACACATGCTCTCTGTCTGTCTTCCCTTTCCAGCGGTTGGGATGCTCAGAGAGTTGGAGGAGACATGTGGAGGGAGACCCATGCCCCCAACACTGGATCCACAAGACCTTCCACCCATGGGCCTGTGATCTTCCTGCATTCAGTGTCATTGCATGTGCTGCATGAGTGTGAAGACGAATGTATAGACTGGTACCGGACATATGGGCTAATATCAGACTTATGGACTTGATCTTGACTGGGCTGGAATATATATATTTTTAGTATATAATTACTCTTTGATATAAAACTCTCTCTTATACAGATACGAGTATCTTTGGATTTGTTTCTCTAGTCAACCCAGACAAACACAAGCACCTTCCAACCTAAGAGGTTCCCTGGTGACATAGTGGCTTTGTAGTTGGGGTGCTGACTGCAAAGTCAGAAGTTCGGAACCACCAGCTGTCCAGCAGGAGCAAGATGGGACTTTCTATTCCCATAAAGAGCCAGTCTCAGCACCTCACAGGGGGCAGTTCTACCCTGTCCTACGAGTCAGCATCCACTTGAGGGCAGTGAGTTTTTGGGCTTTTCCACCCAAGGGACCTATTGTAGCACTAGGTCAGACAATATTCTGTTGGGATCCAAAGGGGTTTCTTCAGATGATTTATGGAAACAGATCACCAGGTCTTTCTTTCTAGCCTTAATCTGGAAGTTCTACTGAAACCTGCCCATGCTGGGTGACCCTGTTGGTACTTGAATTGCTGGTAGCCCAGCTGCCAGCCATCATAGAAACAAGCAAGCCACTACAGTGCAAGTTGACAGGGGATAACACCAGCCCGGAACACTTTATACTATGGCCTCAGGAAAAATGAGGGCAAGTCCTGGCCCATCAAGCCTGGAGGACGATATCCCCGCTCTGAACAGCCAATGGACAGAGTGGACAATATGGCTGATTTTGCTACAAGACACGCCATCCCTTGATGGCCCAGGGCCATAAGGGGGCCAAAACTGGAGATTCAGGGCCAGCACTGGCCCAGACTGACCCTGTGACACTGAGGCAAGCCACTAAAAGCGTGTGACACAGCAACTGTGGGAGCAGAGCAGGGAGCCCCCGAGGGAGTACAAAGGACAGACTATGGGGCCAAAGCATGGTACCCAATGGGACCTGACTGAAGGACACACCTAGAGATCAAAAATCAGACCTTGATCTGTTTACAGGTTTTTCTTTCTTTAAATAATTTTTTTCTTTTAATTAATTTATTCTTCTATGGGTAATTGGTTTCCCTTTTTATTGTCATAGCTGTGTTCTTACTCATTGCCTATCGTGCAATGACTTGATTTTTGGTGCATATTATTATCTCTATAGATCTATCTAGATAAGATAGACTGGATGAATAGTCTGGAGGAGAAAACAAGGGGACCAATGGTTCTGGGGGGACACGGGAGAGGGGGAGGAGGGGACAAGGAGGTGGTGCTGACCAACCCAGGGACAAGGGAGCAAGCAATAAGTGATCCAAAATCAGTAGCAAGGAGGGTGTGAGTGGCTTGGTAGGGATTCAGCAAGGGCAAGGTAACCGAGAGAAATGAAAGAAACCCAAATGAAGGCTGAGCATAATAGTGGTACAAGAGGAAAGTAAAAGGAAATAGAGGAAAGAAGTAGGTGACAAAGGGTATTCATAGAGGTCCAAAGACTGGAATGTACAGATGTAAATATATTTACATGAGCATGGGGAAACAGATCTATGTGCATATATTTATAGGTTTACATACTATTAAGGCAACAGATGGACATTGGGCCTCCACTCAAGCACTTTCTCAATGCAAGAACACTTTGTTCTAAATAATTGGCATTCCAGGATGCACACCTTCCCGACACGATTGCTGAAGAAAAATGTGTGCATAAGCAAATGTGGTGAAGAAAGCTGACGGTGCCCAGCTATCAAAAGATATAGTGTCTGGGGTCTTAAAGGCTTGAAGATAAACAAGAGGCCATCTAGCTAAGAAGCATCAAAGCCCACATGGAAGAAGCAAACCAGCGTGTCTGACCACAAGGTGCAGAAGGGACCAGTTATCAGTCATCAAAGAGCTAAAAAATCTTATCAGTGGATGCCTACCTCCCTTATGAAGACAAACATGTGCATAAGCAAATGTGGTGAAGAAAGCCGATGGTGCCCAGCTATCAAAAGATAAAGCGTCTGGGGTCTTAAAGGCTCGAAGATAAACAAGTGGCCATCTATCTCAGAAGCAACAAAGCCCACATGGAAGAAACACACCAGCCTGTGTGACCACGAGCTGTCGAAGGTATCAGGTATCAAGCATCAAGGAACAAAAAAATCATATCATTGAAAATGTGTGTGAGTGCAGAGTGGAAACTCAAAGCCCAATGGTAGCCAACTGGATACCCCTTACTGAGGGATTATGGGGAGGAGATGAACCAGGCAGGGTGCAGGGTAACAACGATGAAACATATAATTTTCCTCTAGTTCTTAAATACTTCCCCACCCCACCCCCACTATCATGATCCCAATTCTACTTTACAAATCTGGCTAAACCAGAAGATGTACATAAGCACAGAGCACAACTGGAAACACAGGGAATCCAGGACAGATGACTCCTCCAGGACCAGTGGTGAGAGTGGCGATGCCTGAAGGGTGGAGAGAATGTGGGGTAGAAAGGGGGAACTGATTACAAGTATCTATGTATAGCCTCCTCCCTGGGGGAGGGACAGCAGAGAAGATGGTGGGGGGAGATGTCAGATAGTGTAATATATGACAAAATAATAATAATTTATGAATGATGAAGGGGTTCATGAGGTAGAGGGGAGTGGGGAGGGAGGGGGAAAATGAGCAGCAGATATTAAGGGCTCAAGTAGAAGGCAAATGTTTTTAGAATGATGATGGCAACAAATGTACGTATGTTCTCGACACAATGGATGGATGTATGGATTGTGATACGAATTGTATGAGCCCCCAATAAAATGATTAAAAAAAACAACGAGGGCAGGGAGGACAGTCATATTGTGCCCCCCCCCCCCCCCCCAAGCAAAGCATCCTAGGCCAGCTACAGTCAAGCCAATCCCAGCTCATGGTGTTCCCATGTGTCTCAGACTAGAACTATGACCCGGGGGTTTTCAATGGCTGGTTTTTCAGAAGTAGGCCAGTCACCAGGCTTAGGAGCTGCTTCTGCGGGGACTCGGCCCTCCAGCCAGCCTGCCAGCAGTGAGCACATGAGCCATTTGCAGCACCCCATATTTACCCTGACTGGTACTTGTGTAAATGTTTGCTTACATGCCGGGTGTCCTCTGAGGAAACCGCTTGCCAGGCCTGGGCACCCCGTGCCCTCTCTCTACGGAGCAGGGAGGAGCTTTCTCCCAGGACAGGCTTAGAACACCCACCCCTCCCCTAAAAGCCCGAAGGGGACCTTAAGTACATGAATAAGCACATTATGGATTGATGGCACTAACTTTATTCATAGAGACCTTCACCAAGTGGCTATGAAGATGGTAAGCCTGGTCTCTTTAAGGACTTTGGGCTTTGTTCCACATTCCCCTCCCATTTTATCCAGGACCTTCCCATAGGATTCTTTTCAGGGCAGGTGGTAGTGGAGGCTGGGTACCGTCTAGTTCTGGCCGCAGCGTCATGGAGACAGAAGTTGGAATGCTCCGTTAGCCCATTAGACTAATGGATTCCAGGTCTCTTCATTTCTCCTCACTCTTCTTTCCTCTGGAAGGAGAGAGGCTACTGGTTGCCCCTTAGATGGTTGCTCATGAACTTTAAGACCCCAGTGGCTACGTACCAAAGTAGGATGCAGTGTGTTATCTTTGTGAACTCTATTGAGCCAGTTGGTCTTAATGTCACTTAAGACTATGGTCCTAAACCCCAGACCCAGTGATTCGTTCTCCCAGGGTGCTTGGGTATGTTTAAATTGTCCCCACATGCTCACCTTTCTTAGGGGCCGCTTTGTGTCACCAGCTAAACTGTGAACACTCCAGGGTAGGGGCCACACTTTATGCATGCTCTATTTCTCTATAGATATGGAGGATACATAAAGTGTGGTCCCTACCCTGGAATAATCACAGGTTAGGGATAGCTACTAGTTAGAGTCAAAGGAAAACTAGGATTTTACTATCCCTTGCTGAAAAATTATAATAATATTGATTTGGGACCAAATGAAAGGCTCATTTCAAAGGTCCCCAAGTTATTTTCTGTCCACGCTGTGTTTATTTAAATACAATCAGCTCAATCGCTTCTCGGCCTTTTGGCTAAGATCAAGTGTAAATACAATCAGCTCATTTGTGGACAAGCACGTGCTAATTGCGGGCCTACAGAGCATGTGTGTGTATATGAGGCGGACATTGTCCCTCTCTTTATGAAGCCCCCAGTTCCGCAGTTGAATGGGATAGACTTGGTGACTTTTTGGCAGGTTAATTTGGGTGCATGCTCGGCAGGAAGAGAAGGCTCAAGAGCTATTATTAAACCTTCCTGAAAGGTCAGATATGTTTCAAGTCACTCACTTTTCTCGCTCTCTGTAGGTACGCTGCTTTCCTTCTGGTGAAAGTAGCGACATCCCTGGCTGGGCCAGATGGGGGGTGTTTCATGTGGGATAGAAGAACTCTTTCTTTGCTGATAAGTCTGTGCTCAGATTACTTTAGTTAGGCCTGGCGGTAATGGTTAGAATCTTGGGAGACCATTTCCCTGAGGTCAGGGTCTTTGGCATGTCCCAAGGATGGTGAGGGTATAGGCCAAACAGGGCAGGGTTCCTTCCAAGATGTGTTGGCATGGGGGAGTGTCAGCCAGGAGTCAGTGCTACTATGGTGGGTTGTCATCGAGCTGGCCACACAACCCAGAGTGGCCCACAGGTAGCGCAGAATGTCCAGCCGTGCGCTAGCCTCAAAATCATGGGCACGTGTGAGCTCATCGAGTCCACCATCTCGTGGAGAGTTCACATGTCAGCTCCTAGGCACCCTGTCAGGCAGAGAAGGGCCTATCTGTGGCTTTCCAGGGTTAAAAATTATTGTGGGAGCAGAAAGCCTCATCTTTTCCCCACAGAGTGGCTGATGGTTTAGAACTGCCGGTCTTGTAGTTCACGGCCCAACACCTAGCCCACTCTGCCACGAGGACTCTGTAATAGGCCCATTAAAAAATTCCTCAAACTCAACAGATCAAGTGGTACCTAGGAAGAGAGCTACCCAAATGTCAGATGCTCATACTCAGGGGAGAAACCAAGCTAGTTCATGGGAAAGTCAGCTTCGCGAGTCCGCGCTCTGAATAAACTGTCTCCTTACAGCCCTCTGACTTGCCCAAATCCTCCCTCCCCTCCTCCCCGTCCTCAGGTTCCCGCTGCCCACCAATAGCAGCCCACTCCTTGGATTTCAGGCCGTCACAGTGCCAGGCATCCTCTTCGCAATGTGAAGGAGGTAATGCTTCAGTCAAATGCCTTTCCAACTATCTTTACGTGTGTGTGTTCGCGCACGTGTGTGCGCACGTGTGTGTACATCACGGGAGAACTATTTTGGGGACTGATGATAAAAGCTGGCCTGGAGCCTCCGCGCTACCCTGTAACGCTTTGTACAGAAAACGGAAGTTGCTGAGAACATAGTTTTAAAATGCTGCTTACCAATGAGCAGCAACAAAATAGCCATCTAAACTCCTTCTTGGGAAGTCGGGGAAACTTCGACTATGGCCTGGGGTATTCGAGGCGACTAATGAATTATTGTGAACCTTTCATTTTGTGAGGTGCAATCTCGGTATTATGGGTGTGTGAGAAAACGTCTTTTTAAAAAATCTTCGTATTTCACACATTGGCACGAACCAGAAGCCAACAGGGGCAGAGGCAGATGTAGCCTCTCGGAGACAAGGACAGGGCGCCGAGCGTAGCAGGCTCTTTGAGAAGAATCAGAGCCCGCCTTCAAGCTCGGGCGATCACAGGAGTCACTGTCCTTACTGTTGCTGCTGTCCTTGGGTGAGGCTTCGTCGTGTGGACCCATTGTATGATGGAGCAGGACCGCTGGCCCTAGGGTTCTCATTGGTTGGTCTCTCATCTTAATCTGCAGTATAGCAACACACACGCCTCCACTGACAGATGAGTGGTGAGTGCCCAAGAGGTGCTGGGTACTGAACCTGGGTCTCCAGCATGGAAGGCAAACCGCCTATGTCCCGGGCATCTGGGTAGACAGAGGCTTAGAGGCTGGGTTTTGTCAGGGACCGTGGGTGTCAGTTTAGGGCAGGGTGAAGAGGGAGTGAGGGGTCTGCATATCCTCTGTATGACTCATCACTTCTGGGTGCCCGTAGAAAAATCTCCCCTCATTTAACGCTTCCCTCAACCTTATAAGGTAAAGGATTTACACTTTTTTTTAACATCAGGGGCAGGGCTGACTCCCGGCACATCCACCCTAGGTGTTTGGCTCCTCCTGCCTGGCCTCTCTGGTGGGCAAGACGCTTCTCTTCACAACACACTTGAGAACCCTTCTGGGGGGGGGACTCCGTGGAGTCGATTCTACTCCTGATGAGCCCAGGTATCTGAGACGTGCAAGTGGTTAACTTGCTTGGCAGCTAACAGGAAGGTCTTGGGTTTGAGCCGACCTAGAGCAGAGGTTCCCAACCTATGGGTCACGATCCCTTTCACAGGGGTCGCCTAAGACCATCGGAAAACACATAAATAGTTCACAATATATAATTACATATTGTTTTGTGATGAATCACTATGCTTTAATTATGTTTAATGCTGCTCAATTTATAGCAATGAAAATGCATCCTGCACACCAGATACTTACATTAGGATTCATCACAGTAGCAGAACGACAGTGATGAAGTAGCAACACATCTAATATTATGGTGGGGGGGGGTCCCCACCCATGAGGAGCTGTACGAAAGGCGGTGGCATCAGGAAGGCACCTCAAAAGAAGGCCTGGTGAGCTACTTCTGAAAAGTCAGCCTGGTTCTACTCAGTTCGCCACTCGCTCTGGACCCTGCTGTAAACTGGCCCCCACTGTCTCATGTCTCAGGGGGACTGCAGCTCCTTGCCTTCCCCAGGTATCCAGGTCCCCGAAGAGAGTGCCCTTGTTGGTTACCAGGAAGCTAATGGAGGTGCGTTGGGGTACTGGAACCTCTTTGCTTCATAGACTAACCCCCAGGGCTCACTGGCCAGATGCCAGCCCTCTTCTGTTACCAGCCCAGCATGGAACCAGTGTGCCACCAGGGCTGGGGACTGCCAGCCCTCTTCTTTGCTCTTCCCTCCCCACTCTCTGGCCTAGGAAGCTGGGCGGTAGCATCTGAGAACAACTTTTGAACTCAAGTAGACCAGCCTCCCAAGCAGAGAAAGAAGCGCCCCCCTCGGGCATCTTCCAGATGTGTCCAGCCCTCCTCTGAGGAACTGTTTCTGTCCACAGTCGCACCCCCAAATGTTTACAGAGCACCGCTCTGCGTCAGGCTCAACACCAGGGTCAGAATCTGGTAGTAGGCCAAGACAGCGCGCTCTCAGGCGCAAATTGAAAAAGTGACTTCCCGCGGGCCAGGACGATTAAATCCCTGCATCTTCAACTGCAGACCCTGGCCCTGGCACTGGCAGCTGCAGGAGCCCAGCAGCACTTTCCATGCACCGATGTCTCTGTAGGAGCGAAAAGGCGGCCAACTGGAGGGGACCCTGTTTCTTTGGGAGGATGTCATATGTCAGGACCTGGATCTCCATTGTGCAAGGCCAGGAAGCTGAGGCAAACCCAACCCCCTCCCAAAACATGCACGCCAGGAAGCCGATCATAAACGAGCTACAAACAGCACGGCTGACTGTCCAGTGACCAGAATATTCACATCTGTTTTCCCAGAAACGCATTTGCTAGAATGGAATTTACCATCTAGAGGTTGCTTGGTAAGCACGGAATCAGGCTGTGAAAGATCTTACTCCGGGGATGAACGAGACCAAGGATGAGCCACCTTTGGACCTTTTTATACCTGGTCTCCCTCCGGCCTCCGAAGGGGGTGTACGCTCCTTGATAACTGGGAGTAGGGACGGGGGCAGCCCCTGACAACTATCACGGGCCCGGTAGGCGCAATCCTACGGTTATGATATATAAAGATCACAGTGAAGTCATAGAGAAGCAGAGAGAGAGAAGAGAAGGTAAAATAAAGGAGTCAGACACATGTCATAGTAGCATGCTCACCTCCTGAATTGCCGAGAGGGCAGCAGAGTCTCTCTTTTTTTCTGACCAAGGCCCATAGATACTGAGGGGCGTGATTACAGGTGACCACACTTGCCACAGGAAGGGGCTGTACACTAGGCATCATGTGACCAGAAGGGGACGAGCTAGGGGTGTACAGGTAATAGGAAGGGGATGGACTAGGGGTACACATATGACAAGATGGGTGAACCCTAGACTCAATATGGAAACCTAACCTTGGTCACCCTTGAGTGGGCTTGCCCTCCCTGGGCTCTCCTTCAGGGAAACAATCTACTACTATCCTATGAGAAGGGAGTGGGTCCTACTTAGGGTGGGACAGACTATACAGTCTGATTGTTCTAGATGGCTGAGAACCCTTAGGGAGAATAACCTCTAACCTGCTTTCATTGACCTCCTGGTATACAGGCATTTACCATGTGTCGCAAGCAGCGTCTTGGGTTTGGCATATATTTGGGGGAGACAACTTGGGAGAAATCTTTCTGTTTCTCACAGATAACACCAGTTCCTATAGACTCATTCTGTTCACCGTAGAACATCATTTAAAAAAAGATCTCACAACTTCCTTTGTACCAGCTATATGCTAACAGTACCTTCCTGTGGCTCTCTTGCTATGCAGAGGAACAAATCTAAAACCAAACCCGTTTGCTGCAAGCCAACTTTCTGACTTCCGGGGACCACCTGTGTTACAGAAGGAAGCTGGTGGTGCAGTGGATTAAGAATTGGGCTGCTAATAGAAAGGTCAGTGGTTCGAACCCACCAGCTGCTTAAAGGGAGACAGATGGGGCTGCCTGTCTGCATCGGCTTCTTTAAAGATTACAGGCTCAGATGCCCAGGGAGCAGTTCTTCTCCATCTGACAAGGTTGCTAGGAGTTAGAATCGACTCCATGGCAGGGGACTTGGATCTTTTTTACTTGGAACGCATGCCAGTCAACGTGTGCCCCACAGGGCTTTCTCGGGTGCAGTCTTCCTGGCAGCATATTGTCAGGTCTTTCCGCATGGTACCCCTGCGTGATTCTGCAGATGGGAGGAGACTTGATGGTAGCCTGGGTAGTACCCTGGTCCAGGGTTCTCAGAGGTGTTAGTTTTTGTATCTCTAGACCAGAAGGGAACGTGTGTGGAAGGTCTCCTGGAGTGATGGGAGGCGGAGTGACACCGTTGGGCACTTAGTCCCTCTGTCTGAGTGTGTGGAATAGCCACACGTGCCCTGGTGCGCACACATTCAAATGCAACAGGGGCCAGCTCTGCAATACAAGCAGTGAGGCAGGCTGGCTGGAGGCGGCTGGCATAGCTGCTGGTGTAGAGCCACTTCTTGCTGATCTTTAGGGAAACACAACATGAATGTGAGCGTTAGTGACGCTCACTGGGGTGAGGCCCGGGGACTCTGGGGAGCTCACAAAAGCACGTCCTATCCTCCAGTGACCTCGGTTCTGCTCAGCCCAAGGTGATCATGTGGGAGGAAGTTGCACAGGTGGCAGCTCTTCTGTGTTTTTTTTTTCTTTCCAAAAGTAGTTGAGGGCCACCATATTTATGTGAAATCAATTGGTTTTTTTTTTGGGTGGGGGTGGGTTGGGTGGGAGTGGTGGCAACCAACTAAGAACTAAAAACAAAACCAACAAATAACTCTATCCAAAAATGGACACAAGACATGAACAGACAATTTACTAAAGATGACATCCAGGTGGCCAATAAATACGAAGAAATGTTCTCATTCACTTGCTATCAAAGAAACACAAATTAAAGCAACAGTGAGATACCACCTCATACTGGTACTTGTAGAAAAATTAAAAAAAAAAAGAAAATAAATGCTGGAGAGGATGTGGAAGTAACAGAGCACACATTCTTCGCAGGTGTGATTGTAGAATTGTACAGCCCTAAGGAAATCAGAGCTTCCGTAAACAAATGTCAATACAAATATCCTATGCTACTTCCATCTCTCTATTAGGTATGTTCCCTAAAGGAATCAGAACAAAGCATGAATAAACATATGCACACCCACATGGACGGAAGCAATTTCCATAATAGCAAAAAGATGGACACAACCAGAAAGCACGACTCTAGGGGAGTGGATAGACAAACTCTGGTACATTCATGCAGGGGACTATTATACAGCCTTAAAAATAAAGACGCCTCTGCTAAACGGCTTACGACCCGGGCAAAACTAGAGGACGTTCAACTCCCCTGAATGAGATCGAACGACTGAACTGTTCAATCGTATGCTATGTGAATCGTGTACCAATAAAACTGTTAGGATCCCCCCCCCCACACACACACACACCTGCCAGGGGAAGCCAGCCCCTAACACATCATCACGGGTATGGTAGACACAATTATACAGCGATAATAAGTAAAGATCATAGTAAAGTTATAGAGAACATGAGAGATAGAAGAGAAGTATTGAAATAAATGGAGTCATTGAAATAAATGGAGTCAGACACAATTCATGGTAGCATGCTCCCCTCAGCCCGCTTGGTGATCCACGTGGAGGGAGAGAGAGAGTCTTTAATGCTGACCTAGACTTTCATATTCTCTGGGGACATGCAAGCCCCTAATTACAGGTGAGGACCCATGTCACAGGAAGGGGTTGTGTATAGGTAATACAGTAATGGGAGAGGGTGATCTAGCGGTATCCATGTAATAGGAAGGGGAGGGGTTGGGGGTACACATGTGGCAAGATGGGCGGATCCTAGATACAGGATGGCAGCCTAACTTTGGATGTCACAGAGCCAGTTTGACCTGCTCCCTGGCTCAACTGATAGAGACCATTAATCCATTGTCTCCAGCAGCAGGGAGCAGGCCCACCCCTGTGGTGCGCCTAGACCGCAGTCTGGCAGGGACTGCCTTCAGGAATGTCTGTAAACATCTGACCTCCCCCCACACCTACCAAAACAAAAACAAAACTAGAGAATTTGATGCTCAGCAAAGTTAGCCAAGCTCATAAAGGTCAATATTTTATGATACTGTTATTATACAGAAAAATAATGAGAGATGGTTTGCACACCCAAGGATAAGACTTGGAAGACTACGGGGAGGGAGGCCAGGGGTGGGGAAAGGGCTGGGGAGAGGGAAGGCACAGGGAACTATGGGGGTGAGGGGTGGGGAACAAAGACAGACACCCCCCCATGGCGGGGCAGGGGCAGTGGAATGGTACACTTACTGATTTGGTGAGATGGATTGGGCAGCTATAAATATGTTTTTCTTTGTAACTACTGTAGTCCTCAAACAGGGAGCTATGCAAACAGATACCAGGCGAAATCAGCAATGTTAAAATTGAGAGAGCAAGAGGGAGAGGGAGAGGGAGAGAGAGAGGGGGAGAGAGAGAGAGAGAGAAAAGGGACACGCCTCTGCACTCCCCACCCCCACCCCCCGCCCCCATCCCCATTGGTCTGAGTGGCTGTAAAAGGGAAGAGTCAAATTGGCGCAGACTTGGATTCTTTTGCGAGATACAAGTTCATTTCAAACAAACAAAACAAAACCACCCCCAAACCCATGCCACTGAAGACACATCATGTGTGGGGCCAGATGCTGCCAATTCCATAGCGTGCAGCTTTGTCCTTCCATTAAAAGGGGGAGATGTTCATTGTTGTTTCCTAACGGGTGGACTCTTGGAGCTCTCCGACACGGATGTGTGGTTGAGTCTCCAGTTCAGTCTCATTGGCTTCCCACAGACAAGCCACGTCCTCGCATCACTGTCTGAGCCTGGCCAAGCATCCACGTCAACAGCTGATCATTCAGGTTGGTCTCAGCCGGTGCTTTCTGGAACTCTCCACAGAGTCAAGGCCTCCGCAGCCCGAGGGGCTTATGCTGCTTACTGTGAACCCGAGCACGAAGGCGCCCGTCCTCCTTCAGCAGTGACAGTCATACTCTGATTCCCACACTGACTTAGAACCATTTGGACTCAGGGGCCACCTTTGCCCAGATACGCAAGGGCTGCCCCTCCTGTAAGGCCTTCTCCCTCAGCTTTGTCACTCCGCCTCAATGGAAAGCTGGCTGAAAGCTCACCAGCACACCACCCCCTACCCCCACCCCCACTGCAGCCTCGACACCCCCAGAAGGATTTCCTGCCTTACTTCTCCCACCCTGCCTTACTGGCCTGCACTGATGCCCCCAGAGGAAGACCCCGAGCAGCTGCCATCAAGTCAGCTCCAATTTACAGCGACCCCAGGAGAGTCAGCCTAGCACCACGCCCCACAGGGTTCAGAATAGCTGGTTTATCAGAAGCAGACTGCCAGGCCTTCTCCCAATAGCACCTCTCTGTGGACTCCAACCTCCAACCTTTGAGGCAGCAATACAAGTGCATCAGTTGTTTGCACCACCCAGGAGCGCCAGGGAAGGAAGGCAAAGCTCATGCTCAGGGCCAAACAAGCCAAGAAACCACAGAGACAACCATACGGCAGCTTGAGGGCACGAATCCAGGCCTCTCCATCTGGAGAATCTAGAAAGAAGCTTTCACAGTTCCAGCGTTCACGGGAGCCGTGTGTTCCCTGGTTCTGTGTTGCTTTATTCTGAATTATACTCGGGGAAGGGGCATCTCATCTTCCCAGTGCCTGGGAATTATGGGACATAAAGGAAATGAGTGTGTCTGGACTATTTTAGAAACTTTCTGTTCATTTGTCATCTCCAGCCTTCCAGCACCCAAAAGGAATTGGTGACGGCAGATGCAAAGAACAAAACAAAACCAAAAAGCCCGCATCTGATGGGGACCGACAAGTGGCCTCGGGCCCTCTGTTTCCAGCACCTGCAGCCCTTATCTCACTCCAGGCTTCCTGCCAACACCTCTGAGTTAATCTCCTGCCTGCAGCCTCCCTCTCAGTCCATCCTGCACACTGCCGCCAGAACAATCGTGCCAAACACACAGTCAGTCATGTCACCAGTCAGCCTGTTTTATTTTTTTAAACAACTCTTAAAAAAAATAACTCCATTTAAGGACATAAACTACACTTCCTTATAACCCACATTGCATCATCTCAGGCTTTCTGGGAACTGGTTTAAAATCGAACCCCATAGTTCTCGCCCCCAAAGATGCTGATTTGTAGACCTGCTGTCCCTGGTGGTGGGAAGGAGGTGTACACTCAGTTAAGCACTTGATCACTTGCCAAGAGGTTACTGGTTTGAACCCAAGCAGGGGTTCCGGGAGATCACAGACCGAGAAACACTACAGGGCGTAGTTCTGCTCCACACCACACAGGGTCGCCGGGAGTCAGCGCTTAGTGGAGTTTCAGTTTCGGATGCTGCGTGGACGCTGGCTTCCATGCCCCAGGAACGCGGCCCGGGGGTTCTGATGGGGGAGTGAATGAACAGCCCACAGGTCGACAAGTGCTATCTGCCCACTCTGAGCAGGAACTCATCAACGAATGAAAGCAGACTGTTGCTGTTCTTAAATTAATTCGCCCGTCTTTCACACTGCCTGAAAAAGATTCCATTTCCTCAATTTTCCCAGCCCAGCATCTGGTAGAGTGTTGATGGATTCATTTCACGCTACAGCGGTTTGAAAAATATTCAAGGTTTCTAAATGGCTTTTACTGCATCCCCAGGGCAGGCAGATTGTTCTCAGTGCTGTTTGGAGAGAACTGACAATGCTTAGGTCACTGAAGAAAAATATTTTTCTGGCTCGGCCTTGTTACAACCACCATTTAGCCCCTCCACTGCAGAATACGAAGGGACACGGAGGCCAGTGGAACTATTTTGTGATCCCTCACTTCCCACCTAATCCTCACTTTGTGAAATGAGCAAAGGGAGCCAGGAGGAGCAGCTCCGGCCGAGAATGGCAATGGATCATGCTGCTGACAGCGTGCACATTTCATCCAGCACGTATTACTTAGGAAGCTGTGGGCACGCCACCCCTATTATCTCACAAGAACCTGCAGACCCAGAATAAACCACACCCATGGGCACCGAGGCAATCCCAATGCACCTATGGGACCTGGTACAACAGTCTCTTTGGCTTTCTGGTAATTTAAGTATTTATGGGAACAGACAGCCTCATCGTTCTCCCTCCGAGCTACTGGTGGGATAGAACTGCTCACCTTGTAGTTAGCAGGCCAACATGTAACCCATCAGGGTTTCTCTGAATCACTTAAGTAATCACAAAAATAAAGCCATGGAGGGAGACAGGGTGATGGGGGGGGGGTCATCTGTATATCTAAGGGTCATTAGCAAAGTAGAGGGTCACTGTGTGTCCCAATCTACACCGTGGCAGTGAGTTTGGTTTGGTTCTTGAAAAGCCCGCATGCTGCTTTTGCTGACTCAGCACCAGCCTCTGCAATGCTAGCCCACTCTCCATCATTCTCCTTGGTTTTCTCTAACTCTTCCTCTCTTTTGAAAATGTCCTCTTTAAAATGTAATGCTAGTGGGTTAATGTAAAGAAAACCCAAATCCTCACCACTAGACCAATAGATAACATTGTGATAAACAGAGAAAAGGTCACAGTTGTCAAGGATTTAATCTTGCTGGGATTCACAATCAATGCTCACGGAGGCAGCCGTCAAGAGATCAATTGGCACACATTGCGCTGGGTAAATCTGCTGCAGAAGACCTCTGTGGAGTCTTGAGAAGCAAGGACATGCCTTTGAGGACTTCAGGTGCGCGTGACGCTAGCCGTGGCATTTTCATTCACCTCATATGCGTGTGAAGGTTAGACACTGAATAAGGAAGATCAAAGAAACATAGATGTATTTCAACTATGCTGTTGGCGAAGAACATTGAAAGAACCACGAACTGCCAAAAGAGCAAACAGATCTGATCGGAAGGAGTGCAGCCGGAATGCTCCCTTGAGGCAAGGATGGCCAGACCTCCTCTCCGTACTTTGGACATGCTATCAGGAGAGACCAGTCCCTGGAAAAGGACCTCATGCTAGGTCAGATAGAGGGCAGTGAAAAAGACGCAGGTCCTCGATGAGATGGATTGACACCGTGGCTGCAGCCATGAACTCAAACACTGCAACAATTCTGGGGACGGTGCAAGACCGGGCGATGCTTCCCTCCATATTACATTGGGTTGCCATGCATCGGCACTGACTGGACAGTACCTAACCATAACAATAAAAAGTGGGTTGACCATGTCTTCCTTGTGTCCTTCCAAACCATAGCCTTGGGGTCTCCTCCTCTATCTTCCTGCAGTCGATCAATGTGATGGTCATTGCTATGAGTCAACTTGGCTAGGGCCGTGGAACCCAGTATCATGTAGCTGACCTCCCTTTGGGGACCTGATGTGGTTATCCTCCATTTGTCAGAAGACACTCTGAAACCTGCTCTTAATGATTTCTTCCATTGCCCAGGCAAACAGAGGAAATGACGGAGTCAAAGAGCTGAACAGAAAATTCCAGAGGGAAGCTCGAGGTCACAAAGTAAAATATTATAATGAAATATGCAGAGCCCGAGAGTTAGAAATCCAAAAAGGAAGAACAGAAGGAGCATATCTTAAATGACATAAATCAAGGAAAAATTCAAGCCCTGAGTTGCAATATTGAAGGATTTTATGGGCGAAATATCGAATGATGCAGGAAGCATCAAAGAAGATGGAAAGAATACACAGAGTCACTGTCCCAGAAAGGACGACTTGACATTCCATCATTTCCGGAGCTAGCAGATGAGCAAGAACCAATCAATGGTGCTGAAGGAAGAAATTCAAGTTGCACTGAAAGTATTAATTGTAAAGAAAGCCAAATCCCTCACAAATGTCACAACCAACAGGTAACATCATGATAAACAGAGAAAAGATTGAAGTTATCAGGAGGTCATTTTGCTTAGATCCACAATCCGTACTCATGGAAGCAGCCGTCCAAAGATCAAATACCGCACTGAATTAGGGAAATCTGCTGCACAAGATCTCTTTAAAGTGTTGAAAAGAAAAGATGTTATTTTTGAGGAGTAAGGTGTGCCCGACCCAAGCCTGGTATTTCCAATGGCCTCTCATGCATGTGAATATTGGACACGGAATGAGGAAGACGGAGAATCGATGCATTTTCATTATGGTACTGGCAAAGAATAGTGAAAACAATGCGCTGACATCCAAACAGAAAAAACCAAACTCACTGCCATCTAGCTGATGCCCACTCACAGAGTCCTCTCGGGCAGGCTAGAACCGCCCTCAGAGTTGGAGACTGGAGCAGCATCCGAGCGTAGCACAGGAAGTCCCGTCTTTCTCCCTGGACTGCGCTAAGAACTAATGGAAGAAGTAGAGCCAAAATGCTCCGTGTAGGCAAGGATGGCTAGACTTCCCCTCACGTACTTTGGACGTGTTATCAGGAGCGGCCAGGCGCTGGAGGCGGCGGCAGCCTTGGTAAAATGGAGTAGCAGGGCGAAGGAGGAAGGCCCTTGACGAGAAAGTCTGGCCAGCTGCCGCCACCAAGAGGATGGCCTAGAAACCCTAGGTCCCTCCACTGGGAATCCCCTCCATGTCGTCTAACGCTGCTGGAGGGCCCCTGCTTCGTCCTCTCTGTGAGCCTCAGGCAGCCACTGGAACAGAATTTTTTTTGGGGGGGGGACGTGGGGGGCGTGACTGAGGCTCCTCACAATCCACTTTAAAAATCGATGGGCGAGAAAGAATTTTGGAACCTTTTACTCTTAAAGGATTCCAGCTGGCACAGTGATTAAGCGCTTGGCTACTTAACTAAAACACAACAAACAGCTGTTTCAACTCACCAGCTGATCAGCCCGCGAGAGGCACGAGGCTTCTGTGAAGATGTACGGCCCTGGGACTCCGCTGGGCAATTTTATTCTGTCCGACAGGGGCGCCATGAGTTGAAATCGGCCCCACGGCGGTGGGTTTGGCCTCTCAGGTTTCCACTCTCAAGTCTGTGTCTCCTGCTTTTCATGTCTGATTGGAAAACGACAACAACACCAAAATAAGAGGCTGAAAATCGAAGCCGAGAAGGTTAGCTTTGAGCAGCGATGCTTAAAATATTCAGTCTGAGAAGCTTTTAAATGCCTTATTGATGACCAACCAGGGATTTTCTTTTCGACCCTTCCATCTTTCTTCTGAACTTCAATTCCCTTCTCGAGAAGAACAGAAACTTAGCAAGGCTCTGACAAGAATGTAATGAGATTACGTAAAATCAAAATAATTTCATTAGGACCAGCTGTTCTCAATCTGGGGGTTGCAACCCCTTTGGAGGTCAAATGACTCTTTCACAGGGTCCCCCAATTCATAACAGTAACAAAATGACAGTGGTGAAGCAGCAATGAAAATAATGTTAGGGTTGGGGGTCCCCACAACATGAGGAACTGGATGAAAGGGTCGCAGCTTTAGGAGGGTTGAGAACCTCTGCTTTAGACTATTTTTAATTGTAATATATATATATATATATATACCAGGTAACAAAACACTTGACATTTTACAATCTTCATATGTCCACCGCAATGCCCACCACTATCATCAGTAACTGGTGCCCAAATTTCCCATCACTCTTCATGAAAACGCAGTGTCTCCCCCCTCTCTCCCCAAATCATTTCCCCCAAATACTTCAAATGGTTGTGTAACGATTAGTTGTTCTTCCTGTTACTGTTTTTATTAAATAGACCACGGAGAAGCCGCGCCTTTCTCACATTAACTCTTTCACACTCCCAGGAACGGACCAGGCTCTGGAGACAGAATGACCTGGTTTGGAGTCCTGGCTGTGGGGACGGTTGGACCAGTCACTCCGCCTCTCTCCATCATGCCAATTTGCTCACTCTTAAGTAAAAAGTAGGATAATTCCATGGGGATTTAGGGACTATCAGTACAGTGCTGTTCCTGTACAGACCCTAAAGGGGACACACACACACACACACACACACACACACGAGCAAATCCGCTCACATCTTCCATATATGGTTCACTCAAATCCATCCTCCCATGTGAGCCCTGGCCTGCACTCTCTCCCTTTCTTACCTAGCAAGATGTCCCTGCAGAAAGCAGACTGTCTCTTTCCTTTGAGGCTGGCCCCTGAGCAACACCCTGCTAGAATGGAGGCAGCTGGAGCCCGCATGCTCTGAAAACAGAGCCATGTTGCGGTGACCCTCCCTGGGAAGGAGACCAAAGCTCTGGTGGCGGTGCAGTGGTGACGTAAAGTCAGCAGTTGAAACCCATCAGTCAGCGCCGCAGAAGAAAGAAAGAGGTGGCAGTGTGCTTCCATAAGCATCATGGCCTCGCAGCACCTACGAGGCAATTCTCTCTTGCCCTACAGAGTCGCTGTGGGTCTGCATTGACTTGACAGTAATGGGTTGGGCTTGGTGGGCAGGGCTATGGGTGTTGGCCAGGGAGGGAGGCGTCCCAAAATGAGTGCGCAGGTTCCTACGGCACCCAAACAGCCTGCTCCTCGGCATAGCACAGGCACTGCCGATCTGGGGTGTGTTTGGGGGTGCTGGCTCAGACTCTGTGACCACAAAATAACCCAGCCCCTCTGACTTTTAGCTGCGGCTCTACATTTTCGGAATCCGAGTTCTGGATTAAGCTGTTTCCTCCTCAGTACGCGTTAAAATGCCCAGCCCTCTACAGGTGGATGTGCTCTTGTTTTGAAATTGGGGTTTCTGTGTTATGTGAATGAGGACATCCCCACGAATAACCTCAAATCAAGCCCACGGCCATCAAGTGCATTCTCAGAGCAACTTGAAGATAGTGGACTTTAAAAACAATCACTTCTGAGTTAGAGCAAATCAGGCGGACCCTTCTGTCCTTTGCGCGCGTTCCCTTTGCACGTTTGCTCTGCATCCATCTCAGAGCTAAACCAACTTAACGGAAGACAGTGACGACACCCAGACCTACTCCCAGCAGTAAAAGATGCATTAGTCTCTATAATGACCCCTCTCCCCCGGCCCTCCTTCCTCCATCTGGACGTTTATGAGACCATGAATCAGGGGTTACCCAGGCAGGCAGGAGGCCGGTCCCTGGGCGATGATGGGTGTGTCGAAGGGAACAGGCATGTCTGTGACCGGGCAGCTCCGGCAAGCAACTGAACAGGCTGAGGAGGCTCCAAGTCTCCACTGAGACGAGGCCTCTGCAGACCAGGTTCCCACAGGTCACAGGAGGAAAATGCCCTTGTTCACGTTCTCTGCCCAGGCCATGATGTGGCACAGGAGGGTCCCCTGTCCTCACTCCTCACTGGCCGGGGGTAACCACACAAGGAGAAATTTGAGCCCACCCTTTGGAAGTTTACTAGGGACAAGAGATACGGATGTACATTTACTCTGAGAATCGCTGTGTTCACATAGAATACATAAAAATAGAGTTTTTCTTTCTTCTTTCAATAGAAGGGTCATCTAGCAATTTGGATTTAGATTTCTCTTCCAGGGATGCTGTTTCAAACAACATTCAAATTTGTGGAAGTAAGCAAAAAAATGAACACACACACACACACACACACACTCCTATATTCATGGCAGCACTACTTACAGTAACAAAAAGATGAAAGCACCCTGTAAGCCCTTCCACGGAAGAGGGAGCAAACAAACCTTGGTGCATGTTGCTAGGGGCCATCAGGTCCACTCCGACCCATCGCGGCCCTATGCATCACAGAACAAAACACTGCCTGGTCCTGCACCATCCTCACAATTGTTCCTGTGCCAGAGCCCACTGATGCAGCCACTGTGTCCATCCACCTCATTGAAAGCCTTCCTCTTTCCCGCCACCCCACCACTTTACCAATCAGGATGTCCTTCCCGGGGATTGGTCTCTCATCCAAGGTATGTATGATGAGTCTGGCATCCTTGCCTCTACGGAGCACTCTGCCCTTACTTCTTCTGCACAGATCAGGTCGTCCTTTCAGCAGTCCATGGTGCTTTCAATATTCTTCTCCAGCACCACCATCCAATGCATCGATTCTTCTACGGCCTTTCTTAACCAATGTCCAACTTTCACATGCAGATGATGCACGGATACCAAGGCTTGGGTCAGGCCCTCCATAGTCCTCAAAGTAACATCCTTGCTTTTCAATGCTCTAAAGAGGTCCTGTGCAGCAGATGTACCTAAGGCAATTCGTCTTTTGAGCTCTTGACTGCTGCTTCCTTGATTGCACGTCCGAGTGAGACAAAATCCTGACAAGTTCAATACCCTATACACAGGAGCTACTGCCCAGTGTTAACGGTGAGTCATGGCTTTACAAAACACTGCAGAGCAGGGAAGCCCTGGAGGACAGTGCACCTAGAGGAATTAGCCAGTCACAAAAGGACACATGTTGTATGAGGACACTGTTGTAAAGAGTCAAGAAAAGGTTTTTGAACCAAATTCATAAAAGCAGGGGTGATGAAAGAAAATAATAATAACCTGAAATAGCTGTGGCTCTTTGGGTCTGAACATGCGGCTCTGAAGTCCAATTGAAAACGAAAATAAGCCTGTCACAGTTTCATTGAAAGGATATCATTCAGTTAATACTGATTTCATCTGTTTGTAAAAATGTCTTTATGGCTCTCGAGAATAATAATTTTAAAATTGTGAGGGAAAGCATTGGCTCTTCTGTCTCAAAAGTTTGCCGACCCCTGGTCTATAACAATGATCTCAGAGACAATTTTAAAAGCTAAGTGACAGACTAAGAAGATATTGGTGATACCACTAAGTATATAAAGAAGCCTTACAACTAATAAAAACACCCACCTAAGAGATAGACATACAAGCTGAACAGATGTAGGAAGGAGACTGGGACTATGCCCACGACTCTATGTAGCTTTGAAGTTTGAGATCGTGAAGGTTTACTGTGCCAACCTGGCCGATGAGCACATGTGGGGTTAATTGAAGGGCGGAGAGATAAATGGCTCGGTGAGCCTCGCCTTTCTAGTTCTCGGGTCTTGTGCTTTGTGATGGTCGGACCAGGGTGCAACTGCTTTAGCCAGTTCCCTGCTTCAGCTAACAAGGCTCACTTCCTGCAAGACATCCCCAAGGAGAAGCCACATGGACCTATCCTGATGCAGCCCTGGGTGCTGGAGCACCTGCGTGGAGACCCCTGCCAGCGCTGAGATGCTTACACATTCACTGATTCAGCATCATTGCATGTGTTTTGTGAGATGGAGGAGGACTTGTGGATTGGTGTCAGACATATGGGCTAATGTTGGACTTGTGAGCTTGGGCAGCACTGAGTTGGGATGTTTTCTTGATGTGCACTTAACCTTTATATAGAACTCTTTCGTATACATACGAGTTTCTGTGGCTTTGTTTCTTTAATGTGCCCCAACTAACAAAGCTATTTCTGCATATATAGTTGCCTGTGCTGCAAATATTTCCAGGAATATAATAGAGCCTCGAGTGGGAAAAGTTATGAAAACGTATTAGCCAAAAGGAAACACTTTGAGGGAATGAGTCATTTGGCCTGGGGACTCAGGCCCATAGTCTCAAAGGTTACCAAGGACAATTGGTTTGACAGACTCCACACACAAAAAACATTATTCTACAACCTACTTTGATGAGTAGTAACTGAATTCTTAAAAACTTGTGAGCAGCCATCTAAAGTGGCCTCTCCTGATCCAGAGCAACAAAGAGTGACAAGGAAACTTGGTCCAGATGACTGATGCAACATGCAAATCCTAGCCTTCATGACCCTCAGACCAGAGAACTAGATGGTGCCCGACGACCATGACCAACCACTCTGAAAGGGGTCACATTACAAAGGCCTGGCCAGGGCAGGAGAAAAATCATAGAACAAAACCCCAAATCTAAATCATAGAACAAAACCTCAAAACTAAAAAGACCAGGCTGACTGTTTAGGTAGAGACTGGTGGAACCCCTGGGATGATGGCCCTTAGTCCCCACCTCAGGCCTAGTACTGAGCTCACCACTGTGGCTCAGTTTTCAGCCAAACAGTAAACAGGTCTATAAGGTCTACATAAACACTAAGGAGGCACATATTCCTTAGAATAATCCACCGATTGAAGTCAAAAGGGCAGGATCTGTTTGTCCCAGGACAAATTCAGAAGGTAGAAGGAGTTAGGAAAGAAGAAATGGAAATAGGAAATGGGATAAGTGATATTACATTGTGGGGATCACCATCAATGACATGAAGCAAACTGTGTGTGAATTGTTGAATGTAAGATTGATTGTTCTGTCGACCTTCACCCAGTTGACAAGAGTTTTTGAAATAAGTTTGCATATCATATCAATATATGTGGACTGGAGACCCATAGCCCATCTGTAGACAATTGGACATCCCCTTACAGAAGGGTCATAAGGAAGAGACGAGCCAGTCAGGGTGCAGTATAGCACCCATGAAACATACAACTTTCCTCTAGTTCTTTAATGCTTCTTCCCTCCCCCACTATCATGACCCCAATTCTACCTTACAAATCCTGCTAGACCAGAGCATGTACACGGGTACAGATTAGAGCTGGAAACACAGGGAATCCAGGACAGACAAACCCCTCAGGAACAATAATGAGAGTAACAATACCAGGAAGGGAAAGGGAAGGTGGGGGGGGGGGAGAGGGAGTCGATCACAATGATTTACATATAACCCCCTGGGTACATTAGAGAAACAAATCCACAGAAACTCATATGTATAAGAGAGAGTTTTATATAGAGGGTAAGTGCACATCAAGAAAACATCCCAACCCCAGTGCTGCCCAAGCCCATAAGTCCAACATTAGCCCATATGTCTGACACCAATCCACAAAGTCTTCCTCCATCTCACAAAACACATGCAATGACACCAACTGCAGGAGGAAAGCCGAATCAGTGAATGTGTAAGCATCTCAGCATTGGCAGGAGTCTCCACACAGCTGCTCCAGCACCCAGGGCTGCATCGGGATAGGTCCACGTGGCTTCTCTTCAGGGATGTCTTGCAGGAAGTGAGCCTTACCAGCCGAAGCAGCTGAAGCTGGTGCAGGCTAAGGCAGCTTCACCCTGGTCTGACCGACCCAAGAACTAGAAAGGCGAGGCTTATCGAGCCATTTATTTCTCCACCCTTCAATTAACCCCACATGTGTTTATCAGCCAGGTTGGCACAGTAAACTTTAACTATCTCACCCCCTCCCAGGGGGGATGGACAACACAAAAGTGGGTGAAGGGAGACATTGGTCAGTGTAAGACATGAAAAAAAAAAGATAAATTATCAAGGGTTTGGGAGGGACGGAGGGTGGGGAGGGAAAGAAAAGGAGGAGCTGCCACCAAGGGCTCAAGTAGAAAGAAAATGCTTTGAAAATGATGATGGCAACAGATGTACAAATGTGCTTGACACAATGGATGTATGGATTGTGATAAGAGCTGTACAAGTCCCCCCCAAAATGATTTTTTTAAAAATAAGAAAGTCCGCATAATAAAAAATATGAGCAAGCAATTTTCAAAAGGGGAAATTAAAATAACAAATATATACAGAAAGTGCTCAATGTAATTAGTGATCAGGGAAACAAAATAAAAGCAAAAGGGGGTAATAGTTCACATATACTGGTACAAATTTAAAAGTTTTGGAAAACTCTCAAATGTTTGTGGTAGAAGATTAAATTAGTACAACGCATTTAGGGAACCATATGATCTCATGTAGTTGGAAACTTCTCCACTGTGTGACCCAACAGTACTTATGCCCAGTAGATATTTCTGGATTTATACTTGAGAAAAACTCTCACACATGCTCATCAAGAAGTCCGTGCAAGAATGTTCATTACAGCATTTTGAAAAAGCCAATAAAACAAACAAGGAAACAGAAAAGCTGGACACAAACGAAATGATATCACTTGGGCTCTGGATCAATGAACTATGTAGTTTGTAAGCCCTTGAAGCACTGGCATGCAGCATTAACATAAGAACTCCCTGTGTGTAGTGACCCCAACTCACTCCATGTTTACCTTGTTCCTCAGCTCAGCCTCCATGGCGTTTTTGTAACCTTCTGTATTGTTCACAAACAAATACACAGTTTGTGTGATGGCGGCACAATGCTGCCTGGAGGGTCTACAAGACCATGAAGGAGATTGCTTGTGCATCGTGAATGCTACGCTGATTGTTCTGATCAGCCCTGACATCTGGTAATTTATCTCGTGTCTAGGGTAATGGAAAGTACCTGGGAAAGTACACAACTCCCTCAAAGTGTGCATTCAGGGGTAAAGGATATAAAATATGTGTCCTGATCACAAGGTGCTGTGGTGGTGTAGTGGGTTATACACTGGGCTGCTAACTTCAAGGTTGGTGGCTCAAATCCACCAGTTGCTCCCCATGAGAAAGATAACGCTGTCTACTTTTGAAAATATTTACAGTTTTGAAAAAGGGGGCAGTTCTACCCTGTTCTGTAGGGTCACTAGGAGTCAGAATCAACTCAGTGACAGATTTGGGTTTATTCTGATCACAAGTGAGACTTTATTAAGAGAGCCTGCATTGCTGTTGGTCTCCCCCTTCTCATAAAAAAAACCCCCACGTTCTCTCTGACAAGAAGGCGGTGCAGTTCGCTTTGGTGCTCCAGGGTACACATCCTCATGAGCTTCACAGGGTCAAATACCCCACTGTCGTTTTCACGAATGAACTACTTTATTGTATGTATCAGCATGGGTGGATTTCAACAAGAATGCCAGATTTCAAAGGCAAATCCCAGCATGGCACATACATCACTTATGCAATATTTTCATAGCATATTGTGCATGTGAGTAGTAGTAGTAGTAACTGTAAGTGTATGTCAATGCATGAATGTTAAGGAGCAATAAAAGAGACAAATGTACACCGCCCTTTCCAGAAGTTCTGCTAGGAAAGGGAGAGATTTAATGGCTGGAGGTGAAGGTCCTGTGCCAGAGAAGGTGACAATCATTCTCTTGAAGATGGACGGTACTAGAGCTTGTTGGCATGTCCATGGGATGCTCCGCAGTATAGTGACCACGGCCACTGAGAAAGAACCAAATGTCTGGGTAGGTGGCAGCTTGGGCTACAGAGCACAGAGGAAGATGCGGTGGCTTGATACAGCGGATGGATGGATGGACTGTGATAAGAGCTGTACAATCCCCCAATAAAATGATGTAAGAACAAGGGGAAAAAGAGAGAGTTCAAGTCTTGGAAACCCACAGGGAGTGTTCTCCTCTGTCCTATAGGGTCACTGTGAGTCTTGGACCCTGCTGTTCTAGGGAGAGTCTCAATAATCCAGATTGACGAAGATGGCAGAAATTCCACCGTCCCGATCACACAAAAGCTTCTCTACTGAGCTGAAAGCTTTCCTTGGGCAGGATATGGTCTCTTACTTGTACTTTGCACCCGCGCTGCGCCCCCCCCCCAAGCGCCTCCCACTGTCAAGTTGGTTACGATGTAAACGCTTCCGCGGAGCGCACCTGGCTGATTCTAGCTGGGTCTCTGGCGCTTGCTAATTCTGTGGCCTCTTCGAGAACAAGTCCTGCAAACTGCTCTGGGCTCTGCTTTTGTGCTTGTCCCTCACAGACCCGGACCTGCGTTTCGGACATTGGAAATGCCTGGACTGGTGCCTGCGAGCCACGCAGGACAGCCACGGACTAAGACTCGTTGTCCCGGGGCCACCGTCCTGCATTTCTCATTTCTTCCCGCATCATCCAGAGCACCTGCACCCCCAGGTCGAGCTCCTTCTACCCTCCCGCCCCAACCCCTCTCCGGTCACCACCATTCTCCCTCTCTGCACGCGTCCTCTCTTTTGGACGCCAAGCCCCCTGGCAGTGCGCGCAGTCAGGTTTTGTTTCAAGTGCTGAGCGCTGCACTAGTGGGGCGGGACCACCCCTCCAGACTCTGGGGGAGAGGTGGAGCCCCGGGCAGTGGAGCGCCCACCTGCCCGCCTCCTCCTCCGAGGTGGGCGTGTGTTGAGAGTCTCCCTCCGCCCTCCTCTGCTACAGCCAACCGGCGAGCCGGGCCCCGCGGCGCTCGGGCCACAAGCGCATAAAACCTGCGCTCTGCCGGCCGGTCCGCCCCGCGCTGCTGGCACGGCCCCGGTGCTGCGCACTCTGCCGGGCTTCCAGCCAGCCGGCGCACAGGAGAAGCGAGCTGAGATGCACTCGCTCTCTGCCCTCTGAAAAGTTTGGAGGGGTGTCTTTGGGGGGTGGGGTGGTAGTGGCCGCTCCCCCGGCCTGCAGAGCCTCATCCTTTCTTCCCATCTGGACTGCCTGCCTCCTGGATTCATCCACTTTCTCTGCCGCATTTTCTCCTTTATTACCTCGTTCTCCCTCCCCCTCACCCCTTTCTCTTTAACTGCTTCCCACCTACCTCTCTCTCCCTTGTCGTTCCCACCCTTCTCTATCCTCTCCAGCTAGACCTTTATTTACCTCACCACTCCATCCATCCGTCTGATCTCATCACCCCACTCTCCTCTTCCCCTCCACCATGGAGCCTGGGACCCTTTGGGCTACCACCAGCCCCACGCTCGAGGGCACCCTCTCTTTCTCTAATGCCACCATCCTCTGGCTAGGCCGGGATGAGGAGCTGGCCAAGGTGGAGATTGGGGTTCTGGCCACTGTCCTGGTACTGGCAACAGGGGGCAATCTGGCCGTGCTGCTGACCCTGGGCCGGCCAGGGCGCAAGCGCTCCCGCATGCACCTGTTTGTGCTACATCTGGCCCTGACCGACCTGGGCATGGCGCTCTTCCAGGTGCTGCCCCAGCTGCTGTGGGACATCACCTACCGCTTCCAGGGCCCTGACGTCCTCTGCCGGGCTGTCAAATACCTGCAAGTGCTCAGCATGTTCGCCTCCACCTACATGTTGCTGGCCATGACGCTGGACCGCTACCTGGCCGTCTGCCACCCACTGCGGAGCCTTCAGCAGCCCAGTCGGTCCACGTATCCACTCATCACAGCACCCTGGTTGCTGGCTGCCATTCTGAGCCTCCCCCAAGTCTTCATATTTTCCTTGAAGGAGGTGGTTGAGGGTACGGGGGTGTTGGACTGCTGGGCGGACTTCCGTTTTCCCTGGGGGCCCCGGGCGTACGTCACCTGGACCACGCTGGCCATCTTTGTGCTCCCTGTGTCCGTGCTCACCGCCTGCTACAGCCTCATCTGCCACGAGATCTGTAAGAACCTGAAAGTCAAGACACAGGCCTGGAGGGTGGGCGGAAGAGGCTGGAGGACGTGGGACAGGCCCTCCCAGTCGGCACCCGCTGCAGCCACGTGGGGGCTGCCCTCCCGGGTCAGCAGCATCAGCACCATCTCCAGGGCCAAGATCCGAACAGTCAAGATGACCTTTGTCATTGTGCTGGCCTACGTTGTCTGCTGGGCACCCTTCTTCACCGTCCACATGTGGTCTGTGTGGGACGAGGATGCGCCGGATGAAGGCAAGTGCCTGGTCTGGGCAGAGGGGGCAGAGAGGAGAAGAACCGGTTCAGGAGGGTGGGAGCTCAAGGCAGGGGCTGGGCACCGGTGCCACCCAGCGCCAGCCAGGCAGGTAAGCAAGCAAGAGGTGATGTAGTTAGGAAGGACGGTGCTTGCCCTGTGTGAAGCCAGCTGGGGTCATCTGAGTACCCGTATGTAAACTCTCCTGATTTTGAAATGTTGGCAACTGATTTAAAAATAGTAATTGACCCTAATGAAATATGACCGTTGGCAGATTTGGCCAGCCATCACCAGTTTGCCAGGGAAAAGCTTTGGAGTTATAGAACGATGGAGCCGAAGGGGCTTCTCACAGCTACTCTGGGAGGCAACTTGGCCCCCCCTCACAGCGCCCGGTCCTCCCGCACTGATGTGAGGTTGACCTCCTCCGGAGTGACTTCCAATGACAACCCCCTCTTGGTTTTCTCATGCTGCAGTTAGAGCCACTGCAAGTGGGTGATGTTAAAGAACAGAAAGTGGTTTTTTCATGCCCCAGGAGGCTCAAAGCTCCAATTTGGGCACCGGTCCCGGGGGGAGATTCTCTCTCTATTCGCTATGGGGGAAGATTTTGGTCTGAGCTTCTGCAGCCTTGGCATTCCTTGTAGATAATCCTTTGGCGTCTCTCTATCCCTTCTTTCTGCTGGTTCCTCCCTAGGTCTAAACTGCTCTCTGAGTTTCTCAGCTGTGCGTAGGGTTAGGAAACACCCTAACACAGATCTGAGCTTCTTAACATAACCAAGATGTTATGGAAAGCTTGCTCCCCACTGAGATGACAGCTAACAGGTATGGGGCTTAGGGTGCCAACACATATTTCTAGGGGATGCAGTTCAGTCCATAACAAACGCCTTCATTTTGCTTGCGAGGAAACAAGCTCAGAGAAGAAATATGACTTGCCCAGCCCCATACACACACACACACACACATACACACACACGCACACACTAAACTCACTGTCATCCAGTCAGTTCTGACTCATGGCGATCC
This sequence comes from Tenrec ecaudatus, assembly GCF_050624435.1. NCBI lineage: Eukaryota > Metazoa > Chordata > Mammalia > Afrosoricida > Tenrecidae > Tenrec > Tenrec ecaudatus. The sequence goes on along the minus strand of NC_134530.1, from coordinate 224,363,484 downwards.
TATAGGACAGTATAGAACTGTCCCTGTGGGTTTCCAAGACTAGCCCTTTATAAGAGTAGACAGCCTCATCTTTTTCCATTGGAGTGGCTGGTAGTTTTGAACTGCTGTCTCTGAGGTTAGCAGCCTGACATGTAACCATGATACCACCAGGGTATGGAAACTGGAAGCATAGAAGCCAGATCTTCTCAGGACTCATCCCTCTACTCCCCCCTACTCCACCCCCCGCCCCTTCATCTGGCCTCTAGGCTTGTCCAGAAGAAAGTCCTCCCTTGTAGGTGAGAAGCAAATCCAGACCCTCCAAGAGGACTGGGAGGGCGTGCTCGGGCCCCTTCTCTGGAGCGAGGTGGGTGGCAGCCTCCTGAGAAGTAGTCACACTGCCTGACCACCTGGCCACCAGCAGGGAGCTGAGCATGTTCTTAGGAAGTCAGGCCATGTCAGGCTGGGTGCCCTGTCCTGGTAGCCCTAAGCAGCAGCGGAGGGTGGGGACAAGTGCAGGTCCACGTGTCTGCGCGGCTGCGTGTGGGAGGATGTGCGTGCTGCTCTCCGTAGATGCCCAGCTGAGGACGTTGGACAGATGAGATGTGACCCTGCCCTCGAGAGGCCCAAGGCATGGCTCCTCCAGAATCTTCCATGTGTTCATTGCCCTGCTGGCGCAGGCTAATGACTCCTGGCTGCTCTTTCAGTGTGGTCCCCCTGCCCTTCTGCGATCCTTCCTAAACCTTGTTTTGCTCACCCCAGGATATACGTCCAGAGTTCGTCTCACCTTTTCTCTTGCACCAGCAGCCCTGGTGGTGTCATAGGTTACCTACAGGTCAGTAGTTCGAAACTGCAAGCTGCCCCACGGAGGAAAAAAACAGACAGACTTTCTACTCCTGTAGTTAGTCTCAGAAACCCACAGGAGCAGTTCTACCCTGTCCTATAGTGTCACTGTAAGTCACAATTGACTCAGTGACAGTGAGTTGGTTTGGCTTTTGGGTTTTCTCCCAGTAGCAGAGTGGTTATGCATTGGGCTGTTAACCATAAGGTCAGCAGTTTGAAACCACCAGCTGCTCCTTGGGAGAAAGACGAAGCTTTCTGCTTCTTTAAAGAGTTTCAGTCTCAGAAACTCACAGGGGCAGTTTTACCCCATCCCACAGGGTCTCTATGAGTTGGAACTAATGTGATGGCAGTGAGTTGAATGAGAGGATATGCGCAAGACAAATGCTTTGCTTCTCTGGACAGGAGAACTTAGGGGAAGGCTGTTCATGGATTTTATACAACCTTGCCGAAGAAGTGAAACACGGTAATACTGAAGGGCCCTAGCCCATTGAACGGTTGTAACCACTTAAGAGATTGTTTGTGATTGTTATTATTTTAATCTGTAACCTCAGTCTGGAGGTTTTGCAATGAACTAACAAATTCTAATCAACTGCAGGGACCTCCCTGCTCTGGCCAAGCCCGGGACAGACGGAGCACATTCAGTCTTCATGCTAATTAGCAATGGCCTTCTCTGTTTTACATAGGCAGAACCTGGGTGAAGAAACGGGTCCAAAGTGACATGTAGTATGTGACAAAGCCAGACCTCTGGACCACGCTTCATTCAGGACATGTTTTCCATGTTTACCACAGATTTAGCTGATGGTGCTGAGTGAGATGGCTACTGTTCAGGCCACACGCTCCTAACTTATTTGGCCTACTGCCACCCTTCCATAAAAACAAAACAAAACTAACTCTGCACCCCCAGCAATGACAAACTTTTGTACAATCACCCACAATCCAGGAAAGTAGGTATCTGCTTTTGCCGTTGGGCTGCTAACTGCGACGTTGGCCGTTCAAAGTCACCAGCCACTCCTTGGGAGAATGGTGGGGCTTTCTACTCCTGTGACGAGTCACGGTCTCAGCAACCTCACAGGGGCAGTTCTACCTTGTCCTATCCGCTGAGTCCACGTGGACGGGATGGCGGTGACTGCGCCCAGGACTACCCCAGTGCCCCACCAGGGGGCGGCATCACCCACTTTTGGAAGCACTGGTCAAACTCAGGCACCTCGGAGAAGATGGGAAATGCTTGCGGGCAGTGGCCACCAACATCAGGATGCGTCAGTCCTTCAGCCCTCCCCAGTGCGGCCTGATTTACTGCTGACCAAGGACCTCAAGAGTCAGGAGTGCAGGAACAAAGCGTTATCTCCCAGGCAGTGGGCTCATTTAGAACCATGCACTCTCTTGGAACCTTTTGACTGGGCCGTGATTCAACCATTAAAGTTAATTTCCCAGGATGCACAATTCTCCCCAAGCCTGCGGTCAGAGCCTGCCTGTCTCTACCCCTGACCTGGAACAGCCGGTGAACTGAGTGACAGCACTGGCTACCTGAGATTGGGCCTCAGGGATCTGCCCTCCAGAGCGGAGAGGGACACCTCTGTGGCACAGCTCCTGTCCCTGCCTCGGGTGCACACACAGACCCAACCAAACAGATGCTCCCAAATGCAGGGGCCCAAACTGGGCGCTCAGTGCCCATGAAAGGACAAGGGACGAGTGCTTGAACACCTCCCCGAGCCTTGAGTGGCTCCTACTCACTGTGTTAAAGGGGAAGCCAGGTAGAACCTCAGCCAAGCTTCTACTTGAAGCTTCACTAGGGGCTTCTCTTCTAAGCACAGACTGTCCAGTCAGGGGAGGCACCTTCTAGTCAGTGTTTGCACCCCATGCCTTCCCTTCCCTCGGCTGATCTCAGGGGGCTGTGCGTACCAGTAAGTTGTGAATCCAAAGCACCCTAGTACTTTACAGAGTGGGCACTGGGACTCTGCGTTGACTGGTTGGATGTAAACGATGGTGGGTGCAGGGTCTTTGTCTTCATGCTGGAAGACTTGGGCTCTAGTGGTGGTTCTTACGAGCCGCATGGTAAGCAATATCGGACCGTTCACCCCTGAGATTCTGCCCAGCCCTGACACAGCACCGAGTGATTTGTCAACCTCTTCTGACAAGCAAGGTGACTCTGTGATCGTGGTGCAGCTCGAGGAAGAGCGGGCTCCCCTCTGGGAGCTGGACCGTTCCCAGGAGGCCTTCGGTTTAGTCTTCAGCAGGGCATTTCTGCCTGAGGAGCAATCTTACCAGTCTCTGCACACTCACATTCTGCTGGCCCAAGAGAGAACTTGGTTTCTCCCTGCAGGAAGGCACATTTCCGGGCGCAGACAAAGGAAGTGCCGAACTAGAACGAGATGCATGAATGCTCCAGACTTGGAAACTACTCTTCGGCTGTAGCCAGAGATGAAGTCCTGGGGCCCCGGCGGTCACTCCCTCTCCACTGACCCACCAATCCCCTAGCCCAGGGCCTTGCACAGAGTTGGGACTCACAGGTTCAAATGACTAAATGACCAACTGAGTGAGTTTAAGGACTGTCCCTGAGGGTTTAAAGAGAAACCCCCAAAGCTAATATGCATCTGTGACCCATGACCTAGTTCTCACTACTTTCGATTCGATGTCCATGCATGGGACAGGGTAGAACTTCCCCTGAAGGCTGTAGTTGTATTTTACGGGAGTAGCAAGCCCCGTCTTTCTCCAGCTGCTTTTGAACTGCCGACCTTGCAGTAGCAACCCAGTATGTAATACTATGCTGCCAGGGCTCCTCTGCCACAGATCAGGATGGGATAAAAGGGGCCTGAATTAGATTCTGTGGCCTAGAATCATGGGAGATACAGGCTCATCCTAAGTAGAAACCTCTAAGGATTCAAGGGCAAGGATTGGGAACAAAGACCGTTTCTCCTGTTTGAGCTAGTCCCATCCCTGACTGTGATCCCTCTCCAACTTCAACTTGGAGCAAACTCCACACACCCCTCCCCCCATCCTATAGCTACAAAGTAGAAGAAAGCAGTCCATGAGTTAAGACTTTAGAATCTGGAGTCTCAGGTTCAAACCCCAGTCACCGTACACTGTACTGTAATGTTACGACTCCCAAGGGAGCCCTTCCTCGCTGAGACTAGATCTCCTTGTTTGGACTCTGTTCTGGGGGCCCTTCTGGTCCTGTGATTCTAATGTTTCCCGTGTTTCTCTCTCTCTCTCTCTCTCTCTCTCTCTCTCTCTCTCTCTCGGCAGATTCAACCAACGTGGCGTTCACCATCTCCATGCTCCTGGGGAACCTCAGCAGCTGCTGCAACCCCTGGATCTACATGGGCTTCAACAGTCACCTGCTGCCACGCCCCCTGCGCCCCCTGGCCTGCTGGGGAGGGCCTGAGCCCCAGATGAGCAGGCAGCTCTCCAACAGTAGCCTCTCAAGTCGACGCACCACCCTGCTCAGCCGCTCCAGCTGCCCACCCACCCTCAACCTCAGCCTCAGCCTCAGCGGGAAGCCCGAGCCTGAAGAGATGCCCCAGGACTCTGAGCTGGCAGGCAGGGAGGCCGGCACCGAGCTGGGCCTCTTCTAGGGCAGACTCCTGGGAGTTTGGTGCTGTCCTCTGGGCTAGCGGAGGTTCTCTGCCCACCTCAGGCACCAGGTGTGGAAGCTGGGGGGCTGAGGGTTGGTGTTAGTGGGACCCCAGTTGGGCAGATTGGGGAGGCAGAGTGACGGCCCCTGCTCTTGGTGTTACAGCTGCTCCTGGTCTCCCGGCTGCCCTCCTGAGCCCCCCTCTCAGATGCTTCTCAGCTGAGTGGAGCAGGCCAGCGTGGCTGCATCCCTGCTCAGGGGACCTGTGAACATGCAGATAGCAGGTTCCCTGGAGGGATCCAGACCTGGGGAGAGCTTAGGATGGCTCTGTCTGGGGAGGTTATCGGTGACAGGAAGTTCCAGCCTACCCTAACTAGCCCAGCGCAGTCCAGCCTGACCCAGAGAGGGGAGAAGTTAAACTATGAGGAAGCCCCTATTTGAAGTCTGGAGTGTTCTGTGGTTGTTGGGGCGGGGGGGCTGCTTGGTGACGTGGATGAGTGTACGGAGCTGTGCCTGCTCCCGCTGACTGCAGGAAGATGGTCTAGTGGTGCGGGATCTGAGTACATACAGCTGGGACTTAGTAAAACCCAGTGAACACTGGGCTCTCTTTTTCCCACCCTTCTCAGGGTGGATAGGTGAGTGACGGGGAGAACATGATGTATGCACTGGGGGTGAGGAGAGGAAGAGGAGGGAAAGGGGGAGGGACTATGTAAATGGTCAGGGTAAAAAGAAGAGACTGGTTGCCCCCTTCCCCCTCCCAGTGAGCCACAGGGGGAAGATGACCTTTGAGAAGCAGCAGCTTGATCTCGGCTCTCCGTGTCCTTGGGGCTCTTCAGAGCATCCAGCAGGCAACATATGGACGCTGTCTGTGACCACGTCAGGAGCCCAGGCTGGAATCACACCTCTGCCTAGAGGCATCTATCGGAATTCCCTCCCTCTCTGGTCGCAGCTGCCTCCTCACTTGCAAACAGATGATCTCCCAGGTTTTCCTGGCACTAACTTTCCAAATGCAAGACCAGAGATGATGTTACAGCAGAGAAAGCATAGGGGGCGCTAACCACCCAACTCTAGGAGAATAGTCAGGTTTCCCCCTCCCCCCGCTCCCTAATGACATTTATACACTTGGACTTAATTCTATTGCCCCTGGGTCCTGCCCGGCCTTGGGTCCACGTCTGTCCTTGCTTCTAAAATGCTGGACCCGCTTCCTAAGCCAGGAAAGGCGGCAGGGTGAGGTTGAATATGGGGTCTCGTCCTGTTCTTCCCTGTTACCTACCCCCATGGGGCTTGTATTGATGGGGGAGCCACTGCCACCTCGATTCTGGTTCTAAGGTATGAGACAGCCTTGGCGGATGGAAGAGCATCAGCTGAGAGGTCGAGACCTAGGTCCTATTTCTGCACCCACCACTGGCTGCCACTGAAATGCAGATCCAATCCCCACTCCCTTGGCTATAAGGGTCCAGTAGGAGTATGGGTGTAAGCATGGCTTGTGAAGCCGTGGGCTCTGCTAGTGTAACCCCTGTTGTCAAGTCAACCCCAACTCATGACAACCCCAAGTGTGTCAGAGAAGAACTGTCCTGCATTGGGTTTTTGATGGATGGCATTTGGGAAATAGATTACCAGGCCTTTCTTCCGACCTATCTCTGGGTAGACGTGAACCGCCTACCTTTTGGTAGTGGCTGAGCCCGTGAACCATTTGCACAGTGCAGGAGCCTCACCTTGTCTTCTATCCATGCTTTCAGTTTCCTATTGGATGTGAGGTAGGACCTTGTGGTAGAGACTCGGGGTCTCCCTGCTGCTCCCAAGGAAAGGTTGCACTTGATCTTCTACAGAAAGCTGGGGCTGTCAGATGATGAGGCTCTCACTCACTGCCATTGAGTTGATGGCAACTTTGAAAGACAGGGTAGAACTGCCCCTGTGAGTTTACAAAACAGTTATTCTTTACAGGAGTAGAAAACCTCCCCTTTCCCCCACAGAGCGGTTGGTGGTTTCGAACTGCCGACCTTGCAGTCAGCAACCTGACGTGTAACCACTATGCATGAGCGTTCCCCATGTGATGAGGCTGGTGGGGCGTAATCAGACACTGAGCTGGAGGCCCCGGGAGCCTGTTCCAGGAGGCCCTCCAAGAAGCCACATGCTCTTGTCTGGATCTAGGATGACAGCTTTCACAGCGCCCTCGGGAAGCACACAAGGATGATCTAGTCCCACAGAAGACCCTGAATGAGGCTCTGGGAGGCAGACAACTGGGAGAAGCAAGAAAGAGGTTCTGTGTTCTCTGGAGCCAACCCCATTTCTGAGAGGGGCACCCCAATACTGTCTCTGGGCTGGGAACTTTGGTAAGGGTTAAGTCATTCTATGAGCTACAGTAGTTCAGTCCCTTAAGGCCATATGGGAGCTGGCAGAGCTGAGGGAGAGGGGGGAGGGCAGGACCGAGGTTGGCAGGAGGGGGTTAACCTGTTGATTATGGGGATTTCTCAGAATGGCCTTGATGTTGTTTGGTATAGGCCAGCCCTTTCGCCGGTGAAAATGGATTGCATGCAAGAGGTCCAGGGTCTGCAGAAGGGGCCCAGGTTGCAGCTGCTGACCCTGGGTCAGGAACCCAGGGAGATTGAAACCTAACCCAATAAAACTGCCAATCTGCAGGACGTGCCTAGACACACTTCTTTCACTGTGATGCTGATAATGGGGTGTACGAGGTAACATCACGAGAGCAGAGGTGGAGATGAAGGGGAATGGGGAGGGGAGGGTGGTGGCCTCCTTGGCACCCTGCCCTTCACCCAGAGCTTACACAGCAAACAGGAGTGTCTTGGCGTTTCCGCTGAAGTCACAAGATGGCAGCGAAGAGCTAAAAGTGCCCCAAATCTGAGCCTGCTGGGTGTGTGGGCAGGGTCACTCCTGCCTAAGAGTCACAACAAGGTTCTTTGTCCAGCCAAATACACCTGAAATCCAATCATAACATGCTCCCTTCCTGACCCCTTAACCTCTCCTGGAGGCTCTGACGTGGTGATGGCCCACAGGGGCTGGCTGGGAAACTCACTCTGCCTCTCAGCATTAGCATCAGACTACCCTTTCACCCGAGGAGCTCCAATGGGCCACGGACCTGTCTGGATCTACTGTGGGTGTCCAAACCCGAAGGAAAGCTTGGTCAGCTTCCACAAGGTCAACAGCTATGTAAATCCCCTAGAGTACAGGTGTCGGCGGTTGGTGGGTGGGTGGGTGGGGGGGCATGCATCATAGGTGACTTGCCAGCCACTGGTTTTACTTTCCCCTGAAGTTTTACAGAGTCTTAGAGCCTCGCTGGACCCAGTTCTGAGATACCTCGGCACACACGTTTTTCTCTCTGAGCCCGGGGACATGTAGTTTGCAAGAGCATCCCCCAGAAGTCTCCCTGCAGAGTCCCAGCCTCAGTATCGAAGTTCCTGTGTGAGGTAGGAAGACACAGGGGGGAGTGTCAGAGCCAGTTAGGGGTCTCCAAAACCCAGGTGAACTGGAGTTGCTTCTCTCTGTCTGGTTTGGAGGCTGCGACCTGGGCCTCTGGAGAGTCCTTCTGAGCGTAGCAGTCTGTCCTGGTCCCAAGAGCAAACAAACCCTCTGGTGTTAAGCATGAGACACCTCTCACCCAGTGGCTCTGGTTGGCCAACAAGACGTGGTCCTTCATGGAATTTGCTGCAGTTCCACCGTGGAGAGCTGGATGCTTGAACTTTTAGAATATAAATTCATTGACGACCACCCACAGATCTGTTGTATAGTCCCAGTCCCTGGTTGACACGTGCATACCATGAAAGCTGCCAATGCCGTATACTATGGGGGGGGTGTTAGTCTGGGTGGACTAGAGAAACAAATTCATAGACACTCATGTATATAATAAAACATCACATTGATATGATTTTTTGTTCTGGGTCTTTAATGCCGGATGCCTGATCCCATCAACACTTCATGATCACACAGGCTGGTGTGCTTCTTCCATATGAACTTTGTTGCTTCTAAGCTAGATGGCCACTTGTCTGTCTTCAAGCTTTTAAGAGCCGGCACTATATTAATGTGAATGAGGTGGAGTGGAGACCCAAAGCCCATCTGTAGACAATTGGACATCCCCTTACAGAAGGGTCACAAAGAAGAAATGAGCCAGTCAGGGTGCAGTATGGCACCCATGAAATATACAACTTTCTTCTAGTTCTTTAATGCTTCCTCCCTCCCCCACTATCATGACTCCAATTCTACCTTACATATTCAGTTAGACCAGAGTATATACATGGGTACAGAGAAGAGCTGGAAACACAGAATCCAGGACAGATAAACCCCTCAGGACTAATAATGAGAGTAGTGATACCAGGAGGGTAAAGGGAAGGTGGGGGAAGAAAGGGAACTGATCACAATGAGCAACCTATAACCCCCTCCCAGGGGGACAGACAACAGAAAAGTGGGTGAAGGGAGAAATCCACAGTCAGTGTAAGACATGAAAAATTATAATAGTTTATAAATTAGCAAGGGTTCATGAAGGAAGAGAGGGTGGGTAAGGGAGGGGGAAAATGAGAAGCATACCAAGGGCTCAAGTAGAAAATGTTTTGAAATTGATGACAACATATGTATAAATGTGCTTGACATTGTATGCATGTATGGTGATAAGAGCTGTATAACCCCCCAATAAAATGATCTTTTAAAATCCCAGCCCAGTCCAGATCAAGTCCATAAGTCTGATATTAGCCCATATGTCAGATACCAGTCTGTAGGTTCCTCTTCAGACTCATGAAACACATGCAATGACACTGAATACAGGAAGATCACAGGCCAGTGGGTGGAAAGTTTTGGATCCAGTTTCGGTGGAAGCATCTTAACACTGGCAGGAGTCTCCATGTGGCTCCTCCAGCTCCAGGGCTCTAGCATAGCTCCATGTGTCTTGTCAGCAGGAATGTCTCGCAGGGAGTGAGTGTGTATCTGGTCTCCAGCAAGCTATTTATCTCTGTTGTGCTTCCAAATGAGGCCATAAAGCTGCAACTTGATTGATAGGCTAAACTCTACCCCTTCACTCTTAGTAGTCTCAAGTTGACAACAGATTATGCAGCTACCACAGGGGGAATATGACTTCACTGAACAGAGGCCCTCTTCAAAGGGCGATCACTCATGCAGGAGACTGTGGACTGTGTGAAGCATCTGACCTTCTAAGCTCAAAGGAATATCACACAAATAGTCGTTTTATTTCTAGCATCATGACAGGGTGACTCGGAAGCTCAGTTAAAATTGTTACTGAGGTCCAATGATCCGTTTATTCGTCCCAACACCTCAGGCGGTAAAACCAGCCCTTCTGTCTCCTGGTCAGGACAGCTGAGAGGTCATCTGCTGTCAAATCTGTGAGTCACTCGGGGCATCACACGGTCACTCTACAGTAGCACATCAGGACGGGTGCTAATCATGTGGGCCTCAGGAATATACTGTTTGACTGTGTCATCTGTTAGGAAGTGTCATACTTAGGAAGCCAATCAGAGCAGAGCTTGTGACCAGCCTTTCTCGGGGGCTTGTGGCATCCTACAGTGGGGTTCAGTCTCCCCTCTCCTTGATCTCCCACCCTCTCACTGTTCCCGCCAACACTGAGTCGTCAAAGGCATTTCCCCTGCACTTCCATTCAGGCTATGCCTTGAGCTCTGGGTGAGAATGACTTCTACCAAGTCAGGCCTCTCCATCTACCGCCTCCTGTCCATTGTTGAACTTTGGACACCTTCCCACAAGGTCACTGGGAATCACCTTTATCTGAGATGTGTTCTCTGGTTAATCTATCAGAGCCTACCATTCTTCGACCCACACCAGCCTGCCAATGATGGGCCTGCCAATGTGTGCCTAATCCACACAAACTCACTGCTGTGGAGTCCATTCTGATCCACAGCAGCTTTCTAGGACAGGGTTGAACTGCCCGGTGGGTTTTGAGACTAACTCTTTATAGGAGCAGAAAACCTCAGCTTTCTCTCACCAACTGGCTGGTGGTTTTGAACTGCTGACTTTGCAGTCGGCAGCCCAATGCTTAAGGCACTACACTACCAGGGCTTTTTGTAAATTCCTCATTTTCTTATGTTGTGCTGCACACCTTCTTCAGCTCCACCAACTCGATCCTACGCACCTGGGCCCTACCAACCCCCAGTGCTCCAGCCTTCTTTGTATGTCTCCCTCCCTTCAACTGGAGGATTGGGACCAGTGTCACTGAATTGTGCAAGAAGTTGTTGACTTGTATATGTCTTGCTGTGTGTATTGTCAACAACAGCACAAAGATTCTTTCTACCACCCCTCAGACCCCAGAGCCCAGTCTGGAATCCTGCTCAGTGTGAGTGATTCCCAACATCTCCCCTCTCCTGGGGTAGGAACAGTCCCAGCCATGTCCCTGTGCGGTCACCTTGGGGTACCCTGTAAGCTGCTTAAGCCTCTTTTTACAAAGAGATCAATAAGAAGTAGAGTTTTGCCACTGAACACAAGCACAGTGTTGTTGTTAGTTTTCTTCATTTTTTCTCTCTAAGCAGTAGAACCTTCATTCCCTATTGGAAACCATGTCCAAAAGAGACGAACAAGTCACCTGACACGAGTTAGTGCCCCTGAAGTTTGGCTCAACACACCCATGTGTGTCACAGGACTGTCGGGGTCTCGGCTGGACTTTCGCCAGTCCATCCCCAGGCCTTTCTTCCAAGACATTCCCAGGTGGATTTGTACCCACACCCTTTGGGTTGGTATCGGTAGCTGAGCCCTTAACCATCTGTGCTGCCCAGAGACTCCTGAGGAACAAGATAGCTAAACGGTGAACAGCAGTGAAGAGCACGTTCCGTTCCCAGAAATGCAAACCGGAGCCATGGCTTCTGGTCACACTGGGGAAGGGGGACACAGGAAGATGGCCTCTGGCAGCCATGAGTGAGGACGGTCCTTCATAAGCAGTCAAGGGTGCACATTCATGCTCTGAAGGTCCCAGGCGTCACTGCTCCAGCGTCTGCATTTGGTTAAGAGCATTCTTAGTGTTTCAATTTTGTACATTTGTTGCTTTCCCATCCAATCTCTTAGGTAGGTGTTGGAACAATATTAACCTCACCCTTGGTTACTGCAAACTATTGTTTATATCATCTCAAACCATTTCAAGTGAATCCTCTGAGGTTTTCTAAGAGACCCCAACCAAACTCACTGCTCTCAAGACAATTCTGTCTCCCAGAGACTCCAGAGGACAGGGTAGAACTGCCACTGTGGGTTTCCAAGACTGTAAATCTCTAGGGGAGTAGAAAGCCTCACCTTTCTTCTGTGGAGCAGCAGGTGGTTCTGAACTGCCGACCTTGCCTTTAGCAGTCCCACAGAGAACCACTCTGCCACCAGGGCTCTTTTTCTTGGGGTAGGATTATATTTACAAACAATGCCTGACTTTCTCCTTCTGTCTGAGAGGTATCTCACTGTAGTTGCTGGCTAGTCACTTTTGATGTGTAGTGACCCCGTGGGACAGAGTAGAGCTGTCCGGGAGTTTGTTCTTGCCTGTGACTTTCCCTAAGGCAGATGGCCAGGTTCTCCCAGAGCATCACTAGGTGGGGCCAAACCCCTAACCTGTAGCTTAGGAGTTGAGTGTAAATTGTTGGCACCTTTCCAATAGTTTATTAAAAAATTTTTTTGTGTGTGTGGTAGCAGAGTGGTTGCAGTGCTTGTCTGCTAACCCAAAGGCCATTGGTTCGAGTCCACCAGCCACCCTGTGGGAGAAAGCAGTGGCAGCCTACTTCTCTAAAGATCGACTGCCTTGGAAACCCAATGGTGGTGCTCTACACTGCCCTGGAAAGAGGGCTAGGAGTCCGAGTCCACTGGAGGGCAGTGGGTGAGCTAGCTGCTGATTTGAGATAGCAATTCTTTTTTTTTTTTCTTTTTTTTTTTCTCTTTTCTTCTTTTACATTTTATTAGGGACTCAAACAACTCTTACCACAATCCATACATATACATACATCAATTGTATAAAGCACATCCATACATTCCCTGCCCCAATCATTCTCAAGGCATTTGCTCTCCACTTAAGCCCCCTGCATCAGGTCCTCTTTTTTTCCCCCCCCTCCCTCCTCATTCCCCCCTCCCTCATATGCCCTTGGTAATTTATACATCATTGTTTTGTCATATCTTGTCCTATCCGGAGTCTCCCTTCCCCCCTTCTCTGCTGTCCCTCTCCCAGGAGATGGCAATTCTTAATGAAGTTAAGAATGTGTCCTGTTAGTCCTCGCTGGTTAAGAAAACAGTGATGGACACTGAACTTTGCTGGATTGCATCTGGGTCGATTGCTTTCGGGATGACGGGTTACGATGCTGGTTGGTGTTTGCCAGGACTCTCTCTGTCCTCGCCTGCTCTCCGGAAACAGCATGCTCAAGGACTGGCGGATGGGGGGCTCTCCGAATTGCCTGTAAGTGCTGAGGGTGGAGTGGGATTCCCCAGAAGGACACAGCACTGAAGAAAGGGACAGAAAAAGAGGAACTGGCAGTTACTGTTTTATTCACAACTTTTAGGGAAGTTATTTGTTGTCAAAAATTAAAGCGCTCAAAGACACACGTCATTTAACCATAAGATTTGCCAAGCGGAACTCTGCTCCCGCCTTTTCTGCTGATTAACTTCTCTCTCTCTCTCTCTCTTTCTAACTTCGCTTTCTCTACTAAAGTGCTTCAATGTTTTCCAGGAAGTTCTTGCTAACATTCGATGTGGACGATAGGCCTATTTCCCCCCTCTGTCTTGTTAAAACAGATCAGTACCCTCCCCCCACCCCACACACTCAGTGCAAACATTCAAAGAGAACCGGACCCCATTGAAAGACTCAGCATTCATACGGCCACTTGGGTGTATTCCACAGATTCAGAGGCAGCATGGTTCACAAAAGTCCAGATGTTGCCCTTGTGGCCTTGAGGGTTGACATTGACATAATCTGTGGCTTCCTTGACGTTCTCATAGTCCAGGGCCGATTCACTTTTCAGTCCTCCGGAGGATGGAAAAATGACTTGGGTGTAATTCACATTCCTGGGGGCCTGGGGTAAGAAGCAGAGACACACAGATCCGTTGCTGTGCCTTGGATGGCTGTGGGTAAATATTGAAGGCCCCAGATCCTATCCTCTGAACTAGGAGGTAGAACAGTAGCACTAAACACGGTCTTCAGTCAATTAACTGGGATGTCCCGTGAAATCATGGCCCCAAACCTCCAAATCAAGGAACCAAATCTCACAAGGTAATTGGCTGTACATGAGTACTATCAGTTCGTTCGTTTAATTTGGATAGCACCCATGCAGACTCACTTTGATTGAATGGTCCATGGTGATGCGGGCTGTGGACCTGACCACCTTCACCTAAAGATGCCATTTAAAAAGTGCAAGCCACACCCACTGCCATGGAGGCCACGCTGACTCATAGAGACCCTAGAGGACAGGTAGAACTGCTCCTGCGGGTTCCCATGAAGGTAACTTTTTATGGAAGTAGAACACCCCAGCTCATCTTTTTTCCTTGGAGTGGCTGGTGGTTTTGAACAATCAACCTTTGCGATCAAAATCCAAACCATAACCACCATGCCACCAGGGCTCCTCTATGGATGCTATAGTGATTCATGAAAGCCCTCTGCCCTTGGCCCATCTCCTTAGCTGGGGGGCCCTGAGTTTGCAGGCTTTACCGCAGGGGCTCCCCAGAACTCTCTCCAGATTGCTTGTGAAGGGCTCATACCTGGTGGCTGGACGGCGAGCTGTCCGAGCTGTCGGAGCTGTCATCTGAGGAGGTGTCGCTGTCATCTAGGGAGAAATGCAAAGAGAAAGCCAGCGATGTTGAGAGACGAGACAAGGAGAGGGAGAAGGAGGCAAAGACAGGCAGAGCCAACGATGAAAGCGGAGTGGGGAACAGGGATGGGGAGTCCGAGAGAAAGAAAGAAGCAGAATGGAGAGAAAGTGGCCTTCAACAACAGCCAGAAAGGACTCAGGTCTGCGTCTGAGAGAGAACCGCCATGAAGTGCGGCGCAGGGCGAACAGCTCCTGTCCCAGCAAGCCTGCCACTAGCTGTGGGGCCCCAAATAGGTCACCCTCCTTTTTTGTGCCCCACTTTCTATTACCTTGCTTTTGCAAGACATGTGGGATGGATGGTTATCTCGGAGATCTATCGCCATGCAGGCTCTGATTCTTCCCCGGCTCTGGTGCTGTCTTGGGTCAGCAGGATCAGTGTGAGGCCACTGCTACCCCCATTCTACTGGCAGAATTCACGAGCGCAGCCGTCTCGGGGTCCCGCATGAAACCTTATCTCAGGGCCATGGAAGCCTGACAGCGGGATTCCTCCCACTGAAAAGATGAGATTAGAAGGCCAGAACTAACAAAAATCAGCCAGGAAATCCACCAATGGGGAGGGCGTATGCGAGGGGGAGTGGCTTGTCAGGGGGCACCTGGCCCAGCCTCCCAGCCCTGAGATAGAAGAGGAGGGTGTGCTGGGGGAGGATGTTGCAGCTTTATGATGCTGGTGTAATCAGGTGCGGTGGAATCAGTTACCACGCAGGGCGATCCTTTGTACGGCAGAGGAAACACTGTCCACTCCCATCCTGTTCTTACGTTCCAGCCCATTGTTGCAGCCATGTGTCCACTCAACTTGCTCAGGAAGGTCTTCCTCTTTCCACTGCCCCTCTACTTTACCAGGTAGGCTATCCTTTTCCGGGGCACTAGCTCCTGATGACATGTCCGATGTCCTTGAGAGGAAGTCTCACCATCCTTGCTTCTAAGGAGCATTCTGGCTGTAATCCTTCCAAGGCTGATACATTTGTTCTTTTGGTCGTAAATGGTACTTTTTCTTGATGTAAATGGTACAATATTCTTTCACAGCACCATAATTCACATGCATTGATTCTTTTTTTTAAATTGTCCAAAACTTTCACATGCATATGAGGCCATTGAAATACCATGGCTTGAGTCAGGCATACCTTAGTCCTCAAAGGGACATCCTTGCTTTTTGACATTTTAAAGAGGTCGTGTGCAGCAGATTTACCCAATGCAATCCATCCTTTGATCTCTCGACTGCTGCTTCCAAGAACATTGATTGTGGATTCCAGAAAGATGAAATCCGTGCTAATTTCAATCTTCCAGGTGTGAGGATTTTGGTTTTCTTTAAGTTGTAATCCATACCGAAAGCAGCAATTCTTGATCACCATCATCAAGTGCTTCAAGTCCGCTTTACGTTCAGAAAGCCAGGTAGTGGCATCTGCATATTGCAGGTTGTTAATAAGCCTTCCCCCAATCCTGATGCCAAATTCTTCTTCGTCCAGTCCAGCTTCTCAGATGATTTGCTCAGCACACAGACTGAACAAGTGTGGTGAGAGGATACAACTCTGAGGAAACCTTCCTTGATTTTAAACCATGCAAGATTCTATTCACACAACTGCCTCTTTATTCAGGCACAGGCTCCACATGACCATAATGAAATGTTCTGGAATTTCCATCCTTCTCAAGGCTATACATGGATTGCTAGGGTCCCACACAGTCACATGCCTTTACATAGTCAATGAAACACAAGTGAGCATCTTTCTGGTACCCACTGCTTTCAGTCAAGATCTATTTGACATCAGCAATGATATCTCTTGTTCCATGTTTTCTTTTGAATCCACCTGGAATTTCTGGCAGCTCCCTGTCCATGTACTTCTACAGCTATTGTTGGATCTTCGGTAAAATTTTACCTGCACGTGATGTCAATGATATTGTTCTATGATTTTTGCATTCTGTTAGGCCACCTTCCTGTGGAGTGGTACAAATATGCATCTCTCCCAGTCAGTTGGCCAGGTCGCTGTCTTCTAAATTCCTTGGCATAGCGCCACATCGCCTGTTGAAACATGTCCACTGGTGTTCCGCCAGTTCCTGGAACCCTGTTTTGGGGCTAATGCTTTCAGTGCTGTTTGGGCTTCTTCCTTCAACACCTTTGACCCTTGATCATACGTTACTTCTTGAAACGGTTGAGTGTTGAGTAGTCCTTCTTGTACAGCGATTCTGTGTGCTCTTTCCATGCCCTTTCGATGCTTCCTGCTTTGTTCAATATTTTGCCCATAGAATCTTTCAATATCCCAGCTTGTGGCTTGAATCTTTTCTTGAGTTCGTTTGGTTTAAGATATGAGGAGCATGCTCTTCCTTTTGCCTTTGTAGCTCTGGGTCGTTGTGCATTTCACGATAAAGCTTGACTTTCTTCTCCAGATGCCCTTTGACATTTCTGTCTGCTCTTTCACTTCATCGCTTCCCTGCACGGTCAATGCCAGTTGCTTTAGCAATGGAAGAAATATTAAGAGCAAGTTTCAAAGTCTCTTCTGTCATCCACTTTGATCTCATTTTTTTCCTTTCTGGACTTTTTCATGACTTTTTACTTTCTTCATGTGTGATATTCTTGATATCCTCCCACAGCTCATCAAGTCTTCTGTCATTTCTGTCCCAGGAGTCAAATCTATTCTTGAGATGGTCTCAAAATTCAGCTGGGATATATTCACGGTGGTCTGGGGGCTCTTGTGGACTTGTTTTAAATTTTTTCAGCTTCAACCTGAACTTACATATGCTCAATTGATGGTCTGTCCCACAGTCGGCCCCTGGCCTGGCTTTAGATGCTGACACGGAGCTTCCCCATCGTCTCTTCCCACAGGTGTCGTCCATGTGATTTCTGTGTGCTCCGTGTGGAGAAGTGCTCATGCACAGTCGCCTTTGTGCTGCTGAGAAAGGCATTTGCTATGAGCGAGTCGGTGGTCTTGCAAAATGATATGACATGATCTCCAGTTTTTTCTCAGCAAGGCCACATTGTCCAACTCCTGTTTCCAAATGTTGCATTCTAATTGCTAATAATTATTAACGCATCTTGATTGTACATCTGTTCAATTTCAGACTAAAGGTATTTGTAAAATTCTTCAACTTCTGCATCATTTGCCTTCCTTTGAGCAATAACTCTCTTGACAGGATTTTCTTATGTTTGGATAGATATTCCTCAACCACAGACAGCACTGTACTTCAAGACAGATATTGAAACGGACCTTTGACGGTGAGCGGAACACCATTCCTCCTGAACTTGTCCTGCCCTGCAGAGTCAACCCTATGGCTGTCTGATTCAAATGTCCAATTCAGCCCCTCACGCCTCCACCTTTATGTGTTCCATTTCATTTTTGACAACTCCAAATTTTCTTGATTCACACCTGTACATTCCAAGTTCCAGTTATTAATAGATGTTTGCAGCGGATTCTTCTCATGTTGAGTCATGCCTCGTCAGCAAGTGAATGCCCAGATGACTTGTCTCCATCCACATCACTGTGGCCGGCTCTGCTGTGAGCAGGCAGCTCTTCCTCAGTCATATTCTGAGTGCCATCTGACCGGAGGGGGTCAGCGTCTGGCATCTTCCTCAGTCATATTCTGAGTGCCATCTGACCGGAGGGGGTCAGCGTCTGGCACTCTCTCAGACAAGGTTCTATGGCGATTCACGAAGTTTTCGGTATCTCACAACACTTCACTGCTACTTATAAGGTTCTCGGTGACTGGTTCCTCAGAAGTAGCCCACTCCTTCTTCATAGCCTGTCTGGGAGTGCTGCCGAAGCCCGTTCCCATTGGGTGAACCTGCTCATATTTGAAATATCAGTGACATCGCTTCCAGCATCACAACAGCACACAAGCCACGCTGTGGCAAACACCACAGTATGATAAACTGACGGACAAGTGGTGGTCAGTCCATGGGTCGGAGGGGCCTATAGATTTGGACCATCTGCAAGACTCAGTGTTTATGAAAATACCCTGAGAGAGAAGGGCCTTTGGGGGCAGGCAGCTGTGGCAGCTTCTGGAAGCAGACCGAGACGGGCTGGATGGCCCAGTAGATGGGCTGGGTGAGACAGAGGCAGCAGAAAAAGCAGTTCTATTAATTGTCAGAGCAGAAGGGGAGATGCCATTGTATTACAGAGACGCTGGCAGAGGCAGCCCCCGCCCACCCCCGCGGTCAGTGCCACTGAACCACACCTGTAAAAGCACTTTTTTAAAAAAAGCTGCCAAGTCAGCTCCAACCCATGATGACCCCGCGTGCCCCAGAGTGAACTGCTCTTTAGGGGGTCCTCAAGGCCACAATCTTTCACAAGGCCTTTCTTCTCAGGTGCCTGAGGGTGGATTTGAACCACCAACCCTGTCAGTTAGTATCTGAACCCTGGACCCTTTGGGCCATCTCCTTAGTCATCAGATCCCATGTTCTGAAAAAGGTGGTTGTCTGTCGAGGTCTTTCCCGAGGGCGGGTGCTGGGAGCCCTCAGGGCAGAGGTTCCGGTGGGCATGGAGGACTCTGGCTGCAGGGGGCTCCCTGGTGTCCACCCGAGCAAGGTGAGCTTCACACAGTGCCCTGCGCCAGTCCCTGGGTTACTCACGCCTGCAGTGGAGGTCCGACACAGGGCTGCGCCTCTGTGTTCCCTCTGCGTTCCCTGGGTTCTCCTTGGCGACAGACAGGCAGTGGTGGGCAGGGCTGGGCCCAGGGCTCGGGGGCTTGGCTGTGACCACTTTGGGCTCACTCTCATTAGCTGTGGGAAGAAGGCAGGGCAAAAGTGAGAGTTGCCTGCGTTGGGCCAGTGCTCTCTCCCTATCTCGAACTAAGTGCCTTCTCAGCACGGCTCTCAGGGGACCGTCCCTTCCAAGAGCAGCTCCTGCCCTTGTTTGACCTCCTGGACCTACCCCCTCCCCTCTCTCTGGCCTGCCTGCTCCTCCTGGCCCCGCCCCTCAGCTCCTCAGAGACCCCACCTGTGCTAGGGTCTTCTGGGGAGCCTCTCACCTGCTCACTTCCTGCAGGTTGACACCCAAATGTCAGTGCCACAAAGACGCAAGTCCATTCCCGCTCAGAGCAGCCGAGCGCACGCACGGAGCAGACCTGCCCCTGTGGGCGCCTGAGGCTGGAACTCTGGATGAGAGCAGAACGTCACCGCCACCTCAGCTTTCTCCCAGCGGACACAATCTATCCCCCTCTCAATTCACCACACTCTCGCTTGCTTCCCTTCTCCTTCTCGGCTGCATCGCACACACTGAGTGTTTTGCGGATTCTGTGTGTGTTGCTCCTGTCCCCCAGGAGGACAGGAGCTTTTGTTTTGGTCCCTGCTGCATCGCCATGGTCTACAGGGCACCTTTGGTGCTAAAGAACTACCTGCTGCATTAGTGAATGAATGGAGAAGACCAGACATCACATAAAAGACAGCCTCCCACCCCCCTGTCTTAGATCAAGGCAATCCCCAAAGCAACTGCAATCTATTTTCCTCAGTGACAAGGGCTCCTCAGGGCAGAGCCTGTCTGCCTTAATTATAGGTTGGTGCCAGAATCTAAGTTCATCTTTTGGCCTCACTGTATTGCTCCTGTTGCCATTCAAGGCCACCTGCCTGCTCCCTCTCTGGGTGGTGAGGGAACAGTTTCATTAGGCCCAGGCCGCACCAAGCCTTCTGCACAGGCACCCCAGGAGAGGCTTGGTTCTAGGCAAGAACCTGGGCGTGGGAGGACGTGGGCAGTTACTGCCAACCAGAAAGAGTGTAGGGAAGAGTTAGGCCAGAGTGGGGGGTCTGTGGACGGAGGGCCTGGACAGTGGGTCCTCGGGGATGTTTTTAAGTGATAGCTGGGGATTCGTTCTGCGGCAGGCTCAGGAATGGCGTCTGAGGGTGACTGGGAGAAGGGGGCACTGAACCACTTACCTCTGCGCCTGCTGAGCAGGTAATTGAGGGCCGTGAGGAGGCAGGTCTGCAGGAAGACAGACACGGCTGCAATTACCAGGCCGTGCCAGACCTTCATGTTGCTGTGGAGAAAGCAGAGGGGCACGGTCGGTCCGATGCAATCAATGGCTTTATTTAGAGATCTGCCAGCCTCTCGGAGCAGCCAGGCTGGGGGAGCCAGGGAGAGTGGGGTGTGCACTTGGTAGCTGGCTCTCCCAGGGAGTCCTGGCCGGAACCTCAATCGGAAACGTGGTTCCAGCCCCGCTCCGGGCCTTCCTGGGTCACTCACTCTGTCAGCATGGTAAGCTTCTCGCTGGGCAACCTCCAGTCGGGCACGTGGGGCTCCAAGGGTCTTTCTAGAGGCAGCAGGAAGGGCTTCGGAGAAACTGCTCTGGGAGCTTCTGGCCGGGTTTTTCAGAGCTCGTGTTGGGGCAAGGCAGCTGGTCAGGACTCTGGGTCCTACGTTCGAATGACCCTGGGCAAAGTCCTCAGAGTGGGGACCATCTGCTTTCCTTTCCCCAGATTTTGAATCTGCAAAATAGCAGTAATAATCATTACAATAATGAAAGCTAACAGCCAATGGCCAGTCTTTGGATAATGCCAATGGTGAATGCGCTGGGCTGCTCCTGAATGGTTGGAGGTTCGAGTCCAGCCAAAGGCATCTTGGAAGAAAGCTCTAGTGATCTACTTCCAGAAAACCATCCCCACTACAAACCTTACGGAGCACAGTTCGACTCTGACACCCAGGGGTTCGCCATCAGTCAGACCACCTCAGCGGCCACCAGTCACTCGGTGCCAACGCAGCGTCTCATCTATGCCACACAGCAAGCCTCTGAGCGAGACGTGGTTTAACAACAAAACCATGAACCGAAGACCAGTTACCATCAAGTTGATTCTGACGTGTGGCAAGGCCGTCCTCTGTGTCAGCATAGAGTGGCGCTGGATGGCGAGCTGAAAAGTTGGTGGTTGAAGCCTACCAGCTCCCAAAAAGGAGAAAGCGGTGGCTGTTTCGGCAAATATTACCGCCATGCACACCTTATGGGGTAGCTCCAATCTGTCCGCCGGGGGGCTGTCTATGAGTCAGCATTGACTCGGTGATCATGACCAATGGATGCTGCTGTTGGCTGCCATTGAGTCAAGGTGACCCCATGTGTGCAGAGTAAAACTGCTCTGTGGGATTCTCAATCGTGACCTTTCCGAAGGAGATGGGCCAGCCTTTCAGTCAGCAGCGCAGCCCTGGGCATCTGTCTCACCGGCTCACTGCCATGGCATCGACGCTGGCTCACAGTCACCCTCTAGGGCAGAGTAGACCTGCCCCCATGTGGGAGTTTCCGGGACTGTGACTCTTCAAGGGAGGGGAACCCCGTCTTTCTCCTGAGGGGCAGCTGGTGGTTTCCAACTGCTCACCTTGCAGTTAGAGGCCACCCTGGACCATGTACCCCGCCAGGGCTCCCACCGGGGACCCCTAGACAATCCAGATGACCAGCAACCCCCAGAAAGCCAACTGGGTCATAAATAAGTGGTGGCTCCCACCCACCACCCAAAACGGGAAGCCAGAAAGTTGGAAGTCAAACAGAAAAGTGATCAAAATGAAGCGAGATGATCTTGCAAGAAAAACACTGATCTCGAGGGACTTGGTGCCTTCATGTAAAAAAGCAGGCCTCGATAAAGCGCCCTGCTCTTGCCTAATTTTGGCTAAACCCAAATCAAACCCACTACTGCCCAGTAGATCTCAACTCACACCCAGTCTATAGGGCAGAGATGAACAGCCCACTGGGTTTCCCAGAAGGCTGTGCGTTGCGTGGAAGCAGACTGTTACAGTCTTTTCCTGCACAGCAACTGGTAGGTTTGAACTGCTGTCTTCCCAGTAAGGCTCCTCTAAAATAACACTTCATTACAGATGCTGATTTCTCAAGCTCGCAGCTGGGGGTCTTTGAGTCCCCTGCTGGTCACCTATGGGGGAAAAACGAGGATTTTACCTGACAAGCTTTATTTTATCCTCCAAAGATGTGAAAATTGTAGAAAGGGGCTAGAAGCGAGGCCAATCAACCTGGGAAACCAGCCTCCTTCCATTTATAAAGGAGCACTAGTGCTTCAGTCTTGACGACCTCATTATTGAATGTCTCGTTTGTCCTGAGTCACAAACATGATTCTTTCTCTCCTTGGAAAGGCACAACACTATACTGCCAAGTTGGTGGTCTGATGACTCCACACTCTAAGCTCATATGTTTTCAAGATTCCCTTTCCCCTTTATTCAAGGAGGCCTTGTGGCGTGGCAGCTACCTGGTGTGGGTTGCTAACCACAAGGTCAACAGTTCGAGACTACCAGTCACTCTACAAGAGAAAGATGAGGTTTTCTACCTCTGTGAAGAGTTGCAGTCTCAGAAATGCTCAGGGCAAGTTCTACCCTGTCCTATCGTTTCACTATGAGTTGGCATCAACTCAATGGCAGTGAATGAGTGAATTTCCCCTTTGTTTAGTAAAAATGTCACAGCTATGTAGTTATTTGCTACTAATGACTAGAATATTATTTCAGAACTGTCCCATTGGGTTACCAAGGTCCTAACTAAAAAATTAATTTTATTGGGAGCTCTTATAGTTCCTATAGCATTTCAGACACCAACTGTATGAAGCATATTTGTACATATGTTGCCATCATCATTTCATAAACATTTACTTTCTTTTTTTCTATTTCAAACTTTTGGGGGTTGTGTATTTAAAAAAAACTCATTTTATTGGGGGCTCGAACAACTCTGATCACAATCCATACATACATCCATCGTGTCAAGTCAATTTGTCCATTTGTTGCCATCATTATTCTCAAAACATTTACTTTCTATTTGAGCCCTTGGTATCAGCTCCTCTCTTTTCCCTCCCTTCCCCCTCCCACCCTCGTGAACCCTTGATAAATTATTATTTTCATATCTTAAACCAACCACTGTCTCCCTTCAGCCACCTTTCTGTTGTTCACCCCCCCCCTGTGGCGGGTGTGTGTGTGTGGGCGGGGGGAGATTATGTGTCCATCATTGCTCTTAGTTCCTCCTTCCTCCTTTCCTCACCCACCTTCTCCCTACCCTCCTGGTATTGCTGCTTCCATTACTGTTCCTGAGGCGTTTATGTGACCTGACTCTGTGTGTTATGAGCTCTTACCTGTTTCTGTGTACATGCTCCAGTCTAGCCAGAGATGAAAGGCAGGACTGGGGTCAAGATTGTGAGGGGGAAGGGAGAGGAAGCCTCAACGAACCAGAGGAATATTGTGTGTTTCATCGGTGCTACACTGCACCCTGATTGACTCATCCCTTCCTCTGTGAAGGGATGTGCTATTGTCTACAGATGGTTTGGGGTCTCTGCTCTGAACCTGGTCATTTTCAACAGTATGTTTTTGTTGTTGATTTGGGTCTTCTGTGCCTGTTACCTGCTCCTGCCGACACCTCATGATCACACAGTGCTTCTTCCATGTGGGTGTGTTGCTTCTCTGCTAGATGGCTGCATGTTTAACTTCAAGCCTTGAAGACCTCAGATGCTGTATCTTTTGATAGCCGGGCACCTTCCATTTTCTTCACCACATTTGCTTATGCCCCCATTTTGTGTACAGTGATCGTGTCAGGAGGGTGAGCATCATAGAATGACAGGTTGTTAGAACAAAGTGTTCTTGCGTTGAGGGAGGGCTTGAGCAGAGGCCCAAGGTCTGTCCACTTCCTCAATGTGTTGCCATATAAATATACATATGCCAATACTTCTATTGTTGTGAATTAATATAGTTACATAAGTGCTCACCTATGTTTACACCTCTATCCATAGCTTTGCTTCCTAGATCTCTCCTCTGTTTCCTTTTACTTTCCTCCTGCCCCACCATCATGCTTGCCCTTCTTCTGCCTCTTAGTAATTCCTCTCAGCTAGATTTCTGTTGCTCCAACACCACCGGGACCTCTACTTCCTCATCATTGTTGCTTTTAATTCCCTAGTTGTTCCCTTGTCTATGGTGTTGTTTGCTCACTGCTCCTTCACCCCCACCCGTCCCCCCCACCCCCCGCCACCCCCGTCCCTCCAGAACAAAGACAAAACAAAAAGAAATCAAAAGATTGACTAAAAAGAGGAAAAGAAAAAACCAACAACAAAAACTAGCAAAAAAACAAACCTAAACAACCCCCCCCCCCGAAAAAGCATACATATTTCCAGGTCTGTTCTCTGACCTTTATGACTATCTCTCCACTGGTCCTGGGGGATTCCAGAACTGTCCTTCCTAGGCTGAAGTCTATTTTGGGGGCTCCTCAGGGGATTTCTGGCTCGGCTTTGCTCCCATTGCTGATCTGTTATGTTCCCTCCTTGGTTTGCACACTGTGATGGTCAGACTGCACACACTCTGCGCCGTGTGTGCCCAGTACTGTCCTCTGTCGCGGTGTGCTCCAGGGAGGGACCATCATGTCTCGAGCTGTTTTTAGCCCTGCAGTCCTCTCTGTGCCTTAGCAGCTCCGTGCAGGGACATCGTCCTCCGTGCTTGGTGTGCCGATATGGGGCTTAGTCCCTCGCCCTCTCTTTTTCCTTCTTGGTTTGCTTCTGTGTGGAAGTGGCAGGCCAGCCCCTCCCCCCCCCCACAGGTTTGGTGTTGCAGCCATACTTCTAGGGTGCATGGGTCGGTTTGGCTCTGACTGGGGCCTGTCTGTAGCCACTCTGCTCACGAGTAGCTCCATGTGGTTACGTTGCCCTCCGGGCAAGGCTGTCATTTTGACAGAAGCAGATCACTACATTTTTCTCCCATGGGGTGGTCAGTGGGCTCACACCCCACCCCCACCACCCCTTTAATTTGGTTAACAGCCAAGCACTGAACCACTGCACCACCTGGAAAACTCACCACCACTGAGTCAGCCCTGACTCCCAGTAACCGGCTAGGACAGGGTGGAACTGCCCCCGTGTGTGTTTGAGGCAGAAAGGCTCCTCTTTCTTGAAGCAGCTGGGGGTTTCAAACTGCTGACCTTGCAGTTAGCAGCCCAACTCCTAACCCACCGGACCATCAGTGTTCCTGATATTCATGGTAGGAGAATAAAAAATATGAAAAGCACCCCAGATCTTATAGCACGTTCTTTTAGCAAAGTATAATACATTTCTTAAACGTGCGTCTTGTCCCTGTATGTTTAAGTATGGGTGTGCACGCATCTGCATCATTTTACAACATGGGATCATGCTGATGTTCCCTCTTCATATCACATACAGTCAACATGTTTCCAACTCAGAAGAGACTTCAGGGAAAGGCCACGTATGGAGGCCCACAGGCCCGACTCGCAGCCCCGATGGCTTTTGTTTCACGGTGTGCCCTCAATATTTGGATTTAAACTTCCCAAGCTCCTATAAAAGGCACCTTGGGTGCACAGTGGTGGTTACTGAGTGGGCTGTGTGTGATATGCAAGGTCAGCAGTTCGAAACCATCGGCCTCTCCAAGGGCAGAAGACGAGGCATTCCACTCCGGTGAACAGTTACAGTCGCGGAAACTCACAGGGGCAGCTGTACCCTGTCCTAGAGGGTTGCCATGAGTCGGCATCGACTTGATGGCAGTGAGTTTGGCTCTCTTTGGAAACTTTTAGAAAAGCAGCCCCAGGGGCACAGTGGCTGAGCACGCAGCTGCTAACAGGGAGTCCAGGGATTCAAAGCCACCAGCCAGGCCCTCGACAAGAGAAGAGGCTGTTACTCTGCTCCAGTAAAGAGCCACATGCAGCTGTGGACACCCCATGAGGCCCGTCCCCTCTGTCCTGTAGGGTCACTGTGGATCGGAATTAGGGTTGAATGATACCAAGCACTTATTCGGTGGCACGTACTAGGGAAGCGGTCGGTTGTTAACAGGAAGACCAGAGGTTGGACCCCACCCAGTAGCTCTGCGGGAGAAAGCCCTGGTGATCTGCTTCCACCAAGACGACAGCCAAGAGCCCCATGGCGCAGTTCCATTGTGCCACGCAGGGCCACTCTCGTCCAAGTGCACCGCCGGCACCTCCCAACCGCCAGGTGGGACCAGCACTCTCATTTCCTGACTGAGCTTGAAGGCATAGACGATTGTGCACCCCCGTGCTGGCAGCATCATTTTACATCACCTCGATTTCACTCTGTTCCGGGAAGTGTCCGACCTCATTGCCTGCAACCAGTTTTCACATTTAGCATCCTGGGACTCCACCAGTGTAACCGGTCATGGTAGCCCTCAAGATGACCAGAAATGACTCCCATGTGTTCCTAAATGCAACCCTCCACCCAGCACCGTGGCAGTGGGGTTGGCCTCCATTGGAGAATCATAATAGTGTTAAGGAAAAGTTCTCTTGGTTTAGAAACCAGTATCTTATTTCTGCTCTTTGAAACCAAAACTGCATCAGCGGCACTTCCATTGTTTAGATTCATCACGAGTGTCTTACTGACTGAACCAGCCGACACCGCAGCTGCGTCCAGGGAAAGTAGTTTGGAGCACAGAAGTCTAGGGTCACACAACCCGAATAGGCACCCCTAGGTCTGTCCCCTCGAGCTGTGAATTAGGTAACTTCTCAGCACCTCTGTTTCTGCTTCTATAAAATGGGAATAAATTTAGCATCGGCCACACCGGGTGGTGCCGGCCCTACCTGTAGCGGGCTCAGTGAGAGAGGCTGCTGGTGTCGGCTTCTTTATTCCGTGTCTTGGGAAGCACTCCGTGTTAGATCTTATTCCACCCTGAAATACTCCACCGAGTTGTTGACAAGCCCCGGCAAGCTATTAAACTTGGGTCGGTCTGTTTCAGGAAAGTACAGCAGTCGTTCTGAGTGCACTTTGGAGAGCAGACCCAGGACAGGATGAGGTGTGAACATTGTGATGGCTTTCCTGATTTAAGAGGCTAATTGGTCTCTCGCCTTCATCTGCAGGTTGCTCTTTGGGGTCTAATTGCAGATTGCTGATCAGATGGTCTGCAGACACATCCGCTCATTTGTGCCCACGCATACCATACGTACGAAGCCGGGAAATGAGCCACCTCAGGTAATTATGTTGTGAAAAAGAGCTCCCGCGCCATGTGCGAAGGCAGGGGCCGTCCTGCCCTCCTCCCGGGGCGCTGGATTTGGGCAGTGGCTTTCAGGGACCTGGCCTCAGAGGAACATCAGATTACTGGGAGCATTTATTTGTTCTGCTGTCTCACAGCTGGCTGGGCTCCGGAGCTCCTAGGCAGGGTTGAATTCCATCTGACGGTGCTCCCCTTCCCCCGGGATGAAGGGGCTGTCTGCTGGCCTGTCTCAGAGGTACAGCAGAGCAGCGGAGGTGAAGCCCACCAGGTGCCAGCCCCCTTTCCTTCCTGATGCCGTTAGAAGAAGAGATTTCAAAGACGATTTCTGACTCTAATATGAATTAAGATGTCAGACGAAGATGAAGATACTACAGATGAAGATAACCACCCGTGTCAAACCGACTTTACCAACCTTTTCAAATTAAATCACCCTAAAACATCTTTTGCTTTTAAAAGTTTCTTTTCTTACTTTGAGAGTAAGAAGTTGAGCTATAACACAGACAGCTGGTGGGGTGGAAAGGGAAGGAGAGGGGGCGCAGGAACTCCAGCTTCTGCACCTGCCTCCGCCATTGCTAACGGGGTGGCCCCTCTCACTGCTGCCAGGTTGATTCTGATGCCGAATGCCCCCACAGAACAGGGTGGACGCTCTGCATCGGATTTCTGAAGCATCAAGTCTTTACTGGAAGCCGACTGCCTCATCTTTCTCCTGTAGAAGGGGTGGTGGGGTCGAACCGCTGACTTGGCGGTTAGCAGCCCAGTGCTTAACCCATGATGCCACAGGGGTCCTTTCTAGGCTCTGGTAAATTTGGGGACGTGACAAAGTGCCTCTCAGGCTGTTTCTAACCCTACACATTCCGTTCCCAAAAGACTCCGAGGAGGGGGAAGGAAACAAGGAGGCAGTTAGTAAGGTTTTGAAAAGAAAATTTAAAAAATTTAAAAATTCCACTTTACAGCATCACCCGGTCTCCACATGGCTCGACTTTCCTCTTTTCAGGCCCCACGCCCTTTCGAATCACCACCAACAGGGGGGAGCACCCATCCTCCACAAGCACCTTGGCAGAGACAGTAACTACAGACACAGAGGAAGAGACCACCACCTGGGGCTGTTTTTGATGAAAATGAATCATTTCCTAGAAAAATATAGAAGAAGCAACCTGGATTCCGTGGGACCTAGAGCATTTAAGCAAACCCAAAAGAAAACCAAGCAATAAGAATGCGTGCTGTTTGCACAACATGTTTCATGTCCTTGAGAGCAATACATTCTACATCTGAGAATGGTTGGATTGGTCACTGCTTTACATATTTTTTCCAACAAAAAGGGAAGAAATTTGGCAAGCAGGCGAGGAGATGTGGCGCTAGACCACCGGGCCTCACGTCCTAGGGTCTTCTCACCCTGGACTTGGGCCAGTTATTGAATTTCTCAAAGCCTCACTTTCCGTATCTGTAGTATGGGGATGATAAGAGGTGATTCTCAGGACAAGAGCAGATAAGCACAAAGGACACCCACTTCTGATGATGAGCCAGGGCGAGGTCTATGGAGTGATTATTATAGCTAGTTGCATGTAGTGAGAAACGTTTAATAAACATCTGCTGTCGTGATTTAGAAAAGGAACGTCTTGCCAAGGTCATCCTCTCAAAAACGACGCCCAAGGACTTTCTAACGTTTCAGGAAGACACAAGCTGCCTCACCCCACAGAGGAAGCAGGAAAACTCTCCTGACCCGGGACCAACCAGGCTCATCATGCTCACAAATCCAGCCAACCAGGCTCATCTCGCTCACGAATATCACCAGCCGGTGATATTAAAAAGTTACTCCAGGACGACTTTAAAATATTGAACTGGAAACGGGCCATGAGTTTTAAAGTCCTCGATGTACAAGAGTAGACATTATCTTCACCGCCTCGTTGGGGAGGCAGGGTGGGAGAGGTGGAGAAATTTACCTTGGCCTCCCAGCGACAAGAGTCAAGTTCCAAACTCAAGCCCGTGTGGCGCAGAAGTCTAACTCTCGATTATGACAGGCAACTGAGGCGTGTGACATTGATAAAGTCAAATGCAAAAGACACTGACCAAGAGCCAAAAATGCATTTGAGAAAATGGAATGCTCGTTCCTGATTTTATCAAAGTTGATCAAGTAAAAAAGACGAGGAGATTATCAATATACGAGAGAGTATCTCTCCTACACCAATAATCAGCATTTGCCTAATGAAAAAAATGGGTGAACAATTAGCTGAGAACTGCAGGAGGGTCTGTGGTCACCATATTTTAGAATGAGTTCTGGAAACGTCAGCCCATGCACTATTGCGATGACAAGGATGACCACTACTAAGTATGGACTGAGCAGGCTCTGCATGGCAGACGCTTTTGCATTAGACTCTTGCAACCACCTCAGGAAGAAGATGCTGGTAGCATTTCTCTTTTACAAAGAACAAAATCAAGGCACACACAGAGGTTAGCTAGCTTGCTGAAGCCACCAGAAGAGGTGACTGGGCTTTGTGACCAGGCCGGAGCCTGAGTTACTAACTGTTGTAGGAAAGTTACTAACTGTTATGCAAGAGTTATGCAAGTATGGATTTTGGCCAGGAGCAGTCAAATCCATCCTTATTTGCAAGAAACGTGATTTTATACCTGGAAATCCCAAAAGCACCAATTGGGGAGCTGTTGGAACTCATGAGACTACTCAGTAAAGTCCCAGGGCCATAACTAATAATCCCAAATGACACCCTGTTCTTTCTATTAGCACCACACTCTAACCACTGAGCTCACCGGCCAGTTTGTTCTTTCTATTATAACAGCAGTTGTATTATAACGGACCAGTTTGGAAATACAGTGGGGCTGAGGGCTGGGAGGGATATCAGCATCCAAGCAGTCACAATCATGGGAAGATCGAAGAATCAGCTAATTGTAAGGAAGTTATTTTGAAGACTAGCATGGCCTTTCCTGAGAGAGAGAACAGATTTAACCTCGCGAGGAGGTGTTTCAGATTGGGAGGCTAGAATGCTGACATGAAACCCGTCTGCAATGATTAGTTCCATCTAATGTGGATCCGAATTTCAGGAGCATGTTCTTACAGCTCCAATTTGTGCTGAAGTTCGTCAGTGTGGGGGCTGTGGGGGGCAATAGCAATTAAGAGGACACAAAGCATGTCTACAAAGGAATCGTGCTGAGGTGGGTTTCTAAGAATGGCATAGACTTCCATGTGTGCAGCAACGATGTCAGAAGCGGGGTTCACCAAGCAGAGACGGGAAAGAAAGAGGCTGTTTAATGGATGTTGCTCACCGGACAAGGGCTGAGCTGCTTATCCAAGCCCCCAAACGAACCCACTGCCTTTGAGCTGGGCCCCTGTACAGGGCTACCAAGGCTGTACATTTATTTATAAGGCGAAGAACAAGGCTTACAGGCACACGCTACTTTACAAAACTAGTTCCAAAGGATAAAGCATGTGCAGATTAAAAAATAAAAAGCAAAGCCATTGAAATGAGGCCGGTACAGAATGGAATATTTATCTATTTATGAATGCTTGCTAAATCCCGAGATGAGAGAAAGCTTTCTCAGGCCAGTTAAATGCGATGAGAGAAATCACAAAGGGGTATATGAAAAGATGGAGCTGACTTTACACTCCAACTTCAGGTTTTTAAAGAAAGTAAGAATTAAAGGCAACCTAACAACGGCAACAACAAAAGTGGAACACAGATGGGGAACATATTTTCAAGGATTAGATTTTTGCAGTGAGTTATAAAGAAAAACAAGATCTCAGGATGGTAAATGAAATGAAGGACATTAAAGAGATAATTCACAATCAAGCTGAAGCAGGCCCCAAGTATTACAAAGGAGATAGGCGCCGTGTGGGTTACAGAAAGGAACAATAACCACCAAGGATTAAATAAATTAAATAAACACCAAGGATTAAATAAATTAGGGTTACGGTATAGAATGGAATTAACACTACATGGCCATTTAAAATACTGTCTGGGGAGAGTCACCTGGACAAAGATCTTGGTGATAGGAAAAAGTAGAATGCAGTTATATTAAGACTACTTACAGCATGCTTCCAACGCTGTTCAAACTTACACATACACAGTGAAAAACTAGAGTGCAGTTACATTAAGACTGCATATAATATGTGTCTGTTTTTCAAACTTACACATACACAATGAACATTTTAAAGAGAAAAAACTCTTAGTTGCTAAAGCCTTTTCTCGAATTTAATTACTTGATAATAACTCACCCAAATCAACTAATTCAGCTCATCAAATTAAGCGTAGTCCACTAATATAACCTTTGCATATTAAGTATATTTACTTTTCATATAAACTTATGGGAAAATTGCAGGATCTTGTTTAAAAATCACTTTGCTCAAAGGTGAGGGGGATAGAAGAAAATCCCATAGACCTGCATATACCAAAATATGAACAAAACTGAGTGTTGGGATTGTAGGTGCTATTTTATTTGATTCTTCATACCTTCTGTGATTCTTCAAGTTTCCTGCAACTAGCATGCATTATTTTTCCAGTCAGGAAAAAATACGTATTTTAACAGTATTGAAGCAAGTCCAGAATTTCTGACTGGGTTCAGTGAACATGCCACCACGGCAAGCAGCTCAAGAAAGATGAAGCCACCTCGTTAATTTGTTCACATCAATTATAGATAGCTGGCGGGACAGTTGATGTCATGTTAATGGGCTGTTGAGATAACGAGCTCAGCGCCTGGGCGTCCATCAGTCAGAGTAGGCAGGGTCTGTGCGCGGCCCTTTGGGCTGTCCTTGCACTCTGGTGGACGTGAAGAACTGCATTTCCAAGGGTTCACCGTGAACTTGTGAATTCAAGGCACCGGGTGAAGTTTCAAAACCCAGCCCCCGAGCGTCATCAGTAATGGATTTCAGAAGCAGTGGGACCGGTTCTGTGTGATGTTTCAGGGGAACCAGAGCGCCCCACACCACAGACTAGTCAGGCAGGGGTCACTGACGGGACGTTATTTGAAGAGAAGGCCACGCGTGGGTGGAGACAGGACATGGGCACATCCAGCTGACGTGTCTGCCGCACGGGCTGTAGGACATGGCTGCTGTAGAACTGACCGTCTCCACCAGAGTTTGCTAGCGCTCTGACCACATGTAAATAAGTTCCTGTCCAAGAAAGCTGAATACACTGCCCCGCAGCCACAGAAGGAAGGGTGGACAAATGGTAGACAGCAGAAGTTTAGCGCCCAGAGGGACCGGAGCTTAGAATTTCCTCTCTGAGCCTCTTGGGCTATGAGGTGCTTCACGTTTCTGGGCTTCAGTGGTCTGTCTGCAAAATGGAAGCGGCGCCTGCTTCTTTCTTTCTTTTTTCACACTCACACATCATGCCAAGAGCTTCTTGTGCGCCAGTATCATGCAAAACATTTCGCACAGACATGCTTAGTTAACTCTCAGAATAGCCACCTGGTGAAGTAGATGCTCTTGGCTGCTTTGCTGTACAGAGCGCCGCACCAGGTTCTAATCTCTGTGGTGGGGACAGAATTGAACCAGGCCACTTGATGCCCAAGCCTTCCCTCCACGGCTTGCAGGAATGAAATCGCTTAGTGGGTGCCTGATGGGTGTGTGTGCTCACCAGGGGCTGCGCCTCAGACCACAGCACAACAGTCAGCAATGTGCTCCGGGCCTTATAAGGAATTGGGCACACGTGTGCTTTCGGGAAGCTGCAGGCTCAACTCGTTTTACGGTGCTTTGCTTTAGTGCGTTCATTGAGTGCTTTTTTTTTAACCATCTAAAAGTGCTCTACTCAGCACCAGGGCTGGGCTAACCGGGGTCCTTCACTTGGCCTTGATTTGTGTAAAACACTGTTGGTGCCATCTTGAAATTCGGTGTAATGTTTGACCAAGGGGTCCTGCATTTTCATTTTTCCTGGGCTCTGGAAATTACATGACCAGTCCTTTGAGGGGTCTTAATTTGAGTAGAACTGGAAAAATGCACCCAAATGGATAAATACGGCGATTAAAAAAGTAGACTCGAATCAACCAGTGTCCCTTGTTCTAATCTACATCCCTACACACCGAGCCTTCGGAGACCCTACCTAGGCCACCCAGAGATGATGGAGAGAGGCCTGATCTAAGGACCCACCTGGGCTAAAGTCCCTGAAGAGTTTTCTTCATGGTCCGATCTTGGCCAGAGAAACCATTCATAGTGCCAACAGCTGCCGGGGAGCTGTGAAGACTAAACCCAGCAATCTATGTAACGCTCTAACTGGCCGGAAGTGAGAGGACTTGAAGCACTTTCTGATGGAGATGAAAGACTGGATTACACCTTAAAGAAAACACAAACCCTCACCACTGGACCAATAGACAACATCATGATAAAGGGGAAACACTGAAGTGTCAAGGGATTTCATTTTATTTGGCTCCATACTTGAGGACCATGAAAGCCATGGTCAAGGAATCTAACTGTGTATTACACTGGGCAAGTCTGCTGCCACCGACGTCTTTAAAGGGCTAAAGAGCAAAGATATCATTGTCACCTTGAGAGCTAAAGTGTGCCTGACCCAAGCCATGGAGTTCCCAGTGGTTTCCTATGCGTGTGAAAGCTAGACAATGAATTAGTAAGACGAAAGAATTGATTCATTTGAGTTACGGCTTGGTGAAGAATATTAAATATAGGATGGACTGCCAGGAGAAAGAACCAATCTATCTCGGAAGAGGTAGAGCCAGGAGACCCCCATATGTACAAATGTGCTCGACACAATGGATATATGTATGGATTATGATAAGATCTTGTAAGAGCCCCCATAAAATGATTTTTTTAATAAAAGAAGAAGTCAGGATGCTGAGACGTTTCTCACTTTGGTCACGTCATCAGGAGGAACCTGCCCTGGACATCGTATTCGGTTGAAGGTCAGAAAAAAGAGGAAGACACTGGAGATGGATTGATACAGCAGCTAGAACGACGGGCTCAGGCAACGACTGTGGGGATGGTCACTGTTTTTGTCCTGCTGTACACAGGGACCCTAAGAATCAGAATCGATTCGACTACACCGAACAACCACATGTCAAATTCTTAGAGAAGCTCCCGGCATATTGGCTGTGGCTGCTGCTGGGTGTCGCGAGTCAACGTTGGACTCCCAAGAATGCTGCATCACAGAGTAGAGCTGCCCCAGTTTGTGTGTGTGTGTGTGTGTGTGTGTGTGTTTTCTAAGTTGTGATTGTTAAAGAGCAGGCTGCCAGTTCTTTCTTCCGCAGAGCCACAGGGTGAGGTCTAAGTGCCCACCTTTGGGTTAGCAGCGAAGTGCTTAACCATTGAGCTACGAGACCTCCTTCTTGGCATAGCATAAGCGCTACGTGAAGGTCCAGTCTTATTTACTGGCGTTGGCTTTTCTCTCCGACTGCATGCAAGCTCTGACCAACAAGCAAAACGTCTCCAGCTTGCAGATGGCCCTGTTCCCTCCACACACAACAGTCCTTTGCCACGCAGAGGGAATCTAAAGAGAAACACTTCTGGGGGCAAATATTCTGTGGGACTTGGTTCCTGGGTGACCTAGGAAGAATGATTAACCCATCAGTCACCATTGATGGAGTGCTGTGCTGGGACTAACTGTCATGGTCTGTACTCCTTGTAGCCAACCTAGAAGGTCAATGCTTTTATACCCAATTTTACAGACACAAGAAAACGGAGGCTCACAACAGCTTAGCCTATAGGGATTTGAAGCCAGTTTTTCTGTGCACCTTCCAGCTGAACCTCTGAAGGCTGCAACCGCTACTGCAGAAAGACCGAAGGTTTCAGAGGGGGGAGACTAAGAACATACATAAAATGCAAACGACTGAATCTCCAAAACAACCGCAGAGTGATTCCGAACCCTGGCGTCCTAACACTTACACGGAGAATCCTCTCTAGCCCTTGTCACTTGTATGCGTACAAACAGCACACATCCTTCAACTGCATGAACATCGTACCTACCCACAGAGTACTTACCCCTGGGACCACGAACAAGGTCCAGTGCCCCCTCTCACTTCAGAGATGACCTGATGGAAGCCTCCCCCAGCGGCACCCGGAATCTTCTCCGTTACTGGAGGTGGATCATTACCATTTCATCATCTCCAACAGGGCGGGCTCACTGCCGCTCAGAAGATAGCCATCAAGCAGAGTGAAGCAATAGATAGCACCACCTGTCTCTGGGGTGGCGCTCTACTCTGCTCTGCTCCTCTGTGCAGTCTATGTCGATGGAGGCGATTAGGGGAGGGGGGGGGTGTCTCTCTATCTTGCATGGATTCAAATACCATGAACAGGCACTCAGCATGGAAGGAAGAGTCAGAGGCCCAGTTTCAAGTCCTTGCTCTGGCACTAACTTGCTGCATGAACTTGGGCAAATCGCTTTCCCAAGGTGGGCCCCCTGTTCTTTCTCTGTGAAATGAAGCAGTGGGTCTCTAGGTATCAGCAAGGGATCCTTCCAGCCCAGCCTGTCTCTGGATCTTTGTGCGGTGTGGCTATCCATGAAGAGAGTGGGTCTGGGATGGATGGAACAAAGAATAACTTCTGGAGACAATGACCTTGCCGTTAAACATCGAATGTAGCCACCCTAAACGCCGTCTGCATGGGATGGGAGGCTGGCATTGTGAGAGCTGAACTTGGAGGTGAACAACTGCAAGAGCAAAACGATGACAAATAAGAAACAGCGAGAGACTCATGAACCTTTACAACCTCTCCCTCCCACCCAGCACCATCGGGGCAGCGTAGAAAAGTGGGTGCAGCCAGCTGTACTCAGGTCCAAATCTTGGCCCTACTTTTTACAGCTGTGTGACTTGGGGAAAACGACTTCTTTCTCTGATCCTAAGTTTTCTTGTCCCTAAAATGGAGTTCATAGGAAATCCCAATTGGAAAAGAAACTCCAAGCATTGCTTAACTAATGGAAATAAATATGCAAAGCGCTTAACAGAGGACCCTTTCTGTGGCCAATAAGGCATGGTCGCCACTAGCCTTTGCATTTTCTAAGTGCAAGGCAGAAAGCCATTCCACTCAGTGTTTCCGGAACCAGCAATGCTCATTGTGAGCACGTCTGTAGCTGCCTGTCCCTTTCCTTTCT
This sequence comes from Tenrec ecaudatus, assembly GCF_050624435.1. Classification (NCBI taxonomy): domain Eukaryota; kingdom Metazoa; phylum Chordata; class Mammalia; order Afrosoricida; family Tenrecidae; genus Tenrec; species Tenrec ecaudatus. The sequence goes on along the minus strand of NC_134530.1, from coordinate 224,327,381 downwards.
GCAGCAGATACTAGCAACACGGAGCCCCTTTGCACTCAAGCTTTTGAGTGTACCGGCATGCTGGCCGCTGGACAGGGCGATTTCCTACTTGGGATCTCCACACTCTCTGGGTCTCCCCACAGTATCAATCAACCAATAGATCAATCGATGCCTTTCTCCCCTTTTATGGTGAACGAGGTGAAGGTCTACAGAGAGCATCATCAGTTTCACGTTCATCAGTTCATACATGGATGGTTTCAGCTCATCCATCGCAACCCCCTCAATGTGCCATCCCCTGTCCCACCTCTCCCTACGCTGACTCTGCCACAATCTAAGTCATGGACTCTAGCCGCAGTTAACATACATGTCCCTGGATGGCATTAGACGATTAACAGACTTAGCTGCTAACTGAGAAGTGGAAGATTCAAGGCTAAGCAGAGGTGCCTTGAAAGAAATATCTGTCACTCAACTTTAAAAAAACAAAAACAAAACCCCCAATCATTTAAAACCATATCAAGAGCAGATCTACCCACATGGGGTCACCAGGAATTGGGACAGACTAGGCAGCACATGGTGATAGACAGTCAGTGTGAATTAAGGCAAGATTCTTTTTTTTTTTTAAACATTTTATTAGGGGCTCAAACAACTCTCATTACAATCCATACATATACATACATCAATTTTATAAAGCACATCCTTACATTCTTTGCCCTAATCATTTTCTAAGCATTTGCTCTCCACTTAAGCCCTTTGCATCAGGTCCTCTTCTTTTTTCCCTCCCTCCCCGCTCCCCCTTCCCTCATGAGCCCTTGATAATTTATAGATTGTTATTTTGTCCTATCTTGCCCTATCTGGCGTCTCCCTTCCCCACCTTCTCTGCCGTCCATCTCCCAGGGAGGAGGTCACATGTGGATCCTTGTAATCAGTTCCCCCTTTCCAACCCACTCACCCTCCACTCTCCCAGCATCGCCCCTCACACGCCTGGTCCTGAAGGTATTGTCTACCCTGAAGGCAAGATTCTTGACACACTAGTTCTAGTATTACTTTTTACTGAACCCAGAGTCCAAGGTCATGTGACATTCACGCTGCTCTAGTTGTCTGTGTGGACTGCTCTTAGACCAGAACTTTCCGAGAGGAGCCAAGGCTCACAGTATTGTGTGGTTGCTGAGCTCCTTGAACAAAGGCCTACCTGGGACAGTCCATCAGATTCTTATTTGAGCGAGGCCTAGACTGGGGCATCCTCGTTCTTCACACTTGTCATATAGGATGCGACCTTTGTTTATTAGTCACACTTTCAGACATTTTAGGACTAAGACCACAAAATGTTGTTTCTTGTCTTGAAACTCTAGTTTAGTGGAAAGTCCACTGATTAGAAGGCCGATGGCCTCAGAAATTAAAGAATGCTTGCTCTCCCTGGACTGCATTCTGTTCACACTTGTGGATAATTGTACAGAATTTGCATTCGATCATTTCTAATATCCCTTCTCCTCTAAAATTCTTTGCTCTTGTGTGTCATAGGCCAACCACATTTCTTCTTTAAATGGCAAAGTGAGAATTGCTGTGAGTCTATGTCTTATCTTCTGTGTATCCCCAGGACCCCAAATTCTGCCTGCGACTAGTAGGTGCTCGCTCAATGTTTGAGGCCCGGAGTAGTGAATGTGTGGATTAAAAGGGCTCAGATTACATATGCATGCTGTCTACTGGCAACTCACACACACTAATTAATTCAAGCACTTGCTAAAGATGATTTGCTCCCAAGTGTCCTTAACTTGCTCCTGCAAGAGTCGACTGGGAACGAATCTACTTTGGTGGTCCTCACAGCCAAGGCCTGGATGTGGTTGGAGCTGCCAAGTACTCTGATACCGCTCTCCTCTCTGTCCTGGGCCGACAGACTCCAGCCCCAATGGTAGGATGTGAGGGGAGATGAGAAAAGTGATAAATGAAGTTAGACCATCAACAGGAAACTAGTTTTGATAGTTTAGCATCTGACAGGGAAGGAGGTAGATAGCACACTTTCCCCTCCTGCCTCCCTTTCAAGTCTGTTTCTCCTGCACCGTGTGCGGACACTTGTGGAACCCATGTTCTATAGGGAGCAAAGCTACTCTCTGCAGAAGAATCAATTTCCTCCTCTGTTCTTTAAGCAGGAAAGAGGGCATGTCACTAGAATTGGGAAATAGAAATAAAGGAAACACACACACACACACACACACACACACACACACTCCACTCTCCAGTCAAACTAAGGTATGTTTACATCACACCTTGCCTGCATCCCCCTCCTGGTTTTTGCGTTATAATAAATGGCTGTTGCTGTCACCAGGGCTTCAGCCACCATTTTGTTAAATATGCTTCCTGCTCCTTTCTCACTCGCTCTCTTTCTTCTGGGAGCCCCATCAGGCACGTATTGGCCTCTTGATGGACTCTACTTCTCTTAGCTTTTGTCACTTTTCTTCATTCTTTGTGCTCCTCTGGCTGGATGCGCTCAGTGGTCCTTTCTTCACATTAGACTATTTTGTAATCTCTCTGCGCAAATCTGCTGTTAACCCCTCAAGTGATTTATTTTGCCACTTTAATTCTGGTACTTGCAGTTTCAGAATATCTATTTTGTTCTTTTCTGGGAACTTCTACCATATTACCTATTTGATGAGATATCTTCTGGTTTCTTTTTGCTCTTTGTCCATGTTTCTTGTAGCTCATTGACCCTATCCAAGTGAAGAACCAAACCCACACCCATCAAGCCAAATCCAAGTCCGTGTGACCCCAGATAGGATTTCCATGGTTGTCGATCTTCACAGGAGCAGACAGCCTCATCTTTTTCCTGTGGAGCGGTTGCTGAGTGTGAGCTGTGACCTTGTCGTAGCCGTATCACCCTTACTCCACAGGACATTTAATTTAAAATTTTTAATTTAAAGTCTTGGTCCAGTATGTACCTGGCTACCCTCTGGAAAGCTTCTGTTGATTTTTTTCCCCTGTGAATGAACCCTACTTTACGTTGCATACTTTGTAATTTTCTTGTTGAAAACTGGACATTTTGTGTAGGTAACGTGGCACCCTGGGAAATCAGGCTCTCCCCCTTCCCAGAGCCAGCTGTGGTTACTGGGTTTTTTTCAATGGCTTTTCTAAGAGGTTTTTGTCACGTTCATGTTCTACATCCTGTGTGGCTACTGAAGTCTGTTAGGTTAGGTTGGAGGTCACTCATGTTTTTTTATAAGATTTCATCAATACCTGGAGCTGAAAAATAAAATTAAGAGACAGATTAAAAACCTTTCCTAGTCTTTGTAAAGTGACTCAATGATTCCTAGCCAGATCCAGTATAAGTGCCTTCGCCTTCACTTACTGCTGCTGTGGAACCTGAAGGTCAGAATGAGGTGAGCACTTAGGGCCCTTGGAATCTTTTGTGAGGATGTCTTCTACCTGGAAAAGTGCCAGTTCTCCGCACATTGTCAATGTGTGAAACTTTTCAAAGACTTATTCCAAGACCTATATATCTCCTTTCCTACCTCTTCCTTCTCAGACTTGTCATCCTTACTCAGGCCTCTGCCCGAGTTGCTACAAGCAATACTTGTGTCTTTTCATGTCTTTAGCTCCAGCCACCTGGGAGGCAACCTGAGCCCTAAGACTGCTCTGAGAGGGGAGATCAGTCCTTCAGGTGATTGTAAGACAGGTGAAAGCCGCGTGAACTCTTTGAGAAGAGTGTCGACATTACTTCCTCAGGACAAAAGGTACTGGGGGGGCAGCTTGCCATCTCATTGGCCACCACACATCTGGGTGTGGCAAGTTGTTCCTTTGTTGTCAGGTGGCATCGAGTCAGTTCAGACCGAGAGCAGCGCCATGAGCACCCGAGGGAAGCTCTGCCCCGCCCTATGCCAGCCTCAGGATAGTTCTTGTGTCTGAGCCACGGTGGCAGCCCCTGTGTCAATCCAGCTCATTGAGGGTCTTCCTCGTTTTTGCTCCCCTCTACATTACCAAGCATGATGTCCTTCTCCAGGGACTATTCTTCCTTCCTGACAACATGTCCAAAGTATGTCAGACGCTGTCTCCCCATCCTTGCCTCCGAAGAGCATTCTGGCTCTCCTTCTTCCAAGACCTATCTGTTTGTTCTTTGGCAGTTCAGGGTCCTTTCAATATTCGTTGCAATGCGGCAGTTCAAACGCATCCATTTCCCTTTGTCTTTCTTATTCAACGTTCACGCGCATATGCAGCAATTGGCAACACCATGCCTTGGTCAGGTGTACCTTAGTCCTCAAAGTAACATATTTGCTCTTCAACACTTTGAAGACCCCTTGTATAGCAGATTTAACCAATCTAATGCACTGTTGATTTCTGACTGCTGCTTCCACAAGAATTGATGGTGGATCCACACAAGATGAAATCCTTGACAACATCAATCTCTTCTCCATTCGTCACGTTACCTATTAGCTAGTTGTGAGGATTTTTCCCCTTTCTTTTTTATTTAACAGTTTTATTGACACTTCATTCACATGTCATACAATTCAATAATTCAATCATATCAAGAAGAATTGAACAATCACAATCAATCAATTTTGGAACATTTTCTTCTTCCTTGTACTCATCAGTATTCATGTAATTTCAAAAATTGTGGCAAATATAGGCACAGCAAAACATTCTCCAGTTCAACAACTACTGCATGTCTCGTTGATTTTGGTTTTCTTGGCACTGAGTTGTAATCCACACTGAAGGCTGCGATCCTTGATCTTCATCAGAGAGTGCTTCAGGTTTCTTCACTTCCAACAAGCAAGGTTATGTCATAACCTGTTGGTAAGCCCTCCTCCAATCCTGATCCCCCTTTTCTTCATGTAATCCATCTGCTCTTGTGATTCGCTCAGCATACAGATTGAATAAGTAGGGCAAGAGGATACAACCCTTTTCTGTTTTTTAAACTTCACCAACTATGGTAAGGATACACACATTTTCTGCTTTTAAACCATGCAGTATTTCTTAATTCTGCTTACACGACTGCCGCTTGATCTATGTACACGCTGAGCATAATGAAGTTCCCGGGGATTCCCAGTCTCCTCAAGGCTAGATGCAGCTTGTTAGAGTCCACAAGGCCCAGGGCCTTTGCATAGCCGGTGAAACACACACAGACATCTTTCTGGAATGTGAGAAGAAGTGAAGGTCAGAGAACACAAGGAAGAGGGATGCGTTGTAGTCTAGGGGTCAGAGAACCCCTCAGCTCTGATTTAGGGAACAGAGAGAGTGTATGGACAAAGTAAAGACAAGGCTTGAAAGTGGGTGAAGGGTGACATCGGATGGTGTAAGATATAATAAAATAATAATAATCTATAAATTATCAAAGGTCCATGGGGGAACAGGGAGTATGGCGGGAAGGATAAAATGAGGAACTGATACCAAGGGCTCAAGTAGAAAGCAAAAGTTTGAGAATGATGAGGGCAACAAATGCACCAATGTGCTTGACACAATGGATGGATGGATGGACTGTGATAAGAGTTGTACGAGCCCCCAATAAAATGATTTTAAAAACAAACAAACAAAGAAAAGGCATGAGTAAAAGACTTGTGGACAGGGGCGGGGGAGGGGGGGTGGAGGAAGAGAGAGAGAGAAAGAAGAGAGAGAGGTGCATTTGAGAACATGAAAGCCAACCGAGATAAAGGAGAGGATAAGAGAGCAGTCAGGGATTGACAAGGTTACAGAAATGGGCACAGACTGAATCATAGAGGGCCTGGCAGGCTATATTAAGACACTTGAATTTATCCAATGGCCAACAGAAACCCACTGAAGGCTCATCGGTTAGTCAAGAAGAAGCAAGATCTTTAGAAAAATCCTCTGGTTACCATATGGAGAAGGCACGGGAGAAAGAGGAGGGCAGAAAGGCATAGGTTTTAAATGAGCAAGAATGATCGGTGATAAGGTTTGGTGGTGTGCTAACTACCCTGGAGGTGGGAGAGTGGCTGGTAGTGTGAAGAGCTCCAGCAGGATTCCTGGACAAGCCAGTGGGCAGTGGTGCGAGGGACAGAGTGCTTCGGAGGAGTTGAGCGCACGGGGGCCTCCCTCTTGTGGTGAAGAGCCCATCCCCTGGACTCAGTCTGGCTCTGTCATATAATTGCTGTGTGATCTTGAAAAGGTTACCTGACTTCTCTTTGACTCAGTTTCCTGGAGATAAGCAGGTTATCCTTCTCCAGGCATTTCAACAGATGCTGGTGCACCTGTGTCCCCTGCGGGACTGCTCACAATAGCTGGCAGGTAGGAACACCCGAAAATGTCTAGCAACAGATAAATGAACAAGAAAAATGTATGTGCAATGGAATTTCACACAGGTGTGAAGAAGATGAAGTCTTGATCCAAGCGACAGCAGAAATGAACTCTGACAACATGTTTCAGAGAAATAAGTATCTTAAAAAGACAAATAACAGGTAACCCCCGGGCAAATGTATGTAAATGCAAGTTTCTTTGTGGTCACCAGGCCATGTTATTTTTAGGTGCCACTGGGCTTCTTCTGACTCATAGTGACCCACCGTGCAACAGAGCAAAACACTGGCCAGTCCTGCTCCCTCCTCAGAAGTGTTGCTATATTTGAGCCCATTGTTATAGATACTGTGTCAATCTGTCCTGTCATGCGTCTTCCTCCTGTTTGCTGCCCTTCCACTCTATCGAGCACACCATCCTTTTACAGGGACTGGTTTCTTCCAGGGGCGAGTGTGTGAACAATGAGGGAGAGTCATTGTGTGAAAGGCACTGGCTGGGGGAAGAGGGCATGGGAGAGTAGGGTGGGGACAGGAGCAGTGAGCCAATAATGTCAGGGACAGGGAACAACCAGGGATCTAAAAGTGACCGCGAGGAGGGTATAGAGCTCCTGGTGGTGTTTGCTTAATTGTAATGTGGCCAAGAGGAACTACTGAAAGACACATAGCAGGTGAAGATGATAGTGGGGCAGGAGGAAAGTAAAAGGAAATAGAGTAAAGAACTAGGAAGTACACACTATAGAGAGGTATAAATATAGACATGTATATATGTAGATATGTTAATACATAGAAATAGGGTTATTGGTCTATGTACATATATTTATATGTTAATACATTAAGGTAGCAGACAGACTTTGGGCCTTTACTCAAGTAATCGCTGAACAAAAGAACACTTTGTTCTTATCATGTGGCACTGTGTGATGCTCACCTTCCCAACACCATCGCTGAAGACAAAATGGGTGCATTGGCAAATGTGGTGAAGAAAGCTGATGGTACCCGGCTATTAAAAGATAGAGTGTTTGCGGTCTTAAAAGCTCAAAGTCAAACAAGCGGCCACCTAGCAGGGGAACAACTAAGCCCGCGTGCAAGAAACACCCCAGCAAGTGACAAGCTGGGCTGCCAACCACAAGGTCAGCAGTTTGCCCGGAACACCAGCCGCACTGTGGAAGAAGACGGGGCTTCCCATTCCCTTAAAGAGTGACAGTTTCCCCAACCCTCAGGGCAGTTCTACCCTCTCCTACGGGGTCACTAGGAGTCAGCGTTGACTCGATGGCAGCGAGAGGCTCAGAAACATACTTTCAGAGTGTATCAGGTGAACATACTATTTTTGAGTCTGTGAATAGTGCAACCAGTTAGCACAATAAGCTGCTAACCAAATTACTGGCAGTTTGAGTCCACCCAGAGGAAGCTTGGAAGAAAGGCTGGCAATCTACTTCAAACACATCCGCCATTGAAAGCCCTGGCAGGCATAATACCACTCTGTCACGCCTGTGCCACCATAAATCCGAGTCAATTCAGGGACCCGGAGAAGCATCGGATCAGTGGTACACTCTTATCCAAACAGGAAATTGCTCAGGGTGAGGGAAAGCCCTTCCAGTTAATCAATTGTACAAGCATGGGGTTTTTCTACTGAGTATCTCTCCTCCTCCTGGGCTAGCCCACTTTGCAGGTAGATTTACCCCCATTGTGTCGTGTCCACTTTCACTCACCACCAGCTCAGCAGCTCTTCAAGGAAGTGAAAGATTAGGGATCATGTGAGAGATTTGTCGGGTTCCTGTTCATAAGGAGCTGCTGCTGAATTGTACTTGAAGCAGACTTGAAAAAAATGTTTAACTGTAATGACACCACACAGTCCTGCTGACCAAGTCCATTCAACAGGTCATGTGGGAGTCGGGGTGGCCTGAGGGCTGGGCAATCAGCTAACTCAGTGGAAGATAATTCCTTATCACATAGCAACAAGAGTCCGCTCCTCATCATGCCTTCTCACATAGCAAGTTCAGGCCATGTCTACCTGTACTCATTATTATTTCCATTTACATATAGGAAAACCCGGACTGACAGAAATTAGTCCACTTGCTCAAGGTTGGGCTCAGTAAGAATGAAGGGCCTGTACAGACAGCTGATTGGTGGGAGGTGAACCAAGAATGGTGGGGAGGGGGCAGTGGGAGCTGTTCGCTTGGGAACCAGGCATTCAAGGGGGTATGTTGTCTGCTTTGTTGTTAGCTGCTGCCCAGGTGGCCCCCATTTCATCTCGACCCCGTGTGCAACGGAATCAAACCACTCCTCCACAGGATTTCCTCACCTGTTACTTTTCCCCCCGAAGCCAACCGTCTGACTGCTCCGTGGGTTCAAGCCTCCCACCTCTGAGTTAGCTGATGGCCCAGCCTCGGGCCACCCCGACTCCCACATGACCTGTGACCAACTTACAGTAAAACAAACGAAAGGCAGCCCACTTTCTGTTGTCACCAGGAGCCAACAATTCGA